>NC_134144.1:4530851-5176330 GCF_033958435.1 Carettochelys insculpta | reverse complement strand
TAAGTATGGTGTTTGTGACTGAGGTCCAATTTAATATTTAATTGGCACCTGCATTGTAAGCATTTTAAAATGTTTCCATGCAGCTTGCAGACGTTTCACTCTTATGACCTATCCTTTTAATTTCCGTTAGGTAGCAAGCTTCATTTTTTTTGTGTAGTGTCACCATGACACATAGCTCTCTTGTACTTGTTGGATCAGTGTGCTTGAAGTTGACGACAAGTTTTTTTACCCCCAGGTATACTTCAAGTGGTAAACGTTCAGCCTTTCTTTGTATCTTCATTTTTTGCTCTGCCTTTCTTAAGGAGTATTGTTGAACAGGCCTGCTATCCTGGTATTATATTGAGGCTCTGTCATTCCTCTTGGGTTCTTGAACCTTTTGGGAGAATTTTTGTGGGCCAGGTAACCTCCTGTGCAAGGAGAGAGTCTTTTTTTTTTTCCCCCCCCTCCTTTCTTGTGTTTTGTTTCAGGTAGGGAGGTGGTGTGCACCCATTTGTGCTTGTTTGAAATCCTTCAGAATGTGTGTGTTTGTATCGTAAGTCTGTCACTTAGGTAGGATTTCATAGATCTTTTTGTGGGTTTAGTTTGCGTTTCAGAAATGCCTGGGTACGTATATTTGCAAATGCTTTTTTTTTTTTTAACTGAGGCATAAATAATATAAAATACTATGAAGCAGTCAAGGCTGCTGCATACATAATGGAAACTGACAAAATCAAGGCTGTGGCAAGTCCATTCACTTGCCATTACACAGCGCCTTTACTCCACTGGCTAGCACATTAATTACCATATTACAACTACCTTGTACCACAATTCTGCACACCTTTCATCTTGTTGCACGTGCTCCTTTGCCATATTCTTCTTCTACACGATCCACTGAAACACTAATGGTTGTGTGTTTTTGGTGATACGGCTGGTAAAATTGAAGAAAAGTAGTTTGAAGGGCTAGGCACAGAAGGGCTGCTGCAAGGAATAATAGAATTCCGGTACCCCAGTCAAAGCTGGGGTGCATAGTTCATGGCATACAAAACTTTTTATTGTCTCTGACTGACAACTGTGTGGTGTATATACTAGTAACCTTCTGAGTGAGTTCCCTCTCTAGGGCCTGACATGACTGAATAATTATCTGAGCACGAACACTGTTTGCTTTTGTATTCGGAGATCTTCAGAACACTTGAGAATTAGTTGAAAGTGGATACAGTGCTGTAGCTATCTCTCCAAAGTGCTCAGAAGGCAGCTTATAGGAGGATAACTCCCCCAAATTGGGCTGCTGTAGTCTAGTGGAATCTAGCGTTTGTTTACCAGTTAGAAGCACATTGTCACCAGTGACTCATGCAGAGTTTTTATGGATCTCTTATCTTGATAAGCTATCTATCACACTTGAGATTCAATACCCTTGAGTGCACTGCATGTTGTCCTTGGCCAATTCTATTTCTAACCCTATGTTATACTGTCATGTTTCTCAACCTTTCTCTCGTGCACTTTGAAGGGTACGCGTACCACTGGTTGAGAAACAGTCCTAAAATAATCTGAGGTCTTCAAGCAAGTGCCATCCGACCGTTCCAGGTTACTGCACCCTTTTCAGGGATCTGATTTGTTCTGCATACCACCACGTTACATGTCACTCAAAATCTACTTACTTGCAAAAATATCACAGAAGACTAGGACTGAAAACTTGCTGACTTCCTACCATCTTATTGTCAAATGAATAGATCGCAATAAACGTTTTATTTACGTTTGAGCATGAGGCATATGGAGCAGTAGAAACAAGCCATTGAATGAACTGTTAGATCGTACTGACTTTAGTAGTGTTGCTTGTGGATTTTTTAATGTAGCCTGTTTGTAATACTAGACAAATAACTAGATGAATTGATGTAAGACCTCAGTGTAGCCGCAAGGGTGCCCGTATTCCTGGTTGAGAAACTGTTATATGGGACACTGACTGCAACTACGCATGTCTGTGTAAATAGTCTGTAAAGGAGATTGTTGTATGAGAAATGATTTGACTTTCTAGCTATTAAATACAAAAGTGGGTACTTCTAAATAGGTTTTAAAAATCTGTATTTAAAATCCACATTTAGGCAGCTGAATAAGGGCTTAACCTTCAAAGTATTGAGTATCCAGCAGCTACCTTTGGCTTGAAATGTGGGCATCCATTTTTGAAAATCAAGGCCAAAGGGTGCTGTAACAGAATGATTCAAGTTCAGCTGTTTTTGATAACTTGCTGCAATGATAAGAAGCTGGCTGTTGTCTCTATTTAGCCAAGAATAATTAGTAACCATATGCATAAAATTTATTTATTGAACACTAGCAGCATTGTGGCAAAAGAAATTAATGGTTGGAAGTTAGTGATATGTTCATTTTATTACTATGGTTAGTATATTGAGAACTCCTCCTTACTCAAAAATACTAAGGAAGATGGTGAAAATCTTAATTTGTCAGAGAAAAGGATTGATTCTGTAGCAAGTTGCATAAGTTAAATCTGATGTTTTATTGAAAGACTATTCAGTTATGGTCTTGGGGAGTGATTTTTGTTTTTAGTAAGGATTTATCTAAGGAGAACATGCATTTAGAAAGTTCTGTAGGGCTGTCAATCAACTCTTGCAGTTTAACTAAAAATTGTGATTCTCTCGGTTTTAATCACACCTGCTAAATAATAACTGAATACCAGTTGAAGTTCATTGTATTTTTGAATGCTTTTCCACATTTTTCAAATATATAATTTGTTACAGCACAGAATATAAAGTATTCAGTGCTTACTTCATATTATTTTATTACAAATATATTCACAGCAAAAATGAGAATACTTTTTCAGTTCACTTCATACAAGTTCAGCAGTGTAATCTCTTTTGCAAAACTGCAACTTATAAATGTTGCTTTTTTTTGTTGGTGGTGTTACGTAAGTGCACTCACATACAAAACCATGTTAAAGTATAGAGCATACGTGTCCACTCAGTCCTACTTTATATTCAGCCAACTACTAAGACAAACAAGTTTGTGTACATTTATGGGAGATGATGCTGCTTGCTACTTATGTCACCTGAGAATGAGATGAGGCATTCGCATGGCACATTTGTAGCTGGCATCACAAGGTACTTAAGTTCCAGATGAGCTAAACATTCGTATGTCTCTGATTCTTTGGCCGGCATTGCAGAAGACATGCTTCCCTGCTGGTCCTGGTCATCAAATATAATTCATTAATTAATTTTTTTTGATTGAACTACGTGGGAAAGAATTATGTCTCCTGCTCTGTTTTACCCACTTTCTGCCATAAATGTTATGTTGTGGCAGTCGTGGATGATGACCGAGCACATGTTCGTTTTAAAGAATACTTTCACTGCAGATTTAACAAAACACAAAGAAGGCACCAGTATGAGACTTCTAAAGATAAGTACTGCATTTGACTCAAGTTTCAAGCATCTGAGGTGCCTTCCAAAAACTGAGGTGGCTGAGAAGGGAAACATGCTGTCAGAAGGCAAAGGAGCAAGGCTGCAAAGCACAAACTGTAGAATTTGGGGTGGAAAAAATCGACATGACACACGTGATGAACCTAAGTCAGAGCTGGTTTGAATCATTATCAAGCAGAACTCATCATCAGCATGGAAGCACGTCCTCCTCAGGAGTAGTGGTTAAAGCATAAAGGGGCATATACAGATGTTTAGCGTTTGACGTACGAATGCCGCCTCTCACTTTCTGGTGACACTGTAAATAGAAAGTGAGCAACATTGTCTTGCAAATGTAAACAAACCTGTTTGTCTTAGTCTTACTACTTTAGCCAAGTGCTGAGCTGGCTTGTAGACTCTCTAGTTTTACATTGTTCTTGAGTGCAGTTATGTACCTAAAAACACCTATACTTCTAACAGTAGTGATTGTACTACAGTACTTGTATGAAGTATCTTGAAAAATACTATTTCTTTTTGCAGTACAAATATTTGCAATACTAGAATACCAGTTGAAGAGAGTTTGGAATGCTTTCCCGCTTTTTCAAACGTATATTATTTATTACAACACACATTGCAAATATTCTCAAACTCAAATGGTACAAAATGGATATTTGATGCTTTTTCCTGAATTTTGGTCATTTGACCCTGACACACATTCTTGTACCTTCATATGAAGCAGTTTCAGACATTCAGCTAAAAGTATTTCCACTCTATCCTTATGCCTCTGTTTTACCTAATTATTTATTAAAACAAATGGTTATGATGGCCTTGCTCTATTTGCTCAGGGAAGGTTGTTAGGCAAGAAAGATTAGATACATCAGGCTGACAAACTCCTGAAGTTGTGAGAAGCAGAACTGCTAGAGATTTTTCAAATATCGTTTTAGTAAAATGACACATTCATTAGAAAAATATAATGCAAGTATAATGGTAATATTTCAATCGTGTTGTGATCTTTAATCTGTGAATCTTCTTTGGTCATATGACATTCATTTTTCCTTTCTTGACTCTAATTTTTCACATTTTTTCCCCATAGATGAGGGTTATTACCAAGGAGGAAAATTTCAGTTTGAAATTGAAGTTCCTGATGCCTATAACATGGTGGTGAGTGTCACTCATTTTCGTAAATGTAGGTAAGGTGGATGAAGTAATATCTTTTCTTGGACCAGCATGAGGCTTTCACAGATCTTACACTAGAGCTCTTGTGATGTCATTTCGCGTTTTCTGCACATAATTGCAGTTCAGACGTGTTTGCAGTATTGTAGGTAACAATCTCCCATATGTCACCAAGCTTATGCTTTGAGGCTAAAGTTTCAAATTAATGTTCCCTTGCAGATGAAAAGATCTGTTTTGTAGACTTTTTTTTGCAGCGGTCTGGAATAGCCTGCTCAGTATTCTAAACACCCTATCACACGTGTAAGACTTCCTATGCACTGTGAGAATCCCTCCTATTCCCTTTGCCTTCTGACTTTGCGTGTGTACTTAAGCATTCCTATAGCAAATCTATATATTGCTAGGGGAGAATAAAAACATCTGCTTTCTAAGATCTATATGCTGGTGTACTTCAGTCAGGGGGTTCAGTTTTATTTACATCCCTTGAGGAGGAACAGTGATGACATAGAGCAGATAGTTACATTTCTCACTCGCCAGAAAGTGTGTGTGGAATATGTGGAGAGTAAAGGTACAGAATAAACTGTGTTTGGTCAGTGGGGGCACATCAGAACATAAGAATGGCCCTACTGGGTCAGGTCAATGGTCCATCTAGTCCAATATCTGCCTTTAGACCACAATCCAGTGCCAGGTGACCCAAAGGGAATGAACAGAGCAGTCAGTCATCAAGTGATCGGTCCCTGGTCATCTGTTCATAGCCTCTAGCAAACATAAGCCAAGGACACTAAGGGAACAGTGTTGCATCTCTGCCCATCCTTGCTAATACTATTGATGGACCTACTCCCAATGAAACGATCAAGTTCTTTTTTTGAACTCTGCTGTAGTGTTGGCCTTCACAGCATCCCCTGGGGCCTGGAGTTCCACAGGTTGACTGTGTGCATGGTGAGAAGTACTGCGTTTTATTTGTTTAAACCTGCTGCCTGTTAGTTTCATGGGTGTTATCTAGTTATTGTGTTTTGTGAAGAAGGAAATCCCAGTTCCTTACGCACTTTCTCCACGCCAGTCAAGTTTTTATAAGCCTCTGCCAGATCTCTGTTGGCTGTTTTTAATATCTGAGTAGTCATGTCAGAATAACATAATTAAATGCACCCATGTAGAAACAGATATCTTCTAGTTAAAAAGTAATATGAATTTTAGGTGTCTGACACTGTGGGTGTTTTTCTTTGTTTTTGTTTTAGTAAGTAATTGCAAAGGTTGCTTGATTGACAGCTTTCAAGGCCACAGTCCTCTGGTTACAGAACAGGCACAGCAAAGGCTATGAATTCCCATCTCTATTCCCTTCACCTAATCCACAGTGAAATGGACTAACAGTTCAGAATGTGTCCTCAAATTTTTTAAAGACCATGAAGGCTTCAGATTAAAAGGAGCAGAGACCGATGCGTGAGACGAGTCACAGGAAGATGATTTCTGTGGAGCAGTGCAGTCAGAATGATTTTATCTCCTGCCTGAGGATTTTTATAGTAAACTACGGTGAATCTGAAGGGGGAAAAGGTTTGAGTGTTACAGTACATGATTTATTTGAAGTTTATGAAGCATACTGGGTGGTGATGGGAAATCCTGTGTATCAGCTGGAGAAAACCGGTTGCTTGATTTGAAAAGCAAATCTTGTAATATGGAGAATTTGACTATTGACTTGCCGTAGCAATTAGAATTGTTTGACTTTCAAAACTGGAGCAATGAGGCCCTGTCTTGGAATCTGCTTTTCGATCACTAAGCATGAACGACAGTGTCCGCTGAATTGTGTTTAGTGATATCACTAAAATACAAATCTGTACCAAGATGAACACCCTCACCACCACCACCCACACACACCAAGAAGTAGTAAAGTGGAACAAAAGTCCTGACTGTGTTTTTGTGAACCTTTTTAAAAACAGGAAATACTTTTCCTACCCAAAATGTTATTGAGCAGGTGAAATCACACTGAAAGGAATCTCTTCTCTTCATCTCCTTGTTTACAAAGACCTGAATGTAACACGAAATGGGAAAGCCTCGGTGTTGCTGTAGTTTAATAGACTGCAGTTCTCACTATAGGCTGCTTTATAAGGTATTTCACCAATTTGCATGGCTGCTAGATTAGCATTAGTACCTGGACTGAGGTCACTTACGTTTTTAAATTTAGGTTCCAGGAACTGTACAACTCGGCGATTTGTTGATGTTCCATATTTTAAAAGAGGGCATTGTAATCTGTTTTTTTTTGTTTAACACTTTGGCAGCCTCCAAAGGTAAAATGCTTGACTAGAATCTGGCATCCAAACATCACCGAGACGGGTGAAATCTGTTTAAGGTAGGTAACAGCCTTCTTTGACTTTTACTTCAAAATTGTTGTGGAGATCATTACCCTTCTCCATAATTCTCAGTTTGGCACCAGTAGGCTGATATGTCTCATGCTTAAATTTGATCCTTTGAAGCAAAAGAAACTTCTTGAAAAGAAACTGTTAGACTGCAGTGATCAGGGACATTCCATACTTGCAGACTCCATCTCCACAGCCCCCATTGTCTGGGACCGGTGGCCAGTGGAAGCCATGGGCAGTGGGGAAGGTGTGCCTGCCATTTCCAGGAGCAGCAGTGATGCATGGTGGGGGTGGGTGGGGGGGATCTGCCTTAGCCCCCCCCTGCACCATCAGATGGGAGCTGCCTGAGGTAAGCATCCCCACCTCCTGCTGGGAACCCTGTCTTGTACCCCAAACTCCTCATCTCCAGCTATATGCCAGAGCCTGTACCCCAAGTCAGAGCCCTCAGCTCATCCCACTCTGCAACCCTCTGCTCCAGCCTGAAGCGCGCTGAACCCATTTTTGCTCCTTTAAATCCAAAGTTTGTTAGTCTTCTGTCCAGTATGTGCTGTTGGAAATCTGGGTTAGATTTTTAGTGGCTTTATCCTTCCCCTGGCCCTCCCTCGCACCTTTGGAGGGAGTATAAACCCCAAGCACCCCAGGTAAGTACGGGAAGAGGCACTCCATTTTGAGGTGTGGGGGGGTGGCCACCGAGAGGAAGTTGGCGTGAAAGTTCTCTGCCTGCCTAGACTCAGGAAAATCGGGGAAATTTTCAAATGTACTAGCTTTCATATTCCTGGCTCAGACACTGTACCTAGGGGAGCAGATAGTGACGAGATGGAGACTGCCCCTGTGAGGGCAGGGAAGGAGAGGTGTGTAAGACAAGGCAGCCCTGCACTGCATGCACTCAGGTGTGATCCACGGCCAGGACAGAGAGGCTCACTGATCACCTGTAAATCCCCATATCTGGTTTCGGGGCGGGGGTAGGGGGCAGCAAAATTGTACCAGTTTTCTATTATTCTAACAATTGGCGTGAATTTAGTTTTTGAAAATTAATAGCTTAGCTTGGTTTTTATCTAGACTGGGGTGATCAGTAACTGGCTTGTGAACCAGATGTGTTGCCCTTGGTTTAGCGGCCGGGATGGGTGGGGATGGTGTCAAACATTTTGTTTACCTGAGTCCCTGAGTGTGGCCACTTGCAGCTCCCAGTGGTTGCAGTTCACCTAATTTTAAATCGCTGTAAACTATCTGAACAGGCTTGGAGATTGTCATAGAGTTCTAAACCACCAGATCACCTTGTCTAAGTTTTGTCACCGGCCCCAATACACTAACCCAACAACTGAAAGCAGACCAAAGTTTGACAGTCCACAGGAGATTACACTTGAAGTGCCCCAGGAAGAGAACAGGAGGGAGCTGAGATGTATGGGTCCCAGAGGTCCTGCAGACAAATGATTAAATGATACCTGGATAATTCTGTCAAGTGATCTGCACCCACACAATGCAGTGGAAGGATTTTTAAAAAAAACAAAAAACAAAAAAGGTCACTGCCAATCAGACCTGAGTAAAAATTCTTTTCTGACTTGTGAGCAAGAACCAGAAAGCTGAGGATACTTGTCACGTCCAAGACCGAGCCCACCAATGAATTCTATTCTGTTAATTTAGAAAAGCTTTATGTGGGCAGCAGTTCTAAAATCAAGCCAAAAATACCAGTATCGTTTACACACTCATAAAAAATAATCCCTTTTTCAGATCATTCATGTTTTTCCTTCTGCTGTGAAAATTCCTGGGGGAATTTTACACCACTGCACAGGGCCAAATTTGAGCAGAATTAATGCTCCCTGCAGATCTCTATTCTCCCCGCCCCCCACCAGCAGAACGTGATTTCTACCAAAATATTTCTTTGCGGTAGATTTCATCCCTCCGGGGCATAGCAGGGCTGTCAACCACATGGGCATGATGAGACTTGGGCTTTTAGCCAGAACAGGATTTTAAAATGTTGTTGTGTGCGAAGAATTTCCTCAGGACTGAAAAATAGAAATAAGTACCACGGTATAGGACAGTAGAACCTTGGTGACAAACACCGGAGCTGTGAACTGACCAGTCAACCACGCGCCTTGTTTGGAACTGGGAGTATGCAATCTGACAGCAGTAGAGACCGAAAACAAAAGTCAAGCAAATGCATAAGAACAAACTCCTTTTCTTTAAAAAAGGGAACCAGCATTTTCCTTCCATATAGTAAAGTTTCAAAGCTGTATTAGGTCAAAGTTCAACAATAAACTTTTGAACTAACATTTTGTTCAGCGTTACAAGCAGTCTCCATTCCTGAGGCGTGATTAACTCTCAGGCGCTACCATGGTTCATTGTGCTACTGAAATAAATTTTGACTCATACAATGACAACTGAAAATTTTCTTATCAAGGCATAGCAACAAGATTAGCACTATGGTAACAGATGATGAAGATAATTAGTTGAGTGGCACATATAGGATGGAGTCACATTGCCTAGTGTCATTATAAATGAATTTTAGGAAAATCAGGGTGTTTTTAGCCCAGGTTAATTTAGTGCCTTTGGTGCACTACGTTAATCTCATGCATCTGTAGTTGGAATACTGGATAATGACATACTTAGATTGCATACATAAGTATGATGGAGTAATCAAAGCTTTCTTATAAGGATAACAGCGATGAACTATCAACTCTAATTTAGGGAACTTGGGCAGGGGGGGATGTTTTTAAGAATTTTGTTGTGGTCATGAATGACACTAAAGGATAGCAACATAAAACATCAGTACTGTAAAATCCTGTGAATACATAGACTTATATAACTGGGAGGAACTTCAAGAGATCATCGAGTCTGGTCCACTACAGTCATGGCAAAACCAAGCACCAGCTAGACCATTCCTGGCAGCTGTTTGTCTAACCTGCTCTTAAATATCTGATTGTGGAGACTTCACAGCCTCCCTAGTCAATTTATTCCAGTGCTTAAGCATCCTAAATGTTTTTTTTCCTAATAGCCAACTTAAGCTTTCCTTGCTGCAATTTGAGCACATTGGTTTTGTCTTGTCGTCGGTTGCTGAGCAAAATAATTTTTCTCCTTCTTCCTTGTAAGAACATTTTTAGGCACATGGTGCAGTTGTTGATCAGCTGAGGTCCTGAAGGTGGAGGTTACTTGGCATAAAAAAGGAAGAGCAACCAACAAGGGATTGTATGATGCTTTGACCTTTTTCTTAGATGTGTTCATATGGGTTTGACATAAATTCATAATTCAAAATTCTGGCTATTGCAAAGTACTATGTGAATTTTTTGCTTAACAAAAATCAGTTTTTTCCCATTCCTGATTAAGTGGTACTGAAAATGCAGCTTTCAACATGAAGGCTGCTGCTACTGACAAAAAAAAAAATAGCCAACTTTTGGCAACCCACCCCCAGTTTCTCTTTTCTTTTCACCCAGGCTATGAATGAATGGGGCATATTAGAAACTTCTCAGGCATGTCTGTGCATATGTGTGGTTCAGATGAGAAGGGACATTGTTAGGCTCATCTTGTTTTTTGTATCTGTAGGTACTTATCATGGTTTTCTTTTCTTAGTTGCAAACGCTCTGGATTGCAGTTCCATATTTTGAATTTTGCTGTGAAGATCAGGAGTTCCGAAATGAAATCGAACAAAGTTATCTGGGGGGGATTTCCCCCAATTGTTTGTGGGTTTTTAACGATTCAGATACTTCACATAATACTAAAAAGCTGTAATTTCTGCACCCCAGCAATGACCATATTTCCTAATTTTCTGAGTGGTATAAAAGTTTAGTGCTCTGAATTTCTTTGTAAAGACATTGCAGTCAGAATTTTAAGTAAACTTAACTGCTTTTCTATTGTTAAGATTGTCTTGTATAATGTATGCTTCCTTGTCTGTTCCAGTTTATTGAGAGAACATTCAATTGATGGCACTGGCTGGGCTCCAACTAGAACATTAAAGGTACCATTTGTTTCGTAAGATACAAACATCTGTTTTGATGTAGTTACCTTTTCAACAGTTCCATGTGTATGTAACATGTTCTTTGCCAGATAAGGGCAAAAAAACTATGAACATTAGTTTACTGTTTCTATCTTTAGAAGAGCTTCAATGCCTTCTGCTTCCAAGCATCTTCCTGTACGGAGCATGAGCACCGCAAGTAAGCTATATTTGTGCCCCAGAACCTCATGAAGGGCAGGAGAGGAGTTGCTGAGCATGGGGCCCTGCTTTTTCCTGGGAGTGCTCTATCCTGGAAGCACCCACGGGGATGCCAGACCATAGATGCTGCCAGATGATGGAAGTCTGAACTATAGAGGACCCACTTCTGTAGACCCTGTAAAACCCTATTCATGTGGGTAGCCTAGTTGACGTCAATGAAACGGAGACTTCTGGTTTTGTCTGCATAGAGACAGTGTCTAGTATGCCGGGGGGGGGTGGTATATATCCTAGTGCACTAATTTTGCTGCATGCTAACTGGCCACGTGGCCAATGCCATCACTCGCTGATGTTTGTAGTATGCTTTGAGATACACTTGAACCTCACTGGTCTGGGGCACTGGTCTGGCAACATCCGTGACCTGTCAGGACCGCAGGTGTTGCTAGACCAAAAGCCTGGGCAGCTGCTGGCTGGGAGTCCGGCGGCAGAGGAGCTGACAGCCAGAAGCCTGGCTGGGGCAGGAAGCAGCAGCAGGGTCAGCTGCTGGGAGGGGAGCCTCGGAGCAGAGCCCAGTAGCCAGGACGGAGTATTCTGAATATCCAGTTTTCCATCATGAGACGCTGAAATCTTAATGTGAAATCCAGGCCTCTTTGAAATTGGTAGCTATGTTCCTCTGCTACAGTGGAAGCCTTCCGCATGTGAATGTTGCGTATTGTCGAAGGGCAGAACTTATATTGCACTTGAACTCCCCCAGGAACACAGGACCTCTCCATCTTTTGCCTCAGGTGCAAGGTGCCTTTCCTGGACCTTTCTTCCCTTCGATTAAATATATAGTAATGGATGTTTATTTCAGATAAAAAGACCCAAGAAAGAAAAACCTGTCCAAGGAACTTGCTCCCTGGGACATGCTTTTCACTCTTGAGAGAGGATGAGAAAACAGCAGGTGACAGATGTGTAGTTAAATTGCATGGCTTGATGCCAGAAGGTCTCAGGTCTGAGTACAATATAAGAACTTCTCTCTAGTAGCCTAGAAAACAGAACAGACTGATCTGTTGCAGAATGAGCACACTTGTTCACCAGCCAGTGCAAACACTCCACCTTCTAGGTGTCTCTTATGGAAGATATTGCTAGTGCTGTTCCCTTCCCACTGCACTCAGGAGACTTTCTTGCCACCCCCATTATTCTGCTGGCAGGAAATACTGCCAAATCTAAACTTTTTAAGTCTGATTTAATTGCCTTATTTCCTTCTGCATTCGGGAATATGAACAACCTGAAAACTAGTACTTAGTCTACTTCACGTGCATCTAATAATTTTCACAACCATGTATTCAACTGTACCGACTAGAACTCTTCAGCCTTCTTCCCTGAGAAGCTGATTTCCAACAGGAAATTCTGCATCCTCAGTTTCCATCTTTACATCACAGTGCCTGTTTTGTACATGCACATATGCAAAAATATGCTATTATTATATTTTTAATCTGTAAAAGCTCTGCCTTCTTTTATTTGCAAAAAGTTCAGGGAGGGGACTAATAACTTGAAATAGTTTGATACGTGATGTGAAGCAAAATTGTATGATGGTGAATATTGTGGAATAAAACCCAACAAGAACTTTTGCCACTGGTGGCACAGAAACAGAAACTTGGCCTCCTAGAAAGAAGCTTCTTTCTGACTACCCCTTTTGGAACTTAGTGGCAGGGGTGGGGAGGGGAAGGGGGCGTTGAATTTGAAGGATGGTCATTTGGCTTTTTGGAAGAGAGAATGCAGCATCACTGAGGATGCGGGATTAGGAAAGGTTTTTGTTAGCATTTACTATGTTTGTTGTACTTTGAAGAAAGGTGTTCTTTCACACCCAGAAGTTGGAGGTCTACTCAGTCAGTTGGGTTTGAAGAGATCTGCGGCAAGCTTGACATACGGTTTAACGAAAACATCTAGGATCTTCCAGTGTTTACAGGCGAGTGTCCTGAGAGGAAGATTAGGACTAAAAGGACTCACCTAATGACAGACACATCAGAGTTGAACATATGTGCCTGTAAACAACGGGCAGGCTGTGATTATACAGCACACTCTTTCCATTCCTTACTTTCATTCAAATGGACTGTGTGTCATCTAAAAGAACAATATGTTCCTACTGGCACAATTTTTTGCTCATATTGTTCCCAATTTTTTTGCTTTGTCATACTGATGATGATGATACTAACAATTTAATTTGTCAGTTTTCTGATATAACCACCTCTCTCTCTTATGCCCATTTCTTGTTTGTTGGGGCTTGGGCTTGCATACAGTGTTGCAATGTTGCAGCAGCAGAGCATTAGTGAAGAAGCTATTACAATGATGGATGAGCTTTTCCCCTTGATGGAGATGGTTGCTAACTACCAGGAAGGTATATTATGTTGACAGGAGAAGCCCCACCAGAGGGAGAGGAAAGGCGTTAGGTCTGTAAAACTGCATTGCTTACTTCTGAGAAATGTATTGATAGCAATATTTGATGTCTGTTGTAGTCCTGGCCTCTGGGGCCTCTTTATTAGATCTATAAATGCTCAGGCTGCCACCATGACAAAACTGTTCCTTTCAGAGGTCGTCCTAGAGATTGCTACCCAGACCATTGTCACATTGAGGTTAAACTTATGCAACACGTACAGGGCCATGCTTGAGATTAGAATAAGCTTGGACTAATGCTCATTGGCTAAACCTCAGACATACATGTTTTGAGATCCATGCTGGTTACCCAGTGCTTGCTGGATGGAGGTTAAGGTGGTGTGTTTGACATAAAGGTGAAGCTATTAGGATGCTGACATGCCACAGTGATTTGTTTATATACCAGTTGTGATCAGAGGCATTGAAGCTAAAACCCTCTACGGTAAGAGAGAGGAGGTTGCTGACATGTACTGTGAAGGACCATTCTTGAAGGACAAATCCTTTTCCTTAGAGCCTGGATTTATTGAACTCCAAAGCATTCTGCAAATAATTTTTCTTGAGCCCTTTTGAAGAGTATAAATTCTATCTCTCTTCTTTAACTTATTCATTTCTCTTCTTGGTTGAATCATCTTTATTGTTTAGTTTACAGCATCCGGTTAGGCATAATTAGTTCCATAGAGTGAGTATCCTGTAAGTTTACATGTAGCAGACTCAGAATGTTGACTGTAAAAGCAACAAGAAGTCCTGTGGCACCTTATAGACTCAGATATTTTGGAGCCTAAGCTTTCGTGGGCAAAGACCTGCTTCTTCAGATGCATGGGGGTTGGAGGGTTTCAGAGGAGGATTTTTAAGATACAGACTAACACAGCTGCCTCTCTGAATGTTGATTGTGTTGACTGGAGTTGGGAATATGATTAGGAGTATTGGGTTTGGGTGTGGGCTCGCCAAGTTATCTGACCAGAGAATCTAAGTTTTCCTTCCACTCTGGCTACAAACATTAGGAGCTAAGAAGCTGTGTGTCTGGAAGCAGGCCTCAGGAACCACAGCAGTCACATGTACACTAGGGACAGTACCAAATCAGAACAACAGGTATTCAAATCACACCCAAGGCAACAATCATATACATGGATTCGATTGCCCCAGCTGGTAACCTAAATATAGCCTGAGTGTACAGTTGCAAAGGCCTAGTATAACGTTCTACTCGTGCTCCCTCCTGGAGACCCTAGGACAATTGGTGTTCTGAAGAACCCTGGAGTTCCGCCAAGTGAAAGTAAGGGTTCCGTGGTCAGGGCACGGGCCATATGGAGTGACTTGTGGCTCCAGGGGCTGCCACCACTGACTTCTCTGTGGCGCCCTGCCCTGCCGCTGCCAGAAGGGGAGTCAGATGGTCCTGCCTTTGCTCCTCCGACTCTGGTCCTGAGGGCCCGAGGTAGATGCATCTGCTGTGTCCGGTGATGTGTTTGGGGCTGAGAAGCGTTAGGTCTTGGGATGGGGTGGGGAGCAGTTTGGGGCTCAGAAGTGTTAGGCCTGGGGTTGGATGGGCGGGGGGTGGGTTTGGGGCTCAGACAGGTTAAGGAGTTATTAGGGGTTCCACAAAATTACGTCCAGTTTAACAAGGGATTTGCGGCCGCACAAAGTTGGGAAATGCTGCCTTGGAGTGGGAGGACCAGCCTCACTCCATTGACAGAGGTCTGGGTAAGTGTTATAGCAGAGGAAGTGTAAAGATTTAAGATAAAGTAGAGGAATGTTTGAGGAAGACAAACCCTCTCTAACGCTATCGGCCATGGAATGTTATAGACCTTGTGTCACTTGGGCTAAGCCCCCCAAACCCAGACTTCCAAACCCTAAGATTCTGAAGTGTTCACGTTTGATTGCAGGATTAAACTAGGACACGTCTTTCAATACGCATAAGATGTCTCTTCATGCCCTTGTGTACAAACCTCTAAAAGGGGGCCCTGTGGTTAGCATACCAAGAAACACCACACGACACCCCAACCTGTACTTTTCGGTAAAGCAGGATATCCAGTCTGGCTGGGACACTATTTTTGGAGCATTCAAAAGATCCACAAGATAATGTTGTGTTCTGCATCAACACACTGACCCCAGTGCAGTTAGAATAACCTCATTAGAAGGGATGGAAATTTCCACATACTCCCACTGATCTAAATGTAAAAATACAAGACAAAAAATCTTTAACTCTTACTTATAAATCACCTTAATACCTGTCTAAACTACTGCTAAAACTAACTTCTTACAGGGTATTTTTCCCCTGTAGGTCCTTGCATTACTGCTGGAATAGAATAAAACAGTGAAAGATGGAGGAGAATAGGTAGGGTTGGAGATATAAGCTTACAAGCTATAAATCGTATATATGCTTCTAGGCTAGAGTGCTCTTCTTATTGGTGAAGTTGGTCATGTTCTCTTCCCATTTTAAGAAAAGAACCTGCCATGTGGATGGTTTTCATAAAACTGAAGTTAGCATACAGCAAAACCAAAGGAACAGGTAGTGTTTAATTCCTTTAAAGAAAATGAGTTGAATCATTTGCCTAGTTCTTGTAGCAGATGAATATCTGTTGGGATTCGAATACTAATTGTCAGGATGCTGTTTTAGAGCAAAAAATCATACTTTCCCTGAAGGTCTTCTTACTCACCTATAACCTAAGTGTAAAGCCTTTGCATCTTAACTTTTTGCATATTTTCTTCTAAAATGTTCTCCTTTTTGAAACAGTTTTTCATTCATTCTTTTTTTCATTTGTCACACTGTTGTGCATGATGTGAAAATACCTTGAAGTGCAAAGAAATTTCATAGATCTGTTTTGGCTTCACCAGTTGTTCAGGATAATTGTGATAGATTCCAACAAAACCTGCAGATGGGATTTGAAAATTAGACCCCAGATGGGAGCATAGTAAATTCATTCTTCTATTCAGTACACAAGTGGTTTTAAGATATAAGTGCTGAGGCTGAATTAGCCACTGTGGTAATGGCAAATGCTTGTAGTTTGATTTTTGGATGTCAAATGTGACTGCGTAAAAATCCAGTGGCTGACTAATTCTTTCCCTTCTAATTATTTCTGGTCCATCCAGTGAGTGCATTTTTTGCAAATTTAGTATACACAAAATGAGTACAGTGTTTGGAAATGAAAATATTTCAATTTGTATATCAAAGATGGAAAAAAGTTTGTAAGCAGTCCTGGCATGGATTTCTGGGTGGCCAAAGATAAGTCACCTAAACTCTGCAGCTGAGCTTCTGCATCCATAAAATGAGTATTATGCCTCCTGGCCTCCCTCACAGGCATTTCGCGCCTGTGTTTTTCAGCATTTGTAAAACAGATCCGTGGGTACCGCCACATAAGAGAATTATATTCTTCATTGGGCACATGGAAATGTATGTTTAGTGTGTGTAAACTAATTCAAAGAATGGTTACTAGACATACACACAAGATATACAGTATAAATTATATAATAAGTGTAAAAAAAAAAAAAAAAAAAAAAAAGTGTACCCTTTGTTCTCTGGTCCGGCACCCTTGGGACTTGACCAGTGCCAAACGAGAGAATTTGCTGGAATATGAGGTCAGTATTGTCGCAGCGTTACCAACACTCCCACTGCTTACTGAGCTCTTAGGAGACTTGGGGGTAAATTATAGCAGAGAACATGGAGAGCCAGGACTGGTGGCTGTAAACAAATTGTACAGGACCATGGGAAAGTTGGCCACACCTATGTTAATTGGTCATGTAGCCAACTAAATTCATGACACATTACAGATGTTGCCAGCCTAGAGAGGTGCAACCTGAAGTTGAGTTGTCTGTAAAACTGTAGTTGTGGTGATAAATGTAGTGTATTGTCACCCTTTCTTCTGCCTCTGACCACTAGTCCATCTCCTAGTATTTATTCTAATGTTCCATGTTCCTGAACTTCATCAAACAGCTGCCATTTTGTGAAACTTGGTCTCCCATATCTGCTATACTCTGTTCTCTTCCCCAAAGTCATGAATTTCTTGTGCGAAAAGGGTAATAGTCTTTTACCAGTGACTCGAGTTCAATATTTCATATTGGACTCTGGGCTGGTGATTTGGGGGGGTGGTTTTGTTTTTGGTTTTTTTGATCCAAAATCACCCAATTATGATCTTTCAGTCGGACATAAAACAGGCTGTGTTTTAAATGTGGTGGTTTCACATTACAAGATTGTATTTGTATAGCGGTTTTATTGATATTGATCGTACAGCCAGCATGAGTTTATCCTGACAAAACCTTTAAAACACATTATCTTTCCATCTGGGACATTGTATTCCCTTCTCTGAAACAGTAGTGACTCAACAGAGTAGATTCTATCAAGGTTCTGATGGGAAGAGTGGCATCTAAAAATTGTTTGGGTGAAAAATCAGAAGTAGACACAATTGAATATTAAAATCATCATTGATTCTTTAATGTTGATTTCATTCTAATCCATTGAATGTTCTGCAAAACTTCAAGGCTTCACAGCTTATGCATAAATGGGTGCTAAAAGAACATGAAGACTTCAAGGTCAAGCTTTTGTTAGGAATTAAGATTTCCTGGGCAGTTTTTTAATTTGTCTTCCTTCTGCGTATGTATTAACCGCGAGATCCCAGGATCCCTGCTTCTTTCAGTGAACAAGATGGAATTTCTCAGAGGAGCGGTCAGATTTTGTGATTAAAAATAGTATTCTGTGGTACCCTGTCTAATTTGTTGCTGAGCTTGGAAGGTGTGTGGAGAGCTAAATAGGTGACTCTTGGAAGAAAACGATGTTTTCATAGTTAAGGCAGTTGAAGGTTGCCCTGGAGAATTTTGTTCTGTCCCTGCCTCTGCCACAGAGTTGCTATGTGATGCTAAACAAGTCAATTCAACCAAACTCCTCACAGGTGGTAACTAATTGGATCTTTCTCATTTTCTGGGTGCCTAGCTCGAGACCCTGGAGTCTGATTTGCAGAAATAAGTACTCAGAGCTGCAGCTGCAGTCAGTGGAAGCTGTGCTTTGAACCTGGGGAGTGCTCTGTAATGCTATGTATGCTGAAAAATCAGGTCATAAAAGGTGAAAGTATTGATCTGACAAATTTGTGAGGTATTTAAATCTGCATACTAAAGGAATGACCACTTGACAACTATATGCAAGTTTTGCTGTGCTGCAAACAGATATCATCCTCTCCTGTACTTTAGGATACAACAGAACAAAATATAATCCTGACAAATATGTTTTTTAAAAAAAAAAATGGAATCATGAAACTGTACTGCATTAATCACTGCTAACAATCGTCCACACTGCAGACTTGCTTTTTAAATGTATTGTTTGCTCTTTGAGTTGACGTTTTGTTTTTCTTTAATCTACTTTGAATCAGATTTGTTATGTCTAATTGTTTATCTCTGGAACCAATTAATGAAATGCAGCCATGTCTAGTAAATGGAAGAGGAAGGTTTATCTTTAAGAATCTAATCTAAATAAAATTAAGGCTATCCTGGTATAGAAGAGAGTGGGTGAAATCTGGTTTAAAAACAATTATAGGGGTTTGATAGATGTCATTCTACTAGTGTCATCAATAAGTACTCAAAATATTAAACATTTTGTTGGGCAACTCAAATTCATATTTATTGCTGTATCAATGCAAACTAAAATTGTTAAAACTATTAATGCAAAATGTTGTGCGGAATTACATCAGGCAGCATATACTATAGGTGACAGAATACTAAAATATAAAGCCATTGTTTTAAACAGAAGTATTTGTAGTCATAATGGAGGAAGGTACAAATTAGATGGCACAGGCAAGACAGGAAGGACCTGTTTTAAGATTACATTTGAAAACTTTTCAGTTGTGGGTCAGCTTTATATAGTATTTATCACTCTATTTTAATTATACATTTCTGTGTGGAAATCATTGGTATGAATAAGTTTTTGTGTTAGTATGAATGTTCTGAGGGATTTAGTCTTTCCTGCAAGCAAGAATATATACAGCTGGAGGAAAGAAGTGGTGTTTGAATTGTGAAAGGAAATCTGCTACATGCATGCCAAAGTAATTTCCCACTTAAATAATAATCCTGTACAATTAAATTTGGTTTCCAGTGTGCACAGAAATCAGAATCATCTGTGGAGAGAGGCTCCATTACAGAATGGTGCTAGCAAGTTTACCTTTGTTTTTAGTATTGGAGGATGATTTAATTAGTGTTTTGAGATCACGTGAAACTGAATGTTTCAAAGCAGTGTTAACAGAACAAAATAAGAGGTTGTGCACTAATCTGATTGGTTGGGAATTTCGGCGTTTATCTTTTCCAGCTCACCTTGTGACAGGGTGATGGTTCAGGCAGCCACAGTTAGAAAACATATCTAGCTTGGTTTTGTGTGTTACACCTGAGAATCTTTAGTTTTGATAGAAGTTCTGTTGGGCATAGGATGGGTCTGCAACCAAAATAGCAACAAGAGCTTTTTTAGCTCCCCAAATTCAGTTATAGAATCAATACTTCAAGAACCATGATGCATGTGAATATAAGGCAGTCCTTAATAAACATCCGGGTGCTGTTTATAGCCCCTGTTCTAAGAACAGTGCCTACACCGTGATATTTGTACCAGTCACGAAGGTTGTTAATTTCATCCCTGGCTTGGTCCACAAATGAGGACGAGGAAGGCAATGCACCTGGGGATAGGCTCTTAATCAGGAAGGAGCTATGGTTCTCATCAACCCTGCACGCAACCCGCCCCCCCATCTTGAGGTTACCCACCCAAGCCCTCTGCTCCCAAATCTGTCCCCCATCCCCAAGCTTTACCCCCACATCCTGCAAATCCCCCCAAATCCCCAGGTTAACCTCTCTTATGCCAGAGCTCCCATAACAGGTGAGACACAGGCTGTTTGTAGGCAAATTACCATTGGTCATCACAGGCACATGTCTTCTGAGCAGTGTTGGATGGGGCTATAAAATCAGCCTTTCAAAAAATCACCACATTTGTCCCTGCATGTGTTGGGGTGCTGGTGAGCTGCTCCCTATCAGGAAGGCACGCTGTAGGAAATCTAATGTCTTCTAGCCTGGAGAACCAGCCCACAACACTACATTCACCCTGTGGGATACACATCAACTGAGGACCTACTGTTTTCTTTGCTATTGTCGTGAAATATATTTCCATTTTGAAGCTCATGCTTCTCCTTACCTCATCACAGGGCTGTGAGTTAATTGTGCTGTTTTGATTTCTACAGTGTAACTGCATTATCGACTTCTGAAGAAGTCACTTTTTATTTTTTACGCTTGATGGGAAGTTAGCTTATAGTGTTATTGGTTCCAGGAAATGCGTAACACAGTGCACCTATCTTTTCTTTCTGGAAAAATTATTTTAAATGTTTGTTTTTTTAAATAACACCTTTAATGATCTCTCTCTTTATAAGGAAATGTGCAAACTGTTTCATTTAATTGCTTCGTGTAAGTTTTCTGTTTTTTGAATGGGGGGTAATTATTGCTCCCAGATATTGTAAAAGACATGGCAAAGTATACTAAGGGTTTAATTAAGCCATTTCTGTTTGCCAGAAATCTTTGGTAATACTTTCTCAGCCCTCTAGTGGGACTATATGCCTGTTGACTGGTCCCATGGGGGCTGTTGCTTTTAGTTTTCATTATTGTAACGTTGTTCATTCAGAAGCTAGTTCAGAAATCCAATGGGGCCAGTTTATAAAAGTCTTCTGTGCTGTAATGGAACTCTAGGGACAAATATATCAAAGGCTCTAATAAAAAGTGTTTTATCTGCACACTGTTACACATTTGGAGCGTGTGACATGCTTGGTTGCCTCTTTCTGTCCAAAACGCAAACAGACCTTGTTTGCTGCTTTGGAAATGCTTCTTCCAAGGGAAGAAAATGAGTGAGCATAGGAGGAATTGTTTCCCTGTCTTCCTTCTCCTTCCATGCTGAATTATTTTGTGCTGCTCTTTTAAATACTGTCAGCTACATAAATACCAGGAGAATGAAGTACAGCTAAAGTAAATGCTTTTCTTATTCTATTATTTAAATGAAAATACCATTTTAAACAATGTAATGTCAGGCATTAAGTGACAGTGTATGGAAATAAACTTTTTTACTGTTGATGACTAGTTAAAAAACAACAGGAGAGGTCTGAGTGTGAACAACTTTCCTCTTCTTGATTCCAAGGGATCAATGTTTTACCAAATGCCTTGTCAAACATGTTTTAGCTCTGAGATGTAACAGTCTCAGTCTTCAGTATAATTAGCTAGAGTCTATTAGATAAAGAGTACTTTGTAATAGTGTTCTTTGGGGATTTTCCTTGGCAGAGTCCTTTAGCTGCCTTTGTCTGCCTTTTTAAATTAAATATATCTGTTAATACATCTTGCATGCAAAAAGAAGCTCTTGCTTTTGTAACTTGCATTTTTACACTTTGAAAAACACGGTGTAGTTAATCTTTCAGACATCAAAAGCAACGTTCCCAAGGCATTATTTTGATACTGGTTTGATAGCAGATTGTGAAGTGGGTGTGTGTTACCTCCTTGCGAAGAACAACCTCTAGACCAGAAGTAGGTCTTCCTGAAGAAGCTATTTCAGAAGCAACGGTTTGTATTTTAAATCACTCCTGTTGGCCTCTCTTCCTCCGCATGAGAATGAGTGCCACCAGAGCTGACTGTCCAGCACAGATGGTTCGATTTAGCTCATCCGCACTAGGCATGCTAAATGGAACCCCAGAAGCAACCCTACCTGGGTCGATCCTCTGTTAAATATAGACATACTATCACACTCCTGAAGGGCCCAGTGAAGAGGGTTAAGGTTGTTTACGCATACCCGGGCTCTGTATGGAGGCTGTGGGAAGAATGGGGATCCTCCTCTTTCCTCAGCTATTGGGGCTGGCTTTTTCATCCTTGTCACGTCACGAAGGAAATATCCTTCCTATTAGTCCCTCTGTTAATTGCGGTTGAGGTCTCTGCAGCACCTAGGAGCAGTGAGAGCCAAAACCAAGCCACAGCCTTAAATCAAGAATTTCTCCTGTCCCCTACCTGCCTTTCCCACCTTTTTATTTTGGTCAGTCCCAATTTTCCCCTTGGAGTTACGTAAGTTTCTGCAGTATTTTGTCAGCCTTTAGCTATGTTTTTCTTTCACAAATCTTCTTTAGAAACAGGCAGAATTTAAAAAAAAAAAAAATCCTTTTTCCTTTTTAAAAAAAAAAAAGTGGTGGTGGCTGCTAAGTTCTCCCTGCCCCAAATGCTTTTGTTTTCTGGCCCCAAAAATGAATTCTAGGATGCTAATTAGATTGCTGGTGAGGGTGACTGCTCACCACTATTTCCTGAAGAATTATAGGCTATTTGTGCACCATAAACATCTGAGAATTTTACTGTTTGACTGTAATTTTTTAAAATGTTGGTCTGTCCCTGTGCAGTATGTGACTTCAAGGTATGCAGACTTTCCGAGCATTGATGACTTCAGAAACTCACTTTGGAAGAAAGTGCTGAACAAGCTAAAATATTATTTCCTAATGTTACTTTGCAGATCTGCGTGATTAAAAATAGATGACCAGAGAGTGCTTTCAGATTTAAAAAAAAAAAAGGAAAAACTAACAGGGCCAGGGAAAATGGGAAGCAAAAAAAAAAACCCCTATTGATTAGGGAATGCTGACACCTTGTCCTCTGCCAGCCTTTGTATCTGGTACTGTTGCTAAAGTATTGTTAAATATTACAACTGGTCGTCATTTTGACTCCGCTCAGAGACCAGAGTAGTAAATAAGCTAAAATGCATCCATTCCCTCAACTTTTTGTATAAGCAATTGATGTTACCTGTTAAATGAGCATAAGATGCATTTTGATTTCTATGCCGTAGTGGGATGGTCCTCTTTTCTAAGCGCTTAGCTGCATGGCCAAAAAGGGGTCAGTTTAGAATAGGATAACTAACTCCCCTTTAGTTCTCCAGGTATAGAATCCTAGGGAAGCCACAGCACCATAGTTTTACGGAGGGGTAAACTAGGGAAGGTCAGATCCAGACCGGGAGATACAGTGGTGAATTTGTGTATTTCACAGTAAAAACTACAGTGCTTCATCTCCAGTAGTGATTTGCAGTGGGATGGCAAAGGTGCATAAGACAACCTGCTTTATAAAACCTGTCCCCTCTTTTTAACTAAAACTCTTGAATATCCAGCAGCCCTGGAACCAGGAGGAGGTTGGATATTCAGATTTTCTGGGTAATAGAGAGGTGTACCTAGCAATGCATAACACTAAAGGAAAAACAAGATTAGATATTGATAAACAAATGTATGCTGAGTACTTTACCAACAACAGTATTGTACACGGTAAACTTATGCTGTATTTGCTGTATTAGTTGTGCTTGCTTTCCTTACACTGTACTTACGGAAAAAGTAACAAATTTACTGATGGTTAAAATCCCAGTTATTTGAAGTTTCCGGATGATAGAATGCTAAATATGAAAGAGCTTAGTGTATTTTAAATTGAAGGCATAATCTGAGAGGTTTTTCCTAGGATCTCTGTTTTTACAATGTTGTTCAAACAATTGTAGTAATGTCTAACCACTTAATGCTTGTTTGTCAGCCTGTGAAGTTTGTAATTCAGGACACAAACCCATAGGCTAGACCCTAGTGGAACAGCAGTTGTGGAAAATGTTACATCAAGTGCCACTAAATAGAATCTCAGCAGACAACACTCCATCTAGTTGTTTTCTCACTGCGACTATGTAAATGCACAACTGTCCCTATTGGGTTATAGAAAACTTGAAGATAGAAGTGAGCAAATACTTTGCAATGAATACATCCCTTGATAAATTTAGCCTCTTAGCATATTCTCACACACACACACACACACACACACACACACACACACACACACACACACACACACACACACACACACATCAGTTTTCTCAAATAGGATACTTTGTGTCTATTTGACAAATGGTTTGTAATCGTTTTGTATGTTAGGGATAGGTCACGTGCCATTCACCATGTGTCTGATACCACCAATTTGAAAGCTGAGCAGTGAAATTCGGTTCTCATGGTTACGTTTGGTCACTTGGTATTGCTTGTTTTCTTTGAACACAGAAAGGGTGTGACTGTGGCCGCAGAGAGTGAACATTGGTACAAAATTTTAAATGGAAATGATATTGTTCACAGAAATTATTCATGAAACTTTACTTAAACTTGATGGTTTTAAATGTGTCAGAGGTACTCAGAGCCCTGGATAAGTCCCTCTTTGGCACGTTATGTATTGAATAAGTATTTGGAAAGTTTTAAACATTTTGGATGTAAAGAAAAACTGCCTAATAACACTCTTCCTTTCCTTGGTTTTAAGTTGTTCCATTATTTTGCTGTGTTCATAGAAATATAAAGTGTTAAAATGTCCAAGTATTTTAAATGCATGTGACTGACTGACTCTTTCCTTTTTCAGGATGTGGTTTGGGGATTGAACTCTTTATTTACAGTAAGTGAGTCTATGCAATGAATACAGTCCATTCTGTTTTCCATGTCAGGTGGATTTTGAAATATGTGGAATCGACCTGATCCAGTCTCTCTCAATATTTGTGTTTCCTCTGACTTGGTGGTGTTTAATTAGTCCCGTATAATTCTAAACAATTCATTCTCCCTTTTCGTATAGTTAGTGTGTGAGTGACCACACAGAAGGGTACATGCTGCCTTCCTTAACATTGCCTTTTACTTTTAAGTCTAGGGTGTCACCCTTGGTAATGAGTTACTTAGGATTTTCCACAAAACCTAAATGCGTTCAGCAAGTATTGTGCAGGGCTAGGGGAAGGAATGTGAGGGTTACTTTGGCAGGTAGCTGGCATTGCTGTCACCCTGAAAAATTGAGGGTTGGGTTAAACAGTTGCCCAGTATAGGTTTCATTATTGATAGTTGTGATTACAAACACAAATTGGAGGTGCTAGGGGGGTCCCTGGATCTCCCATCCTAAATGGGACACTGAACTAAAATGTTCATGATCCCACATGATCTCAAGGAGTAGGCAGGAGCAGCAAGCCCTTGTCTCTGAGCTAGAAGAGACAGCTGCCTAGAGCTCAGTGTAGCTAGGGGTGAACTGGTGGGAACATTTAAAATCCTAGATTAATGCCAGGAACCTCGGGTGACCCTTGCTGCAGGCGAAAGGTATGATAACAGTGAGAACTAAGGTGACCCAGTTTGGCCATGATCCCTTTGCTCCCTAGACCTTTCCACTTCCAGTAGTCTGTGATCGGAGTTCTACATGACGATTACATCCCACTACCCCATTCCTGCAGGGCCTGATGCTTTCCTCATTCTTTTCTCCCTGCTTCTCTCTAACGCTCTTTCTACGGTGCTCATGTCTGGCAGATGCTAAACTGTGCAATCTCACCTCCCAGGAAGAGTACCTCCAATATCTGTAGCCAGTAGCAGAGGTCACCAGAGATTTTCCTGCCAGCAGGACCAGCCAATTTGTGGGGCTGATTTTCCTCTAAATCATGTTCTAATTTTCACCTTTTTGCCAAAAGCTGCCAACTGATGCTAGAACATTCCTGGAAATGTTGAAATTGGCCAGAGGTTGTGTTCAAAAATAGTCATGTGATAGTCAATCAAGTTGAGTGTAGCTAACAATGGCAGTCGCCAACTGTAGTTGAGTGGCTATCAATTAAGCCAGGGCTGGACGCTGACCAACAGCTGAGTTTTTGAATTTACTGCTGTTAGAGGCACAGGACCTTGTGATTCAACACTATATAATACATATGCACAAGGAATCTAAACCAGAGATCTCCAGCATAAAAGAAGCTATACTGCTAAGCCCAATGCACTTACTGACCTCATCTAACTTTGTCATGCTAAATGTGTTTCTAACCACTTGCACAATACAGTAACTTGATAGTTATTTCCTTTTTTAAAAAACCACTTGGCTTTTTTTCCAGGATCTCTTGAATTTTGATGATCCTTTGAATATTGAGGCTGCAGAACATCATTTGCGGGACAAGGTGAGTCAGCAACTTACTGAAAGGATGTTGTTTCTAAACCAATGTATGGCTTGTGCTTGAGTGTTCTAAATCAGCGCTTGTCTAACGATAGAAAGCAGAGTGATTTCATAGAACAGCTTTTAAAACAAAATATGACACCATAATTTATTATAATAGTGATGATTCCAGTATACGGTGCTTATTTGTCAGAATGTGATCTGTTGCATGTATTTCTGCTATGTTAACACTTACCCAGATATAATAACTGATCTCTAAATCTTTCCAAGGTACACTGTCTAAGAGTCTAATGGATTTTGTGGATCAGATGGTTAATAGTTCTGAAACTATCTGGTATTGCCCTAAATGTACGTTTACTGTCCTAAGCAAATCACCTCCTTTGCCTTCCCAAGACAGACAACTGTTTCTTGTGAAACTGTTACACAAACCCTGCATTTCATGTTTATAGTAAGCCAGAGGGAAGAAGAGGCTTTTAAGGATGGTAAGCAGTTCTGCTATTTGGCGGGTGGAGAGAAGTAAAATTTGTGCTATAAAATAATTACTGCACAAATCAAAATACAGTTTACCAATGAACAACATACTGGTCTAATAACAATATTAAAAAACTGTGCCTCTTAAGCTGAGAATGTCATTGAAGACTTAAAGATAGTGAGTCTGTTTGAACCTAAACTCAAAGGATTTATTGAATAGTAACAGAGAAGTAGCCATATGAGTCTCTATCCTAACAACAAAAAAGCAATCATGTAGCACTTTAAAGACTAACAAAATAATTTATTAGATGATGAGCTTCTGTGGGGCAGAACCCACAGAAGCTCATCACCTAATAAATTATTTTGTTGTTCTTAAAGGATGTGTTGTACACAGAGATCTTCCTGGGGATATGTCAGCTTTTGAGTGCGAGTGTACAGCTTGTTGTTGTTCCACACTCTCTCGCTGAGTCTGGACAGAGTTGTGGCTGCTTTACCGATCCTCCTATTTAGCTCAGTCTCCAAGGACAGTGTGTCAGTGATGGTGGACCAGAGGTGAACGAACTCGTGGATGACCTCCAATGTATAGTTGTCAATGCTGATTGATGGAGAAACAGCAACGTCCTGAGCAAGTACGTTTGTCGTCTTTAGGCTGATGGAAAGCCCAAAGTCCTTGCATACTTTGGAGAACCAATTCAGCAGCTTCTGAAGCTGGTCTTTTGTGTGTGACACGACAGCAGCGTCATCTGTGAACAGCATGTCTCTGAGGACTTTCCGCACCTTAGATTTAGCTTTCAGCCTTGCAAGATTAAACAGTTTCCCGTCAGATCTTGTGTGCAAAAAGATGCCCTCTGTTGAAGATCCAAAGGCGTGTTTAACGAGCAGTGCGAAGAAGATCCCGAATGATGTCGGAGCAAGGACGCATCCTTGTTTGACGCTGCTCCTGATGCTCAAAGCATCCGATAATGTGCCATCATATTGGACGGTTCCTCTCATGTCTTCATGGAAAGACTGGATCATCTTGAGTAAGCGTGGCGGACATCCTATCTTGTGGAGCAGTTTGAACAATCCATCCCTGCTGACCAAGTCGAAGGCCTTGGTTAGGTCGATGAAGGCAATATAGAGTGGCTTCCTCTACTCCCTGCACTTCTCCTGCAGCTGCCTCAGAGAGAAGACCATGTCGACGGTAGATCTCTTCAGGATACACCCTCTCAGCAATCTTCTGGAGTCTGCCGAGGATGACGCGAGCGAACGGTTTACCAGTGATTCCCTAGGAGGGAGATTCCACAGTAATTGTTGCAGTTGCTTCTGTCTCCTTTGTTCTTACACAAGGTTATGATGTTAGCATCACGCATGTCCTGTGGAACCTCTCCCTCTCTCCAGCACAGGCACAGTAGCTCATGTAGGGGTTCCAGGAGAGTGTCCGTGGCACGCTTCCTCAGCACCCTCCTTTACGGCAGCAAGACTTGGACCCTGTATGCCCTCCAGGAAAAGAGGCTGAATGTCTTCCACTTGCGCTGCCTCAGGTGCATCCTTGGAATATCATGGAAGGACAGAGTGTCCAACACTACCGTCCTTGAGCAAGCTGGAATCCCAACTATGCACACCCTCCTCAGGCAGCGGCAGCTCCGCTGGCTTGGCCATGTCCACAGGATGAATGATGGAAGGATCCTGAAAGACATCCTGTATGGCGAGCTAGCCTCTGGCAAAAGACCTCCCGGATGCCCTCAACTGCACTACAAAGATGTCTGCAAGAGAGACCTCAGGGAAGCAGACATCAGGCCAGACAGCTGGGAGGAGCTGGCAGACGATCGCAGCAGATGGAGGCAGGAACTATACAAGGGCCTTCAGAAGGGTGAGTTGAGGATCAGACAGCTAGCAAAGGAGAAGCGAGCCCACAGAAAGCACAGCAAGGACCTGCCAGACACCCATTACATATGCCACAGATGCAGCAAGGACTGTCACTCTCGTGGGTCTTCAGTCGACACTGCAAATGAGGATGCCAAACGGAACTACGAAGGGCACGTTCCATAGACTGAAGGATGCTACGTAGACTGAAGGATGCTACTACTATGTCAACTTATTGAAATACTTGCCTAGTTTTACAGCAGGCTACATAGCAATGCTAGTAAAGTCAGTAAAATATAAAAGTTCATTCTGACAGTGACTTGTTTCTGCTGCTTTGTATGCCTTACACTGCATTGTAAGTACAATATTTCGATTTCAGTTCGTTGCTAATAAGATGGTAGTAAGTCAGTAAGTTTTCGAGAGAGGTCTTCAGTGATATTTTTGCGTGATTTTGTAAGTAAGTAGTCTTTAAAGGAGGTGTAACTTGGTGGTATACAAAACTAATCTGACTCCTAAAAAGGGTACAGTAATCTGGAAATGTTGAATGGCACTTGTTTCTAGACATCAGATTACCTTAGGACCATATTTCTCAACTGCTGGTATGTGTGCCATTAGGGATGTGTGAGGGAAGCCTGGGGGCGGGGGGGCGGTTTATAACTTTTTTTTAATGGAGTGCTATATATATTTAAAAAAAAAAAAGAGAGAAACTGATATAGACTCTGTAATTGACCAGAACTATATCTTTTAACATCAATTCTTGTTCCTGTGATCTGTATTTCAGGGACAGAGAATCCAAATTGTTTCTGCTTTTTTAAAGTCTCAAAATTGTCTTGCTGCTCAGGCACATTGTTGAGGGACATGCTGTATCTCATATATACCTGCAGACTTGATAGCATCTTCATTTGAACTAGTTAAAAATCAATTTTTGTCATGGAACGTTGATGAAGTCTGCTGAGATTTTAGTGAGGCTTTAAAATGTCATATGGAGGTCTTTGCAGAAGATTGGGTTCATGGTTTCAGTTGCCTGTTTTAGCCTGCAAGTTGCACTTACAGGGCTTTGATATGCTTATGGTTTAGTATGAATTACAAAATAATCACTTCTGGCTTTTTTGTTGTTCAAGTTAAGCACGACGATTAGGGCAATTCTTCAGATTTGGATAAAACAAGAAGTCAGCCAGCAAGTGCAATTTCTTTAAGAGAAGTAGCAGTATATCTCGCTTAGTTTTCCTGCTGCTGCTTAGGACAATCCAGTAAATTCTCATACTAATCAGTATTTATGCTTTTTAGAAAAATTGAGTGGAGATGCTCAGCACGGAATTGGGAGTTTTAGTTCAGCTCCTGCCATGGGTGCCACTTTTAAAGAATTTAGTCCCTTGGAATAGGATAAAAACAAAACGAGAACACTTCTTGAGCGGTGTGTCATGGAGCTTTTACTAGCCACTAAATATGAGAAAAATTAACCATAATTGGAAAAGATACGAAAATGGAGTCAGTACAGCTGAAAGAGTGAGCTGGATTTTCTTCCTTCTCTTGCAGTTTAAGACGATGCACTCAGGCATGGTCTATAGTAGGAAAATAAGTTGATTTCAGATATGCAATTCTAGCTATGGCAATTGCGTTGCTGGGTTCAACATATTGGGAATAGACTTATTTGACTGTCTTCACTAAGGAAAGTCAATGGGAGCATTTCTCCTGTCAACCTCTCTTATGCCTTGCAATAGCGAGGAGTACAGGGGTCAACTGCTGATCCCAGAGATAATTTTGCACATGTTTACCAGCTGTGCAAAATCGAACTCTGGGTCAATCTTCACAGAAGTGAAGACAAGCTCTCAGATAAAGTCATTTAAATCTGTGTAAAGTTTCTGATGGCGATAAGGCTTCAAAGAAGTCCCTGAAAGTATAATTTAACACACAGACTTTACTGCTTATTTTGAAGTTCCAGAAAAAAACTGACTTTCTGGTATCGTGCTGATTTTTTTTTTTTTTATACAAGGAAAATCTACCACTGTACGAGTGGTTTGGGATTATCAACAGGCTGTTGGGAGTACCTTTCCCATATTTGAAGAGGAGCTCTGTATGGCTCAAAAGCTTGTCTCTCACCAACTGAAGTTGGCCCAATAAAAGATATTATCGCTCCCACTTTATCTCTCTCCAGGTTTTAGGCAGGCTTGGGAAGGTTTATCAGGTTACACATCGTCTCAGTTTTCAAACCATTTTTTGTTCACTTTTTTTCTATTATGCAGAAGCTGATATTCTTAACACAGTCTTAAAAATTAGTAAAAGCCCTACTTAGGTTAGCTTGTAGCAGTTATCAGAGAGTTAGTCTGTATCTTCAAAAACAGCAAGTAGTGCTGTGGCACCTTATAAACTAACAGATATTTTGGAGCACAAGCTTTCATGGGTAAATACCTGCTGCTTTGCCCTTGAAAGCTTATGCTCCAAAAATCTGTTAATCTATAAGGTGCCGCAGGATTTCTTGCTGCTTTTGTAGCAGGTGCATCTTCTGTTCATATTTTTCATCATGTTTCATCGTTCAGAGACCTGCTTTAATTTATGAATGTATCCCACAAGGTCAGAGGGCTTATCAGAAGGTGTCTCACTGACAGTTACTTAGGGCTCATCTACACTAGAAATGAAACACTAAAGCTGCGTCTACACGTGCACGCTACTTCGAAGTAGCGGCAGTAACTTCGAAATAGCGCCCGTCACGTCTACACGTGTTGGGCGCTATTTCGAAGTTGAAATCGACGTTAGGCGGCGAGACGTCGAAGTCGCTAACCCCATGAGGGGATGGGAATGGGGCCCTACTTCGACGTTCAACATCGAAGTAGGGACGTGTAGACGATCCGCGTCCCGCAACATCGAAATAGCGGGGTCCTCCATGGCGGCCATCAGCTGGGGGGTTGAGAGATACTCTCTCTCCAGCCCTTGCGGGGCTCTGTGGTCACCGTGGGCAGCAGCCCTTAGCCCAGGGCTTCTGGCTGCTGCTGCTGCAGCTGGGGGTCCGTGCTGCATATACAGGGTCTGCAACTAGTTGTTGGCTCTGTGTACCTTGCACTGTTTAATGAAAGTGTGTCTGGGAGGGGCCCTTTAAGGGAGCGACTTGCTGTTGAGTCCGCCCCGTGACCCTGTCTGCAGCTGTGCCTGGCTCCCTTATTTCGATGTGTGCTACTTTGCCGTGTAGACGTTCCCTCGCTGTGCCTATTTCGATGTTGGGCTGAGCAACGTCGAAGTTGAACATCGACGTTGCCAGCCCTGGAGGACGTGTAGCCGTTATTCATCGAAATAGCCTATTTCGATGTCGCAACATCGAAATAAGCTATTTCGAAGTTGGGTGCACGTGTAGACGTAGCCTAAGATATACAACTCCAGCTAGGAGAATTGCATAGGTGGAATCAATCTATCTTAAGTCGAAATTCCAGTGCAGGCCCATTGCAGGAGGATGACGGGAGAAACTCTCCTGTTGCCTTCTCTTACTCCTCACGACAGTGAGAACAGGGAGTACTGTGGTCAATGGAGGGGCATCCTCAGAGTTCAGTTTAGTGCATTCCTATGAGGCCCACTGAAGAGAACCCTGGAAGATGGCGCATGGCAGTGTTGATCTTCCCCTTGGTGTAGACATACCTTGAGATGACTCAGCAGCAGTAGCAGAGGATCTACACTAGCTAAAGGTGTATCATGCCAGCAGCCAAGGTAAAGGCTGCCACCTATCAGGAATAGAAATGTTTACAGTAAACTCAAGTTAGTATACCAGACATGTACCCTCAGAGCAGGAGATGAGATGAGACAAGGTTGATGATTAGGTCTGTTTTTGACGTGGATGCCTTATGTAGTGTACATACTGTCATGAAGTTAAATTTCTGCAGTGGTTTTTGTCCTGTCTCATCAGATGTATTTTCGGAAATGCTTTCATCCCATTAAGTTAGGGAGACTTCTAATGAGTAACTTTTACTAATGAGATACTTTTTAGACATGTCTTTAATTTCAAACACAGCCCTGGAGTCTGAAAGAAATGTTTCAAGAAAAGAGCTTTTGCAGTTAGCGTTGTGTGTTGGGCTTCCAGCTTGTTAAGTGTTCCCTTGTGATTCACTAAGGGGCGTGATTCGTTATTTTATTGATGTCGTTTCCCTCGACTTAAATTTGAAGTGCTGAGACACTTCTGCTGCCAATTTAACTAAATATGCCTGTCTGATAGGAATAGTTACAGCTAATTAAAAGTCTGCCTCTGGCTATTTATGTAGGAAAAACTGAAGCTTATATTTCTCATTAGATTGGGTGAAGACATGGCAAAGATGTCTGTCCTCTGAGTCTCGAAAAAAGCCTTTTTATTAATTTTGTGTTAAGGCGCAAATTTTGAACACTTCCAGTGTTATGCTTAGAAAAGACGTCTTTCGTTTGAGAGCTAAGCAATAGGGAAATACCTCTGAATCTGTTCTACAGTTAATAGTTGCAGCTTTTAAGGCCAGAAGAGACTAATAATCTAATCTGACATCCTATAATGTGGAAGCCCAGTAACTTTTTTGCATCAAGCCCATAACCTTGGGAATTTGTCTAGCTTTGACTTTAACTGTTGTCCCTTTTTCTGAACAGGGATGCAGTATTCCAGGAATGGTATCACTGTCATATGCCGGGGTAGTGGTACATCCCTGTTCCAGTTTAAGATTTGCCTGACTATGCATGCAATAATTGTGCGCCTTAGCTACAGCATTCCATTGGGTGCTTATGTTCAGATGTTCACAAACCATAAACCAAAGACCTTTTCAGTGTCTTCATTCTAGGACACTGTCCCCTGTCTTAAGTGTGACTTTCCATTCTTTGTTACTGGCTACGTGATCTTGCACTTGAATGTATTCAAAAAAAAAGGCACTGTTCAAATAAGCTCACTTTACCAAATGAGCTGTCAAATTACTTTTCTTCCATATCATTGAAAGTTTTAGATGGTATTGGTAGAGCCCTGCAAACTGCAGCTACCCACTTGATATACACAGATGTGAATATGGATCTCCATGGCTTATTTCTTGCAAATGAAAATTTTGTATCTGTTGAGGACTCTAAGTATTGGTTCAAGCAAGCTGCCTGTTTGGTCCCACTAGAAACATCAACTGAGCTGGTATTTTTCAGTTATCCCTGCTAGTCTCCCAAAGGCCTCAAGTTTTCTGAGTGCTGTTCAAAACTTATTAAAGAGCCAACATGAAGGGAAATTCCTGTGTTCGGGCATCAGACTTGTTATGCTGGAGAAGAAAATATTCACTGAGGCCTATTTCAGACAACTCCATAGGCCTGCTATCTATCAACTAAACCTCCCATGTTCAAGTCCCCTGGTTACTTGGTGAGGAGTTGATAGCAGTTGTCATCAAATGCAGGAGTACTGCAGAATAAACATGAGTATTAGTGGAAGCACTAGCTTTAGATAAAGCATGACTTAATTGGCGTCACTCATGATGGGATAAATCTCATGAGTAGAATATTAGTATAGAGAGGTAGAGCTTCTAAAGGAAGAACAGGGAGGGAGAAAGGAGGTGAAGTGGTCACATCAAGAGGGAATACACTTGTTCTGAGGTTCCAAAGGAGGTGAGAGGCAGATGAGCTGAAAGTCTAATATAGACGACCAAATTAGGGGAGAGAGGTAATGAGGCAATTTTAGAATAACAAACAGAATGGCTAATGCACAAGATGAGTTATACCTAGTTTGGGACATCTACAAGGCAATAGAGGCTCTTTAAATACGTTACAGCAAGAGGAAATGCCAAGGAATGCCCTCTACTTAGAGGGGAAGGAGAGCTAATCATGGACAATGTCAAGAAAGTGGAAGTGTTTAATACCTATTTTGGCCCATCTTCATTAAAGGGGGTTTATAGCAGTGTTCTCTCTAATTTTTGCATCCATGGGTAGAATATGGTGTGTGGGCGTGGGCATATGTGGATGCCCAGTAGAAACACATACTGTCAGCTGGGGGGAGCTCTGCTAGTCAGCTGGACTGCACCTGGCTCCTGGGTGGCTGCCCAAGCACTCAGCCCACAGGGAGCACTGGTTAATAGCAACCAGATACTCCATATGATTAGTGTTAGCAAGGGGGAAGGAACACAAGCCAAAATAGGAAAGACAGGTAAAACTATTTGGTAAGTTACATGCATTGACGTCATCAGGGCTTGATGAATTTCATCTTAGGGTGCCTAAGGAACTTTCCGAAGTGATCTGCGAACTTTAGCAACGATCTTTGAGAAATCTTGGTGGGTGGGTTCAAGTCCTAGAGTGCTGCAAGACGACAAACCATACTTATCTATGAAAGGGGGAACAAGGGGGATGCAGGAAGGGCTAGATTCAGAAAGGGGCTCTAGAGGCTACAGTCCAGGGGCCCAGGCTCAGGTGGAAGGGCCCACCAAAAGATCTCCAGGCCGCCAGAAGTCCAGATCTTTTTGTGAGGCCCTCTTAGCCCGGGGTTCCTGGGCTGCAGGCACTAAAGCCCCTGTGTGTTGTCTGGCCTTGCCTGGCTTGGGCTGGGGAGAGGGAGGTGGTGGCATCTCCATGTGCTGCCACTCCCCTTGCTGGGCTGGAGCCACCTTGCCATGAGTGCTGGGGGAAGCTCCATCCCCATACTGCTTGTTTGCAGGCTCTGCCCTCTTCCCTGCCCCTGCAGCTTCCATTGGCTGGGCAGTGCAGCCTACACTGGGCCACCTGCTTCTTCCCCCTGCCACCCCACCTCCACCAAACAGGAGCTGCCCCAGGTAATTGCCCCACATCCCAACTCCCTGCTCCTGACCTGAGCTGACTCCAGTGCCCACACTCCCACCCAGACCTGCACCCCAAAGTGTTAAAAGGTTTAGAAAACTGGCCTCTGGAAAAAAGTTTTAAGGAGTGAGCACGTTTAGTGTTCAGAAAAGAAGTTGGAGTGGGAGTGCATAGGTCTTTGGATGTGCTAAGGACTCTTACGAAGAGGACAGCATCTGTTCTAATGTTCACGAATGTAAGACAAGAATAATCAGCTTCATCCACAGCACAGGAAATATAGGGTAAATATGAAGGGAAAAACTTTAAGCATTGGAACGGACGTGCAAGAATGGTTGTGCTTTCCTCGTCATTAAGGTCATTAAGAACAGATTGGCTAGGGGCTGTACAGGTATAGCTGGTCCATGCTCAGGGCAGAGGCTGTAAGAGATGGGCTGGAAGGCACTTGTGAGGTCATTTCTCTGATTTCAATGACAACACTTGCTCTTAGATAGTCATGGCCACTCCTCCACGTTGAAAATAGTGCATTTTGGTCTGAGGCACTTCTTGCCACAAAATTCAGAAGGATAAAACTGGGCATTGGAACTGCATTATTAATCCAGCAGGTACGTGAGGGCATGGGGGGTGCAGAATGTGTGAAGGAGTGTGTGCCTGCAGAGCAGAATAGTGTGTTGCCTGGTCAGGTGAGACCATCCTGCCTCAAGATTGAGGTTACTTGGCAAAGCTTTGTAAAAGTGAAACTTCCATCGTGTCTGGCTGGCGCTAATATGCCGATCTTTTCATCCATGTTATCTCTACTGCATTTAATCTTTAAACCTAACAAGGAAAACATGTACTTCAAACAATAAAATAACTGCTGGCAACTCCCAAGTTAGCAAGCACCTTTGTCTAGTTACCCATCTGTGTGTCAGATTTCAATGCTGTTCAGTAATCGAACCCTAAGCATTACTTTTGGTTTGTGCATCACTCTTTAAGATCTTTCCCCAACAGCTGCTAGTGAGAACTTGGCTAGTGGTGTTCAGTGCATGGGAAAACATCTTTTCCGTGTCATTTGAGATGGAATAGCTGAATCTATGGACAGCTTTCTCCACATGAAAATCTTTTACATTGCCTTTTGTCACACTCGTTTTACAAATAAATTGAAATGCCAAAGCTAGAGAGTCCCAGCTTGAGTAGGATTGCCTATTATTAAACAGACATAACTTAAATTCTTAAAGGGCCTCTTATTTCAGTTCCACAATCAAGGGCCAGCTTCAGTTAAACCTTCTGGGATAGCAGCACACTATTGCAAAGGATTAGAAGGGTACGGTGTGTATGGCTCCCCCCCCCCCCCCCAAAAAAAAAAAGACAGTCTCAAAGCCTTGGTCTATAGACTCAGGCTTGCACTACGACCCAAAAAGTATAGTACTCTGACATCCATTCCTTTCCCTGGCCTTGAGCCTTGGTGTCTATATGGCTTTTTTAGTGCCATAACTCAATCCCAAATCTTTAGACCCAGGCTTGGAGACTGTGCTGCATGGATGTAGGGAGTGTTTGGTTTGGTTTGGTTTTGTTGTGTAGACCTATGCTCAAATAAATCTCTCACCCTGCAGAATTTTTGCACACAGAGGGCTCGTCAGTTTGCCCCTTTGATCAATGAAAGGGAGATAAATTGGCACTTTTTCTCTCTCTCTCCCCCCCCCCCCCGCCCCCCAGCAGGGTAGTAGTTAGTTACACCAGGTTTGTTCTTAAACAGTAGGGTTATAAGTGAAAACAGATAGATCAAAGTTTAGTTATTAAAATGAAATGAAAAGAAAATGTATAACTAGTTCTGTCTTCCTTAAGGACTTTTTATCCTAAAGAGTAGCATTCATGTCAGGTAAAATCTTCACGACCAAACTTCTTTTTCTCTGATCTGGGTCAACAGCCTTTCATGGCTCTGTTTCCTCCTGGGGTATGTCAGGCCGATTCCAGAACAGTCTGAAGACAAAAGCCTGATAGTCTTCATTATTTAAATAGCCTTTCCCATGGCGGGGGAGGGGGAGGGGAAGCTTTGTTTTCCAATGGACAACCACTGGATCAAAATGGCTTTTAGTACCAGGTGGTATGGTCACATGTCTTTCTAGCACCAACAACCTTCTAGACTTAACTTTGTAAACAACCTTGTTTATTCTGTAAATTGATCAACCAGTTATTAGGGTTGGGGCACCAGTAATGATGCTCCTTAGCACATTTAAAACTATAAACAGGCATATGCTTCATATTCCTAGCAGCATACAAGAATGACAGACACAAAAATAAAATATACAGATTTGGCAGAGCATAGTATTAAAATTGATTGTTTTATGAGATATTTGCCCAAAGCATCTTCAAGTTATGCATATTTATAGTCACACAAACCAGTTTTCATAAAGCAGGGGGAAGGGGTCCTTCACAAACAGTTTAATAAGATTCTGACTTAGTCTATTCCATTGCATTACCTAGGTAACTAACTGCAGTGTTTTCAACTAATAATCACCCAGTTACTAATCAGAAATAAGGTTATCTGAATTGTAGCAGAGGATCAAAAACAATTGATAGGGAATAAATACAACACGATTTTTATATATATAGGAACTGGTATTGTGATTTCATCTATACTGCCATTCCAGTGTTTCTAAACAAGATGGAAGTCTCGGTACGAAAACTGCTTTGTCATAGCTTTAGCAGGCACACGACTATGTATGTATTTATTACAGTCGAAAATAATGTTTGCTGTGGTCTGGGAATAGAACTCCTGAGCTCTTGACTTCCTGTCATGTGCTTATGCTGCACTGTTGTTGGGAGCTGCTCTTCTGTTGGCTTATGTTACTTTTCATGGAGTGGTGGAGTACTGGCATTGACCGGAGAGCATTCTGACCTCCAATGTAGCAAGTGTTTACTAAAGCTGCTAAATCAACACCCACTGCATCGATTGCAGCAGCATTGATTTCCTGTGTAGTGAAGACAAGCTCTCAGCTGTGCAGAGATTTTAAAATGATCTTGTCCTTGGGGGACTGGTATGCCCTTAAATGAATAAACTATACTGCTGCTTGCCCACTGTGTATTGCTGATGTGTGATTGTAGTAATGCTGATTCTTATATAACACCAGAGCTAGCTATACTTTTATCTCCTGGCTTTTTTATCTCAGTGTGAACACACAAGAAGGAAAATTCAGCTCTTAAGGTTTTTAACGTTTCCCTTGAAAATCCATTTGTTGGTTCTAATTGTTCAGCAAAGCATTTGAAACAGGAGTATGTTCAAATGTAGATTACTCTTGATCTTTTTTCATTGATTAGCTTTTGAGATTAGTTTTCCCTGTAGATAGAATTTAGCCAAACTAGTAGATTTTGCATTAAACTTAATTTGTCTTAACATAAAAGCTTCTTTGATGCATCTTTATGAAAAGCACAATATGAACATAAATGCATATGTAACTATACATCAAAGCATCCATGACTGAAGCAAAAGAATCATGAATTATATAAACTGTATTTAAATATTGAATCTGAAGGAAATGTCTCTGATTATAACTTTTTTCTGTTGGATTGTATGGTATAAACAAAACCAAATTTATTTATAGTAAACACATAATCTTATTGACTCCCTTGTGCGACCACTCCAGTTACCCTATGTTGTTTCTGTGTCATCTTCTCACATGAGAATTGTAAAAAATTACAAGTCCTACAAAGCAAGGTTCTTGTCTTCGCTTGATACTATTAAGCATCCAGCATGGCTCTAGGTGCTAAAATACTAATAGTTAAATCATGAAAGTACTCTTTAGGGGGTAAGGAACCTACATTTTATTTGTACAGCTTTGTTCTTTGCTGAACTTTGTAAAAGTAAAATGTAAGTCTTGAGGTAGATATTAAACTTTGCCTCTAGAAGAGATTATACGTGTCAAATCCCTGCAGCCCTTGTCCAAAATTGATTTAAAGTCAATGGAAAGAAAGCCATTGACTTGGGGTTTGTGGAGGATCCTATCTTAAATCCTTTGGTATGAAAATGATGTAGAACAGGGGGGTGCAAAGGGGGGTGCCCCCCTACCCCGCTTGGATGCATAAAATTTCATAAGGTGGGGTTGCAACACAGTTAATTGCTGGGTCTTAGGCTCATCCATCTCATTAAAAATATTGAAAGAGGTTACTGTTTATACCAATTTTTAGATACCAACCAATAAAGCTTTCCCATTCCGCATATTTTCTTACACATGCTGAAAGCTTTTTTCCCCCCTAGGAGCATAATCAAAATTTCAGTCAGTGTAAATTACGTTAGGTTCTGGAGGGCTGCTAATTGCAGGAATGAAAAGTGGGGGCTGACATAAAATGTTTGCTCACCCCAGTCTAGAGTGCAGATTGATCATTTCTTGGGGTGTAGAGTGAAACTGCCATAGAAACTGACTAGGTGCTTACTCCTACCATCAGTAGCCATATACTAGGATTGTGATCATTAGTGGGAAATAGTCATAACTTAGCTGTCTGCAGTGAATCTTCTGTCTAATGAGAAACAACATCAGCTTTCTTCGTCTCCACCCTCCAAACACCAGCTACAAATTAGATTGATGGAAAAAGGGGCATTTGGAAATGACTGAAAGCAGAATTGTTTACTTACCAATAATCTAATTCTTCAATTGCCTGTTGAATGTGCTAATCGGTTTAAACAATTAGAAAGATGAGCTGTTGTGCTTGGTAGACACATTGTTTGATGTGCTGTTGAAGGCACATGAATGGGACGCACGTTAGGTTTTTTTAATTAAATTAATCCCTCTGTTTTTCTGGGCTATCCGGAGGGCAGTTCCACCATTAGTTTTGGATTTAGGTAAAGTTTGAAAACACATTTGTGATGTTCCGGACTTCAAACTGAAGTTCCACTCCGAATAACGAATAGTGACAGAGGGAGCTGTGCGAGTCAATACACTATCAAAACAAAACAGTCATGTAGCACTTTAAAGACTAGCAAAAGAGTTTATTAGGTGAGCTTTCGTGGGACAGACCCACTTCTTCAGACCATAGCCAGACCAGACCAGACTCAATATTTAAGGCACAGAGAAGGAAAAACAGTAATCAAGGAGGACAAATCAGAAAAAAAAGATCCAGGTGAGCAAATCAGAGTGGAGGGGTGAGGGGGGGGAGGTCAAGAATTAGATTAAGCCAAATATGCAGATGAGCCCCTATAGTGACTCAAAGTTCCCATCCCCGTTTAAACCACGTGTTAATGTGCTGAATTTGTGGAAACCTAGCGCTTTTGTAACAGTGACCCTGAAATCCTACACTGTGATTGGTGAAGAAAAAAAAAACGATATCCTCTATCCCAAGAGGTGTTAACAATTCATCACTTTCATTGCCCTGTCCTTTTAGTCAGTTTGGATAAGGTGCTATCCCATACAAATCAGCCTGGCATTGAAAACCATGTTGGTACAGATTGAGCTCATGATGTTCTAGGTTCAGGGCCAGAGCTTTTAGGTTTCCTCTGTTAGAGTTTTATTAACAAAACTGGGGTTTTGTGGACAACTTGTTGGGGGTCTACGTGCAAAATGTGTGGTGTAGACCAATACTGTTAACAAAAAAGCTGTGTTGATGCTCCAGGCAGGCCCTTTTCTTGACAGAACAGATCAGAAGATCGATCTGCTTTTATGTGTAGACAGGATTTGTTGATGGAAGTTTTGTCAGAACATCTCTTCCAACAATAACTTCTGTAGACAGATGCTTCTAGTGTAGATATAGCCATAATGTTCAGGAAGCGTTTAGAGCTAAGAGTGTTGGTATCTTCTTTTTTCTATTTTTTATAAGAGTCTAGGTGGGGAAGTTTATCTGACTGCATCTTGTTTTTGGCTTCATTTGAAATGTAAGCCATTGGACTCTCACAACCTAATTTTTATTTCAGTTCGTTGTCCCTATTAAATATGCACAGAGCATTTTAAAAATGAACCCAGAGTTTACTCTCTAGTTAAGGAATTTCATAGCAAAACATAGCAGCAATTAAAAAAAAATTAGACAAATTATTGGATGCTGATTGCATTTACAGTCTTAGTTTAGGACTTGCATGTTAAGTGACAAAGGAAGAACTGAAGCTTAAACACCTGTGTTGCACAAAATTTTAAATGTTAGTGGAAAATCTGTAATGCTTTGTCTTCATCTCAGAAATGCATATTGATCCTATTAGAACATAGAAGTCAATATACTGTGATCATCATAAAAGGCGAAGTGGCATATGGGGCATCAAGATAAGAGTTTTCATTCTTTCGGGGTACACTATCTTTTCTTAAAACATTTTGAGTTCGGTTAATCTCGGAATTATGACATTATGTGGTTTGTGAATAACCCTCTCCAGTCACATCTCTAGGGTTATGGGTTGGAGACAGAGATCCGCAAAATTGGCTGACGCTAATTCTTTGTATCTTCTAATGCTTGGTAGCCATTCATTTTTTTGTAGCTATCCCATGTACTAAATGTTTGATGCCAAATTTTGTATACTAAATTGCAATAATTAGCAGCATCGCAAAAATTAATTTTTCCTGGATATTGATTGAAATTTAATGAAGAATACTTCACAGTAAAACATTTGTTGTCATTTGAGTATTATCAAATGGTTGATGGCCCACAAACAGGTTTTTAGTGACTCTGCATCATGGAAAAGCTGATAACACATGGCACACAACAGTTGCATGAAAACTCTAAACAAGCACTTGCTTTTTCTGGATAATTAAATATACTTTTAGTCAAATAAGCAAATGAGGTATCTGAATTAGCTGCATGGTCCCCTCTGACAGAGTGTTCTTTGTTTACAGATGAAATGTTCTAGTTTTGTAAAGTAAACGAGTGTGGGTGTGCTGTAATCTAATCACCAGCCATGGTTTCCTAATAATGGCTGTGTCTACACTAACGCGCCCCGCCCTCCTTTTGAAAGGGGGATGCTAATGAGACACTTTGGGATAAGCTAATAAGGTGCTGCAATGAATATTCAGCGCCTCATTAGCATAACAGCAGCCACGCCACTTTGAAAGTGCCGCTTTCAATCACGCATGGCTCGTCTACACGGGATCCTTTTCAAAAGGACCACGTGCACTTTGAAATCCCCTTATTCCTATAACCAAATACGAATAAGGGGATTTCAAAATGCATGGGGTCCTTTTGAAAAGGACCCCGTGTAGATGAGTATCACACGATCGAAACACGGCACTTTCGAAGCGCCGTGGCTGCCGTTATGCTAATGAGGTGCTGCATATTCATTGCATTACTTCATTAGTGTATCCTGAAGTGTCTCATTGGCTGTGTCTACACTAGCCCCCCCCTTTCAAAAGGGGGATGCTAATGTATAACATTTGTATGCTGATAATAGTATGTTTCCTTTATTGTTCATTTTTGACAAACTGTTATTCCATAAATCATTCTGAAGGCAAAATTGTAAGAGTAATATATATAATTTGCCATCAGAGCTTTTCTTCACTTTCTGCGTGTACTGTTCTGAAATTTCAGTACACTCTGGGAAAAATGACAAAAAATGTAAATGGCAGCTATTTAAGTGGTTATCCATTGATCACTTATGTAAAAGTTAGGGATGGTTTAAGGCTGCTGGAAAACCAACCTCAGAATACAAAAATTCCTCTGAAAATAAATGCTTAAATTCAGAATTTCAAAACAATGTGCCTTTAAAATGTCGTAACAGGAAGGAAATATTGTTTTCCTGGTCTCCAGTTTTTTCAAATAAAGTCAGATTGAAAAACTGAAACCTAAAAATATAGGGCTGGCAGGAGCTCATCTAGTCGAGCCTCTTGTGGTGAGACAAGACCCATCCCTGCCTGGCAGAGACATTCTGTGCATAGGATAGACTGGAACAACTGCCTTGGCCCCATGCTTTGGGAGTGATGGGGGCCGTGCTGGGGCCAGGCAGCATGAAGAGGTCCCGGGGGCCTGGCGCCAGCATCCAAGAGCACCCAGCCCCAGCTCATGTTGCTCTGTGCTGCCCAACCAGCTCCTGGTGGTGTTTTGGGGAGGGGGAATAAGACAGGAAGAGGTAGGGGGAGGGACATTGGTGGGGGCGGGCAGAGCAATGGGGATAAGTGTCAGTTGCAAGTCCTGTGGTGCACGAGAGAGGGTTGTCCTGGGCCGTGCAGCCCTCCTAGAGACAGAAAAACAGCAGTTGTTAAGGCTAACTTTTATTTTCGAATGACCAGGATCACACAATCTCCCCTAGAAGCCTATTCCAGTCTGTTATGCTTATAGATAGGAACATTTTCCCTATGATCTAACATCAATCTTTTGCTGCATCTTAACCTAATTACTGTTTCCATCCCTAGATTAATTGTTCTATCGTAGTTGCCTTCTATCCTGAACATATTTGAAGATTGACCTTCTTTCCTCCCGCCCCCCATTTTCTTTGCTCAACATTGACCATGTACACTTTCTGCAGTGGTTGGGTTTTCTAAACCTTTTATCACTTTCGTTATTCCCCTTTGGACTCTCTCTGGTTTGTCTACCTCTTTCTTAAAGGGTAGCTCCAAGGACAGGATGCAATTACCTCCTTCCTCTGTGGTACAAATGTCAGTCCGATTCAATGTGTGGTTGTATTCAGTTTAAGAGTTGCATGCAATTTATAACCCTGACTGTTTTCATCATTACTGCTGCCTCCCCAGTTGTTCCCATTTTATAGCTGATCACTTGCAATTTTTCTCCTAATTGTAGTAGTTTGCAGTTGTCTTTATTGAATTTTTGCACAGTTCAGAATATGAAGATGTTCTTTCCACTAGCAGGATAAATAAAGATTCTTGAAAGGTCAGATCCCTCTTTGTCCACTACTCAGCTGTCTTTGAAACCTGTTCATCCATCTCAGATCAGGATATGGCTTTTCGTCCTTTCTGGCGACTTTTTCTCTGTTTTGTTAGAGATTTGTTCAGACAGTGCCTTGCTTGGATCTGTGTTTTGGTTTTTTTGGGATTTATGGGGGTGACTTTATTACAGTTATTGTCGTTTTAAAACTGCCTTCCTAGTTGCCATCATTTGCTAGGTGGACTGGAGAACTGATTTCCCTTGTTAAGTGCCACTATCTTTTTTTTTTTTGCCCCCCTCCCCTTTCCATCTTCTATCCATATCCTTCCCTAAGGGGAATATCAAATTCCATCTCAATGTTCATTGTCCTCCTTAACATATGTCATAATTCAGTATCTTCCTGGCCTGGAAAGTTAACTCCGAGCGTTCTGAAGTGTTACCTCTGTTCAGACTGGATCAGAAAAGCATCACAATTTATCTGCTTTCAGCATTGGACTTCTAAGTGCTCAGTGACTAGTAATCCTCCTCCTGTAACAAGCCAGACCCTGGGGGGGAGTAAATCAACCACTGAGTCTGATTTAGTGACATAATGCTCAGCGCTTAGATAATGGTAAATACAAGTTCTCCATGTTCTGAGGAGGTGGCAAACATCTTTATCATGTAATAGGAAGAATCTAGCTCCCCGTGCTGTGTACCACTTGTATGCTAGAAATAAATCGGTCTTTGAGAGTCTTATTCTGCTAGGTCCTGAGCACCTTCATTTCCCATTTGAAACAAACGAGCAGTTCTCAGTCGGAGGTTTGCATCCCCTGGGGGTCTGTGAGTAGATTTCGTGGGGTCTGTCAAGCCAGGCTGCTGTTAAATTGGCTGGGACCCAGGTCAGAGAGCTGAAGTGGAAGCCCTGCCATGATGGGGCTGAAGCCATAGTCGCAGATGGGCTGTGGAGTAGCATGGGAGGGCAGAGGAGAGAGAATGAGAACACCCAAAATAAAAGACAGCATTCAGACTCTTGCAGTGTCAGGCCCAGGTTTTGCTCTGATTGAATTATGGTGCTGTTCCACATCGTAAGATAAATTGTCCTGCTTCTGATTCAGCCCGACACATTGACATGCATAACAATATCCCTGCCAGACTAAAGAATCTCTTCATGTCAGAATGCCCATTGTCTGTCATTCATATCTTGCTGCCTGTCATTCATAGCTTCCTACATTATGGAAGGAAGAAAGGACTAATTACAATATGGAGAGAGAAGCAAGCTGTTAACAACATTCTTAAAATTATCCAACACAATCTTGCATAAGTGAATGGAGATTAAAAATGTAACTTCATTGTTACCGAAGGCTCCTATAAGAGATCTCGCTCGATGGCAGTGGAAGTAGCATAGTATTTGTTAAGTGTATGGATAAGTTGTGGGACCTGATATTTCTTTTTAGTGCGGTTTCCTGCTGAGTGCTTGTCGGTGGCCTTGAATTCATGATTGACAGCTCTTTGCTTCTTGTTTAGATAACTGCTTTTGTCTAATTTATTTTCCAATTTACTGAGACATAATAGCTTTCTTTTCTCAAGAGGCTAGTCGATAGATGAAGATACATCTGTCAGACTATGTAGCCTTCAAACGTGGCAAGCCCAATACAGAAAAATAAATGTATGCAGTGAAAACATCAAAAACACTAACTTTACAGTTGACATTGAAGTCCACCTTGTTGTAAATAGATGCGGTTTAGATGTTTTCTGTTCAAATGCAGCAAATTTGCAGAAATCTGCATTTTCCTTTCCCACATTCTGGAGATACAGCCACAATTGTAGTAAGAGGTTTATCAGCATATCAACCCTTGTCCACCTCTGCCCAGTCCTAAAAATTCCCAATTGTTTTATGCAACCTTATGACATAAAAACCAGCCACATGTGGCGAATAGGGTGAACAACGTCTGGCAAGGCAATAAGTACGAGTGTTAACATTGTGGGGGTTTAAAAAAATTAAAATTCTTGTTGGGGAAAAAATGCAGATATCCTCATAGTGCCTCTCAATGCCATAGAGAAGGTTTAGATCTTTCACTGTGTTCTCCATGGGCTGCTAGAGTACAGTTGCTTTTTGTTGCTCCGTGGTGACCTCAGTTGAAATAATGAGGTGCTCTAATGGGAGCTATGTTTTTTTAGTTTCTTAGCTGAAAAGAAAATCTTATGCATGCTATTGAGGTTGGGGACAGGTCTGTATAGAACCTTTTTAAAAAAAAAAAAAAAAAAAAAAAATTACGACAATCTGTCAATCTACCGAACATTAACCTGGTTAGTCCAGGTATTTTTGTCATTGAAATACTGAAAGTAAAAATAATGACTTTTCCTACATCTTTAGAGGCAATCAATTTTGCCTGGTTAATTAATGCAAATTTATTGTGAGTGAAGATAGATACAGAAATTCAGATGCTTCAAGTTCAAAGTAATATTTGCTGATCAAATTAAAAATTTCTAGGCTGCAAAAATGTGATTGGCTATGGCAAAAAGAAAATCCAGGGATGGGTTATAGGTAGTTTGTTTCTGAGGACTTTTAAATGATTTTGTGAGTTACAAAATACACTTCCTGCAGTCTTCGTATACATTTGAGACTAAAGGAATTAGTAACCTTGGCTAGCTCAAAACTTTACTCCTCCATTAATCCAGAACGGAACATTTCAATTTTAAGAAGCAATATTCCTATGTTTGCTGTGTGGCTGAAATGTCAGCCGTAGTGTTGCTGCGGTTTGTTTTTCCTATAATTAACTTTTTTATTATAAAAATGTAATGTGATTTTTGAGACTGCCAGTTCTGGACCTCACAGAAAACCCAAAGGTGAAAGAGTATAATGTAAATGACGAAATACACACCTAGCAAGTTTTTTCCAGCACTCTACAGGGTGCAAGAAGTAACCTAGTTCTAGATTGTGTGGGGTTTTGTTTTTGTTAATATAGCTGCAAAAGGCTTACTGTCATTCTTTTCTCTCCCACTCCTGTTTATCCCACTAATAAGAAACACTCAGCCATTTAAGAGTGTAGTTTGTCTATTTAATGCCCTATTCCCTATGCACTTTCAAAATATACATGGGAAGGAATATTTAGCAAGCATTCAGTTTCTTTTGTCAGGTGAGGGGAAAGAAGCGAGTGGTTAATTCAGTTTCAGAAAATCTGAAAGTGTGTTTTTGTTAGAAGACAGAGGAAATTTTGTCAAATGACCTTATTACAGGTGGATCAGATTTCAGAATCACTTTCACATTTTGGACTGGATTTTCAGATGAGACCAGCTCTAATTGTATCACCTAAATATATTGGCCAGATTTTCAAATACTGTTTCAGCAGCCAGCAACTCCTGATCTCCGTTTCAATGGCTTGATGTTGCCACTTTGAAAAATAATCTAATACTTTATAATAAAGGCATCCAAAGGAGAGCTATTGAAGTTTCAGATCTTTTGAAAATATGAATGTACGCTGCTAGTATCTAGGTCATTGGTCACTTAGCTGTCTGTTCCTTGCTGCTGTTCCAATATTTCCCCCCACAGCTGCTTTTTAAACAGGAAATGGAGGCCGGAAATGGATGAAAACACGAATATGTGATCCCAGGTTCAGGAGGCTTTGTTTAATTTCTAGAGTGGAGCCGGAGCGGATTACAAATAAAAGCATTCACCCTTGACGATGTGGGTTTTTGCTCAGGAAAGCTTATGCCCAGATAAATGAGTCATTAAGATACCATCTTATTTTTACTGACCAGGGTGTTAGCTGGTGTGGTGTGTGTGTGTGTGTGTGTGTGTGAAATTGATGCTAGTGAGTTTTTTCGTGTTGTCTTTACAAAGAAAGACGTCAAGGTGGTTTTGTTAATCAGGCTCTTGTATGTACCAATTTTTCTGACTTTTTTGCAGAACCAATGTTTTCTCTTATCTTTAATTCACGGTATTGCATACTAATGGCTGTTACCATGCCAATAGATGTATTCCACAGCTTTTTTTTATGGTAATTAGGGTCCGGACTTTGCTGTTAGCCCTTTTGACATGCAAGTGACTCTCTCCAGACTAGTAGAAAAGGCATACGTTTCTTATACCTGATGCTCCACTTACATGTATCCTGTCAACTGCTTGCCCGAAAATGTCGTCCTAAATTTTCACCTTTGCTCCCTCTTTAGAGCTTCACTGGTTTATTTAAAAAAAAAAAAAAAAAAAAAATCTGCTGCATATACTAGTTTGAGATTATCAAACAGGATTTTCTCTCCCTCCGTTCATTTTACCCTTGTACTTTGATTTTTTCAATTATTATGCTGAATTTCTAAAATCACAGTAGTTCCATTGGGGGCGGGGGGGGAATGTCACCAGCACAAGACTGACTTTAGTAGAGGATCGGGGGGAGGGATGAGTTTGGAGAAAGGGCTGGCCTTTCATAAGTCCACCATCTGCAATAATAGCAAAAGAAAACAGCTGCTGAAGAATGTTTGGAAACATGTCCTTGTCTGTGTGTTTGAAAATGCCTCTGTAGAGGCCTGTATTTCATTAGGGCCTTGGATATTTTTTTAACTCTCTGTATCAACCTGCCTGAACCATGCATACCTTGTAGCAAACTGAATGGAGTCATTTCCCTTTTTCTTATAAAAGTGACTGTTTAAGATTTTGTGAGGATAAGGCACTACTGTAGTTAAAATCATCCAGAGAGAACATCTGTGGAATTGGATCTTGAGTTTTATTGTGTCCCTGTGAATGCGCTGCCAGCGTACAACCAACAGTGGCTTTAAATGTTTTGGTGAGTCCAAAAATAGTAGTGACCATTTTGTAGCGTATAGACTTGGTTTTGTTGTAGGCAGCCACCCCAGGAAATGTGGAGGTTGGCACAACTGTAGTGTCTTTAAAGCATGAGCTTCACGCTACAGCGGTAATTTATGGAGTCACATGTACACACCACCCGAGAGAATCCACGGGCAAACGATAAACGTTTGTCTGGCTGACTGGCTGTGAATCTCCGAAAGGGCCTTGTGTTTTTATTATGCTTTGGGCTTTTCCCAGGACAAAGACCAAATACCCACAGTTGACAGATAATGGTTTGTTTATTAGTTGTTAGCATATCGGTGTTTATTTCTGGAAGAGGTTAGAAGGGCTATGGAGGAAATGCCAGGCTGAGAGGCTCCCCCCCCACCCACATTAGCTGAGGATGTGGAATTATAGTCTTGCATGTGATGAAGCAGGTCTCTACCCCACAGGAGCTTATGCTTCAAAATATCTGTTAGTCTCTAAGGTGCCACAGGACTTCTTCTTTTTGAAGATACAGACTAACTCGGCTACCCCTCTGATACGGAGACTTGAGATTTTCATATATCCAAGATTCCATTTCATATTCAGAGCCTCTGTTTCTGAAGGTTGGTCTTTTTGGCTGGGAATTACCTACTCATTATAAAATGATGGCATCTGATTTTAAAACTTTTTCCTTTTGATTATCAACTCTTCAACAGAGGAGTTGAGTCCATTAGTTTAAAGACTTGTTTTAATGTTTCAAACCTTTATGTGCTGAAAGTGAACTTGATTTTAAAGGTTTTCAAATATTTGTTTCCTCATTGAAATGATGTAAGTTCTATTGTAGCATTTTGTATCCTTCAGTTAGTTTCAATGTAATATTGAGGCCAAATGAAACATTTCAATTCCAAGGAATTTTAGCATCTGCAAGTGAAAATAAGTATTTCAGTTATCAGTAGTTTAATGAACTACAAAGTATCTTATAGCGTTACTTTTTTTCTATCTGTCTTCTCTCTTTTATGCAGCACATGCAGATTGCCTAATGAGCTTACAGTATAATAAACCCATATTTGAATGAATAGCAGCAAATCTGCTCAATGTGCTAATAGATATAAATAAGAGATTAGTTTCATGGTGCTAAAAGTATTTATAAAAGCCATCTGTTTGTAAACATTGGAACCTATGCTTGGAACTTTACTTTTCTAATTCCTTAAGTTGGTTGAAAGCTTTGAAGAGGTCAGCTTTTTCCAGTAGCAATTGAAAATCCAATAGAAACAGGCATTTTATATAAATGGAAGCTCTTGTTTGCATTAGAAAAATGGTTGCTTAGGCAAATACACTTACAAAAACAACGGTATTTGGAGACAAGGAAATAGGAAGGAAGATCGGTGTCAATGCTATTGAACTGGAAAATGTAGAGAAATTCACATCTGGGAAGCAACATAACATAATCTAGACTGTAAGAAGGAATGAGCGACTAGAATAGTGAAAGCAGGAGCGAGTTTGAAGGCGATGGATCAGGTCTGGAAAAGGGAAGCAACTAGCATAAGAACAAAGCTGGGCGTCTTTGAAAACGTGTATTCAGCAGCATATTGTACGGATGTGAGACATGGGTGATAACGAAAGATTCAAAAAGAAGAATATTGGCATTTGAAAGGAGCTGTTATAGAAAGATTCCAAGAATAGGATGGATGCAGAAGGTCACCAATGAGGAATTATATAGAAAGATACAAGCCAAAAGAGAACCTGCTGCAGAAGGTTATAAAATGGAAGCTACAATTATTTGGACATATTTGCAGAATGAACAACGAACGAAAAATCAAGACCCTAGTATTTGGTTCGAATAGGAGAGGCAGACCCCACAGAGCATGGATAGATGATGTAGTAGGTTGGTGTGGAGCTAGTCTACAGAAACTAAGCCACTCTGCACTGGATAGGGAAGGATGGAAGGTAATAGTGAGAGAGGCATCAGACACCAATGGGCCCTGAGCCCACGGTTATTTTATGATGATGATGAAATAATTTGTGTGTTAGATGATGCCATTGTTGTGTACATCGTGTGTCATGGTTTTCTTCACTCTAAGGCCTGGGTTTAGGAACGCAATTCTGCCTAATAGTGCAAGTGACATCTCTGGTATTCCCTCCTCTCTGCTCACAGGGTAGAGAGGTGCCGCTTGGTGCTTTCAACATGATTACATGTGTTGATGCTTATATTCCAAAAGAGCAATTCTGAGTATTGAACGAAAAGAATTAGAGGAAAGAGCTGTCCGTCAACAGAACAGAGTGAAATGCATGCTAGGGACTCGGGGTAGCAAACAGACCATAGAAAATACTCTTTGAGCACTCTTTGATCACAATTCATAAGAGGCAGTGGATTGTGAGGTTTTGTGTAATTGGGTTGGGGGTGTTCAGGGCTACCCAAACATACAGGAATGACTTTGTCAGAAGAGAGCCTAACCTCATTGTCCAGAAACTGATGCCAAGTTAGGTGGTAGTAAAATCTTTTAGTTCATCTGAAGGTCGGACCCCCTTGTGGTGGTGGTGGTGTTGATTTCCGTTGGTCATAACTATTGGTATGCAAAATTATTGTTGCAGATAATAAACATTCCTCCTCTAAGGTAACCCCTCTTTGTTCTGTGGCACATGGATATGAATCTTAGGATCACCAGCATGAATCAAATTATTTTATGCATAAAACATGTAACTGTTGAAATGACTGACACACGTTTGGACTGTAATTTTATTTGAATAATGTCAGATCTGCAAAATACCTTAAGTATTTCATGCAAACTGAATCTGTCTTTTTGCATATAAATAAGTTCTTCAGAATTCTTTAAAACTTCCAAACCATTTTGTGCCAAACCTTCAAGCTACCAGCAGCGAATAGATTTTTCTGAAGGGCTCTGCCTTAGTTCAGTCTGTGCCACAAAGGACTGTGTAACAATGCCCATATCAGAGGGTGAAAAACAGCAAAACATCACATGTGCTGTGGGAAGTGATGTTCTCCCCACATGCACCGACTTGAACCACTCAGTGTCATTTCACTTTTATGACAGCTGCAGCCTGTTCTGGTGATCCAGTTTTGAATGTCTGTAATGCTGTCAGGCCAGACTGGGCTCTGTAGGATTTAAAAGGGGCCTCATTCAGATGCATGAGCATTGGTCTGTTGAGGCAAGTGCCTGTGCTCAGCTGTTCTCATGATCAAGCCACTTCTAATCTAGATGCTTAAGTAGGAATTTAAGACTGTAGCTTAGGCATCCACACTGAAAATTTTGGCCTTAGTTTATAACTTTCCTGGTTGCAGAGATGTCACCGACTGCAACCAGTGCAGCACTACAGTACAGACCTCTGCCTGCAGGGCTGGTACGTGTGAAGAGAGGCCTCAGGAAAAACCACTTGTGCAGATGCAGTTATATTGGCAAAAGTGCAGTTTTGCCAGTGGACTGTACCAATTTCACTTGCGGGGAGGGAGTTAACACTACCAACAAAAGCAGAGCTTGCTGTTATACTAGTGTGCACACCAGGGTATATCTCTACAGAGCAGCTTTATTTTGAAATAAGCTATTCTGGAATGCAGTATTTATTCAGATTTGTGTGTGTGCGCGTGTGCGCAGTTCTGACCATTTACTCTTTTTTAATGAAAAAACGGGTTTTTCTTTTTAAAGGACTATTTTGTGAATCAGCTTGATAAATTTGTCTACTAGTTATCTCCACCCTTAAGACTTTTATATTAGAACTGAGTTGTGTAGGATGTCCCTTCTTCTCTTGGTGAACCTGCATAACTTCAAAGGACTTAATTATTTAGGTTAGCTGTATCTTTTGTTAAAGATTCTGACATCTATTCATTGTCAGTCTGCTGCAACTTGTGTATAAATACTTGAAGCTTTCTTTTTCTAACGTGTTCCTCATGTCCCACAATCTTCCCCTCAGGTGTTTTGGCCATTTCTATAGTCTACAATCCTTAGCAAAACACATTCCCTGTTTTTTCTCTTTGTGTGGATTTTACTGAATTGTAATGTTGGAAGATTTAATGATGCTCAGAGGAGCACGCAGACGATTGTGGCAAGAGATGTCTAGTCTGCTACTTTGTAATATATTGTGCAGTTAGAGATGGGTCCACTCCCTTTAATTTTTCACATGTACAAAATGGGAAGCCTGTTGTTCCTCAACCTAACAGTGGCAGATCCAAAAAAGCAATGTATAGGAGACCCCTGACTTACACAGAGGTTGCGTTCTTGCACATCCCTACATAAGTTAAACTTCCCATAACTTGGGGAGTCAGGAAAAGGACCATCTCAGCAGCACTGGTCAGTTTCTCCACTCCTGTCAAGGGTGGCAGCTAAAAGCAGCACTGGTCAATTTCCTAGTTCCCCTTGGTGGTGGGCAGCCTGGGACCAGGCTCCAGCTCCCCACCACTCAGTCTCATTAATCCTAGACATGTGCAACTTGAGTTCGTGTATCTCGGGGTTCTACTGTATGTGGGGAAAAAATGTCATGTGGTACATTCATCATATTCTAAACTTGTCTATGCAGTTATACAATTTTATATAGAGAAATATTATTCCGGATTAGCTATACTGACATTCCACAGTTTTCACTCTTTTTAAAATGAATTCTCAAGGTTTTGCAGTGTTGATATTGAGATTACACATTAACCAGTTTTAATGCAAAACATGTACTCTGATCTTTTTCTGCTTTTGATTGCTCAGAATGGCGCATAAACAGATGAACACATGGACAAATATACAGGGTTAATAAACTTTTAAACCATATGTTGTACCTAAAATTAGAGTATTACAGTTGTGTAATGAGAACCGTCTGTTCAGTAAATAGATTTACATGAAACAGGATACACTCAATATACGGTGGCCAAGGCTGTCACTTCCTAGATCAGTAAGGTAAGTAAAAGTGACAGCCTGCTTTTCTGGAGCATCTTTGCCATTTAGATACTCTCTGCATTAATGGAAGGCAGAGGAGCTTGTGTTATAACGCTTTGGACTCGGTGGTTTTCAACTCCCTGTACTTTGCTGTAGCCACTTGTCTTATTCTAGTCAGTAATGACTATGCAGTCATTTGTAATGGTTTGTGTGTCTTCCTTACCCCCGCCTCTTAATTTCGTTTGCCGCTTGCTGTTCGGTATAGTGCCTTGACATTGTCAAGGTGAGCCGTAATAAAGTAAGCATGTGGCTATTAATGGGGACAGTGCAGCAGTTCGGCGCCGCTTCCTTTGAATTAAGGCTTGAAGCAGATTGTATGTTAGCTCGTTGCAAAGCTTGTCTTTTATAATATTGACACTCTCCCCAAAAAATGAAAATGACTTTTACTTTCATCAAGATTGACCTTTAATTTCTTCGTGGTGATTTCCTCTTGGTTAGCTCAGTACTGTTCAGTAGACAAGGCAATGAGTCCAGGAGTCCTGCAATTGACTCACTTGTAAATGGGTGAGTGGGCTGTTTGTAATTTCCCCACTATACAAGAAGCGCCTCTGCAGATGAGTTGCGGTAGTCAGAGGCTTAAGCGTTCTCAGTGGCAACAGTAAGAGTTTGTAATGTGGTAGCTTGTAGCATCCTTGATACTGCGTACAAATATGAACGACTGGTTAATTTTTTCTTTAGTAGACCAAGCTGCATCAGGGAAGTCGGGAAACTATTCACACTGTTTTGCAGTCTCCATAATACTAATTTATTTTGGGGTAGTTTGACTAGGGAAGCGCTGTTTTTGTGATCCCAGTCAAGGTTTGGCATGGCTACCTGATACCAAGTTTCATATTCTAAAATAGAAAGGGAACTAGTTAGCATTAACTGGGACTTAGGCATGGGTTAGCCTGGATGGGACAGAACTGGGCTACCACAGAAGCTGAATTAACCTCCACAACAGCTGAGGCCTATGGGCAGGACACTGCTGCTCTCTGGGCTGTAAGTGGTTTGTGACTAGATGGATGGTCTTCCATCTCCAGAGCTCTCGATTCTTTCTTGCCAGTAGCACCACCTAGTCAGTTGACGTGACTTTGTACCCTTCCAGTATCTTTCTTTTTGTGTTTTTCTTTTGAGAATATACCTGGCTGGAATTAATCTTGAGTCAGCGCGGGAATGGGTGAATTCTTTCAGGGCGTTTAGAAGAAGTTTTGTGTGACTCGTCTAAGCGGGCCCGCTAAAATGTTGTGAACAGTCTTGATTCCAGTGATCAATCTGTTTTCGAAGAATGGGAGGTGAGGCCTAATGAGGAGCTGGGAGAAAGTGTATTTTCAATTAGAGCCCGTCAGAAATTTTTCAATGGAAGAGCTTTGTTAGACAATGTCCGTCAGCTTGTTGAATCCAGCGTGTGGTGGTTTGAGGTATTTTTATGAAGGAGAGTTGGGTTTGACAGGCTTCCAAAACATTACTAGCAGCTGCAAAACTGACCATGTCCTTTTGAGTCAGCAACGGCCACTCTTGGGAGACAACTTCTGTCAGTTTCTCAAACACTTTATTTTATTTTTTCAAGCTTTTTAGTGTTCAGTTTCCAGTCTGGAACAAAACCAGATTTTGAAATGCCACAACTTCTCATAAGCTGGAAACCCCAAGTTTCAACAAGCTCTAATTTTAATATCTTACAATCGGAGTTGCCGTAGGAGGGTGTTTGCTGAATGCGGTATTGTTAAACTCATCTGGCCTTTCCTGTGAGAGGGAAGAGGACTGCTAAGTTGGGATGTATTTTTTTTGGAACCATAGCAACTTCCCAGAGTGATGGTCCCTATTGCAGTCTGCTGATGGCGCAGGTACACCCAGATCCAGAGAATATGGCCAGGAAACAGGCCAGTGGATGCTCCAGGGATTGTGCTGGGGTGGAGACAGCATATGAAGAATGATCATCTTGGCATGATGATGACAGAGCCTCTGGACATTGTCCAGTCGCCTCCATAGCGATAGTGTCTTTACCTCTACATCCCAAATTCAGTTGAAGAATTTCACTTGAACCAATTCATTCATTTTCCTGTCTTCTTCCCAACAATGCACACTTCTGCAGAGGAATTGAAGTCTCAACTTCCTGAGTATTTGGCAGATATTGGTTTTTTTTAGCTGCAAAGAATAAAACCAAATAGGAAATCTCAGACTTTTTGTCACTACAGCAGAAATAGAGGCGGGATTTGAAGTTGCAATGAGGTTATAAAATCTTATTATCCTATCTCAGATGACCTCTGCGCCCCCTCTGACAGTGCATAAGGCTCTTCATTCATTATATTTTTAGTAGTTCCATCATAATTGCTTCATAAGCTAGTGCTTTCCCATTCAGAAGACTTTTTTTATTGATACCATGATTTCTTCAGCCGTTATTGGCCTCCTGACTTGCCTGAGCTTTAATTGAGATTTTTCAGGAGCATAATACTGAGCGAGACCAAAGTTCCATCCACGTGTTCTCTTTTGACAGTGGCCAATACCAGGTGCCCCAGAGAGAATGAACAGACCAGATCATGGTAAAGTGCTCTCTCCCCTTCATTCCCAGTTTCTGGCAAACGGAGGCAAGGCAAACCATCCCAGCCCACCCTGGCTAATAGCTATTAATGGACCTGTCCTCTGTGAATTTTGTTTTTTTCCCCCCCTCCCTGTCATAGTCCTGACCTTCACAACATTCTCTAAGTGGTTGACTGTGCACTCTGTGAAGAAACACTTCCTTTTGTTTGTTTTAAATCCGCTGCTTATTCATGTCATTTGGTGACCCCTCATTCTTGTGTTATGAGAAGAAAACAGCACTTGGTTATCCATTTTCTCCATAGCAGTCATGATTTCATAGCTCTCAATTATATCCCAGTTTAGTCATCTCTTTTCCAAGCTGAAAAGTGCCAGTCTTAATCGCTCCTCGTACGGCAGCCATTCCATGTGCCTAATAATGGTACTTGCCCTTTTTTGAGCCTTTGCCAGTTCCAAAACTTTTTTTTCCAAATGTGACAACCACGCCTGTGGGCGGTATTCAGGATGTGGGCTTGCCGTGGATGTCTATAGTCAATGTGATGTTTTCTCTCCTATTAACTGTCCTTTTTTCAATGATTCACAACATGCTGTTCACTTTTTTGATTTCCACTGCACATTGAGTGGATGTTTTCAGAGAACTATCCACAGTGACTCCAAGATCTTTCTTGAGGGGTAACAGCCAATTTGGTCCCCATCATTTTATATATAATCAGAGAGAGAGAGAGAGAGCTATGTTAGTCTGTATCTTCAAGAACAGCAAGAAGTCCTGTGGCACCTTATAGACTAACAGATATTTTGGAGCATAAGCTTTCATGGGCAAAGACCTGCTTCATCAGATGCATGAGTGGGGGCAGTATTTAAATACTTCTCTCAAACATGCCTTCTTCCCTCTCTTCCCCCCCCCCCCCCCGCACCTGATGAAGCGGGTCTTTGCCCACGAAAGCTTATGCTCCAAAATATCTGTCTATAAGGTGCCACAGGACTTCTCATCATTTTATGTCTAGTTGGGATGATGATTTCCAGTGTGCATTACTTTGCATTTATCAACATTAAATATCAGCTGTCATTTTGTTGACCAGATTTGAGATCCTTTTGTAGGGTCTTCATTCCGCCTGGGACTTGACTATCTTGAGTAGTTTTGTATCATCTACAAATGTGGCAAAACCTTCGCCAAAGAATATATGGACACAGAGCAGACATCAAGAAACTCAATACACAAGTGGGTCAGTGAGCACTTAAGGGGAGTGGGCTGTTTTGTTAAAGACCTGAGGATTTGTGTCCTAGAGCACAAAGAATTTTTTAAAAACAGATTACAGTGAGAAGGCTGTAAATTTGAATTCATATTCAAACTCAACACACACACGTGGTATGAACAGAGACCTCAGTTACCTCACACATTGCAAGGACTGCTTCCCTTCCTTTGTTTGTAGTTATCTCAGGCAGGAGCGTTTAACGTCCCCCTTCTTCAGTCCTGTTTGATTTGTCAAAACAAAAAAGCAGTCATGTAGCACTTGATTTGTCAGTTTTTGTTGCAAATTTTGGTCCTCTGTACTTACGTCAGTCTGTATTGGAACTAAGATTGGTCTGATGAGGTGTGTCTGTCCCATGAAAGTTCATCACCGAAAAAAATCATCGTTAGTCTTTAAAGTGCCACATTTCTGTTTTTGCTTTGTATGGGATGCGACATTCATGCTTTGACCCCACCGAATGGGAAGGGAATCCTGTGAGAATTGCTCTGAGTACCTTTCTTGACAACTGTCCGTAGTACAATGTCAAGGATTCTAAGTGTGGTATGCGCTATTTTTCCCTGAGCTTTTGCTACAATGCCAAAAATGCAAATGAGAGAAAACTGCAGACCAAGTTCCTTGGGTACCGTACATGGAAATTTCACCCCCCAGAACTTGTAGGCTTTCTTTAATGTAGGTAATATAATGTTTCTTCCTCTTTCCTCTAGGAGGACTTTCGGAATAAAGTTGAAGATTACATTAAGCGGTATGCAAGATGATGAATGGAGACAGATGGCAGGACCATGGATTTCATACTATAGAGTTGTCTTTATAACTTATAAAACAACAGCAGCAAACTAAGATTGTACTAGTCCTGTGTCCATGTTGTACTGAAGAAGAAAACTAACTCCACAACTGCCTATGTTAAATAGACAGTTCAACATAAATACAGCAAGAAATTGTGTATGTTGGTTACAAAAAGTAGTTTGCTTACTTTTAAAATGTTTGCTCTTCTGAAACTGTACTGTATATCTTGTTAATGAAATATGCTTGAGAGTTCGAAGAAATCACTATTAAAGTTGTACTACACCTTTCTTCTTGCCTAGTAAAAGTAGTGATGTGTTTCTGGAACACTTCATGTTGGCAATAAAATGGTCCCCCTCTCAACCAAATATTGTACTGTTGCCTTTGATGAAGCAGAAATATCTACTTTCCCCAGAAGTCGTTAGGCCTAGTCAGAATGCATAAAATCAGTTATATTGAATGCTGAAATTCTAATGTTTTGTTTGATCTTAGTACTTTTTGTCACAAATTTGTGACTTGTACGTTGCTAGTTTTGAGTTGGGCTACCGTACTTTTAGTTTCTATTGTTTGTGGAAGATGGTCGAGAAATGTATGCTAATCTAGAAATGTGTGGTATGAGGGGAGAAAATCGGCACAATTGCACAGGAGGTCTAATGTTTCAAAACAGGCCTTTTGGAACCACAGATGGAGAGGAAATTTTGGAAGCTTGTTAAACTGGTGAGGATGGTGTTTGGATTAATTTTCTAGTGAATGACCCCTCTGTGTGTTTTGTTGCCCTCAGAGCAGTGTACTGTTAGTGCATATAAGAAATAACAAATAATACACACTGCCCAATTGTTGTATTATGTCTATGCCTAGGTTTTATTTATTTTTTAATTCTGGAGGGGGCGTGGTAGGGGTTGTGCTGAAGGAATGATATGCTATAATCGCTCTTCATGTAATCACCCACCCATCAGAGAAGACCTGGGGAAATCCCTCCTGCAAAGAATCTATTCAAAACGAATGGCATGAAGCATCATTTGGAATCAGTGCTGTGAAAAGTGTTTGTGTATTGTCTGCTCTGGCTTCTTATTACTCACCTGTGCTAATCAGAATGATGCTCAAGAGCCTGTTTGGCCTAGTGATAAATGAATGGATCAAGCCATAAATGTTGCCGTGCATTGCATGGTGGGATCAGCGAGCGGAAACTGAGTCCATTCAAGTTTAATAAAATAGATGAAGCAGCAAAATAAATGTTTGTGGTTTCATATATATATATGCTGACTGCACCTGTAACAGTTACTTTTTGCACCACCTGCAAGATGACTTGGTTCTGATTTGCCATCTTAGTTTCATTGCTCTTTGGGGCTTTCATTTGACAGTGAAATTACCTATTGTATGGCCAAAATAATTTGGTACATAGCTGGCAGAGTTAGGTTATGTATTCTTAAAGCTGCTTCTTCTGGCTTAAAGTTACACGGAGCTCACCTAACTTCAATAGCCCACCAAAGTGCTGCAGATCTAGCCATTCAAAGCTGCTTGCAAGACTGGAGCCGTAGTCTGGGATGTCAAAAAAAAAAAAAAAAAATCTGGTTGTAACAATATTGTGCCATTGGCCCTAGTCAGAGTACACCATGGACAATGCAGACCCAGGGTTAGCTTTGCAGCCCTGTGTTCGCCCTTTAATGGGGTAAGCTGAGGCCATCCATTTCTCAGGGGCGACACCTAACTGTCAGCCCTGCAGGGGCTCCAGTCAGAGGCACACATGAGGCCGTCCTCTCTCCCTTCCCTTTGTTACTTTCTGCCCCTCAAGTCTCTCCAAGTCGCTTGCTTGCTCTTTGTAAGCGGATCCTGAAATCAACCGTACGGCTGGTATCAGCAGTTCAAATTCATCCCCACTGGGTCTTTTTATGAGCACCTTCTGCCTTCCAGATCGAGGACACAGCAGCAGGTAAGTCCCAGTATAGTTTCCCTTTCTGTTAAGCTACCCGCTCCTAATTCACAGAGCAGGCTGGGTGACACTGACTGCCAGTCTACTCTGCCATTTGTATCTATAGCCTCCCAACCCAGGCTTTTTGCATGCATGAGCCACCTCACGTGCTCTGGCTTGGTTCTGCAAGCCGAGCGGGGGTGCAGATCAACACCCCCCCCACCCCACTTTCCTTGAATGACAAGGGGAAGGATATTCCTATTGCAATAAGAGTCTGTTTTAATCAGCAGAAGCTCCTGTAGGCAGCTGGTTTGGATAGCCCTGTAGCAGCAGCTCTGGTGCACAGGTCCCACCCCCAGCCGCTTGTTCTGTTTCCTTCCACTGTCACAGTGCCAGCAAACCTCACCAGGTTCCTAGTTAAACCCAAGGGCCTCTAGTGGCCTTGTGCAGGGTGGCATGGGACAATGGCGCAGCTGGAGGTGGCCATCCCTGTTCGGCTGCATGCACTCCTAGCTCCCTAAATAACCTTGCTCAGCCCAGTGGTGCCAAGTTCTCTCCCCCACGCCCAGTGGCAGGTGCCAGAGTCAGCCCCAGGCCTGCAGCTCAGCCACCTACCCAGCACCTCCTGTTTCCATTGCAGGTCTGGTGGTTCCTAAGTCCCTCTCTGTGCCCTGAAGCCGCCTCTGATACCTCCATGCATCTGTTCTTGTGGCCTGGTTGTCAGTAGGTGCCCTGTGTTACTGGGGCACTGTGACCAGGAGCAGCCACCTTTTTCTGCAGCCCACACAGTGGTGCCAAGGGGCATTGGATTAGTCCATGCATGCGCCCTGCTGCCTTCCAGGGAGGCTGATTGCTGCTCATTGGCAGTCAGATGTAGCGGGGCTTGAATTAGTGGGAACTTACAGGAGGATGACAAGCTGGCAGAGCCCAAGCACAGTGAGCTGTTGGCAAACATATGCTTGGGATCTGGCTGACCCTTGTTACTCCCCAAGGCAGGAAGAAGGCCCAGGGTCATATTAAAACCATCTGTTCCTTGGCCCTGTTGCTTTCTGGAGGCTGGGGTGAATTTGTACAAGAACACCACTTGTGCGGGGAGGGGAATGGTTTCAAAGGGGTGGTAATGGAGTAAAGTCATTAGCATCCCCACCGCATGATAGAGAGGGCCCATAAAATGGCATAACACAATTGCATTGGTAATAAAACGGAGCCCAAAGCGACTAGCTCTAGTTGGGGTTTCAATGCATTTTGCAAAGTGCAGCCCGAGGCCATGAGTCTGGGTCAGGCAGCTGCTTGTCTGTCGCAGGATTTGCAGCACCGTGCAAAGAGCGCACCTCACTTGTCTGGTGTCTAAAACGCAGGAAGGAGGCGCTGTGGGTGAATGGCAGCCGGATTGTCACGCCCACTGAGCACGTGCGGCTGTCGCTGATGTTAGCGTGAGGTACTGACAAGCCGCCCTTGGGCAGGGCCAATCACTTGGCAAGGATTTAAATGCCTAATGTCAGGCACCCATGTTTGAAAATGCCCCTCTCCTGTGCCTCAACAGCTGGTGAGCAAGCTTGGTACTTCTGGGCTACTTCATTCCCCCGTTGCTCTGGTGTCCACTTCAGTAATGTTTGTCTCAAGAGCCTGGGAAGGAATGGAGCTGGGGGGAGGCGCGGAGCAGGGAGAGGGCTCAGTCACCCATATAAACAGCAGCACTTTCCTCTCTTCTCCCCGATGGCTGGCAGCACGGCCTCCTCTCATAGCTTCACAAGGGCAATCGTGCATGACGGACGCAGTACAGTCCTCTTAATGCTGCAATAGGATCTAATTCCTTTTCTAGCTAAAATGCCTACACTGGTCCACTGTGTATTTAAAAAAAAAATAAACAGTTCCAAAAAAACTTGGTGTGTGTTAGCCAATGCAGGGCTCCATTTAGACAGCTGCGACCTGTAAAGGTAATGGTTTCCACTAGTGGGCCTACTCTGAGAATAAGCACTGACCACCATCACTGTCAGGTAGTGGGTGCATCAAACTCTACTGCGAGGAAAAAGCACTGCCCCTCAAGGCCGGTGATGAGAGCCTAGTCTGCTAATCCGGTGTAGGCTACGTGAGTTCTTGCCTGAGAACATTGTGTCGTCCCCTCAGCACCTAAGCCTTTCTGCCCAGTCAGCCATATGAGGGTTTGCCCAAGGCAGGGAAGAACCCAGAAGAAGCTGCCGGTCCCCACTTCCAAGTGATAGGGCGAGGTTACAGTGCCGTAGGGCTAATTTGGCACCTCATGCAAGACTGTAAAATTGCGCCCCCTTGTGTTTCTAAATCCATAATAATTATTGCATTAACTAACTCATAATAAATAACAAATGCACGATTAGTTATTATAGGTATGGGGCCTCCTGCCTGCCCAGAACCTGAAGACATCAGTTGTATAAAATCTGTCTGGCAGTTAGAGTTGGTGCAGAACACGCCAAGGCAGATGCAGTTGAAGAGAGCACCGGGCCTGCCCGGGAGAAGTGGGTCGAGCAGGAGGTACATTGAGCACCAAGTGAGCTGGCCAGCATGGTGCATTATCCGGGTGGGGATACAGCAAATCGGCCACACGGCCTGCCAGAATGACCCCCCCCGTGAGAGAATTTGTTTGTGGGATTCAGGCAAGGAAGGGGGTTGAGGGTTTCCAGGTGGCCCCTGGGGAGGAGGGTAAGAGGGTTATCTGTGAGAAGTCATTCTTCCCCTCTACTCAGCACTCATTAGGCCTCAGTTGGAGTATTGTGTCCAGTTCTGGACACCACATTTCAAAAAAGATGTGGCAAAATTGGAAAAGGTCCCGAAAAGAACAACACGAGTGATTCGAGGTCTAGAAAAGATGGGCTCTGAGGGGAGACTGAACGAATTGGGCTTGTTTAGTTTAGAAAAGAGATTTAGAGGGGACACGATAGTGGTTTTCAAGTGCCTCAAAGAGAGTTACAAGGAGGAGGGAGAAAAATCGTTTTCCTTGGCCTTTGAGGGAAGGACAAGGTGCAATGGGCTTAAACTGCAGCAAGGGAGGTTTAGGTTGGACATTAGGAAAACCTTCCTCACTGTCAAGGTGGTTACACACTGGAATAAGTTACCTAGAGAGGTTGTGGAATCTCCATCGCTAGAGATAGTTAAGAGCAGGTTAGACAGACACCTATCGGGGATGATCTAGTTGGCATTTGGTCCTGCCAAGAGGGCAGGGGACTGGACTGGATGACCTCTTGAGGTCCCTTCCAGTTCTATGATTCTATGATTCTGTGTGTGTGTTGGCTCTAGAGAGGGGACATTACCTATCCTAGATCAGGGGTCTGCAACGGCAAGAGCGCGAAGAGCCGTTTAGTCAAATTCACTTACAAAACCAATACTTCAAGAGCCACAGTGCACGTGAATACGAGCCAGTCCTGAATAACTCACATCAAATCGTTCTTTTGTCAGGCCTTCCTTGTTTGGGGAGGACGTGCTGGTAGCTCAGCCATCCTGTAGCACCATATCCTCCCTCATGCCCAAAGAAAACCCAACCAAGTAGATATACGGATCTCATAGAACTGGATGGGACCCTGAACAATCATCAAGCCTAGGCCCCGCCCTCTGAGCAGCACCTAGCACCATCCCAGACACACTTTTTTCAATCTAACCTGCCCAGAACTTTGGAAGGCACCTCAAGGATCAAATGCCCAACCCCAGGTTACATGGCCATTGCGCTTGCTGGTGTTTGGAGCGAGGCAGAGAGCAGGTATGACAATGTGCGGCGTTCTCTCTTTGTAGCTCTCTACAAACCCCTTGCAGCACCCGTGGGCAGATGTATTCAGCACTGGGGGGTGGGGGTAGAAATTGGGCTGTAGCTCTGTACAGCAGCATACCAGTGGTGCTGAGTGTGTTTGCTGCGTAAGAGCCAGCCAGAGCAGCGTGTGTGTGTGTGTGTGTGTGTGTGTGTGCGCGCGCGCGTGCGCGCATGCACACGCGCACGTGAGAGAGAGATAGAGACACTAGGCCTTACATGTGAGACACAGTAGGAGAAGTTAGTTGAACCCCCCTGTGCTGGCATGGTTCATTCACAGGCTGGAGTCCCGACAGCTATCACACAGCTACGGAGATAGGCAGGGCAGTAAACTGAGTCACGGGAAGAGGCGTCAGCCACTCCCAGCCGGAGGCATCTTAGGTGACAGGAGCGGCTCCTTCGCCTTGTGCCTGCTGCACAGACTGGCGCCCAGACAGCTGGCTGCGGCCGGGAGGGCTGGCTGAGCAAGGATCAGGGCAGGGAGAAGTAGCCAGGGCAAGAGGTAGCAGAGATAAAGAGGGAGTGGCAAGGAGCAGCCTGACCCCAGCCTGCTCTTCCCCTCTCCGTCCACCCCAGCCCCCCCAAACCCAGCTTCTCCTGAAGCCCCACACTCCCAGCGACCCACTTGATACTTCCAAATGCAGCTTCTCCCCTGAGTCCCGCTCACCCTGAAGTCCCCAACACCCCCAAACCCATCTCCCCAGAGCCCCACACACCCAGCAACCCCTTTCCACCCCACCCCCCCAGCTTCTCCAACAAACCCACTCACCTGGCAGCACCCCCCGCAACCCCTCACATAAAAGTTGCCATCTTGGTTGAAGTTTTTCTATTTCCCCTCCCCTCCCCCAACAGAAAACGTTGGAGGGGGTTGCGTGGGTGGGTGCAACAGAATTTTCCTTGCACTCTTTGCAGCCTTTCTGCCTCTTTTCCAGTCATAAAAAGTGAGTTTTCCTCACCCTTCAATGAACCATTTTCTGTTGAAAGTTTGCAGAAAAATGAAAATGAAACATCCACCCCCTTTAGTCAAAAAAAAAAAAAAAAAAAAAAAAAAAAAGTCAGCCAGCTTTTGTTTGGCCAGCCCGTCTGTAAAACCAAAGAGGCCTCCCACTGCAGCCAAGAACCTTGGTCTCAGCTCTGGAATGGCACCAGCTGTGGGACCCACAAACCATGAGCTGTTTACAGAAACGTTCTCGCTCCCGAAGCCTTCCTCTCACCAGTCCTGTGCTGCCGAAGGGCTCCGAGGGGCTGAAGAGCCCACCTGCCAGGGCAGGTGGGGTGAAAAAATGGTGGCTGTCTGAGCTGGCTCATAAGGTTGAAAACATGAGGACAAAGCTAGAGGTGATGTTGGCTTAATGGAGGTAGGGGGCGTGGACCAGCCCATGGCACATGCATGAGAGGAAAAACGTGGCTTATTATTTGTACTGCCATAGTAACACGGAGCCCACTGTGAGAGACAAGAACTCACAGTGGTAGTTGTTGCCCAGAGAACAAGATGATGGTTGCTCAACCAAAGTTTTCTGTTACTTGTAAAGGTTTTTAATGGGTCATTGACCAAGCTGCAGAGATGAACTAAGGCACATGGTAGTACAAGTGGAGGACTATGAGACATAATCTCTTTTTCTAGTCTCTAAAATATGTTACTTAAGTGATTCATATAAACACACTAAATGCCTGATCTAGGCGTTCATGAGCCCACCCATGCACTAGCATTAGCTATTTGTCTGTCTGCCACAGGGCGTGCAGGTACGTACGTGTATGCGTGCTCAAGCACACGCGTGTGTAAAAAAAATCCATCCTCTCATGTTTTAGGCTTTGCTGGTGGGAATTAACTGACTCATAGGGTTAAAAACAGCAGCAGAACCATGACACGGGCTCACAAAAGAGGCAAGACCTACAGGTCAGCCAACCAAGTTCATTATGGAACCATAACCAACAAACGGCTCTTCGAAGGGCGAATTCACAGGGAAAGAAGGCTATTGGCCGGGATGGAGAGCTGGATTACTAATCATTCAAGCAGAGGGCACCCTGCAATGGTGGTCAATATTGGATAAGGAAAATACCACCAGGGAAGCTTTTTGAGGCTGGTCTGTGCCATACACTATAAATCCGGAACATAACTCAGCTGAAGTAGGAGTGCCAGATTTTTGGAAAACTTATGAGGGCCAGGCAGCCCTAGCCATGAGATCCCGGGAGCGGGGGAGAAATTTCCCTGACAATTCCTGCATCCCCCACTTCTGCAGAATGTCTGGACGGGTATTTTTGCGTAAATGAGGGATGCAGGACTTGTTAGGGACATTCGGGACTGTCCCACACATTGCAGGACATCTGGCAACCCGACTCTGAAGTCCAGGGTGCTCGGCTGATTTATAGCTAAGCAGAGGAGAGAATCCATGGTTTGGTGGGGCTGACTGTCTGGTGAAAGTTCATTGGTAGAGGAGCTCTGCTTGATGAAGCTGTATCAGTTTAGGTCAGCCCAGGGTGTGGCCTACTGGCTTCAGAAGAATAACTCTTGCATAGCAAGGTCGGGCCTGTTGTCTGCCTCGACAGCTGCCCCCACCAAGCTGCCTGGCTCAGTCTCAGCAGAGAGAGACAGGGCATCAGTCTTTGTTGAGGGGAAAACAGTTGCTTTGTTGCAGCTTCTCTCTGGCTGCGGCGAGGCCCAGTTTCCAGCAGGCAGGCTCCATTTGTATACAAGTCGAACTTCCTGCTGGGCTGAGGAACCGAGTACCGGGGGGGCGGGGAACCCAGACGTTGGAGATGGCAGCAGTTTAGTCCTGAAAGCGAGAATAACTAACTGCCTCAGTGGCGCTGGGAGGTATCTGGGCAGCAGGGCCCAGCACTGAAAGACAAAATTTTTTTCACCCAGATAGGCTTTGAGAGGGGTTATTGCTGCCCATGAATGATGGGCTCCTTCCTGCTCTGCTGCGCGTGGGAAACAGGAGTGTATTTCGGCTCGGCCGGGAGAGGCTTGTGGTTTTACCCTTGCATTTACCTTATGGCCTCAGAACCAACTGCATTTCTCCACAGGGAGGCGAAGCTGAGCCTCCCTCCGTTCGACACCAAGAGCACCGAGCAGGGGCTGGGTTTTTCTTGGCCGCGCAATCTGACCTGCGGTGAGCTACAGAGACCTCTCTGCTCCATTCCCAGGAAGGGCCCTACATCAGCCTCCTGGGGCGTGGAGAAAATTTGCAGGGGACAAAAGCGAATGTAATCCTTTGGAGGCCCCTGCTACGAGTAGGCATACGCCCTGCCCACACCAACGTTTGGGCTGCTGGGTTGCCCCCCGCTTGCCGGCTACACTAAGAGCTCAGCGTTCGGCGTTCGGGTCTCTTGCACCAGAGCGAGAGTGGCTGCGGATCCGTCCTGCCCGAACGCTATGTCTCCAATGCAACCTTCAGTGTAATCGCGGCTCAGCCAGACAATGTGACGCCTGATTTGCCGACGCTGGCACAGCTAAAAATAGCAGCGTAGGCACAGGGAGAGGGGCTAGCGATGCAAGGATGTGCCCGGCCTTCCCGGATTGGCTTGTACCGCTCACGGCACTGTCTCATCTGCTGTTTGCAGTCAGGCTGGGCCTACCCATGTCGGGCATGCAGTGTAAAACCACGGTCCTTTCCTTCAGCTAGCTACGTGCAGTGCAGCCCCGCTCCTGACGACGTGCCAGGGTCGGTGTAGGTGCTCCTCCACCCTTCCGATCCATAAAGGCCAGGATTTCTCCAAAGGAGAAAGGCAGAACATGACCATACCAGGGCTCCTTGTGCTACTCCTCTCGTCTTGTCTTGCTTTAGCCTGAAAGCTCATCCAGAGACTGCTGTTCTCCCAGTAAATGGTCTGAGGGAATGGCTCTGTTTCTATTTATAGTCACGTCGCTGTCTAACCGGGCAGACAGGCCAACGGCTCACCCCTGCTCGGTGTTTAATTAGCAGTAATGCTGCTGGAATAGGTTTCTAAATGTCATTTGGGTTTAGCTCTTTATGGCCAATTAAAGGGAGTTTGGAGCCAGAGTTTTACTGCAGGATAAGCACTAATGAGCGTGCTTCATTTTCACTGCTGCCAAATGAACACAGTAACAGTTTGCAAAAGGTACTCTAGAGTATTCGTCGCCTTGTTGCATCGAGAAACCTCAACTGAGCCGAGACAGCTATTGTGCCAGGTGCTGTACAAACGCATGGTAACCAGCAGACAGCTAAAAATGTACAACAAAGCAGCAGGGCACATGGCATAAAAGCCATGAGAAATCCTGTAGCACCTTATAGGCTGAGATTTTTTTGGAGCATAAAATGTATCTGACGTAGCAGGTCTTTGCCCACGAACGCTTATGCTCCAAAAAAACATCTGTGAGTCTATAAGGTGCCACGGGACTTGTTGTTTTTGCAGCTACTGACTACCATGGTTACCCCTCTGGTACTTGTCATGGAGTAAAAGCTACCCTATAAACGAGAGTTGGCAAGGGGAAATTGTCAGTGAATGCAGACAAGAGAAAGTCATTGTTCATGACAGCTGTAGATGAGACAGACTGGCGAGGTTGTAAATTACTATGAGGACAGGTCTGAACAGCTTCAGAAGGTAGAGACACCCAGCCACCATGTTTTAACACAGTCCAAGATGTGGTCAAGCATCTAGGAATGAAGAACAAGGGCCAAACTTCCTGTATTTTGCAAGACAGGGACTCTGATGATGACACAGGTGTCATTGTCCACCACCTGCTGAACAGTGCAGCGCTGTGACAGAAAGGCTAACGCGATAACTGGACAAGTTACTAGGGAGGTCTCAAGCAGCAATAGAGAGTCTGAGCTGCCTCTGTGTACAGCACAGGAGAGACCATTACTGGAAGGCTGCCTGCGGTTTGCGGGGTCAGGGCATCAGACGAGGAGGTTACAAACTGGAAAGGTTTCAGAGACAAGCTCTGAGACAGGTTGGTGTGAAGGAACACCACACCTTCTGAGGCCAGCTGGTGCAGCCTATGGAAGAGATGATTAGGAGGTGATCTAATCCCCTTGCAGGGAGGAGGTCTGAGAGTAAAGAGCTCTGTTATCTAGCAGCCAAAGACCCTGACCCTTAAGTCAGCATAAATCAAACGGGAAAGACCATGCGAGTTTTTTAAGCAAAGGATAAAGAAGGTCTTAGCTTATAAACTCTGGGGACAGCAGATGTCCTGAGTTCAGTTCAGGACTTTAATGCCAAGATTTTCTTTTGAGCCTGCTAAGTGTGACAGCTGGGCCGATTTCAGGCTGGAGATGGAATTTTGCACTGAGCGACCTTGCTGGGCCCAGAGTACATCACCCATATTGGTATCTGAGCTTTTGGTCTGACCAGCACAGGGCCAACACTCGGTCTCTCCCTGGCGAGAGGGCGCTGGGGCAAGCCACCAACTCGCGGTCAAAGGACTAGGAAATTGCTGAGCTGCCCCAGGAAACGCTGTCTGGGGTGCTAATGCTTTAGAAAATGGCTGAGCTACCTGCAAAGCCACCCAAGGCTCCTTCTCTGTGTTCCACACCACATACTCTCGGCCAGGTGCTTCCCGCAGCGCCAGGAAACAGCCCAGCCACTCGAGGTGCCGAGGGTGCCCACGTCCCCCCTGAAGCACTATTCCTGCAGACTAGCCCGTTAACAGATAGACTCCGCCATGCCCCATGGCCCTCACTGCACCTCAGCTCGTCCAAAGGGCCTATAGGGCTTCCCCTCTGGAAACAAACACCCTGGCTTCAGGGCATCCTACACCCCGGCCTGGCTCTGCCCTGAGACCTGCCCATGCAGCAGTCCTGGGCAGAACACACAGAGGCACAGAACTGTGCTGGCGGGGCGGGGGGGCGTGTTCCGGCCAGGGCTGACTGTACCCCAGCAAAGGCTCAATGTCAGCAGCCAGGCACGTTCCCATGGTGCCGCCACTTTCCTGTCTCCCCGAGTCTTGAAGTGGGTGGGGCAAGCAGCCTCCCCTCTGGCCACACCCCAGCATCAGCACAGGACTCAGTCTCGCCCCGAAGGCGCCAGACACCCCGGATGCTGGCCCTGCGGCAGGAATCCCTGCCATCAAGGGCGTGTGATGGGACTGTGCTGGACCACACTCGCAAGCCAGCAGAAAGCATCACCTGGCTCATTTCTGTAACCCTGTACCCCAAACCTGCCACCCCCCCCCCCCCCCCGCCATCTCTTCCAGCATTAGCTGTTGCAGATGCCCTTTACTCTCTCTTTTAGCCAGAGAAAACAGGCGCTGACTTCGGTCCATCCTTAATTGGCTCATTAGCTTTACTGAGCTTCTACAGAGCCAAATCGGACAAACCACTCGTGCAATCACCTTAGCCAAGCTAATTATCGCACATCAGAAAAGGGGGCCAGCCCTTGTCGTACTCGTAGGTACCAGGACAGCAGCTCAGCCACCAGCCCAAACGAATGCTGGAAGAAAAGCCGTGTCGAGTGGCCCACGTTTGCTGGCTGCAGCGTGGAGCAGCCTGGGTTACACAGGCATTAGGAGCATCCCGTACACATCACCCGAGCAGTGGGGAGGGTCGTGTGGTCAGTGCAGGACCGGCAACCGGAGGGACCCTGTGGGATGCAGAGCCTGGAGAGCTGCCGTGTGAAGCTGGGGCTGCTTTTCAGGGTTGCACAGAAAGAGCCAAGGCCAGCAGCTGCCAGGCACGGCTGTGGGTCCGTGCACTGGACTTTCAGCGCGAGAGCTTTGCCCATAAATGGAAGCGCGTTTACGGGCTGCGGTTAGCCTATCGGGTCCCGAGGACGGGTGTCTCAAGGCACTGCCTGGTTGGCTCTAAACAGCAGCCCCCTGCTCTGCCCTGAGCACAGGTGGGATGGGGCGTGACACAGCCAGGCAGGACTGAGGTGCAGGAGGAGACCCTGACCCAGCACGTGCCTGCCTGCCCTGTTCCTGATTCCAGCCTGCACCATAAACAGCAGCAAAGCTGCACCCCAACCCCCAAGCCAGCTTCTCTCCCCCTCCCAGCCACAGCGTGCGGGACAGGCTTCCCTCGTGCTGAGAAACCAGCGAGGCCACCTACCAGGGCAGCTCAGGCCCCCTTTCTCTCTGACGTGCTGGGTATTAAGCCTCCGCACGCACTCAGCCACCTCCAACTGCAGCGCAACAAACCCTCAGGGAAGCCTCCACTAAGAGCCTCTGGCCCAGCACTCAGGGGTCCACTTCCCCGGAGCGCAGAGCCAAAGGTACGCTGTGAATCAGCCTCCACCTCAGCGTGGGCGACCTGCCTCCAGCTGCACAGCTTGGGGTACCCAGCGTCTGCCGGGTGGCTGCCCCGCCACACACTCCTGGCAGCAGCCTGTTACACCAGGCCATGGGGTGCACTTGTCTCCATGTTACAGCCTCTGAAAGGCGCCAGGGTCTCTCTCTCTCTCTCTGGGCCAGCGCTACCGGCCCTGACAAACCCTTGTTCAGCTGAGCCTGGACATGAGCATGTTGTTCAGGCCAGCCCTCCAGCCGGAGGCGTTTGATTCTGTAGGATGGTTGCTTAGCTGCAGCTACTGGGCTCACGGTCGGCCTTATGCGCACCAGGCTGGTTCCATCGGTGATGGGCTGGACGTGCCGGGTTCTCCGATTTGCAATCCAACCGCAAATGCCTTCTCTGGCGGTAGCAATGCTACGTTTGCACAGGCCCGCATGCCCTCAGGCACGGTAACCCTTTAGCAAGCGCTCAGACTAGGGAGCCAGAGACTTGCATTGCATCTCCAGCCATTTTCACACCACCTAAGGTTCCGATTTAACAATCATTTCTCTCCAACAGCCCCAGCTCTGGTTTCAGCAGGGACAGCCCAGGTGTTTGGAGTCTTGTACAAACAGAGGCCAAAACCCCCATGGTTGGTTTGTTCCTGGCCATAGAAAGGCGTGTGTGCACATTTCCCCGGGGAGGCGAGGAGAGAGGGTGTTACCCGCACAGATTTCTCAACCCTCCCACACTCAGGGACGTACAAACCTTTACCCAATCCACAGGGCTCAAGGAGTGACCCTGTTAATTTAAACTCCCACCTTTACCCAACTCCTAGGGCTCAGGGTGTAATTCCCTGCCAGTCTGCAGGATCTGTGCCACTGAAAAAGCCTTACACAGCAATGGTCTTATTCTCTATTTATTTACAATTGCCAAGAAAGCAGAACACATGCTAAGCACAGTATCATGCTCACCAGCCCTGATAAGGCAGGCAGGCAGGCAGGCAGACTTCCACTGCTGGGACAGACAAAGTCACTCTCTGGATGCTGGTTGCCGCACTTCAGGGTCTTGGCGGGGGCGTCTTGGGGGTGATCCCTCCTTAAGCTGTTCCTTCTTCCCTCCTGCTTGATGTTCTGTTCTCCCCCTCCGCCTTGAGGTTCTGCTCTTCTTTCTCTTCCTTGATGTTCTGTTCTTCTTTCCTCTTCTGTTTTCCTTGTTGGACTCCAGTTTTTAAGTAGTGAAATGTGAGTCCTGCTTAGCTAGACCTTAACCAAGTATTTTGTACAATTTTACTAACCAATAGCAGCCTACGGGAATAGAATTACCTAACCAACCACCTTAACTGATTTACACCTAACAAAATTAATTATACAGCAGACGGGGGCAATTACAAACCAGACAGCGAACATACAGAAAACAGTAGGAAAGTGAAGCCAACCATCAGAGAATTGTGGTTCCACCTCAGCTATTGATAAGTCCTTGCCTGCCAGATGAAATGCTGTTGACTAAGTTTTCTTTACCCATCTTCTGCTCTGTTTAACAGTGGGTGGCACTAGGATGTGGTCTTCTTAACAGCCTGATCTGCTACTATTGTGTGAAATGGAGATGGTTTGTGACGTGTAGCGTCACAGTTACTGGCGGCTGCTCTTTAGGCTGGCTGCAGATAAGCTATAGGCTTCTCAAAACGGCTAGAGAAACTGTATTGGTTATAATCAAAACAAAAAGCAGTCAAGTAGCACTTTAAAGACTTGCAAAATAGTTTATTAGGTGAGCTTTCGTGGGACAGACCCACTTCTTCAGACCATAGCCAGACCAGAACAGACTCAATATTTAAGACACAGAGAACCAAAAACAGTAAGCAAGGAGGACAAATCAGAAAAAGCTAATCAAGGTGAGCAAATCAGAGAGTGGAGGGGTGGGAGGAAGGTCAAGAATTAGGTTGAGTTAGGTATGGTATTGGTTATACTGTTACAAAGGGGTCATGCAGGGATCTTCCCACCCACTTTGCCTGGTCCCATGCTGTGCAGCGGCCAGCACTCTCTGTCTCTGGCCAAGAGAGGCAGCAGTCAGCTGCCTGAACAGTGTAGGTACCCCGCCCCCGGTGAAGCATTAGCAGCAGCACTTCTAGGGACAACAGTCTCATATCACTGACAACTGGGAGTGACCTGAGAGGCAGTGTTGCTCAGTGGCTAGAGCATGGGACTGGCTGGCAAGCTAATAGACTTCTAGCCCCACTGATTTGCTGTGGCCTTGGACCAATAGCTACTATTGGTGCCTCAATTTTCCCATCTATACAATGGGCATAGTGGCATTTTTATGGAGTACTTTGAGGTCCACAGACTGAAAGCTCTGTAAAAGAACTAGACATTATTAGTACCTAAATCCCAACCAATTAGGAACTTAGACAATCTGCCTGACGTATGGTAAGTCATTTGTACAGGCCAGCCACGCAACACATCCTTCTCTGGCACATCCAGAGCGGAGTCTCACTGGGGGCATGGGTGCAGGAGCCAGCAGCTGAACAGGCCTATCAAGGAGCTGGCCCTTGAAAAAAAATACCTCCATGCAGAGCCAGAGGAGCAATGCCTGTGATGGGTCACTGACCATGGAGGTCGACATGGGTTAACTAGCTGTCCTCCTGCTTTGTCGTTAAGGCTTTAGTCATGACTTCCAACCATGCGAATGACAGGGTGACACCGGCTAAAGTTACGCTCAAGCCTCGAACACAGTAACCCCTTGCGAGATGCACAAACAAGTCGTGCATGTTGGATTAATGCTACTTCTGTCCCTGACATGAACAGTTTCCTGTTCCCCCCCCGCTCCGAGTGGCGGGGAGCTGGGAACCAGGCAAGCGACAACCTGGCTCCCCTCTGCTTGTAGACTTGGGAAACCGACCAGGGCTGCTGCTCAGTTTCCAGCGCCAAGGAGTTTCCCATGTCCCGCAAACCGCAGAGAGATGGGAACTAAGCTGCTCCCGGCTCCCAGCCCCCAGCCACTCTGGCAGCCAGGAAACTGACCCGCCCTGGTGGGCAGGTCAGTTTCCCAGCTCCTGCAAGCCCAGACAGCCTGGTTCCCATCTCGCCTCGACTTGTGCAAAACAGGTGTGAGTTACATGGGGGTTGCAGAAGTGCAACTCCCGTGTAACTAGAGGGTTTACTGTAGGCTTTTAACAGCTGTGAAGCTCTGTCTCCCTCTAGTGGTGGCTGGGGGCAGCTGCCTGCCCCCAGGCAAGGTGGGGAGAGGAGGGGGCCCAGCTCTGAGCCCCAGAACTGGCGGGGCTAATGGAGGAAGGGGTGGAGCCCAGGGTAGTCACTTCTCAGGGCTTTGCAGAGCCGGCACTGGGCTGATCTCCCAGTCCTTCCCAGGCACAGCACTTCAAAAGGGCCTGGAGCTCCAGCAGGGGCTGCTGCCTAATGCCAGGCCTGGGGACCCCAACCCCTTCCCCCCATCATTGGCGCTGCCTGAACCACATAGCTCCATGGGACTCCTACAAACCTGTTCAGGCTCATGCAATTAGCTCCCAGGTCGGCTCCCTGCTGCTCACAGCCCCCCCGGGGGGTCAGATCGACCCTTGGATTAAATCACCTTCAGGATACAGTTTTGCACGAGCGCCTGCCAGCAGCAAATGGCTGCGCTCAGCTCACAGCCACCATGTGAGGCTCTGCGTGGGTAACCCCCGGAGGCACTGAGCCACTGACAAGGGAGGGTGAGGTCACTGCTCTGCAGCTTTGCCTGAAAGGCAGTTGGCTTTGAGCTCCTGTGGCAGAGCACAGGGCTTTAGCCCCTGAGGTTGCCAGGTTGCTCCCGCCTGCTGATGACCCAGGGCTGTTGGTCTTACAGGTGGATCTCTTGTTCAAACTAGCGTCCATACTGCAGAAGAGCCCGGCCAAAGCTCCTGTAAGACAGAGCTGGAGCACGGCTAGACAGGTAGGGTCCATGGCCCCCCCCATTCCCGTGTTCACCAAGTGCTTCTGGTCCAGCCTCCCCTCCTTGTTTCCAAAACTTTGCGTGTTGTCGCCTGGTGCCTGTAAGTTCAGCTGAAGCGGGGGGCGGGGAGAGCACTAAAAAGTGGACCCAATTTTATTTCACCCACACAAAGGCTTCTGCCTGCATCACAGCAACGGTGCCTGTCAGTTTTAGTGCCGTGGGACGGCTGCTTTGAAAGGCCAGATTTGTGACATGGCTGGCCCCTCCCCACCCCCCGGCAACAAGAGCCGGGGAAGCCAGAGCAGGGATGTGAGTACAGCTTGGCTCCCAGCACCCCTGGAGATGAGATTTCATCGTTTGTGCTTGAGGCAAAGCGCCTTTCGCTACCCACGTCGATCTGGTGCAGTGTTGCTTTAAGGGCGTGCAGCTGTACTGTAGCATGTCTAGGCTGAGTTGTGGAAAGAGGGCTGATTAGCGTTAAGCCATTTGGGGCTCTGTTTGGCTATAGACAGGAGTGAGACCAGGAAGGAGAGCTGCCTGAGTCTCAGGTGTGATTGGGGCTAAGAACCAGGATGCTTGCAGGCTGTCACAGCGGTTTGGGCCATAAGAGCTACATGGTCAAAAAGCGAGGGACCCTCAATCTGCCATTGAACTGGTGAGCCTTGGGCCCAGGTCCTGGGCTAGCACACACCTTCCACTTAGCCACATGCTCCTGCTCTCAGGGGCTTCCCTGTTAGTGGCACCCCAGGATGTGCTATGAGCTTCAGTAGCTAAGGAAGGATCAAGGTGGCACCTGGGCTGTGGAAGACCTTAAAATGAATCTCTCTCTCTCTCTCTCTCTCTCTCTCTCTCTCTCTCTCACACACACACACACACACACACACACACACACACACACAAGCTGTACAGCCTGGGCTTGAATACACACTCCCTTCCCCACATGAACCACCTCAGGGAGGCCCAGCACAGAAACCAGTGTTCCTTGTAAGCTGAGTGCCTGGGTGGCTGCCCAGGACAGCTTCATGTACCGCCCAGCTGATAAGCTGAGCAGCCCTCAGCCAGCCACCTGTGTTCCCATCGGTGGTGCACATGACACATGCCTCGGTGCACATAACAAAATTATTCTAGCTCTTGATGGTAAAAAAATTAGAGGGAATGTGATGGAGACCCCACACTTCCAACTGCCCCTGCCTTAGGGAGTGGACACACAGGCACGCTGACCAGGCGACGCCCTTCCTGTGGGATATTCACCGGCTCCTCTTTTTGGAGTTGTTTTGACTCTGAAGTTAGAACTGGAGTACGGGTTCTACTACAGGCTGAGCCACTCTAAGCCGGCACGCTCTCCCCTGGCAGTATCCGTACTCCGGCATGATTTGGCCAAACACTGCTCAGGGGTGTGGCCAAATTTCCTGCAGTCCCATAGAGTTTGTTTCCAGCCACCCGTCCTGGCACTCGGTGTTCTGTGCTGTATTTAGCTGCAATTTACCCCTAAGTGTCTTCTAAGAGCCCAGTAAGCAGTGGTAGTGTTGGCAACATGCCAGAAAATATCAGCCTCCTGTGGTCTGGCAAACGCTCTCCTTCAGCACCAGTAGGCTCCCAAGAGTGCTGGACGAGCGAGGTTCAACCTGGAGATTTAAAGCCGGTCCCTTACAGAATGTGCTTTGCTGCTAATTGCTCCATGGGGGTGGGAAGCACTCCTGACATACTGTGTTACTGCTCCCTAGTTATTGAAAAGCATTTCACAATAGTCTCAGCTTTACAGGCCGTATGGTTTGGACCAAGCAAGCTCAGTCTCATCCAGGAAGCCAGCTCTAAGGAGCACGTGTAAAGGAGAAGTGTGTATTGGGTTGACTTTACGTTTACATAAGTGAGTCATTATGCTTTGCTGAACAGCTGATGGCATGTGCATGTGGTTGGCTTCTTCCTTCAGAGCTAGGCCCCCTTGGAGAGTCAGCCCGTCAGCCTGTGGCGGGGTTAAGGCTCAAGGAGCACAGGTTTTGAAAGAGGCTTACGCAATTTAGGCATCGAAGTCTGGCAGCCTCACCATCCCAGAGCGCCTCCTCCAGGCCAGGCCCAGCACTGCAGCCCTTCTTCCTTACTGCACCGCCACTGGCCTGGGCGGCAGCATCCCAGCCAGCAAGCTCCCACTCCTTCAGGGGAACAGGGCCTGACTGTGTAGCACAAAATTTCATCCCCCCTACCCCGGGTGCTGACCACTGCCCCCTTTGCTGGGCTCAGCAGGGTTCTTCCTCCCTGTGGGCCAGGTCACAGCTCTCGGGCTGGCAGCTTGGCTCCTCCCCAGCTACTGCCTCGCCCGCTGTCTGCGCTGCAGGTTGGCTTCTCCCAGGCCTCTGTCCGGCGTCTCCTTCGCTGCAGGACACTCGGGCTCAAGCCTCAGATACTCGTTCCTCCCTGCAGGCCCCCCCGGCGTTCCTTTGCCAAAGGGGCAGCAAACCCCTTTGGCTCCTCTCAGTAAACTCGCTATTCCTCCCGGAGCCACACACTGGGCTCTTCCCAGCTGGCTCTGATGCTTACTCGCCTGGCTCCTATGCCAGGTGCTACAGCACCGGCGCCCCAGGCTCCCCAGCTCCCTGTAACCCTGTCACTGCCAGCAGGGTCATTACACTGCACCGGCAATTACAGGCTGTCAGAATCAGGGCCCTGGGGGCCGGCCCCAAAGGCAGCTCTGGAATGGGGGTGCCGGGCCCAACTGCTGTGCAGCTTGAGGTCCAGGCGGTGCTGAGGGCTGCCTGTCCCAACCTTGCCCTGCCGCTGAAGAGGGGCCCTTTTCCGCGCCATTGCCTGGCATGCAACAGAGTCCAGCCCCAGCCTGGCTCAGTGGGAGGTAGGCCCCTAATGTCCATTGATTTCAGTGGGCCTGAGGCACTGAAATACCAGGACGTGGCCTTCAGGCGCCTGTTGGCGGAAGTGCATTTTTCATGCCGCTGCCACAGGTGACCTCTGATCAGCACCTGCGCCTGTGGCTGTGTGAGAGAACCCGTGGTTGGCTGAATGCCTGCTTCTCCCACCATACAGCTGGGGTTTGTTCTCAGCCTAGTCTAGGCTTCTCCGGGTAGAGCAGTCCCTTTTCCCAGGGACGTTATTGCTTGGTGTAGCACTCCGGCCCTGCTAAACAACACAGCTGTGCTCTGCAGACACCCCGCCCAGCTTCCCCTTATTCCTGATTACAGCCCACTGTATAGCCCTTGTCAACTCGGCCCTGCTGCAATGGGCAGGGCCAAAGAATACACCCCCTGGGGCCACGAGCTTTGCATTAAAGGATGAGGAGCTTTGGCCAGTGCCGCTGGAGTATTTTTGCACTCTACGGGCAATACGAAAAGAGCACAAAAGGGTTTAACTTGCAGGAGCTTGGCATCAATATCATACCTTGCTGCCGGCCCTGCCATGCACAGCACAAGGGCATGTGATAAGCAAAGGGAACAGTAGCGCCCAGGTGGTTTAAACAGCTATCACCCCAACCATGAAAGGGCCTTTTCCACTAGCCCTGCCTCTCCCACTCAGCATCACGTCATTCAGTAGCAGCAGGCCTGGGCCTGGCCAGAGGGAGCAACAAGGTTAAGACTGGGGTTGTAGCCCGACAGTATCCGACAGATGACGGCAGCGGGAGTGCTGGTGCCAAGAGCTCATCCTGCGGGGAACAAGGGGCACGTCCGCGCTAGCCGACGGCCACGTTAGTCCACTGGGTCGGTGCCCTGTCGGGGCGGGTGGCTGCCCACGCCTCTGCCACCATTCGAACCGAGGCTGGACCCTTGAGATGCGAGGGGACCGTACAATCTGAGGCGGAGTGTGTGTGAGCGCTGCTTGGCTCCGAGTCGGCGGCAATCGGAAACCTCACGAGCCCGATTCTAGAGGGGGAAGACCCTTGTACTGCTGAGAATTACTCGTGCTACCGTGCGTGGCACCTGGCTCCAGCCCAATCCAGGACACAGCACGAGTGAGCTTGTGGAGAAGGCGCCCGGCTGCGCTCTGGGCTGCAGTCAGTGCCCAGCTTTGCCGCAGACGCTGGGTAAGTCACTCAAACCCAGCTGTGCCTCAGTGCCCCATGGAAGAAGGGTCCCCCCCCCCCCTCCGTTCGGACCGCAGTCTCTCTGGAGCAGGGATTGGCTCTTGTGAGGCTTGTACAGCGCCTGAGGTGTCTAGATATCATTTAGCTCAGGGGTCTCCACTGCTGTTTACCTCAGGGCCAGTGCTTAAATCCTCCTAGTGGGCGTGTATCTCTGGCAGGGCTCCGGGCACGGGGATCTCGCCATGCACGCCAGCTTCTCTCCAAGCACCCCCGAGAGCAGCTTCCCGCTGCCGGTTCTGTGCCACTGCCAGCAGGTCCTCGTGGCCCAGGGCAGGTGTGTGCAGAGCCATCCCGGCCGTAGGGCAGAGGCCCCAACCCTCCCCCAGACTCAGGTTAGCCCAGGGGGCCACGGGCTGGTGGGGAACAGAAACAGAGCTGCCCCCACGCCATTGCCAGGAGCCCTGGGGAAGCAGAGCTACGCAGCAGCCTGCGGCGCTCCACCACCGCCCTCTCCCAAGTCGGCCGCGCCGGGGCTGAGGCGCCCTGCTTACACCATCGCAGCGGAGTGGGGCGACCGGGCTGGCCTGGGCGGGGGAGCAGAGGCTGCTGCATCTCCCCACTACTCAGCAGCTCCCACCGCCGCAGCGAGGATAGAGCAGCCCGAGCCCTGCTACCACCCCACCAGGCCCCCTGGTAATCCCCGAGTCTGCGTCCCTAAGGGGAGGGGGCTGGATGGGAGAAAGGCGCACACACGCACACACACACGCACGCACGCACGCTCGCTCTCTCTCTCTCTCTCCAGCCACTGGGACTCACATACCAGCAGCTGTGCACGGGCCAGATCATAAGCTCTGGCAGAACCTGCCAAGGGAGGCTGTGGCATCCCCATCCATGGGGGTTTGTAAGAACGAGCTGGATAAGCACATGCAAAGGGTGGCCTAGGCAGACTTGATTCTGTCTCGGGGCAGGGGACCGGGGCTGTCTAAGGTTCTAGGATCAGCTACATGAAGTAACTTGTAGAAATCTTTCTTGCCCATGGGAATTCAGGCCTCCGCGCAGCTGGCCAGTGCTGCAATATTTCAGTACGTTATCAGCAAAAACTGACAATGGTGGTTTGGCCAAGGGTTCCTTTAATTAACGATGACAGATTTCAGAAGCACTGAAGCCAAAAGTATGCAAGAAATAAATTCTAATAAATAGATGACGTGTACAGAATGGTACTTCACCGGATCCATCCTGCGGCTGATTATCGGTTAAGTGCATAAATACTAATCTTGAGATATACAGATTTTTTTCAATTAATTGTCTCATAAATGACTTTTAAAATGACCACATAATTGGCCCGCGAGAAACGCTGCGGTTACAGAGCATAGCAACTATTGGAAAGTGATATTACTCCAAAGCATGTCATCGGGGCCTGAGCTGAGGCTTGCTATCTAGGGGACATGTATATGGGGACACACACCTCTCTGGTCAGGACAGTGTTAAACGTCGGAGCTGTGTGTGTTGAGCCCCACATTTTGCCTCAGGGTTACAAAGCCGTTCGCCAAAGCAGTCTTGCTTGCTGGCTTCCAAAGTGCTGCTGGTACAGCCAGGGATCCCACCTCTGCTGAGAGGGATCAGCCCACAGGAAGGTAGGTCTCTATGGATTTCGGCAGATCCTGAGGCCACACAAGCTTACACGATGCCCTCACTCCGCTTGCTCCGCCATACCACCAGCGCAGTCATAAGCAGGGTGCTGAGGATGGGGACCACGAGGAACGGGCAGAGGATGTTATTAGGGGGGTCGCGCAGGGATCTCCCGAAGAGGGAACAGTTTTTGAAGTAGTGCTTGTGAATGGCTATGAAGAACTCGTCCACCAGCTGGTTCGGCCAAAAGCAATCCAGTTTCTCAGCTATCAGGAGGGTGCAGTTGGTGAGCTCGCCGTAAAGGCTGGAAAAGAAAAAGGCATCGGTCAGAAAGCTGGAGGAGTTCAGAGCCATCATTTACCAGGCAGAGCGGGTGAAAACACTTCCTCCAGGTTGCTCTGCAGAGATGCTCAGCACCCAAAGTGCGGCTTGGTCTGCGAGCGCTCAGCATCACTGAAAACCTGAGTCACTCAGCTCCAGTTACACTGCACATTATGGGCTCAGACTGCGAGCAAGATCCTGTGAAAGGACCTCAGCCACCCTTGGTCTTAGGAGCACATAGCAAGCCCAGGATTTGAGACTGCTGAGCTTGTGGGATCAGAGGCAGTCACAGCTGGAGGTGATGAAACCGTTAAGTGCTTCCTGCTTGACCGAGCAATAATGCAAAAATATCAAGGACGGAATAGCAAGGGGGATGGAGCATGTGCTGGCTGCTCAGAAACTCCAAAGGGCTTCAGAGTCTGGATCGGGGAGGAAAATAAACCAGATCAGTGCTTTGACAAGACTGGCAAACTGCACCGTTCACTGCAAAACAAACCAGGGCACTCCTGTGGCAGCACCCGAAAGACTAACCGTTTTATTTAGGTAATGAGTTTCCTGACTCAGTGGCCGTTCTACACAGGGTCCTTTTCAAACGTCGAAATCCCCTTATTCCTATCGAAAAGGGCCCCATGTAGACAAGCTGTCTGCGATCGAAACATGGCACTTTTGAGGTGCCGTGGCTGGCAGCATGCTAATGAGGCACTGAATATTCATTTCAGCACCTCATTAGTATTCTTCAATTGGGCCACTAGCATGGCCCTTTCAAAATTTTGGCCGAGTGTAGATGCGGCCAGTGGGGCTTTCCCACAAAAACTCATTACCTAATAAATAAAACTGTTAGTCTTTAAGGAGCTGCAAGACCACTCGCTTTGTTTTGCAAAGATACACATTAACACGACTACCCCCTGAAACTATATAAGCAGCTCGTGACAGCCAGAGCTCAGAGAAAAGCACCACCTTGGGTGCCTGGAATACCTTCCCCATACACTTAAAATATATTTCAGAACAATTGTGGTTCACCAGCTCTGCTCCATCGCTGGCCAACCACAATTCTTCATGTCGGAAGCTCCTGTTCCCAAGAGCTCCAGGGAACGAATGCAAAACGCGTGCTCCTTTTCAAGCTGTGCTGTTGGCAGGTTGGGAATTCCATAGCATTTGCAATATGATTTTTGGGGGGATGTGCGTGGGTTGGCTGAGTAGTTTATTTTATTGTAATCTTTGCCATTCATTTTCTTTTATTAAGGAGTGCAAGAAAAGGCCCTTCCTAGCAGACCCTCCACTAACTTATATTACATATTGCAGAGTACTTTATTTAGTAATCCTTTGATTCACTTGTAAATTAAATGTATATATGATCAGGATGGCTGGCAGCCATTGGGGTGGGCTTCATGCCCCCAGAAGGGGCGGGACTAAGAGTGGAAGGGGCGGAGCCTAGGGCCTAGTCTTCAGTGCTGCCTGGACCACATGCAGGCATTTCCCCCACAGCTATGCAGAGTAATGCTGCCCCAGCTCTTCAAAGGGGCCCAGGGCAAAAGCTCCCACTGGGTTAGGCCTGTATATACTACACTAAATAGCTTCTGAGATTTCGAGGCAGTGTTTTTTTTTGTTTTTTTTTAAAACAGTCTATTTAGAACTAATTCTCCAGACACGGCTTTTATTCCCTTAACTGCAGACCAATAAAACGTCAGGGCCATTGTCTCCGGGGTCTGCAAAACCAAAGATACAATGGTTAAGCTGAGTGATAATGTATGATTTCGACAAATTAAGCACATTGCAAAACTTACCAGTAACCAAAGGGAAATACCTTTTCTAAACGTAATCAGCATAAAAAAGGATCTCAAGGTTTTGTGGGATGGGTTCTCTCTGAGCGTTCATGCAGTAGGACTTTGATTTTATGAACACCCATCTTATAAATGACAAGCTCTACAAACCGTTTTTCCCCGATTTTTCTTGCTGGGGACAGGGAGGGAACGTAAGGGGAGGAGAAATCACATAACTGATGTTGATGAAAATAAGTCCATGATCGTTGTGAAATATCTGAGACATCTTGTCCTGACAGAGTTCAACGCACACGCCCACTGGGCTGCGAAAACGCAAACATCCATCTCCTCATTTGTCTCCTCCTCTCGGGTACAGCCCCTCCCGTGACTCAGACCCTAGAGTAGATGCCAGGACAGAGGACATCACAACATAGCCTCTGTCTTGAACAGACCATTACCTCATAAAGGTGCTGGTCAGGGAACTCTCCGCACCCAGACGAGATGGACGAGAGATCTTGATTTGATTACGAAGACTTGTGCACTTCCACAAATTCCAAAGCCTGCCGAAGGACAGCCCCACCCACAGGAAAAGGAGCTGAGGACCTCGTGAATATTTGCCATTCTACACGGGTCTCATCCATTGACATTCTGGTCCCCTTCCTCCCCATCCCCCACACGGATCTGCCTGGTTTTCTGATGCCCTGCACCAGACGCAGAGGAAGGGGCAGAAACTGAAGCTCCAGTGGAGAGGCAAGAAAAAGAGTTTCAGACCAGATAAAAGGTGACTTACTCCTCAAAGCCTTTGCTGAGCCTGCATTAACACCATTAATCCTGAGTGGCTGGAATCTGCATCAAAGCCCCAGTTCCAAGCACAGCAAAGAACTACCATCCTATTTCCCTGAGAAAGTCACCAGCTTTGGGGAAGGCTTTCCAAACACCGTAGATCGGTATTTCCACCAGCCAGCATCTCTCGCCGGCACACCCAGACTTGTGCACGTTCATTCACTAAGACCTTGCGGAAATCCTAAAGGCATCACGACTCCAGACTGGCGAACTGAACCCAGGCCCATCCCGCCTTGTGAAAATGAGTTACGAGCAACCTGTGGCACTCCTGACCAGTGTGCCCTGTAAGCCGAGTGCTTAGGTGACCACCCAGGGGATTCACCTGCCATCCACCTGATATGCTACCAGCTTCGGGCGCTCTGCCATTGTTTCTACTGGTGGAGCTGGGGCTTGTTCAGAATCAGCCTGCAGCTAAAAAGCTAAGCAGGCACCTGCTGCAAGTTAAGGCCTCCTGGCTCACTGGGAAAGGCCTCTCCCTCTCTTCCCCCAGGCTATGGCTGTGCCGAAAGGGACAATCCAGTCCCAAAGAAAGGGAAAGAAACCAGGGAAGCTGAGGGCCAAATTTTGTTCCCCTGACTCCTCGGGAAGTAGAGTCCCACTGCAGAGTCTAGTCCTTCCTTACAGATTGGGATTGGGCCCCACCAGCTGAGCAGCAGCATTTCTAAGCAGAGTGCATTTCAGAGTTACCCACCCCCTGCCACATGCAAAGAGGGGTAACACAAAAGCAGCTAAATATTAACCACTGCACCAGGCAGAGCTTTGGGGAGGCTTCTGCAGGGCTCAGGTTTTATTATCCCTTTAACTTGTCCAACCGTGTTCTTCATTCTCGTTTCTTCTCCAGGAGTCCCTGGGTTTCGGTTGTTGGATGAGTCATCCAAGGCTCACAGATGGGGCCCTAAGCGAAGCTCCCTGGTGCAAGAGGCAGAGTGAAACGAAGCTTCAAAAAGTGCAACTGTGTGACAGACAAGAAACATGGCAACACAGCAGAGGAGAGGTTCCTTTGTGGCACAGCCACATTGCATGATGTCACCAACACAAACAGGCCTGACATCCAGTTTCCAGCATCAGGATGGTCACCTTGCCACATCGGTGATCTTCCAGTAGCCCACAGCTGCTTTTGTCAGGGGTACCCAAACATACTACACACCCCTTTTCTGATCTACCAGCTGTTCATGTAGCCCAGCCCTTCTCATCACTGATACTTGAGGTGTCCTTCTTGACCCCATCTTCAGCTACCTGTCCATATTTCACTGTTACGTACACAGAGACATCGTGCGACTTACAGAAGCAAAAAACCTCCAGTAAGTGCTGAGGGCAGGTGGACCAGACCGTTGCTGGGCAACTAACTTCATGCTCTACAGTGACCGAAAGTGAGGGCTCTGTTGGACTCTCTGTGTATCTGTCTTCTCATTGTCATACCCTGATGTAAATTAATGGCTGTCTTTACATAGAAAGTTCCCACAGAGTTTTAAAGCTTCCTCTAAGTATCCTGTTATGAAAAGGCAACAAACAATTAATACATTAAACCAGCCATGACGCAGTTTTTCCTGGTTACCGCCAAGAAGTTGTATGTACCCTAGATGTACACGTACCACAGTTCGGGAAACCCCTGTCCTACACCATTCCCTAACTGTTGTGGCATAGGGAAGCTGTCCTATACTATCGGTGGTTGCAATTTTGGCTGCTTAGAGTCCACAGCAGTACCCCAAGGGTACTCGTACCTCTGGTTGAGACACACTGTCCCAGACTGTCACGTCTGGGGATGATACTTTCAACAAAAATGTCATTCAATGTGGGAGCCCCAAATCATCCTGAAAGACTTCTCTAGATCACCCCAAGGCTGTCAGTGATCTGAAATGTGGAAACTACATGCTGGCCTATGTCAGCTGGCCTGTGTCTGAGGGGCCAACAATCTGTTCTCATAGAGTTTTCAACTCCCAGTTCCTCTCCGTCAGCCTGTGACTCTACCAGCGATACCAAATCCACTCATGTCCTGTTCTTTAAACCATGGAGGCCCGTGGGCCCCCTTAGCAGCTGTATTTCCACATGCTTCTTGCTAGGAGCTAATTATCAATGTGTCTTTTGTACTGAAATAACGCTCTAGGTGTCCAGTTCTCTGATCACGGAGGGAATGCGCAGAGAACTACCACACAGGAGAATAAAAGGGTATCTGAGTCAGAGGGCTAGAATCAATTTCAAGAACTGTGGTGTAGTTCGTGTTGCTTGGAAACCACTTCCTTTCCTTTGTTGGCCCATGTCCTTAACAGATGACATATTTGAAGTCTAGCTGCAGGGCAGTTAAGAAAAGAAAAGAAAAGAAAAGAAAAGGTGGTGTGGAGGGAGTCCCCCTCTGCAAAGTGAAAAATTCAGAGGTAGCTTCGAAACTCACAGACTGATTTGACAGCCACGTCCCCTGCACGCTTAATCATTTGGGATCTCTTTGTATGTTGACTCCTTTAGTTTGCCATTTCTTTAGGCTCAGGGGAAGGTGTCCGCTTTGGTGTAATTACCCACACAAAGGAAGAGAACCTTCTTGGTTGACTTTGTTTGCTGTGGTTGAATGTTTTCTAGGAGTAGTGGGGGAAGGGTCTCTATATATGGGCCTGTTCATCGATCATGCACTGTATATTAGTTATTTACAGGGTCCTCTGTCGAACGGCTTCATAATATGTCTTTTTGTCAGTAGGCTAAACACATCTCTACCTCCTTGTAACTTCCGGTCAATGGCAATTTTTCTGCTACCTTGTGCTCCTCATCTTGTTTGCTTACCCTTGTTCCTTCCTTCACTCTCTGTGGCAGGGTTTGTTTGCCTATCCTGGGAAAGCTCAGCCATCCAAAGGCTCCGCCTTTCACTACAACTTAGCACCTACATTTGGCCACCACCATCTCCTACAACACAAGGGAGTCTTGGCAGTTTAGCAGCTGAAGAGAAGGGGTAGATTCCTGCCAAAACAGGCCGCTGCTGGTGCATGTTTCTGGAGCTTGACTTCAGTGGTACTACTCTATGTCGGTACAATTTGAACCAGCTTTATCGGAGCTACTTGTGTGCCCAGGGGAAGTGAGAGATGGGCCGGTATCTCTTCCCTCAGTGACTTACAGGCCTCATTCATACTTACTGAAAAAATACAGTAGGGAGTTTAGACAGGTTATTCAACTAATTCTAAGAGAACATCTGGTAGCTGAGCTATTGATTTCTATCACTGATATCAAAATCTGTGCTGAACTCCACTGGATTCAATAGAAAGACTCCCATAAGCACTAACGAGGTTAAGACTGGGTTCGTAGCCCGACAGCATCCTTTGAATTCTCCAAGAAAAAACTCGTCTCACACCACTCAACTATTCCCATTTTTGCAATCATCTCGTAGCAGCACCGCCACAAGGGCCCCATTTTCCAACAGAGCTAGCCGGAAAATTACCGACCTAGTGTCATTTTCCCAGTAGCTCCTCTTTCATTTTATAAATCCAGCGATTTAAACCATCAGCCATTTGAGGCAGACTGTGTACTATCTTCCACAGCTTTGAGTCTTCCGCACGCCTCTCCCGCCCTGTTCGCGGCTGATGGTCAGTCTGACACCACAGCTGACTCAATTCCACTCGTCGGCCATTTTGCTAAACACGGTCCAGGCCCAGAGACATAGCAACGGAAGGGAGGAAGCAATAAAGACTAATGAATACCTGCCCAGGCGTGTACCTTTTCAGAACACTTCCAAACACATCAATCCACTTACCCTTGCAACACTTTCATTAGAGCCTGAAGAGTTCAAGTAACTTGCACAGAGGCAAAGCTGAGCGTTTAATGCAGGAACAATGCTGGCAGGGTGGGGTGGGGGGAGGGGAGGAGACATGTTCTTCCTTTGTTTGGACCAGCTCTACAGCTGCAGCTGCCACACGGCCACAGTGGTCTCCTCAGAAGCTTTCAACGAGTTTGATTTTTCCCACTCTCAGCCCTGCAAGCTGCTCATCAGTGCTGCATTATAACAATATTGAAAAATGCTTCACTGTACGTGATACAGGTTGGTGTCGGCAATAGATAACTTTTATAGGATACACACATCCCTGTTTACTTGAGTATGTATCTAGCGGTACCTGCATATTTAAATAAAAAAATATAGGACACGGATGATGTCAATATTGACTGTATGAGACAGTTTTTGAGCACGCTCAGCATTTTCCTAACTCTGTCCTCGTTAAAATCAGCAGGAGCTTTACCGGTGCTTTCAGCTGCTGCAGAATTAGGCCAATACCAGCGGGTTTTTTTGTGACACTACTTACCAGTACTGAGCACCGGCACATCTGCAGCCCCCAGCTGCGGGATTGGCTGGGGGTGGGGAGCGGGGAAGGGAGCTCCTCTTTTGTGTGTTAAAAAAGAAAGTGCTGGCCAATACTTTTCAAAATCCCACTCCCAGTAGTAAGTTGTGCTGTGCAGAGAACAGTATTGGCATAGGAATTACTGAGGCAAAAATGGCCCTGTCATTTTACCAGAGTTAGGAGTCTGAGGGGAAAAGGATTCATTTTTGCAGGCTCCTGGGCGGCCACGCTGGATTTGCTCTGCCCACGTGCAGGGTTCCCTTTAGTCTTTTTCATCCATGGAAGAATAAATTTTCCTAGGTGCACCAAGGCTTATAGGGGTGTGGGCGCTCTGATAATCAGCTGGGCAGCACCTGAAACTCTCCTGGGCTGTCGCCAAGCACTCAGTGTACAGGGAGCACCTCCCCTGTGGCCTGAAGCTTTTAAAACACATCATTTTTGCACCAATGCTAGTCCAAGTTTAAGTGACAATTTTCAAGGTTCCAAAGCAGCCAGGGATTTGCTCCTCAAAAAGCAGGATTTCAAACGGTCGCCTAGAATCCAGGCAAACAGAGGCAATAGTCTGGACTTCGCAAGTGCAAGAGGATGCTTTTGAAATAGCTTGTCGAGAAGGCTCAGCACGGCAAAGCGAAGCCCTCACTGAAGCCATGCGTGATCTGGTAGCAATTTAAGGAAAGGAGTTACAGACTCAGGGAGGTAACACCTAATTTTTTGGCAGGCTGTTGCCTAGTGGAAGCTCCAGTACCAATTGGGAAGCCCACTTCCTGTACAGTCCATAAAGAGTGTTAGATGCCCAAGCCTGGGTATCACAAAAAGTCAGCCACCTGAGGGGGAACTAGCTTGTGAGAAATGCTAAGGAGAGGCATGCCTGCAAAATCTACTCCTGTCAGCAAGGTAGGTGAGGAACGTCAAGTGTAAGGATTCGCCTCAGACTAGGGTACCAAGTGTCAGGCCTGGGGAGGCTGGGGGCACACGACTACTTGCAGAGCCCAAGGGGACTTCGTCATGTGAAGTGTAGGCATCTGGTTTATTCAGACACATAAAGGGGCTTGCGCAGCAATGGGGCAGAGTTCTGAGGATCTACATTTCGGATTTGCTGACTGAAGTGGCAGTTAGTTGCCAAAATCCCTTTCCAGATCGGTGCGCTGCAAGGCCTTCTGCACCGAATGCAGACACCCCAGCCCGCAGAGACGACTGAAAGGACAAAAACCCTGCAGGGTGTACAATCAGACTGTGAGACGCTGCAGAGCAGCAGAGCGACCTCATCAAAATACCCAGGCGGGCCATGCTCGATGTCTTGTCAAAAATGATTAAGTTTCCTGCGTCTCCCACAGACCCAAAGTGAAAGAGTTGGTGCTTCTCCCCACTTTAACTCTATGTAGGCACAGAAAACAAGCAGCGTCCAGAACATTAAACCCTGATGCAATTAGGAGACCTAAGAGAGCAAACGCTGCAAACAGCCAACAGTAGCTAGCTGAACTTACGTACATAAACAAGCCCCTCTCTATAGGTATGTCTACACTACCAGGTAGATTGACCCGGTTAGGGTAGATCTTTCGGTGTTTGATTTCATGTGTCTAATTAGAGGCGCAAAAATCAAACTCTCAGGGGTCAACGGTTGACCCCTGCACTTCTCAATCTTGTGAGCAGCAAAGGAGAGGTCAATGGGAGATCTTCTCCCATCAACCTCCCTCAGTGAGGAGGGCCAAATAAGTCGATCATAGATACGTTGATTCCAGCTATGTGAGTGTCGTAGCTGGAATTGTGTATCTATGATCGACTTTAAGGTCTAGTATAGACCTGACCCAAGTGTTATGTCAGACACCTTTGGGTAGTCTATACTGAAAAAACAAAACACACACATAGCCGCATCTCAGAGCCCACTTCCAGCGGCTCAGGCTTGCGGAGCTAAAAAGTGTAGTGTCGACGTTTGCGTTGGAAGACAGCCTCTTCCACCTCACTGTGCCTCAGAACGTCGAGCTCCAGCCCAAACATGTACACTGCAACTTTACAGCCTTGCAGCCTGAGCCCTGCAAGAATAAAAAAAAAATTTCCAAATTGGTCTTTGGCAGGACAACCGCAAGCAGCAGCGACTGATTTCAAGCCCTTTTAAGCAACGGCCATAAATTTTCCAAGTACTGGCACGCAAATGAGAACTCTCCCCCAAAAGAACCATGCTGTGGGCTTATTCTTCTTTCAAACCAAGGGACGCTGGCAGAGGCAGGGCTCCCCCTTCAGCAGGCTACACATTGCCAACTTAAAAACCAACGGCTTGCAATTGTTTACAAATTCGGAAGCGGTCCAAGCGATGGAACATGAATGTCTTTCCTTGAGCTCCCACGGGTATTCCTGGACGCTCCTAGGAACCTGGACCGCCCAGGATCCAAGGAAGAATTGCTAAATTTGAACACGCAAAGCTTGGGACTAGCGAGTGAAGTGTCTCTGTCACAGCATTACATTATTTTCCCAGCCACGAGACGAGGCAGGCACATTTTAGAGACCGGGCAGCACCGTTAGCATTACAGAATAACCACACTGTTGGGACTTCACTTCACCTTCTTGTTTCCCTCCCAGAGTTACAGCTTTTTCAGAGTGGAACAACGCTTGTCCCCAAGGGTCATTGTTGTTGGAAAAAACACAGTTCTAGTATTTCCAGCCAAGAGCGTAAGACAGGCACCAATATTTTTTTCCCTGTTTAACTTAACAAAATCCAGCTCCCTCGATCTGTGCACTGGTGCACTTTACTTTCCTATATTTACTGAGTGCACATATTTAGTTCATTATTTAAGGCCTTCAAGCATTTTAAAGTACCACCAACACATAGCAGCTTATGAAACACACACACTCTGTGTTCACATATGTGGTGGTATGAAGTGGCTGCAAGCCAGGGATTAGATTATCTCAAATGAGATGGATAAAGCTTTTATTTATGTGCTCCTTGCCGCCAGGTATTTGGGACTGTCTGCATATGGTACAGAAATACAGGGGCGCTTCATTAAGAGGCAATGGGGACTATTTTTTGTCTCCCTCCGCCAATGTTCTCTCTAATTTTTCCTTCCAGTTGTGGGCAGAATAAATTTGTTGGGCACTGAGGCATACGCTGATGTGCGCCACCAATAGAAACACACTCTGCTGGCTGGGGGTGCTCTGCTAATCTCCTGGGTGGCTGTCCAAGGTGCTCAGCTTGCAGGGAACCCTGCCCTCTTCTTTTAAACCAAGCTATGGTCTACACTAGACCTTAAAGTCACACGTAGATATGCAGCTCCAGCTATGGCAATTGCGTAGCTGGAATCAACTATCTATGATCGACTTATCTGGCCGTCCTCACAGAGGGAGGTTGATGGTAGAAACTCTCCCATGGATCTCCCTTATTCCTTGCGATAATGAGGAGTACAGGGGTTGACTGTCGAGCCCTCGTAGTTTGATTGGATGCATCCCTACCAGGCGTGCGAAGTCAAACCTTGACCGGGTTAATCTCCCGGGTAGCACAGATGTACCCTGTGACTGTCGCTGAACCAGACTCAGAAGGAGAGAAAAATTAATTTGACTAAATTAAAATACCTCTTCCAAGTGCCTCATTTAACTGTTCATAGATGTAATATTACAGCTTTAAAGCTGTCTCTCTCAGGACCCTCAACAGCTAGATGCGTGAGCTGTGCAGCCCCTTTGTAGCACCGCTATTCCAACCCTCCCACTAGCAGCTTTGCAGGGCCATAAGATATCTGACCTCTACCTCTGTCACAGGTCCAGGACAGCAAGAAGTCCTGTGGCGCCTTATAGACTCACAGGCATTTTGGAGCATAAACTTTTGTTTTCGAAGATACAGACTAACTCAGCCACCCCTCTGATACTGGTCCAGGAGCGAGCACTGCCCATGTGGAACAGATGTCATGTACAGGGTGAAATTCCATATCTAGAGGCAGGGAAGATTAGAAAAATATTTCTCTGATGGCTGTTTGAGGCTTCTCAGAGATTTGAAATATTAGGCACAGTTCCACTAGGGAGGGATTACTGGACAGATAAAATGAATGGAAGAAAGACATTTATACCGCAGCCTGATGCTGAATCTTTAAATAGTTATATCAGTTTAAGGTGGGGATTTAAAAAATTCATTTCCTATTACAACCAAATCCATTTGCTTTGTATTTCTGATTTCAGAAGCCTACAAGGTGTCTTGGGTCATCCAAGAGAAACAGCACAGACAAGACATACATTTCTAACACGAAACCTCAGCGGGGAAGGGAAATGAGTTACGGTTCATTTCACAGATACTAACTCAAGGTGCGCATCAGCTCACCACAGCAGCTAAAGATCATTAGCCTTGTCTTGCAGGTGAGAAACCCGAGACGCCGAAAGCCCAGCCGATCCGCCCGAGGGCACAAAACCATTGTTGAAAGGGGCTATGGCATTTAGGAGGGGCCAAATAGGTAGGATTTGGCAGAAGATACACGTTTTTTATGGCAATTAAACCACAGAATGTGAAAGGACAATGCCCTTTCCATTGAATTTTTAATTCAGTGTCAGAAGCAGTAGCAGACCAGGCCTTTCCTGATGTGAAAATCCAGACATCAGCCACTAGAGCTCTTTGGTCCCCCTGCCAGGCAATGTCTGTGTTTCAATTTCTCCATCTGTAAGATGAGAAGAATATTCATTTACAGGACAGCTTGTTTATGAAGTATGACGTCACTGGGGAGGGAGTGTCAGTCCTTGACTCCACCGGGAGCAGGATCATGCCATTAAAGTGTTATAAGCTGGCAAGATAAGAACATAAGAACATAAGAATGGCCATACTGGGTCAGACCAAAGGTCCATTGAGCCCAGCATCCCATCTGCCGACGGTGGCCAATGCCAGGTGCCCCAGAGAAGGAGAACAGAAGACAATGATCAAGTGATTTATCTCCTGCCATCCATCTCCTGCCCTTGTTCTGAAGGCTAGGGCACCATACTTTATCCCTGGCTAATAGCCATTTATGGACCTAACCTGCAAAAATTTATCAAGCTCTTTTTTAAACCCTAATAGAGTCCTGGCCTTCACAGCCTCCTCGGGCAAGGAGTTCCACAGGTTGACTGTGCGCTGTGTGAAGAAAAATTTCCTTTTATTAGTTTTGAACCTACTACCCATCAATTTCATTTGGTGTCCCCTAGTTCTTGTATTATGGGAAAAGGTAAATAATTTTTCTATATTCACTTTCTCCACACCATTCATGATTTTATATACCTCTATCATATCGCCCCTCAATCGCCTCTTTTCCAAACTGAAAAGTCCCAGTCTCTCTAGCCTCTCCCCATATGGGACCCTTTCCAAGCCCCTAATCATCTTAGTCGCCCTTTTCTGAACCTTTTCTAATGCCAATATATCTTTTTTGAGGTGAGGAGACCACATCTGCACGCAGTACTCAAGATGTGGGCGTACCATAGTTTTATATAGGGGAAGTATGATATCTTTTGTCTTATTTTCGATCTTTTTTAATAATTCCTAACATCCTATTTGCCTTACTAACTGCCGCTGCACACTGCGCGGATGTCTTCAGAGAACTATCCACTATAACTCCAAGATCCCTTTCCTGATCTGTCGTAGCTAAATTTGACCCCATCATGTAGTACGTGTAATTTGGGTTATTTTTTCCAACATGCATTACCTTACACTTACCCACATTAAATTTCATTTGCCATTTTGCTGCCCAATCACTCAGTTTGCTGAGATCTTTTTGTAGTTCTTCACAATCCCTTTTGCTTTTGACTGTCCTGAACAACTTGGTGTCATCTGCAAACTTTGCCACCTCACTGCTTACCTCATTTTCTAGATCATTGATGAACAAGTTGAACAGGATCGGTCCCAGGACTGACCCCTGGGGAACACCACTAGTTACCCTCCTCCTTTGTGAAAATTTACCATTTATTCCCACCCTTTGTTTTCTGTCTTTTAACCAATTCCCGATCCATGAAAGGACCTTTCCTCCTATCCCATGACCACCTAATTTACATAAAAGCCTTTGGTGTGGGACCGTGTCAAAGGCTTTCTGGAAATCTAGGTATATTATGTCCACTGGGTGCCCCTTGTCCGCATGTTTATTAACCCCTTCAAAGAATTCTAATAGATTAGTTAGACACGACTTCCCTCTGCAGAAACCATGCTGACTTTTGCCCAACAATTCGTGCTCTTCTATGTGCCTTGCAATTTTACTCTTTACTAGTGTTTCTACTAATTTGCCTGGTACTGATGTTAAACTTATCGGTCTATAATTGCCAGGATCTCCTCTAGAGCCTTTTTTAAATATTGGTGTTATAAGATGGATGAGCTCTACCCAAGGGAGAAAATCTCTCCCTTTATCCATCACCGTTGCTTTTCAGAGAGTCATGCCCGGTCTACACTAGGCAGGTAAGTTGATTATAGATATGCAAGTGCAGCTACGGCAATTGCCTGGTGAGAATCAACATATCTGGAATTGACTTAACTGTCTTCACAGGGGGAGGTCGATGGGAGAAACATTCCCATCAACCTTGCTTACTTCTCGCAATATCAAGGAGTACAGGAGTCAACTGCCGACCCCAGATAGTTCAATTTTGCATGGCTCTACCAGGTGTGAAAACTCGAACTCTGGAGGATCGACCCTGACCAGGTCGATCTCCTGTGCAGCCTGGATGTACCCTGGGATGATGAAGCCAGAAGAGAGAAAGGAGCTGGTTAGCCACTTCTTCGTCACCTGCCTCATTCCATGCAACATATACACGATGTGAACATGGTCTCCTCTTGGATATTCCTGCAGATCTGCCCTCCCCTTTCTTTCTGCCCCAGAGCTAGCCCCTTGGGGACACTCAGGCATACATGACCCACTGAAGTCAAAGTTCACATTTCCAGTAACTTCCATCAGAGCAGGGTTCAGACCAGAGACTAGCAGTATGAAGTGGGCCACATATCCATTGCGAGATAAACGATCTTGCCCATCCATTTGCTCGACTCAACAAATTCAATTGCAGAGCCAATTCGGCCATGACCCTGACTGTTTTCGTTATGTAGTACATAAAAATGATTTTCCCCCCGGCAATTTAAATGTGTCATCACCTACTCTTTACAGTAATACCTTGTCAGGCAGATGTACTGACACAATTAGCCTGGAAATCACCTTTGATATATGGTGCCGATTCTCTCCCCCTCTGGTGTGAAACCACCCTAGAACACCCCATCCCTCCCACCGCATTTCCTATGTTCATTGTGTATATTAATTCCTTGCAGGGTGGATGGATAGGAAGGCATCTGATAAAGTGACTGTAATCTGTAAAATAATCCATCAGCTCTGCATTAACTGCCTGAAACTCTCTGAAGGAATTCAAATCATCTCCCCGGACACACCAGGGCTACAGTAGCCATTAAAAAAGCCACATGCACAAAAGAAAATGCTTCTGCTGGCAAAGAAATGCACCCAATAAGCCTTTAATTGCCTCAGAGAACAGAAAACTCATACAATTTAAAGATTCTCTGTACTAGAACCATCCCAAGGCACACTGCAGATGAAAAGTAAAGTAGAGCAAGTTGCTGACTACGCGGTTCTCCACACAGCAGTTGAGCAAACAACCCTGCTGAATTATTCATCACATTTTGCTTTTTCAACTTGTTAACTCCTTGAGCTAATTAATTATTCACAATTATCTGCAAATTCCTTCAGCAAAGAATTCTGCTCTCGGTCGATTGCTTGTGAATTTTTTGACGTGTTGCAACTGGCACCCAGTGCTAATGCAGGTCGAACCTCTCTAATCTGGAACGCTCTCAGCCAGCAACATCCATAACCTGGCATGAGTTTACTTAGCTGGATGAGCACTTATCAGAGGTGTGGCCTCGTTTCCTGCAGTCCCATAAACTCTCGGTGTTCTGTGCTGTTACTTAGCTGTAATTTACCGCTCAATGTCTTCTAAAGGCCCAGGAAGCAGCAGGAGTGGTGGTAACGTACCAGATGACATTGACCTCCTGTTGTCCAGAATCCACAGGAGCTGACTGCTCCCAAAATAAGGGAGTTTGCCAGAACAAGGGAGGTCGGAGTTTTGCCCCTCCGTCTCTCTCTGCTCCAGGCTCCAGCTGCTGTTGCCCCCATCCATGCCCCAGTCACCAGCTCTGCTCCTGGTCCGTGCTGCCAGCTCCCCTCACCCGGTGCTGGCTGCTATCTCCCACAGAGCAGCTTTACTTCCTGCATTGGCCCCATCCAAGCTGCAGGGCCTGCTACCAGCGGCCTCACTCAAGCTCCATGCCCCTGCCAGGCTCCTGGCTGCTGGCCCTGCATGGGCTGCTGGCATCCCCTAGACTTCTGTCCAGCCAGCCTTGTTGCCACCAGTCTTGCAGGGCTCCTGGGCCCAGGCTCTCTGGTTCCCTGGCTCCTGGCCTCCAGCGCTTCGTGGGCCAGGAACACCCATGGGTGCTGGACCAGTGAGTCCCACTTTTTTGAAGTTCGACCTGTATTTCTTAGCTATACCATGACAGATGTAATCTGCCACCCACTCGGACCCTACAAAGCTCTACCTGAGACCTGCTTGTACATCAGCTGGAGCCATTTCTCACGCTGGCACTGGACATGTGGTTGTTTTAAGGTCTTCAGCTACTTACTTGATTGTCAATTGTTTTTGCAACATGAAGCCAAGCTGCTCTCGAACTCGCTGCCCACAGTGCATCCGTGTCTTAACTTAAGCCGCTGTTAATAAGCAAGGCACTTAACCCACTAGGGAGCCTCAAGTAAATCATTCAGCGAGGGCACCCACGGAACAGAGCTTCTGTGACAGTGAGAGGCGTGCAGCATCCAATTTTAAAGAGCAGACGTGGATCCTCCTAGATGCCCCCTGGGGCTTCATTCTGAGAGAGCAGAACAGCCAAGACATTTAAATGACAAGTGTAGAATGGAGAAACTCAGAACAAATCATTTTAGACACAGAGCACAATGAGCAGTCTTCCTATATCCTTGACTGCCACAGTCTCAGTAGAATGGACCCTTGTCCATTTGAAGTTTCTGGCAGCTCTGCAACAAAAGGAGACAAGAGGAATCAGCCCAGAACATAACAGCCCTAAGGAGATATAGCTGTCATCATAGTAAGCCTTTTCCACTCCTACATCTTGGAGCATAGGCCATTGATGACCATTCGCTAGTGTCCCCTGTCCTCAGCAATCTTTTCCAGTTCTGTCCAGGTATAGCCCATATTTTTAGGGTCTGCCTTCAGGTCTCTACAGGTGGTGTTTCCTGGGCACCCTCTTTTCCTTTCTGCTGGTGGGTTCTAACTTAAGGCTTGCCGCGTGATGTTGGTCATCGGTTTTCTAAGGGTATGTCCAATCCTTAGCCATCTTCGCTTCCTGACTTCTTCTTTGGCAGGAAGGTGGTGAGTCAAATACTACAGCTCTTGGTTGTTGACGGTGGGTGGTGGCCAGTGGATCTGGAGGATTTTATGGGGGCAGTTATTGATGAATATCTGGATTTTCTGACAGTCCTCTTTGTTGTTCTCCAAGTTGCTGCTCCATACTGCAGGACTGATTTGTCATCAGAGCTGATTAACCTGACCTTAGTCTGGGTACTGATCCATGTGCTCCAAAAGTCTCTGCTCACTAGAGTATTTGATTTCATAAAGCATCACACTTCTGGGCACTTTTTAAGGAAGATCAGCCTTATAGGAGGAGCACGAATTGTGACAGTCCTAGAGGGGAAGGGGGCGTGTTCCAGGGGAAGTTTGTAGCAGGGATGGTTTCTAAATATTGCTGATACTTTTGGTTTACTCCTAGGAGTGGGGTTATCAAACACAACTGCCTTCAACTGCAGAAAGGGTGACAGTATGACGATCTTGGTGGATGTTTCTCTCTCTCTCCTGGCTGTGTAAGCTCAGACACAGACATGGGTTCATTAGCACTCTCGTCCTTGCATCCCTTCAGCAGACGCCACCAACTCTGGCCTCACCTCCCCATCACCAGCCCTGATTTTAATGCTCCAACTCAGGACAGTGTAACAGCCTCTATCTTGGCTGGCACTGGAGCGGGAACAAGGCTCCTCTGCAGCCAAAAACAGGAGTCTCCACAGCTTCAACCACAGATATACACACCACTTCTCATTCGGGGCCCCTGTTTTTCACTCCAATACATATAATAATTAGAAATGCCAGCCGCAGGCGCCACACTTCTTTTTCCTTCAAGCTTGCTCAGGAGAGAGAGAGAGCACTAAACAACAGCATAGTTGGGATGTGCATTGGTGGGAAGGTATTTTGCTACGAGTCTCAGGGTGCAGGGACAGCTGGGTAAGTTTTAGTCTTCACTAGGAAATGATAAACATTCTGTGGCTTTCCTGTGCTATGGAGCATATCACGTGGGGCTCTCCCAGAAGAACATCTTGGGTGGATGCATGACTAGCTGTTCCCATTGCTTGAATGTCACTCTCCTCTGCCCAAGACTGCCTGCTTTTTTTATCCCAGTCTGAAAAAGAGCTAATTCTGAAAGCATTTCTGACATTCCGCTTGCTGTGCTCTGCCTGGGTAGATTCTTTTAAGCATGTTTCGTATTCCGGGTACCTGGGAAATGCCAGTCTTCAGCTTAAAAAATATTCCTTCAGAGAGAGAGCTCCCAGTGAAATGCAATAGGGTAACTTGTAACGGTGACATTGTTTAAATGGGCAATACACCAGGAAGATGCACAGGGTTGGCCACAAGCAATTTCCAAGACTTCCTTTCCACTTCCTGGGGAGGATGAATGAGGTCAGCCCTAACACACCAGAGGAAGTAAAGCATGTCTGAAATGTAGACCAGACTTTTACATCCCTTAGGGAGAAAGGAAGCAATGCACTAGGTTCTTGCGGGGTGGGGGTGGGAGAAATGAATTAGACAGCCCTTCTCTAATCTCCAATAGGATTCAGCCCTTCTATGCTGTTAATCTCCACTTAAACTAATCTCCAATTGGATTCATTAGGTTAAAGCAGTTTGAAGAGGTTATTCGTGTTTAGCTATGGCAGATGGAGATACGTCTGAATCAAAATCCCAACCTTGTTCAGCTCTGGAACCATGCAGAGCTACCCTGAAGTTTGCAGTCCAACCTCTCTCTCTGTAATGGGCTCTTCCAAATCCCTCAGTTCCCACCCATTACTCTCCAACGAGACCTAGGATTACTCTTCATTGTCAATATCAATCCCTAAGGAAGCATGGATGAGCACCTACAACAGAAAACCTAGAGCACATCCCATCAGTGGAGCAGGCATCTTCCAGAGTACAAAGGAAGGAAGAAAAAAAGCAAAAAATTGACCTGCAGTGAAGTAGCTGGTGAAATTAAAATCTATTTATAGCCTTCCTGTTTCAGCGCAGTATGTGGGAGGGTATATTAAATCCAAGTCTTCTCACCACCTTAGTAAATCTTTTCTTGAGGAGATTCAGAGGACAGCCCTTGAAAATGGACCAGTTCAAACCTTTCTAACCCTAACAGCAAGAGCTTAATTTTCAAACGTGTGCACCTAAAATTAGATGCCTAAATAATCACTTATGCAGCTAAGCAGCGGTTGCCGTGAGTATCCGTACAATGGCTCGAGAAAGTAGTAAATGTGTGTGCAGCATTCCCGATAATCATAATCGTCTCGCTGTGTATTGCACATTTGGAAACACACATGAGAAATATGTTCAGTATAAGACAGTTTTGGTTCTGCTCGAGCAGTGGTGGCAATCTGCAGCCTGTGAGCTGCATGCAGCCCATGGGGCATCCCTCCCCCATACACCTCTCGCACACGTGGACACTGGAGCCCTGAATTTCCTTGCTCCTCTCTCTTCCCCCCAGCACTTTTGGAGGAGCTGCAGATCACCTGATTTAATCTCTGTTCCTGCTCCTCCCCCCACCCCCTTCCTCACAGAACTAGAATGTCGGGAATCAGCTGTTCACGGAGTTCCAAATCGGGGAGGTCGAGGGAGGAGCAGGACAGAACACACAACAGGTAATTTACTGCTGTGGCCCGTTGAGGTGAAGAAGAGTCACTCACTCAGCCCACTCACCCTTTGCAACTGCCCATCACCGTACTAGAGGAACATGAAGCAAATCCCAAAGAGAAGCAAAAATGCTCCTCAAATGCAAATGTCAGCATAAGAGTTGATTATAACTAGCATATAATCAACTCTGATTATCCTAATTTGGCCATTATTTCTGTAACTAACAAAATCATTTTAAAGATAATATATCAAATTCAGGGATGATGTGCACTAACTTATCCTTTTACCATTGAAGCTGAGCAGCGGTTTGCCACTGACTTTACTGAGTTCAGAATCAGGCATAGATTGCCCTAACTTGCACAGATTAACTGTTAATGCTTAAGCAGGTGACTATTTTTCAAGGCGCACATGGAAGATACAAGTTGTACCTCCACAGACTTCCTTAAATTTCCTAGTGAGTTTGAGGCAATGGCTACTCCCTTCTTTCCCACTCCCTTAAAAAACAATCAAATCAAATCAAAGGGAGAATATTCAGAGCAACCATTCTTCTGCGGTTTATATTAACCAGTAATTTGTTCTCCTCAAGTCTAATTTAAATTTCAAGATATAACACAAAGGCTAGATGATGGAACTACCAACGAAGATAAATGCTGGTTTCAATTAAAAAATCAAATCATAGGCTCTCAAGCCTCACTTAAGCTAAACACCTATCTTAATCCCTTACGAAAGCAAACTCTCTACTGTGTCATCAAGATGGTTAGCAAACTTTTGTTCACTGCCAGTTTTCGATCATTTCTACTAAGCAAATACTTGTTGCTGAGCTGCTGGGTGACTACTGAAGGCCAGTTCCCCAGTCCTGGGAATGGGAAGAACTTTAAATCCCAGTCTCTCTTTTAATTCAGAAAACAGGTGTTTGCACACGTCACACGTCTGATGGCTGTAGGGTGCGTGGACACCGCACAGAGATGCCCTGTAGTTAAGTGAAGTCACGTGTTCATTCAGTTTATACAATAATATACTTACTCTTGATTGTCTTTGGGTCTCTGATGATTGAAATGGAGCCTGGTCCCACTGAAGTCACTGAAACATGCAGGGAGCCATTCTTTAAAAGCTCCAAAGCTGGTTCCTGATTACAATGGGGAAATCCCATCTACTTTACCCTGGCCATACACCAGCTGGCAGTGATTCCAACAGAGCTGGTGCCAGAATAAGGCACACAGGATTAGTCCTAGGAAGATAATGCTCACTATTATTCTATGGTGTTACCTCACCACTCAACAGAGACAATAGCTTTCCTATTAGAATTGGTCTGTATTAGGTACCTGTTGTGACACTGTCCGCTATTTTTGGCAGACCTTTCATTGTGCATGTACAGCTGCTACAGGTTGAATCTCTCTTGTCTGGCAACATCTGGCACGATTTCAGTCAGCCAGACAACCACTCATCATGGGTGTGGCCAAGTTTCCTGTGGTCCCATCAAGTTTGTTTCCAGCCATCAGTCCTGGTGTTCAGTGCTGTTATTTAACTGTACTTTACCCCAAATGTCTTCTAAGAGCCCAGTAAGCAGTGGCAGTGTTGGTAAAGCTGCTAGACAATATTGACCTCCCTTGGCCTGGCAAACTGTCTCGTTAGGCACCAGTCAGGTCCCACGGGTGCTGGACTAGAGAGGTTCAGTTTTTGGCATGATAGAGGCCTCAGGGTGCTCCTGCAGTACTATAAGAATATAAAAATTTCTGCCTCTTATCCAGCTCTTCATCAGGCGATCTCAACATGTTACAGAAAGGTAAGTATTATTAACCCCAGGTTACAGATGGGAAAACTGAGGCACAGACTGGGGAAGTGACTGGGAGTTATGGCATGATACTGAAAATCATGGATAGTCCTCCTGTGGAGTCAGAGCACTGTGGGACATTTCCTATCCATCTCCATCAAATTTGCTCTTACCCTTCCACTCCGGCCTTTCAGAAAGCTCTGAGCCCATTAGGTGCGCATGGGGCTAAGAGCTGGGTCCCCGTTTCTTCTTCCCAAGTGTCTCTGTGCATAACTTTCAAGTCGGCTCAGCCTCAGTGTTTGGTGGGGATTGCATGGAGCAGACGATCCAGTCACTTCTGCCTTAATGCTTCACTGGCTACCACTGTTCTCTGCCCCTGCCCCTTGGTGACTCATGGGATGGGAGTAAACAGAGAAAGAGCTTTTACTAGTGGACTTTCAGGGGTGGGAAACGGAATTCAGTAGTCCTTGGAGGGCACAGGGTCCTTTTGTTTTTAATCAGGAGAGGATGACAGGGAGGGATCTCATAACGATTACCTGTTCTGTTCACTCCCTCTGGGGCATCTGGTATCGGCCACTGTCAGAAGAGGGGCTGCTGGGCTAGAAGGACCATTAGTCTGCCTCAATATGGCCATTTTTAGCATCTTTGTTCATCAGCGTCCTACTTCAAGGGGCTGCATTTCACATATGAAGAAAAAGCCTCTAGATCTTTGTCGCCTTGTGTACAGAATCATGGCCAGGACTTGAGGAAAGTGCCAAAGCACAACAAATTTCTAATTTTACCCAGGACAGGATATTCATTCGCTCTTTTCCTTTATGAGTTTTGGTTCTCCCCGTGACTGAACCCGCCTGTTTAGATAACATTCACTGTGTGCACGCTGTCAAAAGGTTTTAAATCTGAGTTAATATTACAGCCAGAATAGGCATGAAAGTCTGGACAGCTGGGCTGGTTGGGGAAGGCAGAGAGAGAAAAGATTTGTCATGGGAGATTTTTTTTTAAGTGTTTTTTGCTGTATTTACAAATTCTGCCTTAAGTGTCCAGAAGTTTGGGGCAGTGGAGGTGCAAAAATGTGCTTCTGTAAGTGTTCTATAAATAGGTCAAGTGAAGAAGTGTTAGCACAAATAGCCTAAACAAATCCCTTATCTAAGAAGCCTTTTGATAAGCAGAAGATCTGATTTCCAGACATTTCACTATTCTGCAATACTGTACTAAGCCTGTGAGTCACAGGGGACAGCGCAGGCTACAGAATTGCAATGTATTTTGCAGCATCTGCAATGCAAGACCAGGTACCAACCAGGCTCAAGGCAGCCCTCAGTGCCGCCCAGACATCCAGTGGAGATTCAAAGGGTCTCAGCTCCAGCTGATGCTGCAGTGACAGCGATTACAGACCAGAGCTCCAGGCCCTTTGGAATTGCTGGCCCCAGCCCAGTTGTCCCTTCACCCACCCCACCCCTGTCCGTTGGCAGGAAACATCTAGCAACGTGTACTTGGGCAGCTTCTTGGGAACACATACATGACACATTTGTGTTCTTGCTTCCCCTCAGCTTCCCGCAACCACAGGTCCGAGATTTAACCAGTGTCCTTTGCACCTTCCCACTCAGGCTGCGTCCAGATCTTTTCCTGGAACACTCAGTTTCTCCAGGTGCTCCCTGACCTCCTCAGAAAACCAAACACAGGAGAGCAGATATCACTAAACGATTCTCTGTTATCCCCTTGGCTCGACAGACCCACTGTCCTCTGACAGAACACCAGGTTTCTCAGCATTGTCAGAGTTTAAACAGCCCTGGGCTCTCACCACCCCACGAGCCATAAGAATTACAGGGCTATTTTATGAGCTGCTGCTTCTCTCCGTCAGCACCAACTCTGAGTGAAACACTGCTTGACAATATTCTCTTTCTATTCCGCTTCACAGAGTTGCTATTTATGAGCATAAGTTAAAAATTACCCCAGGCCGGCTCTTCTCCCTTGTGCAGCTTGTCAGGGAAGAGCAGTGGTTCTCCTGGGGACGGCTGACCTAGACCGGGATTCACTCTGAGAAATGACTGAAAAGGGATTGTGGTTAACGTATTCCTTCTCTCGCCACGGTTCCACATCAGATGTGTACACAAGCCTACCCTGCTTTTCTGCTAACTCACTTACTTAAACCCTTGTATTCCAGGAGGAACATAGGTCATCTACAAGTCTCCTCCACTTCACTCTGTCTGACAAAACTTCTAGCTGACCCCAGGAGTACCCCAGTTGGTATTCTGCTAACTACCAGCCCTAACATTGCTTTTGGAACCTGACAGTCAGCTGGATTCTTTTCTTCCTGTTTATCACAGCCAGGGAGAAAGGTTCCCTCGGCCAAATTCTGCATTGATGACATCTGTGCAACCTCGCTGGCCCTATAGCTGGAGCTCAACAAGCAAATCTGCTGAGGATGTGAAAGAGCAGATCCTAGCTCCCTTACCCAGAGCTGTGAAATACCGTAAAAACTTATTTTCATCCCTGTAAGCTGTGCTTTGTGGGTGCGAGATGGGAGCAGAGCTGCCGAGCAGAAGGTGACTCTTATTACATGGTGGCTGCTGAGCAGAGCCATGTTTAAGGGGAAAAAGGAAGATCTCTTAGGTGATGTTTGCAAAGCCATTATGCCTTTTTCCCCCATACAAGGGTAAGGGCTGGGTCACACACAGCACCCTGCAGGAAGGTCGCCCCCTTCTTCAGCAGTCCTCTGCCTCCACCCTTTTGGCCATGTCAGACTCTCATCCACCATTCACTATGATCCTTTCCCTCGGCCCATTAGTACGTCAGGCAGAGCCAGTTCGGCCCCCAGACAATGCAGGAGCAATCAGGAAGACAAACTGTCCAATTTCTTTTGCAGTTAAAATGACCCCAGTTTGCATCTAATTTGCCAGACCTGGCTACAAAACCCTTAGCAAACACTGCCCTCCTCCAGGGTTCCTGCTTTGGGCCTCTCTCCTCCCAGTCTCTCGTCTGACTGAGCATTCTCTCCAGAGTGCGGGTGAGATGGGACTTCTGGGCCACAGGAAATTTTGACATCGGGTTTCTGCACTTCAGGATTGCCCCAGCATTGGGCAACCTGGAGTCCATAGTCCCCAGAAAGCTGGGTGGGAACAAAGTGGGGATCAGTGAAAATTCATCCAGCCACCCCGGTTTTTGCAGAATGGTTCAGATGTGAGTGGTCTTTTCCGACCCACTCTGTTTCTCACCAGATGCCACTGGGACTTCAGCCTCCTTCCACCTCCAAGCCCCACGTGAAACTATTTCAACAGGGAGCCTCAGCACCACTGCAGTCCTCCCATCACCCCCATGCCACTGTGCTCCAGTACAAGAAAAGCCTCCCAGAGCAGGGACTATTCCTTTGTGACTGGAAAGGAGCCTTTCTCAGTCTGGGTTCCACTTCACATGCAAATACAGAGGCCCTGTCCGCAGGGACAGATTGCCCAGTGGTAGCGTAGCACACGCACAGGTGCTAGCAGAGTTGGTATGGAGCTGCTTTCATAGCTAAGACCCCCGAGACCTGCTCCAAGTAACGTTGGGTGAGCAGCTCATTTGAAAACAGGGGAACCAAAGTCTCCATCTGACATGGTCTCTCTGCAGTAGTGCACAGAGAAGGGCAGCAAGTTGGCAGAATGGAATACGAATCTATTTATATAAAGAGAAGAGGGTAAAAATAGATCACTATTTCGCACTATGAACACTATGCTGGTGGGGCAGTGACTCAGAGCGTTCTGTTCTCTTCTGTCGGAGCCTACGGGGTTTGCTCCTAAAAGAGAAGCCTGAGAAGGGACAGGATAGCAGCTTTCAAGTGCCTAAAAGGGTGTAACTAGGAGGAGGGAGAAAAATTAATTCCTTATAGCTTCTGCTGATAGGACAAGGAGCAATGGGCTTAAATTACAGCAAGGGAGGTTTAGGTTGGACATTAGGAAAAACTTCCTAACTGTCAGGGTGGTTGAACACTGGAAGAAATTGCCTAGGGAGGCTGCAGAATCTCCGTCATTGGAGATATTTAGAACAGGTTAGATAACTGTCTAACAGGGATGGTCTAGATGCTGCTTGGTCCTGCCATGAGGGCAGGGGACTGGACTTGATGACCTCGAGGTCCTTTCCCGTTCTAGTGTTCCACGATTTTCTGATTCTACTGTTGACTCGAAGTTTGAGGAAACATGGTGCATAAAAGCAACAGGGCAGCTTTTGAGTGCAGGTCCCCAGGGCTACAAGAGGACCATGAGCAACAAGGTATTTAACGTATGGACTAACACCAAAGTAATCAGCATCAGCACCCCAGGAACATCCAGGCAACGCAGGCTGGAGTTAACACTGAAGTGGAAATAGTTTAACTGCTGAAGCTTCGGCCCAATGGCTCAGTCACCACAGGATTTTTTTTTAGCCTAGTCCCAACTCCAGCCTCCACCACTTCACAAAACAGAGGTTCAGCAAACCTCTCCCGGTTAGCTTTCAGTTTCAGGCCCAGCCTAGGTGGCCTTGTGGGAATCAGCACTGGGTATACTAGTGTAACAAGACTCCAGTGGCAGTGAGCCTTTTAAGTTGAGTTGTGAAGGGCTAGAGAGTACCAAATTTTAAATGCAAGGCCTTTGCAACAGTGCCACAAGACAGTAGGGCCATGTCTACGCTACGGGGAAAAAAATTATTCAAGTTACACAACTATGAATGGCACAGCTGGAGTTAACATCTCCTAAATCGATTTTTCCTGCCATCCCCACAGCGGGAGAAACTCTGTCAACTTCCCTTACTCCTCGTGAATGCAACTCCACAGGGTCAGCAGTGGAGCCCTGATTCTTCAATTTAGCATGGCCCCTCACTAGGCATGCTAAATCCAACCCTGCAAGAGCAGTCGCTACCACGTCGATCTTCCAGTAAATGTAGATGTACGCTACAATTCTGTAGTGTAGGGCAGGGCCCGGAAGGCCAAACCAAGCCCCCATTAACACTGCAGCTCAGAGCCAACAGCAATGGGTGTGTTATGCAATGTCTGCACCATGCACACTCCATCCTCTCCTCATGTGTCCCAGAGACCAAGAACTCATGCACCTTCATAAATATGGCTGAAGAGGCAGTCTTGTTAAAGCTGTTGAACCCCAGGCTCTGAGAGTGATTTACTGCATGTTACACTAATGGGGTGAGCACCAGTAAAAGCTACCAAAGCCCGTTTCAGAGAAGCGGCCTGGCATAAATGAAGACACAACCAGAAGCCTCATGCAAACCGAAAATCTCAACCAAGCCTTAAACTATGACTGAGGATGAAACGTTTGCTTAATTTTCTTTCCATTCGTGGCTGCACCCCAGCCAGACAATGGAAGTAGAGTGGCTGTTTTCATTTCCTGCTCTACAGAGCCCTGATCCCACCAACCCTCACGTGAATGACTGACTTCATGGAAGATGACAATGCTGAAGTATCTAGAGAGAGTCCACAGTCTGAAGATCGCCACTTAATCAGCATCAGAAAGTAACTTGAACAGTGGGCGTTTTAACAGCATATCACAGGCTGCAAATAACAGGCCCAGCAGAGTGAAGCAGAGAACAGAATGTCATTATTAAGCCAATCTCCTATCTGTCTTTTAATTAAAAGTTTATTTAGTAAAACCCAGGTGGATATTAAAGTATATCGGTTGGGTTTGCTGGTAAAATGTGCCACCACTCAAGGCCTTTCACACAGCATTTCTCTCCTGACCATGAAGTCTTGGAATCTCATAAAAGCACTTGTTATTGCAAGAGTCTGCCACTTGGCTTTGGAGGTCAGGGCCATTGAGAAAAGTCTGAATAAGAAACCAATATGACAACGACAAAGCATATGCTCATCTCAGAGCTCCAGCCAGCTGCGCCATCTCACTGCGGGTGCTTAGAATGGCCCGGGAAAAGGAACACTCGACATTCCATTATTGCTTTCAAAGTAATAATGACATCAATGAACAAGCGACATCAATGTCACACCCTTTAGGGGGAGAACAGAGTGCCATTTGGGACTGGTCCCCATTCCATTGGAATCCATACGACTTTGGCCATCATCAGAGAAGAACCTTCCAACTTCAAGTGTAGAAATAATAATTTCTACTAAGATTTCCAAAGAATTTAAGAAATTTGTGTGCCAAAATCCTATTGAATTTCACTGGTGAGTGCCTGAGTCTATCAAATATTAGCCTTCACTGACCCAAATATACTTTGAATATTGCTGCTTTCAGGGATTTATGCATTGAACCAGATGGAGTGAGGGAGCTGAAACAAGCTGAAGTGTTTTTCCTGGATGTAGGAGCTCCTGTAAGCTGGTGCAGCTACTCAAACGTGGGAGTAGAAAAGCAGCTTTTAACCACATGCTCTGAAGGCCACGGTGCCTATGATCAGAAATGCAACAGAAACGCAAAGGCAAAATAAGCTCTGGAGGCAACCTTCAATTTTGAAGATACTCCCTCAATGCTGCGAAGAACACTTTCGCTGGCACATTCTCCAAGAGGAGAGGATGGGGACACAAGCAGCCACCACACACTGAGTAGCAAAACACACATCCCCAATGGATGCTCTGCAAACTCCCCAGTTGTCCAGCAACCTGCTTTCAATTCAAACCCCACCACAAAAATCACATCACGGTGCAAGGAAGTTGGCTATTTGCTGAGAACTTATGATGCACCAGTGTCTTGTTTTTGATAGCATCTTTCTCATCTACATCCAGCCCTGGTTTCTTCCTTGATCTTTATATTAAAATTAGTGCATAAACATCGGCTCTGAAGCAGCAAAGCAGAACATTAATCCTACAGAGTAACCCCAATGAAATCACTTGGACTGTACTTTTGCTTTGTTGCATCGGGGTTTCATTACTTGTTAGCATTGGGGCCAACAGCTCCCATGGGCCCCAAGGTAAAGTGAGAGAGGGCCTGGCCCCATGTTCCCTGGAAGGGGTGGGGCCAAGGGCAGTCAGTGCCCCTGGACCTGTCTCCTCTCTTTCACAGCTGCACACAGCAGCAAACTAGCAGCACTGGTGTCCAGAACGCCAGGTCCCTTTGAAATGCTGGGCCTGGGGCCATTGCCCCCTTCGTCCCCTCTGCCCCATTGGCAGGCCTGCTTGCTTGTGAGAGGTGTTGGATTCATAGACTGCCAGAGTTACCAACTTGAGTCTTGCGGGCTTGGGCATGTTCCTTACAGCACCAGCTCCTGGAGGCAAGCACGTGACTGTGCAAGAAAGCCCAGCTTTCATTCAAACAAAACGTCGAGCCCTCGTGGTTGCAGAGAAGAGTTTGACAAACAAAGGCACAAAAAAAACCCCAGTAAGCAAACAAAGGTTGGTTATTAGGAAAAGCTATTTCACAAGGAGCGGGGTGAAGCTCTGGAATGTGTTACTGAGAGAGGTGGTGGAACCTCCATCCCTGGAAGTTTTTAAGTCCCAGCTTGGCAAAGCCCTGGCTGAGATGATTTAGCTGGTCCTCCTTTGGGCAGTGGGTTGGACTCAATGACCTCCTGAGGTCCCTTCCAGCCCTAGGATTCTATGAAAACCTCATGATATTTAAGCTAGTCTTGTGATTGCAGGTCGTCCTTGGGTTTGTCACTATGGATGGATCCATAGGACAGCTGCTGGCAGTACAGGCCTCCCAGTCTGCATCACTAGGCTGCCTCAGTCCTGGGACAGTCTCTACGAGCAGTCAGTGGGTGGCTCACCAGCTGAGGCTCCCAGCTATACTGATCGTGGGCACACTTGTCTAGACCGGATGCTGAAGTCCTACATGGAGGTACTAGATCTAGCTCCCTCACTTGCGGGAGATGACAATACAGTTATTCAGGCTGGTCCTCAAAGAGACAAAGGCAAATAATCCAAAACGCAGGAGACCCAGAAAACAAGGAGTCCTGCAAACACCCAGCACCAGGTAACTTTGCAGACGGGACCAGCTCCACTGAAATGGATCTGCGTGTAGTCCTTCCTTGGCGCGAGGCTTGGCGGGATCAAGGCTCTGGAGAGCAGGAAATGAAAAGAGCCATCTAGTTTCCAGGGTGAAAAAGTACCCAAAAAGTTACATGAGGAAAAGTGCACCCGCTTTCACTTTTGGATACTTGAGTACAATCGGGGTGGGGGGGTTGTACATGCACACGTGTGTTTTTACTCAAGTAACAGCAACGAAGGGTCCTGTGGCACCTTATAGACTAACAGAAAAGTTTTGAGCATGAGCTTTCGTGAGCACAGACTCACTTCATCAGATCATTAGTCTATAAGGTGCCACACGACCCTTCGTTGCTGTTACAGATCCAGACGAACACGGCTACCCCTCCGATACTTCACTCAAGTAGTTTTCCAGAGGGACACCGGTAACTTATATTTAAGTACATTCCCTCCTCTGTCCCCAACACCCCACAAGCAGCTGCACTTTTACTCAAGTAATCTGCCACCTCTGCTAGTTGCTTTCTCTGAGCTGAGGGAAATGCAAAAATTTGGCACTTGGCACATGACGCAAGTAGTTTACAAAGTACTTTACACTGGAAGGTCTTATTAGTAACACAAGTCACATTTTTTTCTCAATAACAAGGGACCAAATTCTCATTTACTCTGCTGTAAACTCAGAATAAGGCCATTGATTTCAGTGAAACTTATACTGGCATTTAATCCATGATTTTTATGCCACCCATGTTGCTGATGGTCATGACTTTATCCCACGTCTCAATAGCTGGTGTTCGTTTTAAAGCCACCAGCTCCTGGAGGCGTGATTAGATGGGGGGAAAAAAAAAAGTCATAGCTTTCATTTTTATAGAAGTAGGTTTCCATTCCTTCTGTTTGTGGGAAAAAGCTTGAAAATGTGACCTGAGCACCCCCTGAAGGCTCAAAAACTAGAGGCCCAGACCAAAAAAACCCCAAAAAAACCAACAACCCAATATATGATTGTACACCTGTAGCATGGCTTTGATGCTGATCTCACAGTTTGGGTGGTGGGAGGATTGACTCTCAATTTTTGGCAGTTCTAGGTCAGTTTCAGAATCTTAGGCAGCGACAGACATACCCACGCTGGTATCTCCCACGCGAGCTGAACATCCATTACAAATATTAAAATAAGATCCCCTGGGTCTCCTGCACAGCGGACACGGAAAGTGCACAAATTCACTTTTCCGAGTTTTTCCAAGCTTTGGCAACAGCTGCAGAGCAAACGCCCCTTGTAACGAACGACAGAGGAAGGGTGAGACAGTAAGGGGCCTGTTGATCTCTGAAGACCAGAGCCAGGTGTTCGTGGGAGACGGGTGGGGGAAACAAGCAACAGCTGATAGTAAAACAAATAAGAAATGCTAAGGAGTGAGATTAAAACTCTGCTCTAGACTCAGTGAGAAGGAAGGAGAGGCAGGGCTGAATGCCAGCATTTATCTGCTAGTCCTAAATTTAAATCCCAGCACAACGCTAAGCCCAGTATCATTTCAGCCAGTGGGGTCTTCGCTTTACAGATCTCCCTGGGTGAGAGCTGAAAATTACAGCCTTGCACAGCAGGTATACAAATACCTGACTGTCCATGGACCTGGTGCCTTAGCTACTTCATGTGCTGATCCTGAGACACACTCTCACCCTTCCCGTCCTGTTTTTCCAAGTGTCTCACCGCTGCCAAATCTGTTTATTGTGCAGATCACCCAATGTTTCTCTCTCTTTTAAATGATCGGGTAAGGGAAAAAAACACGCCAAGGCCATGCAAGAGTGGTTTGCTCATCCTGCAAGTTTGGCAGCTGCAGCCTGATTTGGTTTCCTGGTGCTTTGGACATGGGGCTTATGTGACAAACTCAATAACTGGGTCACACAATGAAGCTTTGAATTTCAAACGGGAGGATCTGAGGGCGTGACCTTGGGCAGACTGGGCACGTTTTGGGCCTGTTTATCAAAGAAGTGCACGTACCCTTCATGACACTCTTTCCCCCCAAAACATGAACCATTTCACACCTAACTTGCATATGTAAGTGCCATGGTTACATGCGTATCAGGGGGCTGTATACACAAGTTACCACTTCAATGCATTCCTGGCTAGTCATGCAATCGTATAACCAATCTGCAATCACCAGTATTTCAGAGCCCAATTGCTCAAAAAAATCAGGCTCCAAACTGGCCAAAATACCTGAGAGAGGGAGAGAAAAGAGAAAAGTTGTTTTTCAAGTCTGCTGTCTGTTTTCATCCCTTCACTTCACACTGTCAAAACTTTTGCCACAACTAGAAAGCTGTTTTAAGAAGAGGACTTTGGAGATCCTCATGCAATCTCTTCATTCCTGCAGCTGAAGCTTTAAGTAAACACACCATTGTGATGTGCCAGGCCTCGGAGGAGTGCCCTGTAACCCCCGACCCATCATTTATATATAATTGCGATATTTCACATAAAGCATGCCATGTAAGGTATTACGGGAAAGGTTATGGCCCACTGAAAGCCAACGCTCTATCTAAATAGATGCATCATTGGTGCATATGAAGTTAGGAAATTGTATCATATAGTTGTCTCTAAAATATGCTGTGAGCTGGAGAATAGCAAAGATATTAAATACTCAGGGACAAAATCAAGGGAACCAACCAACGCCCAACCAGGTATCAAACAACCATTAAGAGCCATTATCCAGCAATGGAGTTATAATCCAGTGAGTCACTTGGAGAATGCCACACCAGGGGAACTGCTCAACCTTGCCTGGTGACTCAGCAATGTCCACCAGACATGCTTGGCTGTATGTTCTCCAAGCACATGGATGAAGGGTATAAAACAGCCGGGACTTTAGCCTTTTCCCTCCCCTTCCCCATCCTATGCAATAAGCAACAACACTCAGAAGACTTCAGCAGAGGAGCCTTGTGTTTTCAATTTCAATTGTGAAATGTGTGTTATTAACTGTAACATCCAATGGGGTGCGAAAACTGCTTGATCTAAATAGTATCTACTGTCTTACAGGTTGAGGGCTTAGACTGTGCACTTATTTTGTTTTCCTCTAATAATTAACTCTGACCTTTTGCCTACCATTTACAATCTCTCTTTTGCAATCAGTAAACTTGTTTTATTGCTTATCTTTACCCACAACTTTGCCCAAATTCTTTGGTGAAGCTGGTCAGATCACGAAGGCTGGTGCATGTCCATTTTCCACTCATGAAGTGGAAGATGGTTTAAGTTGAACCTCTCTAATCCAAGACCCTTGGAACCTGATCAATGCCTGACAGTAGAATTTGCCAGACCACAGGAGGTCTATGTTGTCTAGCATCATTACCAACATTTCCTTGCTTACTGGGATCTTAGAAGACCTTTAGGGGTAAATTACAGCTAAATAACAGCACAGAACCCCGAGAGCCATGACTGCTGGCTGGAAACAAATTTTGCGGAACCATGAGAAATTTGGTCACACCCATGGTAAGTGGTCATCCAGCTAACTAAAATCATGCCGGATCACAGATGATGTTAGCTGAGAGTGTCCTGGACTAGAGAGGTTCAACTTGTACACCCTCACAAGGGTACAAGACCGGGGGAATCTGGCTGGTGCCATTCTTTGGGCGATTCATGAGTGACTGTGGGGGCACTCATGCAGTCTAGTTGGGCATGGGGCTCGATGTGCAGTGGTATTGAGGCAAACAGTGCCTCAAGTCTTGTTGCCTGCCACCGCTAAGCCATTGTGAGCGATAACCCAGGATAGCAGGCAAAGGGGCCGCAGAGGTCCCATAATCCCAGGCTGGGCCCTGTGGATACCATCACAATCAAACATCCTAAGATCTACAACCAAATCATGAGATGTAGCAATACTGATTCAGAGCAGCTGAGCGTACCGCATTTCTACGTACATCACTGAACACCACACTATGATCTCCCTGCACTGCCCAGACACGTTTCTACCCTGTAAAATTCCAGCCTACTCACCTGCCTTAGTCTGAACCATTGTCAGCCTCCATATTGTATTATAACCATTTTCACACCTATCCTCTGACCAGCCAGTATTCTCCAGGTTTTTAATAGCTCAGGCTCCTAGCAACACAAGAGGAGATCTGCACATAGGCCTATTGCAGGGTGATGGGACAATGCAAATTATCTTAATGTGTCCCCAGCATGGACTTACCTGTGTTAAATAATTTCATGGTGATCCCTAGGAAAATCTCAGCGCTCATCTGCCATCAAAACATCTCAGGCTGCAGCAGCTGCACGGCAGGCTAGAAAGAGATTCTACAAATCCAATATACCAGAAGAGAACAAGAGAGCTTGCAGGGACATCTGTACTTATTGATCCGGGAGCTCAGGTTTTGGGGCTGTAGCTTCTGCCTTCCTGGGTGGGACCGTAAGAAGAGCAGAGCAAACAGCTGCTCTGTTGGGAAGAACCTGGTGCTAAACCCCACAGGGCTCGTAGATAACCACATCTCTCAGGCTCACCCGAGTCAGCACTTGTGCGGTTGATGATCAGGAAATACCTAGTTATTAAAGGAGGAGGAATTGGCGACTCAAGAGGTGATGCTCTTCCAGGGTGCACCGATTTAAATCAGCGAGCAAGAAACAGTAATTTAAATTGCTGGTTTTAATCACGTTTTGCATTTGTACTTTTTTTTTTAAGTCATTTTCATAAAGAAAGATTGATTCTCATTGGTTGGCAGACCTCTAAAGAGGCTATGCTGAAAGAAGCAGGTTTATCACACTAGGAACTTCCACGAGGTCAATGGTTTGACTTTCTGTAGAAATTAGTGGCAAACAACATGTCGTGCAAGCAGTTGTGAAATCTTTTGAGGGATGTGGGCATCTTCCGAGCATGGTGTGTACCTGGAGGAGTTCACTCTCGTCCCCAATACCTGCTTTTTTTGTGGCTTGAGGGAGACCCTGGATCGCGTCAGACTGCAGCCCCCTTTTCTAGCTACTCGGCACCTCTCTCCACAACTCCTGATTTATGCTCAGCCTGCCCGTGACCCCACAACGTTGCAAGACCTCCTCATTAATCTCCTCCTGATGCGGGCCAAAGGGGCTATTTATGCTTAAAGCTAAGGGTTGTACGTACATATAAATCAGAAGTGAATTTGAAGCTAACAGTCTGGTCCAAAGCTCACTGCAGTCAATGGAAAGATTCCCATTTAGCTTCAAAGGCCTGACACTTGAGAGGCTAGGGGATTAATCGCGGTGTGACGGCCCAAATGCACGTTGACTGATTGCTTTCACCTTCTTAAAATTCTTGTGGCTTCAGTTGCCAAATGTGGTCTTTACCTCTTCTCCTTTGCAGTTGGCTGTGCGCTGCTAAACTCAAGGCAGTGTTTCACCGCGGCAATGGCTGCACGACATCCTGTCCGTAGCACAGGATGTACCTCTAAAAACCGGCAACACAGAGAAAGGTTGCAAATTCAACCTCTTTATCAATGAGAGACAGAGAGATGCACAGTGGTTGCCCTCCCCTGCAGGGGCAACAGTTGCCTTATACTTGATAATATACAAAAGTATCAAAAGTAGGATTTAAGTGGTTCCAAGTAAAAACAGTCAGATCAAAGGAAATTACTGAATTAAAAAGTTTAAAAATGCCAGCTAATCCCAATTCACTCAGAAACTTGTTATCCTAAACAGCTGTTCTAAACATCTCTTTCACAAGCAGCTTGCTAGTTTGGTCCTGATTCTCCTCCTCATTCAGTCTAAGATGTTTCCAGCAGGCCTCTTACATAGTAAGCAGGGAGGAGGGCCTCCTGACATCTAGTGACTCCCTTATTGTTTGTTTCTCCCCCCACCCCCCCGTTTTATATCCTTCTTGCCCAAGGCAGGGATTCCCTGTGCTCAGTTCAAACTCTTCTCACTTCAAGTGGAAAAATACAAGATCCAAAATGGGTTTCAGCATCAGGTGGCCTCGCCACATCTTTCTAGATCAGACCAACCACAGTTTGGGCTTACAGGACAAACCAAACTCTTCACAGGTGATTGACTTGATCACTGAGCCATTCAGGTTCTAGGGCATCAGTAATGGCCCTCATTAGCACATTTAGACTTGTAAGACATAGCCACACACAAGAGCAGTACATGCACAAAACCAGGATATACAGAGTCAGCAGAGTGTACCTGTAAAGTTGGCAGGTTACAGGACAGATTTTGCATGAAGTGGCTTTGAGATATGCATATTCATGTCCATTAGCCAATTTTCATAAAGCATGAGGGGGCCCCCCCTCTCGTGCACACTCACTGTAACAATTTAAGTGCTCAGCTTCCTCAAAATAACCCCTTAGAGAAGAGACCACAGCTAACCCTTCCTGGTTAATCATCACACTGATCAGTTTTCAAATGGAAGAGAAGGAGCCAGGCTGGTATTTGGGATAATTAATCATCCACAGCTGAGTTCCCATTACAAATGTCTGTCATATTACCATGAAAACACTGCCACATAATGAAGCGATAGCTTTGACTTAAGTGCTTTAAAAACAAAACAAATCCACCCAGAAAAGCAACCTACAATTTTGAAAGGCCCTTCGTAAATAAATGCATCTGTAGCCTGGAAATTACAGACGCAGCTGTTTAAAATTTAAGTGTGCTATGAACAGCTCACGTGGCTGAGGACTCTTATTTTTTCCTGACAGAGGGAGAAAGAAAGTGTGAACTAAGGAAATGGTATAATGGTCCACTTACATTGTCAGGTGGCACCAGAATTATTATGGTAAGAAAACAGATGAGCTCCCCAGATGTGGGCAAACTGGCCTGGCTGCCTAAGCAACCCCTGTCATGCAGCACTTTAAAGACTAACAAAGTGATTTATTAGGTGATGAGCTTTCGTGGGAGAGACCCACTTCTTCAGATTTAGAAAATTTCCAGTACAGACCCAAATATATAGTGCAGAGGTCCAAAAAATTGCAATATATGCTGACATAGTAAATATTTAGTGGCTTGCCTGAGATCATTACAATTATGCAATAGTTTTTGGACCTCTGTATTCTACATCTGGGTCTGGACTGTAAATTTTATAGGTCTGAAGAGGTGAGCCTGTCCCACGAAAGCTCATCACCTAATAAATCATTCTGTTAATCTTTAAAGGGCTGCATGACTGCTGTTTTTTTCGTTAGAGTACAGACTAACCCCATGACCTCTCTGTTAATAACGAACACCTGGTTTCACCTCTGTCCCCACCATGCACACCTAGCTCCTTCTGAATACACGTGACTTTTGCTTAGTAGAAATTGGCTTCTCATGAGACCCCCCCTTAGTGATGGGACCTTTTGTACTCTGCACACCCTGACACTTGCATTTCAGTACCGTGGCAGGTCAGTCTCTCTCCTGGGTTCCAGCCCCTTGCTCTGCTCACAGTCCCACAGGCAGTTGGGGCCCTGTGCGCCCCAGCCACAGTTTGGCCCTCTGCCCCTTGGCTGAAGGGGGCTGGGGTAAGGGGCTCCCTGGTCCCCCAGGAGGAGTCGTCGTCCAAACACACGCTGTGGAAGCTCTTCACCTCCCACGGTGGCCGGTGGTGTCTTTTTCTGCTCTCTAACTCTCTCTCACTCTCTGTTCTCGCCTCCTCACCTCACCCCGACTCCCTCTTCTGCTTTCCTCCTCTTCTCCCAGCAGGGAAGCCCTTTTGAGCAGTCCTGGGGGAGCATCAAGTGAGCTCAGCTGGCTCTAACTGATTGGTAGCTGCCCCTCCTCGGCTGCTTCCTCCAGTCAGCCACTCCTGGCTGCCCGGCTGTATCCCTCTGTCCATTAGCCTTCTGATCCAACCCTGTGTCTTCTGGCAGCTTATTGACTGTGGGCCTCATCAACAAAAGGCTCAGCGGCTGGGGCTTAGATCTGTGGGTTCCTTGTAGAATATTTAGCTTTGCTGGGAGATGGAGGAGATTTACAGCTGAATGAGAGAGCTCGCTAAAGCCATCTCGAAGCACAAGGCCCCACATCCTTGGTTTGCATTACTGGGGATTCAGGGTTCACAACCAGTGAAGGACACATGCTTCAATGGCCCCAGTTTTCCTGACTTAAGCTGTTGTGCAAGGTTCCTGGGCCCTGTTAGACTGTGACCATGACTTACCTTGGATGCGACTGCATCCCCACAGTGTGTTTAGTCAACCCTGGGCAGTGATTGTATTTCAGCTGTAGGGGCTGGCTTTCCTGACCAGGAGGGAGCCTGGCGCACAGTCCCACTGTAGTGTAAGAGCTGTTTTATCTGCAGAGGACATCCTGGTAAGTACTATATCCATCCAGTTGTGGGCACCACATTGCAAGAAAGATATGGAGAAATTGGGAGAAGGTCCAGGGAAGAGAAACAAGAATGATTAAAGGTCTAGAGAACATGGGCTATGAGGGGAGACTGAACGAATTGGGCTTGTTTAGTTTAGAAAAGAGGAGACTGAGAGGGGACATGATGGTGGTTTTCAAATACCTAAAAGAAGGTTAGAAGGAGGAGGGAGAAAATTGTTCTCCTCGGCCTCTGAGGACAGGACAAGGAGCAGTTGGTTTAAACTGCAGCAAGGGAGGTTTAGGTTGGACATTAGGAAAAAGTTCCTAACTGTCAGGGTGGTTAAATACCGGAATAAATTGCCTGGGGAGGCTGTGGAACCTCCATCACTGGAGATATTTAAGAGAAGGTTAGAGAGACATCTATCAGGGATGGCCTAGACAGTGCCTGGTCTTGCCGGGGTGGGTGGGGGGGGGCGGCAGGGGACTGGACTCGACGACCTCTCAAGGCCCCTTCCAGTTCTTGTGTTCTATGTTTCTATGGTAAGCAGAGCACCTCCAAACTGAGGGGAAGGCGTCTCTTCTGGTGTAACCCAGAGCCAGCCCAGGACCACTGTCTGGGTGAGGCAATAGTTCCGTTCTTTCCCCTTTTTGGTGTCTATGGTCCTTCTTGGTGCTGTCGGTCTAGCCCACCTTTGCCAATGGGCAGCCCCCCAGTGTTCTAACTGCCTCTCCACGTAGGTCACTAAATAATGGGTTCCCACAGCATCCCTCCCCTTGGGCATAGAGATTTTGTCCAGTGGGAGGCAGGCCAGAAACAGAAGGCAGCTGTTAACAGCCAAATTTCTCAGTGCTCTTGCAGGGGGTAAAGAAGATCTAATTGACAGACTGAAGAGAAACTTACCTTCAATCTCTTTTGAGCTCAGCCACATTTGACATACCCAGTGGTACTCTCTGGCTGCTATTACAACCCTCCCTCAGCTCTAGATTGGCAAATCCCACGACTGTGCTGTTTATTTACTTTTCAGCTGCAAATATTCTCCGTGCACATTTGAAAATTTTTTTTAAAAAATACACCACGTGCTGATCAAAGTGAGCGCTGCATAGGCATCCCCCGGATAAAGGTGACACATTCCCCCAGTAAATCCACTCGAGCAGAAGCCTGAGACCATAAACAAGCTTCACAGGTGCTCTGAAGGTTACAGATTCGGGCTGCGTCAGACCAAACAGGGTTGCTGAAATGCCTCCGGCTCAGACGACCTGTTGCCGCCCCGGCGATGTGACCTAGGAAGCGTTAGCAAACACTGCAGAAGTGGTGGACAAGGAAAGAGGGGATTGGTTAGGCAGCTGGAATCAAAGCACAGAGGGTGTATAGGCCAGAACAAGAATGTATGCACTCATTTAATTTTAGCGACTCATCTGCCCTTTGGGTTCTAGGCACATGGGCTTCTCACACTGAGACAAGTCCTTAAACAGCAAGGGTCACTGTGAAAACATGTTTGGAGTTTCCAAGGAAGCCATGTGTCAGATGACCTTCTCCCATCACACCTATCTCCAGTGCCCTGTCCAGAGAGCTCCCTCAGCTCAGAACGTGTTTCCTTCACAGCTTGCAAATCAGCGCTTCAGTCAAGGAAACACATAGGACTGCTTCTTTCTGAGGAGCCAGGCTGAGTAGAATCAAGGCGATGCCGTCTGTCAGACTGTTCCCACATGGACACCCTCTCTGCATACTGCTGTCACTGGAGCCGTACAAAAGCTGGTTGACGTGGACATTTTCTGAACTGGCCCTGAGATATCTTTGCAGCTTCTCCCATACTCTTATCACATCTGGACTCCTCTAGCAGCCTCCATGCCTTCTCTGAGACTGGACTTGACGACCTCGCAAGGTCCCTTCCAGTTCTAGTGTTTTATGACTCTATGGGTCTATAAAAGAGTGAGCCATTTCCCCCAGTGCCTGTTCCTTCTCCAAAGGCGGACCAAGAGTTTCCAAGGTACTGAACAAAGGGCTCAGAAAGCCTCTATTATGTTCCTGGCTCTACCACAGGCCTACTGGGTGAACTTGGGCAAGGTACTGCATCTCTTCCTGTACCTCGGTTTCCCATCCGCTTCTGTCCATCTTGCCTATTTAGACAACAGGCTCCGTAAGAAGGGGACTCTTTCTTACCACCATTTGCACAACAGCTAAAGCAACAAGGCCCTGCTCTCAGGTACCATTGCAATACCAATACAGATCAATCTCTCTAGTCCGGCACCCTGGGGACCTGACCTGTGTCTAACCAGAGAATTTGCCAGACCTCAGGAGGTCAATATTGCCTAGCACATTACCAACACTCCCATGGCTTACTGGGCTCTTAGAAGACATTTAGAGGTAAATTACAGCTAAATAACTGCACAGAACCCTGAGAGCCAGGACTGGTGTCTGGAAACAAATGTTATGGGACCACAGGAAACAGCTGCACCCATGATAAGTGGTCTCATGGTGAACTGAAATCATGCTGGATTATGGATGTTGTTGGACAAGAGAGTTCTGAAGTAGGGAGGTTCAACCTGCAGTTAGATGCCAGAGTATTGGGGAGAAAGGTAGAAAATGTGTCCATTAGAGAGAGTTAACATGGGTATAACTTGAACCTCTTTAATCCAGCAACCCTGGGAAACAGGGTATGCCAGATTAAGGAACTTTCCAGGCCAGGGAGGATGCTGCAGGGTCTAAGTGTGAGAGGGAAGGGGTAGGGCATTTACTTGCACCCCGCTCCTGACTGGAGGGGGCAGATGTGGCTCTGTGCCCCCTGCTGCTTTACGGCACCAACCCCCACAGCTATGCGATGGGCAGGGAAAAGCAGCAGGAGAAGCATGTTGTCATTCCCCCAGCTCGGGGTTGGGAAGGTGGGGTGCAGTGTGCAGAGGTACTTCCTTCTCCCAGCCAGGGTCCACAGCACAGGTGCTCCCAGCTCAGGGAAACCTGGTGTTCAGAAGTTCAAGCGTTTTAGGAACTAGTTTCCTCCCACCACTTCTAGTTTTTGGACATTTCAGCAAAACCGCCTCGTCTGCTACATTGTGTGTTTTGGACTTTCCTTGACCACAAAGCCCATCTCCCGGTATTTATTATAAAGTCAAGACAGCATGTTCTACAGACTCAATGTTCTCTCTCTTATCACCAATGTATTTCAATCCAAATTCAAGATACTGATTTTATTAGCATCCAAAGAACATGGCAGGATGTTCCAGGAGAGAAATAGGCTGCATCTCGGTGTCTAATATTTTATAAATTGGATTTGAAGAATTGACTTTGATCACAAACAGAGGGCATAGCAGAAAACTGCAATGCAATAGATATGTTAATTAGTTTAATTACCAAGAAGCATGAATCAGCAGGAAAAAAAAACCACACGTCTTAAATATCACTTAAAAATAAACAGTAAAAAGCCACTGATTTTACTGATCTGATTTCAGATACAGCTTAGCATGTTAAAATATGAGCAATGAATGAGACAGATTACTAAAAACAAAGAAACTGAGCGATTTCTTTCCTAGAATCAGCAGTAATTTATTATGAGACAGCAGACCCAATTATGGTGGTACCAGAGCAAAATAGGTATTTCTACAACCCTTTTGGCAGCTACATTTTTAACGGGAAAAATCCTGGCACAGTTGACATTAAAGAGATTTTTTTTTTCTGTTGACTTCAGTGGGACCAGGATTACTCCCATATTCTTATTCTGAAAATACTTCGGCTGGTATGACACTCAGTCGGTGTCAATCTCCTTTAAAACAAGCAATCCTGGTATATAAGATGTTGGAAGAACATACTTTCACAATTGCCTTCAAAGTAGTCCTATGGCGATAGTGTGCCTGAAGCCCAGGTAACGATAAAGTGACATGTTTCTTCATTAATATGGAAACACCTTATCAAAATGACTGAAATGCTACAATGTCCATAAAACTGTAATTCGGAAGGTCACACAGTAGTACTTTGTTTCAAAACAGTTGCTGACTAACCAAATAAGCCTCGTTGATTTCCCTCCAACACAAGAGTCTTAAAAATTTGCCAGTACAAGTAAAGCAAAACATTCAGTCCACTTAGGCATCAAACAGCCAGACTTATTTCTGGACAACAACATTTCAAAAGGAAAAAAAAAAAAAGATAATAGTTTACTGTGAACAGACTTTTTTGGCCTTCTCCAACTGGCACTGAGTCCATGGGAGATTCCACAGTGATTTCATTGGGAGCTAGACTAGCTCCTACCTGCACAATAAGGAAAGAGCTCCATTCTCATCCTCAGTGACACCTCTCTTGTGCCACATATTTTCAGTCACCATCTGCTCCTCTCTTGCAGCAGTATCCCACAGAACACAGAGTCCAATTCAAGGCTGACAAGTATCTGAGAGGTAGCCTTGTTAGTCTGTATCTTCAAAAACAAGAAGTCCTGTGGCACCTTATAGATTAACAAATATTTTGGTGCATAAGCTTTAGTGAGCAAAGACCCGCTTCATCAGATGCATGGGGGGGCATTCAGAGGAGGATTTAGAGAGGGGGTTTCAGTAAAGGGGAGGGCCTCTGTTGATGTTCACAACTTCACATTAACTGCCAATAATGGGCCATGTCCACCCTGACTGAATAGACCTTGTCAGCTCTGGCCCTCCCCTTTACTGACAGCCCCTCTTCAAATCCACCCCCGAACCCCCACCCCATGCATCTGATTAAGCAGGTTTTTGCCCACGAAAGTTCATGCTCCAAAATATCTGTTAGTCTATAAGATGACACAGGACCTCTTGTTGCCATTCAAGGTTATTGTCTTGCTTTTCAAAACCCCGCATGGCACAGACCCTAGCCACTTGGAAGGCAATTTTCTAGAGAGAAAGAGAGAGTCATTTCAAGAACAGACAAGCTCCAAAGAGGGATGGTCAACAACGGATAGTGAGACATACAAGTCCAGGAGACCGGAGAAGAACAAGAGCTCACTGGATGATCATTCAAGGAAGATAAAGCCATTGTGGAGAATCTAAATGAATTCTGTGTGTTGGTTTTCTTTGCGGAGAATGTGAGGGAGATTCCTACATTTGAGACTTTTTTTAGGTGACATATAGAGGTGTAAGACTCAAAGGAACCTCCATAGATCATCTAGCCCATTTTCCTGCATTCAGGGCAGGACTATGTAACAACTAGACCATTCTGGTCAGGTGTTTGTTTAACCTGTCCTTAAAAACCTCCAGTGATGAAGATTCTTCAGCATCCCTAGGCAATTTGTTCCATTGCTTATCTACCCTGATAGGAACTTTTTCCTAATATCTAACCTAAATTGTGAGCTTTTATTTCCTCTCTCTTTATTGTAGCAATCTTTTATGTAATTGAAAACTGTTGCATCCCTTCTCAGTCATCTTCAGACTAAACAGACCCAGATTTTCCAACCTTGCCTCACAACTCAGGTTTTTCTACACCTTTAAAATCATTTTGTTGCTCTCCTCAATGATGAAAATACAGAATTACTTTGTATTCTATTCCTGAAACTAGCTTCTGTACCAGACAACTAGAGAAGAGCTAATGTGACACCGATTTTTGAAAAAGATTCAAGAGTTGATCCTGGCAATTACAGACCAGCAAGATTAACTTCAGTACTAGGCAAATTGGTTGAAACTACATTAAAGAACAGAATTGTTGGACACATAGACAAACATAATTTGCTGGGGGAAGCATCCACATGGTTTTTGTAAAGGGAAATCATGCCTCACTGATATTAGAATTTTTAAGGGGGTCAATAAACATCTAGACAAGAGTGATTCAGTGGATAGAGTCTATTTGAAATTCCAGAAAGCTTTTGACGAAAGGACCAAAGGATTTTTTGAAGTAAGGAGTCATGGGATAAAAGGAAGTTTCTCTCACAGACCAGTTACTGGTTAAAAGACAGGAAACAAAGGCTAGGAATAAATATCTTTCAGACTGGAGAGAGATAATTTGTGGTGTCCCTCAGAGAACAGCATTGTGACCACTATGTTCTGCATATTCACAAGGGATCTGGGCGAGGTGGCAAAAATTCACAGACAAAATAAAATTACTCGAATCCAAAGCCCACTGCAAAGAGTTACACACAATTCTCAGAAAAACTGGGCAACAAAACGGCAGATGAAATTGCAGGTTAATAAATGCAAAAGTTAGAAAATGTAATTCCATCATTCCAGTTCCAAAATGATGGCATCTAAATTAGCCATTCCCCCTTGAGACACATATCTCAGAGTCATTGTGGGTAGTTCTCTGAAAACATTCACTTAACATGCTGCAGCAGTCAAAAAAAATGTTAATGTGAAGAACCATTAGGAAAAGGATATGTTATACAACAGAAAATATCATAATGCCTCTAGATAAATCCCTGGCACACCCACACCTTGAATATTGCATGTAACTGTGGTTGTCCCAGCTCAACAAAGAGATACTGGATTTTGATAAGGTACAGAGAGAGTCAGAAAAAGTTACTAAGGAGTATGGCACAGCTTCCATCTGAGGAGAGATTAAAAAGACTGGGACTTTTCAGCTTGGAAAAAGAGGAAAAACTAGTGTATGTCAAGGGGGAGATATAATAGAAGTTTATAAAATGAGAATCATGAGAAAGTAAATAAGCAAGTATTATTTACTCCTCTTCATAACAAGAGCTAGGGGGTCACTCACTTAAATGATCAGGCATCAGGTTTAAAAACAAAAAGAATAAGTACATCTTCACATAATACATTGTCCCTTCTGGAACTTGTTCGCAGAGGATGTTGCAAAGGCCAAGACTACATCAGGGCTCAAAAAAAAGCACTAGACAAGTTCATGGAGGTTAGGTCTATCAATGCCAACTAGCCAAGATGGTTAGAGATGCAACACCATGCTCTGGGCGTCCTAGTCTCTGACTGCCAGAAGCTGAGAGTGGATGAGAGGATAGATCAGTAATTGTGAAGTGGACCATTGGTTTGACACCTTTCTTTTGTTCTCATTTCCTGACAGACTCATCACTGCATGCAATAAGAATGACCATTAACTTTACTCCATTCCAAACTGTGTGTAAAACACCCCCTCTTTGGACACACCTCTCAGCAACAGTTCAAACACACCCCAGACACCATCCATGGTATTCTATTTAAAAATAAATCAGCATCTTCCAGCCTGTTCCCTCCTGGCAGAAAGGAGAGACACACAGAAGAGTAGATACATCTTACTGCTGGTAGTTACTCAGGGTATGTCTACGCTTACTGGGAGATCAACCTGGTCAGGGCTGATCTTCTGGTACTCGACTTTATGCACCTAGCTCAATTTCACACATCTCTACGATCTGGCGTAGGCAGTTGACCCTTGTATTCCTCGATATTGCCAGGAGTAAGGGAGGTCAACAGGAGATTTTCTCCCATCAACCTCCCCCAAGCAGATGGCCAGATGAGTCGACTGCAGATAAGTCAGAATTTCGCCTCCTGGAATGGTGTATCTGTAATCGGCTTACCTGCCTAGTGCAGGCTAGGCCTCAGTGATAGATAGCAGAGTCAGAACAGAAATAGATTCAGGAAAGTATATAGAACACTTCTCCCAGACAGTGATGGGGAAATAAGCTCCGATGTTTAATGCACTCAAGTGCGTTTCTGGAACCTGAAACAAGTCGCAAAGCAGGGCGTAATACAGCATGGGAGCATTACAGGGCACGCTGCTGTCTCTTGCCCAGAAGAAACATTCTGAATGACAATGTGTAAGATCTTTTATGATACCTCGGCTGGGTCCAAACGGCAATGTAATGACAACGTGACCTTCCTTAGTGCCGTTGGTGAACACTGCACTGGTTACATTGGTGTGGTTTTCAGAGTACTAACCCCTAAGAGAGATGGCTTGAAAACAAGACTCTGTAGGTAGATAAGCAGACGGTTCCTTCACTGGACACCAGGTCTCTAGCCAGGGCACCCTGTTTGTTAAATTAGAAGGGGCTGGAAACAACAGCAACAAGACGCTTACCCTACTGTCTCATCCCAGTCACACCACTTCTTTGGCTCTATCACTTCCATCTGAAGTTTAAACTGGCTTAGGCAGAAGTCCTGGATCAGCTGGCTGTAGTCGGCTTCATGGCATGCGGTGACCACGATAAAGCGATGGGCTGAAAGAGAGGAAATGAACAAGGCTGTGTTGGCTTCAATTCTGTGATTGAATGGCACTGAAAATATTGCCATCAGAATCCTCCCATCTCCCCCTACCGCTGTTAGAGCGCTCTGGCTCAGATTGTTAAAGGTGTTTAGGTCCCTAACTACCAAGGCCTAGGGGACTTAGACACCTAAATACCTTTGAGGATCCTTTCCTTGAGGGTCCATGGACAGCTAGTCACAGAAATTTGGCTTTCATGTGCTCCTCACCCTGAAGCCTAGATGCAGAAACAACTCCCAATGCCTAGGAAGACACAGGAGAAAAACAGAAAAAATGGACAGAGAAAGGGACCAGTCAATTCCATCTATGCCAACCATCTTTGCCTAGCATGGGGCTATTCAAAGAAAGGTATAAATATCTCCCATGAAGCATCCAATAGGGCAATCGTGCATCACAGTGGTTATGCTGCTTCCTGACTCCACCCAGGCATGAATTTATGACTGATGTGTGATGGTCCTGGCCATTTTTATCCCATCTAGTTGAGAACCAAAGCAGCAGATGCTAGAATAATTCACACCAGTTTGTCTCATCTCACTTAGAAGCTTACGAAGGGGCTTGCCTCCAGAATGGGACCCAGTAGGGAATTGTACAAATCACTCTGCTCTTGCAAGAAGAGTAGCTCCTCGAATGTCTTTCCATGCCCAGAGAACCTTGTTCAGCTCTGGGACAGAGACACCCAGGCCATGGTTTGTGGCCAGAGCCAGAGAGGTTTGGATCTAGCTTCGAAAACAGGGCACCCTTGGTTAACAGCACACGATGAGAGGGCGAGGGGAACATGTCACGCTGTCACACGCCGGAGGCAGGCCTATGTTACAGGAAGTTGCCATCTTTGAACACGGGCAGCAAACCATCAAGTAAAATGACATCACGTGACTCATGATTTACAGGCAGTGCAGCTAACGCAGTAAACTCACCAGGGCAAAGCTTTACAAATATCGGCTTGGATCAGGCCCACTGACTGGTGGGGAAGAGCGTGTGTGGGTGAGGTGGGGACCAAGGGGGCAGTTGCCCAAGGGCCCAGCATTTCAAAGGGGCCTGGAACTCCAGCCACTAACACTGCCAAAGTAGCCACAACAGCATCCGGAGCTCTGCGCCCCTTCGAAGTGCCATGGAGGGCTGTGTCACCACTCTGCCCATGGCCCTGAAGGTGCACGGGGTTGCGGGGGGGAGCCCAGAGTTGACACCCGAAGCCCCATTCCTTCTGCCCTTGGCCTCACTCCTTGAAGGAGCGAAGAACCTGGCCCCCATCACACCTTGCCCTCAGGCCTGTGGTTGCTGTGGGCCCTGCTGGTTCTGACCATATCCTCCTACACATGGTTTATTCCCAGGAGAAATGAGCACTGATCACCACAGTCCCGAGCAGCCAAGGGTTTTATTTGTGAATATCAGTAACGGCAACCAAATTTCTTTCCGCTATTCAAGAGATGCGGCCCGCATTCTGAAGGGCATACGATTTTAGAAACAGTGTCAGCAAAGGCTTAAGCTTAAGGGGCGGCTGTTGTCCTAGCAACAGAATGCTTAATTTCAGTGTCTCAGCACCTGGAGACCACGTGTGCTTGGGATGAAACCCAGCTGGGTGTAATCACCAGCTTCCTGTGACTGAGAATCACAAGGGGAACTTGGAGAGGGGTGAAGATGGAGCAGACGTACTAAATTCACCTGATTTGAGGGAGACACTGGAATTTCCAAATTAATCTGCTTTGTCATATCTTGTGCCTTATCTAGAGCGGGAGTTGGCTCTAGTTATAGCACTGGTGACCAAAGTCTGGTCCTTCCCTTCTTCTGCTGAAGAGCTCAGCAAGCTTTGTGATTCCCTGTCGCACACTCGCAGAGAGGACTGGACTGCTGAATTTTTAACATGCCGTCCTTTCTCCAAAACGGCGTTCTGCCATTCTCGTGAACGAGGTTTAATGAAAGACAACAACAACAACAAACAGCTTCAACTCTTCTAATTAAAGTTCCTGCCCCAGCAACTGCTCAGCTTTTACCTTCTTGCAGTGACGCTCTTTTGTTAGCTCTCCAATCAACTTACAGTATTCCAGCCCGGAAGGTTTAGTTTGGTGGTTCTCAATCTTTTTCTGCATCTGCATACCTTAAAATCCAAGAACACTAGAACTGGAAGGGACCTCAAAGAGGTCACCAAGTCCAGTTCTGTGCCCTCGTGGCAGGACCAAGCACTGTCTAGACCATCTCTGACAGGTTTCTATTTAACTTACTCTTACACATCTCCAGTGATGGAGATTCCCCAGTCTCCCAGGCAATTTATTCTAATGCTTAACCACCGCGACAGGAACATTTTCCTAATGTCCACCATAAACCTCCTTTGCTGCAGGTTAAACCCATTGCTCCTTATTCTATCCTCAGATGTCGAGGAGAACAATTTCTCCCATAGACCTCCCTCTGCGAGGATGAATGGGTAAGTTGATTGCAGATAAGCCGACTGTAGCTACAGCAATTGTGACATATATACAAATAGACTTTAATGCCAAGTGTAGACCTGGTCTGAGAAACACATAATACACGAAGGAAGAGAAATCAACTAAAAAACGAGGAAGAGATAGCATGAAAGAGATAGAACAAGAATAGAAAAGTGGTAAACGCATACTAAACACAGACCAATAGGCCAGGAAAAAGAGATCAGCAGAAACCAAAGAAAATAGTAAATGTCTGTCATAGTAAAAGCCAGAGAGACAGGCAAATTACATCAGAACGGACAGACAAATCATTAGGGACAGCAAAATATTTCATGATGGATTTGTGTGGATTAATGCAGCCTGATAGCAGTGGCCATCTGGTTGTTTTCTCCAGTGTTCGGGCTCTACAGCCAGCTGTGTTTTGGAAAAAAGGTGGAGAAAAGAAAAATGATATAAAAATTAAAAGAAGAAAAAAAAGAAGGATGGAAAGTCAGCAAGCAGGGGAGTGGTGAAAGAACGAGAGCCAGAAACATAAAATTAGAAGGGAACACCTGCACTTTGTATGCAGGTGTCTACAAGAACATACAGCTTGTATTCCACGGGGAATAGAGTTCATATTTTTAGCAAACAGATTCTGAATATAATTAGAAGCAAGTCAAGGCACAGTGGAAAGCCCACATCTGTAGAAGAAGAAATAGATGAAGTAAAAGAAACAATAGTTCACTTTTGTAAGATGACTTTTTTTTTGTCATTCTCAAGCTTGCGACTAATTACAACTGCGTACCCCGGCTGCACCCTGCATTTCAGGATCTCCGAGCGCTTTGCCAGTGCATTGACCAGGTTAGCACATTGTGTTATATGATCTTTAGAATATGGTCTGTGCTGCACCATCCTCTCCCCTCGCAAGAATCTGACTATGGCTGAAGCTAAACTGTGATCTGAACTATTGCTACACGCCACATGCTTATCACCAGAGCTTGTTTTGGTAACCATAAACATACTAAATAGAATGATTACTTTAAAGACTGCGCTGTCCTGCTGCCCAGCACGCAATACAAGCGCCAGACACTCGTAAGAACACTGTTTATAAGTATTTAGAAACTGTTGGTTACAGATGTGCCCATTTCTTGAGACCCCCGGTTCCTGCTCTGGCCCTGAAAATAACAAAGCAGCTCTATCTAGCTCAGTTTTCACAGGCCACACTTCGAAGACCCTCATTCCAAACTTGGAAGAAACTGGAGTGCATGTGTAAAGCACGCATCAGGGGTGTGGCTCACTGCCCCATGCAGTGGCACCTAGACCACTTACAGAGAAAGAACGAATCTCCTGTACAGCTTTAGCTGGGCGGCAGCTGGATTTTAGCTCCAACTCTATAGACTCCTGCACTAAGCTCCACAGGTCCCAGGTTTGAGTTTGTGTGTGGGCAGTTATGCGTGAACCAGGGATTAGGTTGGAGCCAGAGTGAACTGAGCTGTGCTTCTCAAGGAAAACAGCCTGCAATAAAGATATTTTTGCCAGGAAGTCCACGTACCACAGTGCAGATCAGATTCAAGGTAGCAGTTATGTGCTCCACCCCAAACTGCCTCTTCACTGCCTCCTGCCTCTCCCGCCTGGAGCTTAAATGCTGCAGTCAGCTGTTTGCAGGAAGTGAGGAGGCACTGGGTGTGAGAGGTAGCACATGGCTGCTGGCACACGAGAAGCACGGAGGAAATTCGGTGCTGGGGGGTGCTCTGCACCTGCTAAGTTTTCCAGCTCTGGAGAAAATCTGGGGTGCTAGGTTGGTTGCGATTGCCCATTTCCAGGAATCTAAACAGGTTGCATTTGCACCGGCGGCTTACAGAGGATCTTTTTAGCTGTACGTACAACTTTATACATTTGCGCTGCCCTTCTCAAACTCAGGATGTACAGGATTGTTGATTCAATACCTCACCCTCTGCCAAGAGAGATACTGCTTGCAGATTAGGAGAGGTTCCGTAAGACCCCTCGTTTTCTGTTCAGTGCTCTGCACATCAACAGTTTATGCTTCCAGCCTGATTGCATGACAAAGCCTTCCAGTAGTTTCTGGCGGCCTTGATTGATGTAACCATGGAGAACATACTTATGGGTGCAGAGTACTGATGATAATAAGGAGAGGGCAAGCAAGTCGCACATCCCCATGAGTAGCCTGCCTTGGCACCAAACCGTAACAACTTGGGAAAATAAATACTATGTCTGCTATTGAGAGAGTCACTCTTGTGTTTTAGGGCAGAGGGTTACCACTTCTTACAGATGTTGCAGCAGGATGGTCACGTTAGTCTGCTTCAGCAAAGACAAGGAGTCCTGTGACACCTCAAAGACTCACACGTTTCTTTGGGAGAAAGCTTTCATGGGCTGGAACCCACTTCCTCAGATGCACAAAGCGGATGAGAAGGGGCAAATACTGAGAGAGGAAAATTGCTGTTTGTAGCGAGCTAGGCACTCCCAGGCTCTGGCCCAGTTTGAGAGTTCGCACGTGAATTCCAGCTCTGCAGTTTCACTCTCCAATCTGGTTTTGAAGTGTTTTTGGCTGACGAATAGCAACTTTCAACTCCATTATTGAGTGTCCAGGGAGACTGGGCCACATTCACCCTGACTGAATTGACCTAGCTAGCACTGGTCCTCCGCATAGTAATGTAACTTCATCCATCTTCGCCCCTGCCGCACTTAAGTGGGTTCCAGCCCACGAAAGCTTTCGCCCAAATAAATTTGTTAGTCTTTATGTTACCACAGGACTCCTTGCTGGTTTAGCTCCTTGGTGGACTCATTCCCTTCCATGCATTGATCATGAAACATCCTTGCAAGAGCAGCTGCTCAGCTAGGGAAGTGATGCCAGGAAAGAATGTAGAGTATCTTTAGCTGGGTAATGCGATAAGTGTTTTGCTCTTCATTTCATCTGTTCCTTTCTCACTTCCTGCGTTCCTGCCATCTGGTGTCTCATTGCTGGCTGACATCCCAAATGCCACAGATTGTTCCAGTCCCTCTTTACCCCAGCACAGCATCACCCTTTCGCAAAAGCTGCCCCTCTGACATCTGCTTTTCCAGATGTTTTTATGGGCCTCCAGAGATTCTATGGAAGGAAAAGGAAGAGGAGATACAGAAGCAGCTGGAAAGAAGGTTCTACCAACCACCTAGCATTCATAGGTCACAGGTTGGGAGATACTGCTGGAGTGGGAACAAGAGGTACCTCCTAGTCAAATACTTTAAACAGCATCAGCCTTCAAAACTGCTTCAATGAGCATGAAAGGCGTCAGCGGCACTTAGTTTCAATTGTAATGGTAGAGCACCAGGAACTCAGATGCTTCCAACCTTTTCAGAACGAGTTCTGTGGTGTTTTGAAAATGGTCGTCCCTTTAAATTCTCAGGATCTTCCTGGTCCCGCCTACAGTCTAGGACAATGGTTTTCAAATCTGGGCGGTGACCTGGTACTGGGTCACGGAATGTCAGGCACCGGGAAACCTGGCTGTAGGGCGACCAGGTGACCGGCAGGGGTGCGGAGGCAGGTCTGGTTCCTACGCAGCGGGAACCATGGGGCACCGCATGTTGCCACTGCCCCAAGCCCTGGCTTTGCATTCCTATTGGCTGATCCACAGCCAATGGGGGCTGGGGAGGCGGTGCCTGCAGGAAAGCACAGCACACTGAGCGGCTTGAGTGCCTTTGCCTAGGAGCTGCTATGCCACTCATCAGGAGTCACTAGAGGTAAACCCATGCCACATCCCCACTCTCAACCCCCATCCCTGGCACCACCCCTCAGAGCCCAGACTGGAGTCAAAAGATGTAATTAGATTGGGTCACGAGCACCAATTTTCTTCAACTGGTTCATGAGAAAAAGAATTGAAGACCGCTGGGCTAGGGCAACCCACAGGGAAGTGAGATGATAGTCTGCCAGCCAGCCTAGAGGAAAAGAGGATTGCTTACCCTACCTACCTGTTTAGTAGGGGAGCCTGCTTTGCCTCTCTCTGCTTTGGGGTTCTAGCGTGTTCATTTTGAATTCTAAGAAATAAAGTATCATTACATAGTAACCTTACATCAAGAATACGAAGGTTTTTCTCTAATTTATCTGTATGTATATAAGGCCCTTCCAAATTCATAGACACAAAAAACACATTACGGACTGTGAAATATGGTCCTGCCAAGAGGGCAGGGGACTGGACTCAATGTGCTTAACTGTTTGAATCTGAACTGCCATTTTGATTTCAGGTGGGCAACCTCTGTGCTGCCAGCCAAGAGACCTGCTCATCTGGTCTCAGCACCTGCCGCTGCAGGTCCGACTGGTGTCCTGTCTCTCAGAGTGGTCAATATCAGATGGGTCAAAGATCCCTGTAACACAGTGCTCAGCTGCCTTTAGCGCCTGGGGGCACCCTTCAGCACTGGCTGTCATCCCAGAGCACATGCATTGTACATAACCCCACCCCTGCCCTCCCCCAGACCCAGGCCCCTGCAGAAATTTGATGCTGGCGACTCACTGGAGACACCACCACTGTGGCCACGCGCTTCTCCCTCCAAGCGCTGGGGCACGTGTGCAGAGCAGCTGATGGCACTCCCAGTGTGAGGCTCCCAGGCGGAGCCACAGTTAATGGCTCAAAGAACTGCGTGAGGCTCGAGCGCCAGGGTTTGGCTGCCCCGATTTATTCAATTCATTTTAAATACTTTTTCTCAAAATTCGACAGGAAGGTAAGCACTGCTTCACCGCACACCAGTTGTGGGGCACTGCTGTCATGGACATTATGGAATGACCTACCTGTAGGTCAAGTTTCTTCCTAAACTCATCAGTTCATAATTAAGATCTGTCCTTGAGTGGGATAGATTAGGGCCCTTATTTTTAATATATAGAGTCACACACACAACCTAACCATGGGATGTTCTCATTAGCAAGATATATAGCCGTATAAACTCCAAATCCAGGTTCCTGCCCTCGAGGCGTAGGGGGACTGTGAGTGCTGCAAAGGGGGACAGTTGAACTCTTGGATAGATAGATACCACAGGGCAGTCAGCTGGGACCCTTGGGAGTAAGAGCAACGTTCCCTGGCTCTCCAGGAAGTTCTACTCACTTAAAAGAATGGAGGACCTAGAGGACAAGTTGGTGGCAGGGGCAGGGATCCCAAAGACCCCATGGAGGAAATGACGGACATCTACTTCCAGACAGTGGTGCCCAGGCACCTTGTGCCAGCTCCCCCATTTTTGGGTAGGGCTGGGGTGCGCACATCTGATGAAGTGGGTCTTTGCCCACAAAAGCTTATGATCCAAAATATCTGCTCGTCTATAACGTGCCAGAGGACTTGTTGTTCTCAAAGATACAGACTAACACGGCCAGATCTCTGATACTTGAGATAGTTAAACTGTCCCATGCAGTAGGGGTTGCTATTTTCCCCTCTTACACTGCAGAGCATTTTGCAGGGAGGACTCGTAAGCTCCTGAACAGCTTTCAGAAACAAGGTCTTCTCTTCCACTCTGCAGCTTTTGCCCTCGGACAGCAGCACACACACATGCTGGTTCTGAATTATGAATGTGCACTGAAGAGCTGTAACATTTATGCTGCATCCCCCGAACATGTTCCATTTAGCATTCCCTTGCTCTCGGAGAGCCAGTCATCTTTCCCAGTGCAAGGGCCTCCAGTCAGAAACCTGAGCTCAAGGGACCCTCCCCCCAAGTATGAGCAGAGGTCATTATTACAGGAGGGTTGTGGACATCAAGAGCTGGTTTCTTATTCACAGACCCTATCCCAAGAGGCACCGCGCTCCCTCTGAGGTGAGATCAGGTGTTAAGCTGCAAATGAGGCAGATAGTTTATGAAGTTCCCACTGATCAATGGGAAACAACTCATGGAAGGACAGATCCTTCTCCCTGCCTCAGGAGTGCAGCCCAGCCTTGTAGCAAGCTGTGATACTGCTAATTGCCTTTCCCAGGAGATGAGCTGTTGAAAACATTGAATTAAAAGATCTGCATGCGCGACAGATCCACACAAGGCTGGGAGAGGGTGTGAAAGCTCTTGGCCCTTGGTTATTCTGCACGGGGGAGGGAGGCAAGAGGCAATCTTGATCCTTGTCCTTTGTAAGGAGAAAGGAACAGATGGACGCTGAGCAATTGCAAAGGTCAAGCGGTGGCTGGGGTGAGTCATGCCTCCTGTTTCTACTAGGCCACTGACCCCAGTAGCACACAGCTGTAGCCTAGTTGTGTGCTAACGGCTGCAAGGCCACACAGGCTTCAGGCCCAGTGCACCTAGAGAGCCCCAGGGTCAGCACCCTGAGATCCAGGTCTGCCTCCCAATCCAGCCAGTTCCAGGGGTCTGGGGCAGCCACGCTACAGGGGGCAGGAGTCAGACTCCCAGCCAGCTCCCCAGGGTGGGGAGAGGTGTCTGTGGCTGCAGCCTCTGGAAGCTGTTCTGCCAAAGAACCCACTGAAGTTTAGAGAGGCCTCTCCTGTTTTTGCCCAACATGTGGCACATAAAACAGCTTATGGCAGACAAGACTGGGCATATATTTTTAACATGGACCGAGGGGGCTTTGCTTCCATCACCATGGCTCCCATGCTGGTCCTCCTGTGAAAGCCTCTCTTCCAGAGACAGGAACTGAAAACCCAGGGGTTTCCCTACCGTGCATGCAAAAGACACACAGACACCAGGCATGCGGTGCTGATCCTGAAATAACGGAGCCAAATTACACCATGTTGCAAAACACAGTTCCATGGCAACTCCTGAGTTGATACTGAACCAACGTAAAACTCTGCATGAGCAGGGAGAGAAGCTGATGAGCTGGATTTGATTCTGTGCCTGAATCAGGACTTACCCAAACCCACCTCTCTCATGTTTGGCAACAAGGTTCAGAGAAACTTGGAGACACACTCCCACAGTACTCTTGTGACTATATTAGGCTTTGGCTACACTACTGAGTTTTGTTGCCAAAAGCTGCCTTTTGGCAACGAAACAGTGAGAACACACACAAACACACACACAGAGCAGTGCAACTTTTGTTGGGAAAAACACCCAGTTTCAGTGACAAAAGGCTTCCACCAATCCACATCCACAAGAGATTGTTTTCCCTTTTCCCCCTACCCTTTATTGTCGACAAAGGTCCAGTGCAGATACTGCTGCTTGTTTTGCCAACAGAAATGACTACCACCAGTATCCCACAATGCCTTGCTCTGATGGCTCTGCTGTGTTTTGATCTCTGTTGCCCTGCAGGCATGCACTCCTCCTCTTTCAAAGCTCTGGGTGTATCAGACAACTGAGTGAGCTGCTTCATTTGGGGAGCAAACAATGAGCAGATCACTGGACTGCTCCTGTTCTGCTATGAACTAGGAATACAATGACAAGCAATGCATTGTGGGAGACTCCACGGTCAGCCCTGGTACTCCTCATTCTCATGAGAAGTAAGGGAGGTCGACAGGAGAATTTCTCCCTTTGATCTCCCTCTGTGTGGGCAGCAGGTAATTCAATCTTAAATACATCGATTCCAGATACACAATTGTCATTGCTGGAATTGCGTATCTAAGACCAACTTCTAGGTCTAGCGTAGAGCTGGCCTTAGCCTAGATCTAAAGAGAGTCGAGAGAATTACATTATTACTTGGACAGAAGGATAATTAGTGATCAGTGCTGGTGTGCCACCTTCTTCATGCATCTCCTCCTTCCCAGGTTCTCCTTACACATAGGACTAATTGGCCAGAAAACAGAAATTCTCTTTTTGTATTAAAAAGATGGAAGTTTCATTTGTGCTGCAGTTGAATGAAAACTAGAGCTTTCAAATTTCACAGAGACAGAACATCTCATCCCAAAGAACATCTACAGGTACATCTATGCTTACAGGAAGAGCGATGCGCTTCTGGGGTTCACTTAGGACACATATGGGATCATGCTGAATAGAACGGTCATGGCACCACCATCGACCCCGGTACTATTGCTAAGTCACGAGGAGTAAGGGAAGTCGATGGGAGAGTTTCTCCCATCAACCTCCTGCTGTGTGGGCAGAAGCAAAGATTGATTTTAGGTAAGTCAACTCCAGCTTTGGAATTCTCATTTGTCTCCTAGTACAGACCTGGCCTAATAGCCTGATTGATAGCCGAGAGAGCCGAGCCGTGGTCTCCTACATCCCAGATTAATTCCCCAACCAGTAGGCTCTTGGCTATTAAGAGGTGCTGTGCTTGCTCTTCTTTTGACCAGAAATTCCATCCCATAGCTAGACTTCCCAGATAAAACCTCCCCTTTTCCACCAGAAGGTTCAGTTTCTAACAAAAAAAAAGGACTGTCCAAAAATTCCAGACAAATTCTACCAACTGGGATTCTGTGAATCTTAGAGCACAGACATTTGAAACATGTTGTTAGTGAAGAGAAGCTTGGTATTACAGTAGGAGGGAATATTTCAGCCTTGATAGTCTCTCTCTCACAAAAATCCTCTGGGAAGAATTGCCGAGGTCATTTTTTAAGGTTGTTTTTAAAATGAGATGCTAATACATCTCACCAGCCCTGGCCAGAGGGGACAAACAGAAAATGCAGAGCTAGACAAAGAAAGGAAACTCCAGGAAACATTAAAAGAACAATTTTCAAAACAGATTATTTAAATTCTCTCTCTGCCTACCTTTTGAAGGCTACATAGAAAGACAGCATTTGAATTCCCACTATTGTCCAACTCAAACAGATGACTTCTAAGTTGCTTTCATTTTCCCCCTCTAAAACCCTAGACACAACTCAGAAAGGTCCCACGTTAGATCTCTGTAGCACACGTGGATTGTTTTGAATCTATCCTGGATGATTAATAAATTTGGGACGAGAGAATGCGATAAAGGAGCTTTCCACATTGAACAAAGGGGGCCTATACCATTCACCCTAAGGGGCTTAATACAGGGCCGACTGAAGTCTATGGGAGTGCTTCCAGGTACTTCAATCCTCTTTGGATCAGTCATCCAATCAGTTTCAAAATCTGGGCAGATTGGGGTACCGTCCTTGTCCTTTGTCCACCCTTGCCCAAGGCTGTGGATTTGCAAAATACATTTTCCTGTTAAGAATGTACCTTGCCACATGCAAAACTCACACTCAAAAGCACAGGAAACAGCCTATGTCTACCCTGGGCAAAGTAAGTTGGCCGCAGATATGCAGTTCTAGCTATGGTGATTGCGTAGCTAGAGTCGACGTGCATATGCTTGGGTAACTTGGCTGTCCCTACTGAATGAGGTTGACAGGAGAGTTTCACCTGTCGATCTCCCTTACTCCTCCTGTCTAGGGAGGAGTACAGAGGTCAGCTGCGACCCTTGAGAGTTCAAATTCATGCACCCCTACTAGGTGTGTGAAATCAAACTCCAGAGCAGGTCCATCTTCCGGGCTAGTGTAGACATAGCCTAAGGCTTAACTTTTGGTTCACTTATGTGGTTCCCTGTGCTAAGAGAGATCATTTGTAACAGTTAGTTAGCAGATGAAGTGCTAGATGGTGGTGAAGAACATGAGGCGTAGGTCCTGGCACCCCCTTTTACTGGTCTAGGGATCTCTCAAATAAGCAGTAGGAGAGCTAATGCATAAGGGGAAAGCCATTCTCAGAGTGCTGGACTGGTGAAGAGTGGGGCACTGCAGGGATGTTTAGAACGGAATTCTCGGGTGGATCCCTTCTCATGACCAAACTAGACAAAGAACTCTACACTTTTGCTCCCTGGGTTAATCACAGGGGTTACTGGTCCCCAAATATCATCTTGACATTGCAGACCTATGAAGGTCTTCCCACGTAGCTGTTTACGTCTGCCCGGTGCAAGGTGTTGTCACAGGATCAGGGCCGAGCTCACTGGCCCTCCGGGGAAAACAATGATTTCCCCCTAATCACTGTTGAGTGGTACACTAGACCAGTGGCTCTCAACCAGAGGTACATGTGTCCTTGGGGAATAGTGACAGACAGGTAGCCAGGTTAGTCTGTATTCTATCAAAACAAAAATGCAGTCATGTAGCACTTTAAAGACTAACAAAATAATTAACAATTATTATTAACAAATTATTTTGTTAGCCTTTAAAGTGCTACATGACTGCTTTTTTGTTTTGATGTATCCATGGGGGTACTCAGAGGTCTTCCGGGGGTATACATATGCAGCAGATGTAGCAAGGACTGTCACTCTTGTGTGGGCCTCCACAGTCACAGTCAACGCTGCAAATGACGATCTTAAATGGAGTTACAAAGGGCGCAATCCATAGTCTACGCAGACTGAAGGATGCCTTGTCCTTGTCCTAGTCTGAGGGTACATCAGCTCATTGACCTATCTGCCTGGTTTTAAAATAAGCTACATAAAAAGCACTAGAGAAGTCCGTACCAGCTAAAATTTCCTATAGACAATGACTTGTATATCGCGCAATATAAACTCTACACTGAAATGAAAGTGCAATATTTATATTCCAGGAGATTTATATTGTAAGCATATGGTAAAATGAGAAAGCCAGCCATTTTTCAGTAAGAGGGTGTTGTGACACTTGCATATTTTTAGGTCCAATTGATTGAGTACAAGGGTCAACTGTCGACCCCGGATAGTTCAGTTTTGCATGTGAAATCAAATTCCAGAAGATCTACCACAACGGGGCTGATCATCTGGTATTCTAGTCGCACCCTTGGAGAAGGCATTTACCAGTATAAGCCATTAAGGTGCGGTCAGGACACTTTCACCCTAGGACAACATTTGCTTCCCACTGATGTACTGTATTACACCAAATGCTTAAAATAAATAAAAGGAGAACCACGGAAAACAGCAGCTGCCAGTTGCCCCGCACAGTCCAGAGTTCTGTGCCAGTCAGGTTTGTAAAGCAATCTGAGCAACTCCATGGGAAGGTTCCTACTGAAGAACAAAGCAATATTGCTAACCATAAATAGATTAAGTAGGATGACGGATGTCAGGGCAGTAGTGGGATATCCGGCACACTCACTGGTTTGGAGAACAGATGGATTTTGGGCTATAATGAATTGTAAAGCAGTTTAGTTATAAAAGGGCATTTAGTGACTACAGCTTCAGACTGGGACACAGGTCTCTGGGTTCCATTTATGACTCTGTCACAGATGGGTGACCTTGGGCAAGTCACTGCGCCTCCCTGTGCCTCAGTTTCTTCCTCTGTAATATGGGGACAAGAATAGGGCCCTCTGTTGTAAGGTGCTTTTAGACACACAGTGCTGGCCATCAGCAGAAGAGCTAAGGAAATGGAGGGATAGGGCATAAAAGAGCCCACAGCCCACCAACCACTTTGAGCTGCCCTGTTTATTCTATCACTCAGGTCAAATATTACTAGAGATAATAAATAATAAACTGTAGTAATGCTTAGCACTAGCAAAGCACTTTCAAAGCACTGAAAAAAATCACTGGTTAATCTACTACACATTTGGGAGAGTTTGTCTCTCTGTTAGTGTGTCAGACAGTCTGTTTGTTCAAGAAATCTTCCTAAACAGTAAGAGCTAAGACAACCAAATTTGGTATTCAGCATCCTTTTATCGTAACTTAAAGCAAGGTCAAAGTTTGGGTGTACCAGAAAGATGGGATTTTTTTCTCATAGAGCTACAAGGAAGGGCTCTGTTTTATAAAGACCACACGGGGGCAGCGGAAGGTATGGGATGGAAAGTTATACTATGTAACAGGGGTTGTGGGGGTAGGGGCGCAGCAAGGGGCCAGAGATGGGGACCGGGACAGCTATAACTCCAATGGAGCAAGGGACAGCTATTTAAAGAGTTTGTCTGTGTGTGTGTGTGTCTGGTCCCCAACTGGGGACAGGAACCCATTTCATTTTCCTTCCCCAAAGCTTAGGCTTTCTCCGGATGACCACCTTTTCTCCTTGTGGTATTGAAGAGCACAGGGGTCAATTGGTGACCCCAGATAGTTCGATTTCATGCATCTCCACTATGCATGCAAAAATCAAACTCCAAAAGATTGACTCTGACTGGGTCGAGCTTCCCGGTAGTGTAGAATTTCCAACAGAGAGGACGTGCACCAAGACCTGCACATTCCAAAGAACAAAGAAAAAGAACTATGAACTCACAATAGAAGTTCCCCAGCCTTTGGGTCCGGCTGCCTGATACTCCCAATAAGATTTTTTTTTTTCAAATCTGCCCCATCCAACGAGCTGTTTTACTCTGGACTTGGGCTGCTCTGACTGGCACAGATTCCACTTCCCATAATCAGCTTTCCTGACCCACCGGGTCTTTCTCCTTTTTCTTCTGTTCAATTTTCACCAAGAGCACGAGCCCGCTCAGTCACCTTCTCACCCATTGGAAGGAGATTTCTCCCATGGCACTCAAGACAAAACTGAATGGCAAACACAGAGTAGCCTAGGATTTCAAAGGAAACGGCCATACAATGTTTTGTGGAGAATATTTTTTGCCTGGGGTGCCCTGAGGTTAATAATTCTTCAGCTGTCTTATTCCCTAACCTACTTCCTGCCTCATGTAGCTTTGCAATCTCTTTCAGAGTGAGTGATCTACTCCTTTTCCAGGCGTTGTGACTCAGAGATTGGGATCTGTCAATCATTCAGTTTCCCCGAGTGTTAGGCTAGGTCTACACTCGCCCAGATCAACCCGCTCAGGGTCATCTTCTGGGGTTCGATTTCGCACGTGTAGGAGGGATATGCAAAATCAACCTATCGGGGTCAGCAGTGACCCCGGCACTCCTCCTGAGATGGGAGGAGTACAGGAGAAAGTCTCCCGTCGACCAGCCAGGTAAGTCAATTGTACGTATATTGATTCCAGCTATGCAACTGCCGTAGCTAGAATTGCTTATCTGCAATTGAGTTTCTCTCCCTAGCATAGACACAGCCTTAGGACACTGTCCCAAAAGCAGTAATAATGGTGACATGACAGCCTTCTAATACGCCCTGAAAGCCTTTCTTCCACATACCTGGAAACTGAGCAGCACTTCTCCTACTTCTTATATTCATTGGCTTGTTGTGCACTAAAAATAGAGTGAGTGGCACCATTCAATCTGTTTTATTCCCTGGATGAATCACTGTTCAGCCACCGTTTCACAGACTGCAAAGATGTGTATCTTATGGCTAGGCACTGCATACCCCATTTTCTCCGATCACCTTTTTGCTGAGGTGGTGGAAATGTACTGTCTTGTCAATGCCACCCAACATCTTATCAAAAACACCCCCAAATGTTTTTGCAACCCTCTGGACTGTTATGTCCCTTCTGCCCTGCCAGTCATTTAGAGCAGTGCTTTTTTTTTTTTTTTTTTAGACCCCAGAACACCAAAAACAATATTTTTTAAAAAATTATCAGATAAAAAAATAAATCCAAATAGCAACATATACAGCAAAAACAAAAAGAAGTCATTTATTCAGGTATCACTGAAGTGACGATGTAACATTGTATCTGGTTTCAATAACAGAACAAAGAGACCCCCTGTGTAATTTTTCTCCAAATGCTCACGACATGCCCACAAGTCGGGTGTTCCGCGGAACTCGGTTTAAGAAACACTGACCCAGACCACCGCACACTGGAGTGCTTCACCTTTGGTTGTGGTTGCTGCTGGGCCCCGGAGCAGCCAGTACAACAGTGGAGTAATCTGCCCTCAAACAACGTGTTGTTGGTGGCAGTGTCCCCTGCAAGCTGTGTACTTTTACGGCCACCCAGGAGAGATTACAATGCCACCCAGCTGATTAGCAAGTGCCCACAGCCTGAGTGCACATAGCAAAATTTATTCTACAGATAGATGGAAAAAGTTAGCAGGAATATTGGCTGGTGGCAGGTCTATTTTTCTGATTCTACCTTCAGTGATGTTCCAACCACCTCAACTCTTTTCTTGCTACTCCCTTAAAACATTGTGCCCTCGAACCTGGCCTCTCTTAGGCTCGTGGGGAAGGAGTACGCAGAGCACCTCTGCTCTGCTCCAGGCCCCTCTCTTCTGCAGAATCCCTGTGCCTCCAAGGAGAGGGAGGCCGACCAGGGAAGAATCTCAGCAGACAGCTCACGGGGTCCTCAACCTCCAATAGGCCCTTGCCACAGGAGGCTGTAACCACAGCTCCCTGCAGAGCTAATCTTCAGGGAGAGAGAAAGACTAAGGGTTCCTGAAGACATTCCCCAATCGTCCCATACTCACCTGTCTGCACAGCCATCTGTCTATCAGCCTGGGAGCTACATTCACTCAGTCCTGCATTTTCTTACACCCAGGCCCTGATCCCATTTAGAAACCTTGCCCAAAGGTGTCAGATGTGGATCTCTCAAGTTAGTCACCAAAGTCCATATTTGGGCCACCGGAGTGGGGCACCTCCTTTGCCTCAGGAGCCCAGGACACTGAAAGGCAGCCAGGCTTGGGCTCCTCATTGAGCTCCAAAAAGGCCATTCGTAGAAGACTAATTTTCAAAAGATGTCGGGCACCAGAAGCTGCCATTGACATCCCGTATCAAGATGCTTAGCCACACTGGAACACAGACCAAGCTCTGAGTTAGCTGCCCAAATGCAGACTTCAGAAGCCACATTTAGGTCCCCCCCAGGTTTGAAACTATGGGCCTTTAACCTCCTGGATTGCTTTTCTCAGGGCTGGAGGGCCGTCAGCCAGGCAAAGCAGGGCCTGAAACCAGAGTACTGCAGTTATTTTTGCATGACACTCTGACCGTGATTGGGCCTTGTTGTTTTGTTTGAGAAAAATGGGGTTTTCTGAAGTCTCCTGGATGACAGACGGAAGGTCAATCTGTTTTCCCAGCCGGGATTTGGTGTATGGCACTTACCCTTGAAGGGTCACTGTGTTTTCCACTGTTCCAGCCAGGACCTGCTGCAACCTGACACAAACTAGGACCTATGAGCGTCAAAAGAAATCAGTTCCAGCAATCAGGTCCAGTGACTGGCCTTCTAGCGCTCCTCATTGCAGAGAGGGGCTGTTCAGCTTGCTGTGTTAGAGACACTCCTGGTGCCACAAAGAAACAACAGCTCTCCAGATGCAGATTACATGCTCTACATGTATCCAAGCCACAGCAATGCAGATGATCTTCTATGACAACAGCATCCAAACAGAAGTTCAGGGTATAAGACGAATGAGGAGATGAGCTTGTCAAGAGGACGTCAGGATCAGAGGTGGAAAACGTAACCAAAATATTACTTGAGTAAAAGAACAGCTGCTTGGGGAAGGGGATGGTGGTGTACCTAAGTCACTGGTGTCCCCCTGGAAAACTACTTGAGTACAAGTATACACGTGTCACATCTTGATTGTACTCAAGTATCCAGAAGTGACAGCAGCCGCACCTTTTACTTAAGTAACTTTTGGCACTTTTCCCACCTCTGGTCAGGACTAGTCTGCCAAGGACTCAGTGCTCTCAGGTTTTCACAGAAGTTCAGCACCCAGTGTGCCTGAGTGGGATCTGAGCTCTTTAGAAAACTGTCCAATGGAGTCTGAAACACTGATGGTAAGAACAAAGCAACCTGAAAACACCGAGCAGTGACGTGCTGCAAGGGCTCAACTGGAGACCCCCGTTAACAAGTTGCCTACAAAATTGAGAAGAAAGTTGGCATCCGTTTCCCTCTGACCACCTCAGGAAAATGCCCATCAGCCTGCAGCTCATAAAAATACTTTTGAAGAGCAAATATTTTGCCTTGGGAATAGATCCAATTGCACCAAATAGCAAACTCTGCCCGGATATGTTCCACAGGGGCCAGACCACCCTACAAAGCCTGAAACCCTCTTTCCTCCTTTTCATATTCCACAAGTTGCAAGCCACGCTACTTTCCTAATGGCCTCCATCTATTTTTCAGGAGCTAAAGGATAAAGGTCCCCCTTAAAGTGCACTTAAGATACATTGATTTGTCCGCTGCCTCCCTCCTTAGCAATATTTTCTTTGTTTAAATTCAATTCCCTCAGATGCCCGGTTCCTGTGCGTCACCTCCCAAAGCCCGCTGACCACAGGGTCTCTCACTCAGGAAAAGTTGGAACCATGTAGTGGGAACTCCTCAGTAAAATACTGGCAGCACATTCCTGCTCTGTTTTGTATTCTCAAGAGGTTAACATATGGCTAATCATGATGGTTTCATTAGTGAGCAGAAAGGAACACATTTCCCAGAATATTGTTCTTGTTCCAATATTTACCCTTATCAACTCCACAACGTCAACCAGATGCTATTAATAGACACATCAAGGTTTCTATGGCCTGGAGCTAAACGCAGAATGAATTTAAAACATCACATCTTGCCAAAGAATTCTCATTTATATAGACAGGATTTACATTTGGCTAGCCCCAAGAAAGAACCAGGCCTTGCATAACTCCCCTCTCTTGTTCCAGTCATAGAGATATCTATTAATTAGATTCCTCTTCTAATTGCTACTGGAAAAAGAAGCCGGCAAATCCAAGATGCCCGTGAGAACTTCCCATGAATAGACTCAACCTCTCTTCTTCTGACCTGTGTGACTTCTCAACTTCGGAAGCAGCCATTGCATTTTGTCATTGTCTGCAAGGCTGGAAAGTTCTCACTTGCAGCGTGTGATGGGAAACAAGAACCAAAACACAAGACTCAGAACGCCAAAACCTGCAATCTTCTGGAACGGGCCAGGAAGAATGGCTGAGTCTCAAATGATGTTAAAGGTTGGGTTCTTCCTCCTCCAAGGGTCTTTTGGTTTTGGCATTGCCACTGCTGCTAGGAAATTAAAAACTCACAACAGTACGGTACTGGTGGGACTCAACTTTAGGAGAGTGTCGCTCCTTAGGCCCGAAGGAAAGATCACATGGAAATTCATGAACAAAAGAAATTGCAGTCACCTGATCTATCAACTTGGAAGTCAACTTTGCTTTAGAACTCTGCATTATCAGGTTTGGGGCTTGTGGAAATCTCCCTTCCCTGGAATTTGCCTGCGTTTACACCCTGAACCTTCAGGTTAAAGCCGCGGAATTGGAATGAGACCGAGGTTGACAATTTCAGTCTTCTAGCACAATGGAACGCTCTACAACATTAATCTGTGCACAAGACAGGTCTCAGGAACTAAAAGGACCACGATAAACATCATCACCTTCTGCTCCAAGCACAAGGCATCTCTTTTTGGCCTAACCTTCCCTAACACACACACAGCAACAGTATAATAAAAACACTCCCAAACCAAGACACCATTGCATGTTGCTCTCTTGGGGGTAGATGAGACACCAAACAAGTGACACGTTAGTCATGCTGCTTAATGCACTTCTGGACAGCACTAGATACTACAGTGAGGAGCGTGCTGTAAGAACTTACATAGATAAATCTTGATGTTTGTGCTGTCTGCTAATTCCATGCTCTTTCATTTCTAGAGCCCTGCAAGGATACAAAATCTGTATCTCCATCCGTTTCTGGACGCAGCTATACACATTCAATAGCCAAGTTCTGTTGTAGGATTATTAGAACCTATATGTTCGAAGCAATATCATTTAAGACAGATGTTGGGTCATTTTCTCTCTTTCCTAAGGGGCAATTATCTGGCTCAAACAGGAATTTTGCTTCAGAGAAAAACAGAGGACCAGTTTCTTAGTTGATGTGGACTTCACCGTACCACTGAAACTAAAAGCTTACCCTCCAGCTGGCATACAGAAAAACACGGTCACACACAAGAACATGAAATATATCATGTGGCCACCAGAGACAACCTATTTTTTCTAGGAATGCAACAGACATGGTCAAGGGCTGCCATTCACCAATCACTACCATATTCTGCAGCTTGTGTCCTTTTGAAATTGAAAAGAAATGCTGCAATCCTTCAGACCATTGCAGAAGTAGTATTGGGTATTGCCAACTTTTTCTATGAGGACCTCTGCCCACTAAGGAAAAATGAACACAAAGGCTAGTAAGCTCAAGAAGTACATGGTACTTATTGCTAGGCTTTAATTGCTTTCTTTCTGTAGAATCCACTGCGCATTTGGCAGAACTGTGTGAAAAATGAGAATTTCTGCCCCAGGGAAAATTCTGATGCTTAGAGTGTCCCCATTTAACTTAAGTCAAAATACCAAAGATATACACAGGAGGCTTTAACCATTTTGATTCCCAAGGATTTCATTTTGACCTTTTCAATCAAAATGAAATGTTCTGATGTTCCCAGTTGAAACAGTCAGTTTCAGTTCAACGTTAAACTGCATCCACTTGTGATGGAGTGGTGCTTCATGCCTTCATTTTTCTTTATAGGCCAGGCTCCCTTGCCCCATTACAGTGCTTAAGGTTTATTGCAGTCATTCAACTCCCATGATGCCTCACACAGTTAGGTGCATCATGGGAAACATAGCTCATCTAAGTAGCCTGCCTTATAACTGAGAATGGGAACATTAAGCACCTGACCGACACTTCCATAAGGGTTCACACGCTAGGTTAACACTGTTTAATATTAACCTAACTCAAAAAGCATTTGGCTCAGTTCAACAAACTGAAAAAAAATTCTGATTTTCTCAAGACAGGAAAAAAAAATTCCAGCAAAAATTAAAATAAATAAATAAATTAAAAAAAATCAATTCCCCCCTCCCCACACAGGAAATTTTGCAAAAGTTATATTTTCTGTTGAGAAAACCCACCATTCTGATGGAAGATTATTCAACTCAAGTGCTAGGTGCTGTACAAATACTAACGAAGGCACAGACCCTGACACAAAGAAAAAAGGGCCTTACCTTGAGCACTGCTGACTGCCCAACAGTCCCACAGCTGTTAATTATTATTGGTATTATGATCATGCCTAGGAGCCCTGGGCATTGCATAGACAAACAATTCTTGTCACAATGGACTTATATTGTAAATCCTTAAACACTACAGATGCTGAGCAATAGCCAAGACCAGTTCCTGTGTATTTCATTTCTCCCCACCCCATGAAAAAGGGAGAAAGAGGTAGACTTTTCCCGCAAGCAGGCTATCCATATCTGCACAAATGAATCACCAGTTAGAATGCAGTTCATACAGACTGCTGGAGCGATTAGGTCTGGACAGAACTTTGTTCTTTAGACATCTCAGCTCTGAGTTACTGGTACTTGTCAGGAAGACATTACTCTCACTTCTGCTTGCTTAAACCATTGCTGAACTGTCTGGGCCATGTGCTCTGATGCTTACGAACCTCGACCAGGGCAATTTACTGTGTAAGACTTGTTCTAAGCCAGGGCATTTCTCTTAGACGTGATCCTACAGTGAGTTTTCAGAGTCCACATGAGGACTGCTATTCTTTCCTTCCTTTGACTGCTCTTTTACTGTCATCCATAAAGTGTGTTTGGTATTGAACCAGTTATGAACTAGTCTCTGGCTGGAGAGGAGAATGTAACCAGCTACCCTACTGGTGGATCTGGCTAGCAGGTGCTGACTTTCATATTGCTGATTAGAGCTCAACAATGAAGTTCTCAGCTCAGTTATCTTCTTCTTCCTGTGCACAGACTATACAAGAGAGGACCAAGCACAATTTCCCTCAACTGTATTTTAATTCAAGTGCATTGGACAAGTTTATTTATTGTTTTCACTCATTTATTCACATTCAAAATCTTAGCTATGTTGATCTGCTGTGATTAACCAACTAAATCCTCAGCATTACTGCTGATCCCGTTAGAGAAAGGCACAAGCCCTTTCGTATGGCGATAAGTGTTTCTGGGAAATAAAACTATAATTATGCGTCCAGCTTTGATACTCACTTTGCAGGAATATGTTTGCCTGCAAAACTGAAACACTTGACTATTTTGCAGGCAATGAACAAAAATACAGAACACAAGTGTGAGCAAAGAGAATTCCTTTACTAATTTGAAACAACTTTCACAAACTTTCACCCATCTGCACAGCCAATAAACCTTCCCATTTTAATCTGTCCCTGGCCGTGCGCTGACTCAAAAGCAAGATTCTCTGGAGAGGAGAATTAATGCAATTCTAGCTGTAACTGAACTGATATAAATTCCTGTAGGACTGTCTATATTAGCTTGATGTATCATTTGCATGTTCCTTTACAACAGCTAATGTATTTCAAAATTGAAACTAAATGGATATTTGAATGTTACTGCTGTTGTTGCTAGAACCAAACCTAGAAAAAAAATTTTAATTAATCCTGGATGGATTTAGCTATTTAATTTTTGTCTCTGTGTAATAGCGATGCAAAAGGTTCATGTAACAGGATCCCTTGCTAGATCTAGTCCCTTTATTCCGACATATGGTTTTAAAATGTACTACAGGTTGAATCTCTCTAGTCCAGCACCCTCAGGACCTCACTGGTGCTGCATGACAGGAAGTCAATATTTTCTAGCATATCATCAACACTCCCACTGCTTACTGGACTCTTGGAAGACATTTAGGGGCAAATTACAGCTAAATAAGAGCACAGAAAACTGAGAGCCAGGATTGGTGGATGTAAAATTTTATGGGACTGCAGGAAACCTGGCCACATCCATAAATGGTCATCCAGCTAACTAAAATCATGCCAGATTATGTAGTTTGCTGGACAAGAGAGGTCCAGCCTGTAGCTTTAAGGTAAGCAGGCTGGAAAACGCAAGTGCATGTGTTCTGATGCTTAAGAATCTAGATCAGGGCAATTTACTGGTCTCTTCAGTCCTCAGTATCAAAAATAAAGTCATTTCAAACTCACATATTTAGCCAAAGGATCTAAAATGCAAAACAATGTGCTTGTGGATCATGGACAGTCTGTAATCACCAGCTACTGCAATAGAAATTAGAAATAATGGCAATTGATTCAGATATAGTACTGACGAGTACGTCAAATAAAGCTACAGCAAGCTTCACTTTCTGGATATACTGGATGAATTCTGTGGTGTTTTTTGCTATCACCGTTTCTGCTAAAGAGGATACAGTAAGTGGCAGGCATTGATGTTATCAAGTATTATTGTCCTTTTCAAGACCTGAATTTTTGTGGGCTTCTCAACTACCACATCTCAATATGTGTTTCTTGGGCAATGACTGACGACAGTTCTGAGAAACCAAAGAGACTGAGGCTTTCAGCTAGACCATATATTGGATACATCCATCCCAGCAACCTGACTGGCTTGAACGTCCCAAACCAATTCATAATTGTACTGGTTCCTGCCTTAGTCTTCCAAAGGAAGGAGGTTAGCCTGTGTGCCCTCAATCCCGATTAAAAACACACACAAATGTTGTTGGGGGTGGGGGGAGAGGAGGCCATACAGCACACTGTGGTATTAGGGATTCATCTGTGCTCAGAGGTTCATTGTGTGGTTATCATTGTGTTTCATAAGCGTTGCTTTGCAAGCCTAGCAATAAGAGGAAGGATGGTCCAATGATAAGGGGCCTAACCAGTGACTTGGGGAATTGGGTTCCTTCCTCACTCCATTTCTTGTGTGACCAGGACCAAGTCTCACTCTGTGCCTCAGTTTCCCATTTGTCTGAAGGGGATAACATCACTTCCCCAATACACAGGAGTGTTCTAAGGATAAACACACTAAAGATAGTGAAGAGATCAGAGAGAATAGTGTTGGGGGCCATATAGGTTTCTTAGGTAGAGAATAAAAATTATGCATACTCTGAATTTGACGCACCAAAACCTGATGGCTCAAATGACTGATGACATCAGGTAGCGGACAAAGGATGGACAAACTTATTTTGAATTCACTGTAATATTTGAATGTCTAACTTGACTGTCACTAGGTTCACATCCTGTTAAGAGCAGACTGTGCGGGAAAAAATGGGGTAGACCAAAAAAAAAAAGGAATAAAATGGATTACAGACCAGCCAGGGTGTAAAACAAACAAAAACAAACACAAAGGAGAGGAAGTTTGGCATAAAATAAATCAATATTGGGATCATACTCGTCTTAATACATAACACAGGTGTGTTTCTTTTTCTTGTTGACAAAATACTGGGAAAAACTGATTCTTGAACTTGTACTAGGTTTTGTAACAGAGAGGAAGCCTGTTCTCTCCTACAGACAACCTCCCAACCTCATGACGATCCTCACTAACAACCACAGCCTATACCCCAGGAACACCAGTCCTGGAACCTTTCCCTGCAACAAAGCCCACTGCCAGCTTTGTCCACATATCTTCTCTGGAAATACCATCACTGGACCTAACCAGGTTACTCACAGAATCACGGGCACTTTCTCATGCTCCTCTACTAACGTCATATATGCCATCATGTGCCAACAATGTCCAGATGCTTTGCATATTGGACAGACTTCTAACTCCCTTAGACAAAGGGTCAATGGGCACAAAACAGACATCAAAACACTCCAGATCCACAAACCAGTTAGTCAACATTTTAATGGAATGGGGCATTCTGTCAATGACCTAAAGGTATGTGTGTTACTGAAGAATTATCATCGCACCGTTCTGGAAAGGGAAACAGCTGATCTGGCTTTTATATTCAAATTCGGCACATTAACACATGGTTTAAATCGTGATGGGAACTTTCTCAGTCACTATAGGGGCTCCTCTGCATACTTGGCTCAATCTAATTCTTGACTTCCCCCCCACCCCTCCACTCTCTGATTTGCTCACCTTGATTATCTTTTTCTGATTTGTCCTTCTTGATTACTGTTTTTGGTTCTCTGTGCCTTAAATATTGAGTCTGTTCTGGTCTGGCTATGGTCTGAAGAAGTGGGTCTGTCCCACGAAAGCTCACCTAATAAACTATTTTGCTAGTCTTTAAAGTGCTACTTGACTGCTTTTTGTTTTGTACTAGGTTTTGTGCAATTTGAGAGATTGGCAAAAGTTTAACTATATTACTTCACCAACTCCTAGAATAAATCAGACCCGTTATGCTCACCCACAAATTTCCCTCTGGTGTTCCATGTGACATGAGCTCAATCTACTGCCTCATGTAGATATCAGGTTAACGATCACCACAGCTGGCAGAAGAAAGTCAAGGCTTGAATTTAGGGATCTGTACAGAGTGGGATGCTTCTGTTGTATAGATAAAAAGTTTCGATCCTATTTCCTCTGGCACCTTTGGCCGGCTTTAAATTTCATGCCTTAGAGTTGTTTTGAAGTAAGCAAAGATTACAACGCCTAAAATCTAGAACGCCTAATGTTAGTCACCAAAGTGTGGAACCGACAGCTGTCGACTTAGTTTTCCAGACTAGAGTAGCTTTACAGAAAGTATCATAAATAAGTTTTAGGAAAACAAATATATGGAAGTCAGAACTGTGTCAAGATAGGTGCCAGTGGTTTTTATAGAAGGATATTAAAACACTGTTTCACAAACTTGTGCACTATACCCTAATGTGTAGGAATCTTGGGGTGAAAATGTCCATTTAGTAGTTTGGTAAATTAGCACACACACAAAAGGACTATACCAAACCCAGGGCTAGTCAAATAACAGGAATTAATATTCACAAGCATATGACCAGAAAGTGTCACTGGTAATCAGAGAACATCAAACATGCTGCATTCTAGTCAGATATAATCCTGGTCAAACATCCCGTAAAGCATTAGCAGAACTGACAGTTTGATGAGTATGAAATATACTACGTACAGTTATTGGTATTACTCTACCAGCCAGAACACTGCCTCTCCTTTTTAAAAATCAAGAATTACAGTTGATTGGGAAAAAAAAGCAATGTTCATGCCTCTTCCTCCTTTTCCTCTGGTTTTAAACAAAATGACATTTTTGCCAAAAATTTCCACGCGAATAAAAGTCAGTTTTCAGCTTAGGACACCCCCAAACTGTTTTTTCCATATTTGGAAAAAAATAATTTCCTAACCAGCTCTATTAAGGCTATTTATTGGACATACCTGACTATAGACCATTTTCTTTTAAATACCTGTCCTCAGGATGCAGTTTCAGTTCTATAGCCAGTTGCTACGATAAAAAGAACTTGGCTGCAGTTTAATAAATAAAAATGCAGTTTCAAAATTCAAGCATCTTCTCCAACCTAGAATTAGAAATTCAGTAATTGATTTTCCTCCATCTCTAAGTCTGAAAACGGCCAATCCCACTCCAAGCAGTAATTTGCAAAGCCTCGGAAAACTCCCTCCCTCCCTCCCCTCATGCATCTGAACAAGCAGATCTTTGCCCAGCAAAGCTTATGCTCCAAAATATCCGTCAGTCTATAAGATGCCACAGGACTTCTTGTTGTTCTCCAAGATACAGACTAACACAGCTACATCTCTGATACAAGGATTCTAATGTCATTCAAGGGCATAGTATTGGTGTTTTAGTCACCTGCACTCTTCAGGGCACTTACACAGAAGAGATAAGCGTATCAGTGTTAAAAGGACATTTAGTTCAACAACACTGCTGAGTTAACTGAAGTCATTAAATTGTTCAAAGCCCACCTGATTTCCACAACTGGAAAGCAGGTTCCTCCCATCAGTATACAATCAAATGCAATCACCACTTTATTTAGCTGGACTAGTTGCTATTGATGTAGTATGTAAACTGGAACAGTTCTGTTCCAGAGATTTTTTTATTTTTAAGAACTGACCCAATAATTTTTTTTGAGGTGGGGAGCCGGATCAGTCTCTCTCAGCATAAACAATGAGTCCTCAAACACAACGAGAAGTAATGTGGCACCAACAGATTTTTTTTTGGAGCATAAGCTCGTGGGCAAAGACCCACTTCATCAGATGTATATAGTGGAGATTCCAGAGACAGGTCTAAATACACAGGCAGAGAAACTACCCAAAAAGTTACTTGAGTCAAAGTGCTGCCAGGGTTGGGAGGGAGGGCGAGGGGGATGTACTTAAGTACAAGTCACCAGTGGGCCTCTGGAAAACTAGTTGAGTAAAAGTACATACACAAATCACATTTTATTGTACTCGAGTATCCAGAAGAAGTGAAAGCAGCTGCACTTGAGTAACTTTTTGGATAATTTTCCCAGCTCTCATTAATACAAACAAAAAATATTTTTTAGCAATGTTATTCTGTAGCTTCACAAAAAGCAAGCTGTCCTGTGGCACCTTAAAGACCAACAAAATGTATTAGGCAATGAGATTTTCCGAATAAGGAAAGCTAATAAATAAGGAGATAAATACATAAATTAAGCTGTTAGTTTTTAAGGTGCTACAGGATTGCTTGTTTTTGTGGGAAAAAAGTTAAAAACTTGCTTTTTTAGCATTCACCCACAATAAAGAATATCCTGCTTTTTAAAGTGAGGCTCTTTACTTAAAAGTAACATTCTTAGAAACAGCATCAGATGGGAGTCACATTTTTGTGTCTCTATTTGCCCATTTTACAAGGTTTTTTTAATTCCCCTGCCAGTCCCGTAACCTCCACCTGGGATCAGAGTCAAGTTGAATTATTTCTGGCTCATCCGTCATCGCCAGTAACAAAGACTCTACGGGCTGAATTTTAGCCACCTACATTCTTGCAGCCCTGCAAATGCTGACATGGAGTTGTGACGATGTAACTGAGGGAAGAATTAGGCCTGTCTAACCTTTATTACTGGCAATGGCACACTGTTCAGAGAGAACACAGTTCACTTTCTCCCAGCTCCATTCTCTCTGCAGGAATGATAATAAAAGCCTATGTTTAATCACTACCATGAACAATTGCCCCAGGATACGAACAGGTATCAAATCTGTTTAGTGAGAATGTAATTATTTTTAGAGTCAGTGTTCTGGTCACTGCTATTTTGTAAGGTCTCATATCTGAAAGACACCCGAGCAATCAGCTGTATTGTACTCAAACCTATTTGACATGCAAAGGAGGGCTGAGTTAACCCCTAGCAGGATTTGAAGTGGTGATGCTGTGCGTAAGTTATGTTTACATAGTGGGTGCAGCTTCCCCTGCCTGGGCAGTATAAGACCCCCATTCAAGTCAGTCTGTACCCCTTTTTAGTCACTGGATCACATAGTTTTACAAGTCAGCTACTGATTTTCAGTGAATGGGGACGGATCGTTCAGTTCAGAAAGCAGGGGCTCCTAGGATTTTTGGATCCGGAGGTCCCTGGCTCCTTCCCCACAGCCAACAACCCAGCCAAAAGGTGTGACATTACCGACATGGTAAAGCTATTTCAAAAGTGATACTTAAATTGTCATACACTACCACATCGTCCATCTGACAGAGCAGAGACGAATACATAAATATGTGCAACAAGGGAATCCAACACATTTGCACCATGAGCACAACCGAGAAACAACACGTGAGAGCTGAACAAATTATTACTTTACCTATGCAATAAACAGCTTCCCTATAGACAGGTTTTACAGAGTGGACTTGAAGCTTTTTCAATTGATTGTCCTGTCCATAAAGTTGTCGGTTTGAGGAGACTGTCAAAGGGCAATGCTAACTCTGGAATAATGAATGACATGTGTAGGTTCAGTTCCGTGACATGAAGTTAATTAGCAGTTGGGTGGTTCCGTTGTCATACGGTTGTATGATTGAGCCCAACACATGCATAGTACTGTCACTGATTTATGTTGGCTTTAGCATCTTGTCACAATATTCAAGATTTTCTAGAATATAAAACAAAATTGCAGCCAACACCATATTAACAGTTGTCTTAACATTACCTTTGATGAGGACCAAGCAGATTTCTAGTCTACAACAGAACATCAGAACAACTGTCTTGGGTAAATTAGAATGATTATGTAATGTTAGCATTCACCGGACATTGTTCATTCGACAGTTTCTGGAACAGGACAATTTACCATTAATTCACGTACATTGAGGATGTCTCTAAAACAAAACATGGAGAATGAGTTTTGCCTAACTTGTGCTGTCTTCTATTTCCCTGTGAATAGCCACAAGCTAGAAAGTGGTAAATAGTTAATTATGTTGTACAGATAAGACAGCCCAATACATTATTTACCAGGGTTCTGAGGAGGAACACAAGAAATGAAGACAGGAAAAAATAAATCTGTATTTTTTTCATATTATCTTTAGATTTTGAGTTGCTATCACAATGGTTCTAACAAGGCCCCTCTTTTAAGATTAAGTATTCTAAATGAACACAATCATTATTATAAAGAATACCAGATACATTATTCTTCAAAGCTTTTTGTCATAGACTTTCAGATACTTCCAGCAAAACAACAGACAAGTTTCTATCTGTTGCACCCAGAGAGATACATGATGCCACATGAAAATAATTAAGCAAGAATCTAGAAAGGATTATCAGACAAACTAATTTTAAAAAAAGAAGAGAGTCAGACTGACAATGAACTATATGCTATGGAATCCCAGTCTCAGTGGTATAAACATATCTCAAAACAAGTCATTCTAGCTGGGCCCTCTAACTGCTGTGTGTCAGAAATAAAAACAAAAGGGAAAACAGCAGCTTAAAAGTCCGTTTTATAAGTATTCGAGAAATGTTTACAATGGAAAGAACTGCACGTATAGCTGGCTCTCAAAAGCAGAGCCTCAAGTAGAAAACTAGGTCTAAAGACCAGATTGAGTCAAGCGGCACTGCCAGCTGACTTCTTGAGAGCCAAGTTAAACATTTACTTTCAATTGCACCTTATCTCAGAATGATTTCCAATTTTAATCTCTAAATAGACACCTGATTTGCCTGCATGATTCAAAGCACACCACGGACACAAGGCCTGATTGCGGTTAAAAGTGGAGGATTGTCACTGAGTGAAGTTACAAGCCATCATGTGAAAAGGAGAATGGTATCAAATAAACAACAGAAAAATTCTTTCAGCAGGTGCGTAAAAAATCCCAAAAGTGTGTCCCAACTGCAGTGCTTTCACTACAGTATTTTTACATCACAATTTGCTAAGAAAGAGATTTTCCTGTGGCCAGAGGTTTCCATGCCTGACTCCATACTAAGGATAGAAATGATAAGACCAGGTAGAGCCCAGGCTCTATGCAGGGAGCAGAGAAACAGGAGAAAACTCCCCGTTGTTCTGCATTTTACTCCTGCAGGGGTTCCAGTGAACAGCTTTTGCAATTATTTATGGGGCACAAACACACTGTGAGGACGACCTGTGTAACTGGGCACTTAAGAGGAGTCAGTGGGGGCTGCTTGGTAGTGCCGGCAGGGCCGGCACCGAGAAGGGGAATAAACTGCTGAATAACTGAGTGGTGCCTAGCCCCAGTGCGGGTTACTAGTGAGTATGACTCAGCCCCTGCACACCGCGAGCCCAGCGCGAACCTGTACAACCAGTTGTACCGCCCGCTCGCTCTAGCGAGGAAAGGGGCTAACGTGGAGCTCTGTCGACATAACAGCCAACGCAGGCGCCCGGGAGTTGGCCGCCGGTCTCCCAGGGCAGGAGCAGCAGCCGGCCAGTGCCCTCCCCAGCAAACGCAGCAGGGCGCCCGCTTGGGCGCGGGGGTGGCGGTGCCTAGTGGTTAGCCAAGGCGCGTCCCGCCTGCAGGCGCTGCAGCCCTGGAGCTCCTCGCCCAGCCGGGCTCGCACTTACCTAGGAGGCAGCAGAGGAAGCGCCGCTGCAGGGAGGTCACCCCCGGAGCCATGGTGCAAATCCGGCTGGGGATCAGGGGCTCCCCGGCCACGCGCGCCCGGGCCGCCCCATCCGCGGGGGAGGCTGCACCGGCCGGCGAGGCGTGCGCGCAGAGACCAGCCACAGAGCAGTCCCGGCAGGGAGGGAGGGAGGGAGGGAAAGGAGCTGCAGCCCCGGTGGGTTGGAGCGGGCCCTGGGCTCCCCGCGGCCGGGGGAGGAGCTGTGAGCTGCTGCTACTGGGCGGATCTAAGTTTAGAACAACCTGGGGCTTTAAAAATAGCCTGTCGAGTGCGCCAGCCCTTTGCAAAGGAGGCAGGAAAGCAGCAGCTTGGGAGCTCCCCCAGGCAGGCGCAAGAGGACAGCCAGCGAGGGGCACTGGGTAGGTTTTAAGAGGGGGAACGTGACCTTGCTTGGAGAAACTTACCTTGTCAATTGCATCCGCCTCCGTTGGAACTCAGCGGCGGCCCTGTGCCAGGGGCAGGCGGAGCTGTGGTTTCTACAGCTGGAAGTTCCAGGTTTCTCATACCAGAGGAGTAGCCAGGTTAGTCTGCATCTGCAAAAACGAGGAGTAGTTCTGTGGCACCTTACAGGCTAGCAGCTAGTCTGGAGCAGTAACAGAGGTAGCAGCAGAAACGGAGAATTTAAAGACTAGCAAAACGATTTACTCCGTGATGAGCTTCTGTGGGACAGACCCACTCCTTCAGATCAATTTCATTTCCAATACAGACTGACACGTATAAGTACCGAGGACCGAAAAGAAAAATATTGCATTTTTTAAAATTTTCTGTCCTCTGTACTTACACGTGGCGGTCTGTATTGGAAATGAAATTGATCTGAAGGAGTGGGTCTTTCCTACAGAAGCTCATCACCAAATAAATCATCTTGTTAGTCTTTAAAATGCTACATTTCTACTGCAGAAATTTTGGAGCATAAGCTTTCATGGACAAAGACCTGCTTCAGCTTTGCCCACAAAAGTTATGCTCCAAAATATCTGTTAATCTCTAAGGTGCCATAGGTTTCTAGCTCATCCATTACTTTCAGTACCAATAAACCAACAAGTGTATCAGGCACGTTAGTGCTAAAAAAAGCCAATGCCAAGTCCATTCCACTGGTTGCATGAGTTCTAAAGGCCAGTGCCAGCCCTTCACTTTTAAAATAAAAGGCAGGCAATTCACGGCACAGGTTCAATGCTGTAGGCCTGGACAAACACCAGCAGTGCTCTGCCCCAAAGCCTTGAGGTATAACTGCTGTTGACAGAGTCTGTGGCCAAAAATGCTGTGTGGACACTCTGGGGTGCTTTCCCTCAACAGACAGGGCATCCAGAAGGACATGCATCCCTGCCTGCTGTGCTTTTGGGTGCCTGTTTTGTCAGGGGAGCAGTCCTGCAATCCAGCTGCCCTGTCAGCATAATGGGGAGCTCTCCCAGTTGGCGCATGTGGCCACACTGTCAACAGAAGTTTTGTCAGATCTCTGTGGCAGGCTTCACAATATCTGACAGTTTCATAGGTTGAATGTGTACTCGGGGAAGAAATACTTCCTTTTGTTTCCAAATGTCACCTATTAATTTCATTTGTTATTGTCTTATGAGAAAATACCCCACATACTTTCTCCACACTATGATTTTATAGAGCTCTATCACATTTACCCTTAACTATCTCTTTTGCAAGCTGAAAATTCCTAGTTTTACTAATCTCCCCTCAGACGGAAGCCCTTGCATTTTGTTGCCCTTTTAGGGACTTTTCCCAAAATCTCTTTCATAAGATAGGTCAGTCCCAGATCTGCACCCAGTATTCAAGATGGGAGTGTACGATGAACTTATATAGGACAAAATATAGTGTAGCTATCTACCCTTTTCCTAATGATTCCCAACATTAGCTTTTTTTATCTGCTGCTGCACATTCAGTGGCTGTTTCTAGAGAAATATCCACAATTCCAATATATTTGTGCAGTGTTAACAGCTAAATTAGACCCCCTACATTTCATATATATATATATTGGGGAATATGTTTTTCCATGTGCATTATTTTGGATTTATAATCAACATGGAATTTCATATGCAGTTTTGTAGCCCAGTCACCACCAGTTTGTGAAGTCCCCTCTGCAACTCTTCAGAGTCTGCTTTGGAATTAATTATCTTGAGAAGTTTTAAATCATCTCACTGTTTATTCCTTTCCAGATCACTCAACAGCATGGGTCCCACTAGAGCCTGCTAGGGTCCACCACTATTCACATCTCCACTTACTCTTACCTGTTATTCCCTCTCTTTGAACTAGCTAACGTAATGATCCAAGAGAGTACCTTCCCACTTACTCCATGACACCTTATTTTGCACTGAATATATGGCCGCAATGATAGAGCATGCATAGTTTCACTCGTTTATGAAGAGAATGCTTGGAAAGATCTCCAGTTTATTTGGGGCAGGAAAATCCTTTGCTCTGCTGCCATCTGTTGTAATATCATGAGAACTCTAGCTCTAAACCAGTAAATAAGGCCGATACTCAACCTTCTTGAGGCTTCCCAGTTAGTGCACTCACCTGACAGGGAATTCCCACCAACAGCTTTCCGGAGGGGATCCTTTTTGAGTTACTGTTGTGGGCGGATGCACCTTGTTGACAGAAGTTTTTGTTGGAAGATCTCTTCTGACAATTTCTGCTGACAGAGCACTCTAGTGTAGACGTACAGGACAAAGTGCTTGCTCTGTGTAGGACAGAACTGCTCCATCTTCTGAACACTTGGCTGCTCATCCCATACAGGGCTTTCCAAGGGCATTTCAATGACAGACATCTATTTCAACACAATATACTAATAGCTGACACATCATTTTAGTTTACATAAAAGCCTGTAAAGAGCATAATACATACAAACTTTAAATGTATACAAAAGATGGAATATAAATATAAATCAAACAACTTTGTATCTTATTAAAATATGTAGAATGTGTTGGGCCCACACAAGGTTGTGTTTAGGTTTACATGGACCTCCTGTGTAATAAAGTAGGGTCTCACTGCCTCAGGCAGAAGGAAGAAGAGCAGCCATTAGGGACAGACACTCCAAAAAGAGTGGAGGAAATAAAAAGTTAGCTCATTTGTAGTTCACCACTAATAAGATCAATTCACAGCTGGCTCACTAGTAATGAACAGGCATAATTAAGGTATGCAAGAATCTGATCTGCATGTGGGGGGTTAAGCTGAGTTCCCTGGTTCTTCAAATATAATCACAAACTAATCATATTGATGTTTGGTGTAGTTTTACCCTGAGAAGTGACTATGTAAAAATGGCACACATCCAACATCCTGCCAGTTTATACTTAGACCAGCTTTTAGTTTTTAAACCATGCATATATTTTTTTTAAACTATTAACTCTGCAGATTCAATCCAGCTACATAACAAAGCTGGATTATATCCCAGAATTGTCAATTAAAATCCAATTATGGGATCAAATTTTACTCTCACCGTAATCAAAAAGTCAGCATTTGAAGTCACTGGTATAACAGAAGACAGGATTTGTTTGCATAATTTTCATTAACAGCGTGAGCAGGAATCAATAGTTTTAAGGCATGAATTTCAGATTTAGGATTGAATTTGCAATACTAGTGGTTATAAATAAAACACCTAACAGCTACTGGCTTCAGTGGGTAAGACACACTTGCAGTACAGAAAACCGAGACTAGCAAAACATGACTATCTGTTTTTCGGGACTAGTGGGCAAGATTACACATGCACAGCTTTCATCAAATTTGCATCCCTTGTGTGAGCTATTATAATGGAATACAGTTCTAACATTTTTATAAAATAGTCAAGTTTAAACAAAATCTATATTACTGGTGTCATTAGCCAAACAAGGAGCACTCAATACAAACTGCAGAACTTATTTACAGTAAATTTGTCAGCTGTGATAAACCAAAGACTTGTTTTACTAATTAAAATACCATCTGCTGTGGTTTCTGGATATTCCGTATCAAGATATGCATGGAAACTCAGGCCACATGGATAGACATTTTATTTTCAGAAAAGAACTCAGATTTTTTTACATAACACTGGCAACGTATTAACCATCCAGTACACTAAAGCTGTGGACGCATAACTAGCTATTTTCATGCCTAAATTTAAGGGGCACTGAATCTTAATAGGTGCTTTAGTAATACCTGAAATCAAAATGAAATGCCAATATTAAGGAAATCCTGTTCCACTGAAATATGATCTTTTTACTTATATTAGTTAGAAACATCAGCTATGGAACACTTGAGCCAACTGCTGGAGCTGAGCAAAACTGCAGTGAGGTAATCAATGGACCATTTAAGCTCTCTGTATACACATTACATAGAAAGGAAGCGATTAGCACATAAGCCAAGGATTTGGGAGACCAGACATCAACACCCTGAACTGCCACAGATATCCTGTGTGGCTGTGGTCAACTTCTTAGTTTCTGCATCTGTACAATGAGGGCAAACTGTGTTTCCCCTTCTTGTGAGTGAGAAAATTTAAAAAATTTTGAGATTTTCTGGGGACTGTATCAATACATTAGTATAAAAACAAATTTTACAAAGAACTGCTTAGTTTAGGAGCTAGGAAGACATATGATCTTTACAAAATATGTTGCATCTCACTGCAGTCCATATACTCTCTATGGATCAAATTATCCACCAAAATTAATGTTCAGTACCATAGAAATTAATGAAATTACATGAGGTATGAGCACAATAATTTTTGCCTGAAGTGTAATAAAGCCAACGATTTAGAAGACTCTTAAACAACATAATCAGCAATTCATCATTAAAAGGCTACTAAAAAAAAAAAAGGACAGGTCTTGGCAAGAAACAAAAACTGACATCAACGGAAATTTCGCCCCTGACTTCAAAGGGAGCTGGAGCTCATAATGATAAGCAAAAAGTAAAGTCTGCAAATATTCAAAGACCACCAGATTGACAATGAACTGATGCGGTACAACATAAAACCTGGTCATTGAAATACTAAAAGAAAACAAGAATTAGAACTTCGATCTTTACGTGGTTTTTTAAATGAGTAAACAATATGAATAAAAGCAATCTGGTTTTGAATATCTGAATTAAGCAAGGGTGCAGTGCAAATATAAAACCAAAATTTCCATCTAATACATCTTTAAACAGTTTTCAAAATTGCTCGAGTGTAAAGAGGTCAGTGAATCATCCAAATCAGCATGTAGATTTGGTGCGAAGAGATTCTGATATTGGTGAAACTTGCCAAATGAACAGCACTCAGCAGGAATTAGAAGACAATACACACAATGAACTTGTACACACTGCACAAGCAATGTGCCTCAATCATGACCTGGTGGGACAATCTCCATGGGTAAGAGAAAACTGTAGTTACACCTCGATAGCATTTGTAATCATTAGCCACCAATCAAGAGTGAGGCTTTTGGACCTGGACATGTGGAAATTGAGAAACGTTTTCAATGGCCCAAAAAATGGCCATCAGATCTTTTGTTCACTAATCACCTCATTTTGTTTTTCACAACTGTGGTCAAGAATTTCGTTTCTTTGGCCAAGTGTAACAAAGCCATTCAGTCTTGAGGAGAAGATGAGAAAGCCCATGAGGCAAGACTTACTCAAGTGTTAACAGGACACGCAGTTACTTTATTTTTAAAAAGGCAAAAAAGAATATTAAGCTCCAAAATAAAACTTGACAAGTTAGCTGCAAAGTTCACACTGGGCTTCATTTCCTCCTTCCTTGTGTCCTTATGTAACAAGCAGAAATCTGGATATACGTACCAAAAGGGTTTTTTTTTTTTTTTTGTTTTGTGTTGTTTTTTTAAAAACCAGTTTAAGTCACTAAAATGCCTAACAGATACCACTTTAGATCATGTGAAAGAGGTTTTGTAATTACTGTTCTCAACCTTAGATTATTCCCCTTATTTATATCTAGTGCAACACTATAGGAGTGAGAAATTACAAAGATTCTCACCGGCCTTTTTTCTTTTTTAAAATTTTGTGATTAGTCTTGATGGTGCCTTATTTCTTCCTGGTCAGGGGAAAGCAAAGGTAAAGCATTGTTCTGTTGTTAGTCAGCAGAAAACACATAAAAACCTCCCCTCTCCCAAACCAGGAGGATAGCTAAGTATGTGTCTAAATCTCAGACTCCTTGCATGTTTAAAGTTCAGAATGTGCTGAAGTACCTTTAAAAAAAAGCTTAACTGTTATAATAATTTAAATAATGAAGTAAAGCTGGTCAGAAATATTAAATCATAGCTTTTCTTCAGAAAAAAATCCCATTTTCATTGAAATACAGTAAACTTTTATATCCAGCAACCCCAGGACTGGAAAGTTGCCAGATATCCAAACATGCCAGTTAACAGGGAGCAGCTGGGGAGATAGAGGAAGGGCTCAGGAGAGGCACAGGCAGCCAGGGAGAGATCAAGCTGTGGGGTCCCCAGCCAGGGCTGGGGAAGGAAACGCTCACAGCTCTAGGGCCCGGAGTTACTTCCACAGTCAGTTTTGCTCTCAGAAAATGGGAAGAAGCATGTTTGTGCCAGTTACTTGAAAGTTCCAGTTGAACAAAATACCAGAAAAAAAACAAGTTTACTGTACCTTATAGAATAATAAAAATATATAAATGAAAAGCGCCATAAAGTAAAATTTGTAGCAAAATTTCACAATACTGAAAATCATTTTTTTAGAAATTCTGTTTTGTGGGAAATTCTAAAATGCTGACAGTTTTCCTGAAGTGGAAATTGAGTTTTAACAGTTTTATAACGAATTGCAACATTCTTTATGAAGCACTTCAAAAACCAGAAGTTGCCCAGACACACTTATATTCTACTATGTTTTGGCAATACAAATAGCTCAGTGCTACTTTTCTATTGCATTACATTTAATCTATGAAAAATTTAAAAATATAACCTCAAAATTAAGAAATAAGGACCATCTGCAACATTTACAAACATTTATTTTTCAGCAGTCTACATATGAGCTTGTGAAACAAAAACAACACAAAACAAAACAAAAACAAAAACAAAAAAATCGACAACTGATGTTTGTATCATGCTCTCCTGCAAAACACATATTGGTAACTTGCTGTATGGAAGACCTGTGACACAATATGCGTCACACTACAGCGTTACACATAATATGCTACAACATTTGGTTAGATGTAAATCAGCTTCCAGGACTGACTTTAAGATACTCAGAAGTTACTTCCTCAATGGATGGTCACACACAGAAAACTTGAAAAGTTTATAGATATACTAGAGTATCCCATGGCATATGCAGAGTATACAGCTGCACAGGGCACCGCTTTGCCCCAAATTAACTAGCGACCTGTGTTGCACTTGCGCATGTCCAGCACAACCCAAAGTCAGTGGTACTGCTTGAAGCAGCAATCATCTGCCCCCTGCGTGTGGCCACGCACTCCTGTGGCTCCTGGATGCCCCAGCACCTCTGGCCCCGTGGCCCAATCCCCCCAACCGGCTGAATCCCTCATCCCCTGTCCCTGTTCTGATAGCCCCCCCCAGCTATGATGACCCCCTGCTTTGCCTCCTGACCCACAGTTCTGGTGGGCTGCACTGCTCCCCCTCTTCCACTTGTTCCCGCACCAGCCTCCCTGCCCTGCTCCCCCCCGCCCCCCGAACACAGCCCCTGCCCACCCTGCAGAGGTGCTGCCCTGCTCTCTAGGGCGGAGGAAGGGCACATGTAAGGCATGCAAATTTGCAAGGATGACCCGGTCTATAAAAAGCTTTAAACAAGAGCAAACTTTTCTTAAGCTTAGTTTTAAACTTTCTCCTCATTAACATGCTCCAGTAAGATTACAGTTTTTACACAAATGTTTAGTTGCCAATGGGGGAAAAACCTATGATCTGACTGTTTCAGAGCCTCAGTGGCAGATGGCCGTTTTCATTTTATCCAGCTCCCTCACAATGAAAGTAAAAAAACTGCCACTGATTGCCGGGACTACCTTTCACAGTGGAGCCAAAAATAAAAAATCCACAAATATCACAAGTTAAAGTTTATAAGACACTATTTTGAGAATGCTGAACCACATGAGCACAATGCATTTTAGGGCTTTCAAACAGTACAAATGTTTTGTAAATATTACTGACATTATTTAGAAAACAAGCTCTTTTCAATCCTCGCTCTCTTGGTCTTTTCTGTATCCATGGGCTCAGTGCTGTGAAAATAATAATTGTTAAGTATTAGACATACTGTAGAAAAGCAAGCACATGTATCATTTTCAACTGTATTTAGATTTAAAGTAATAGACGCACTTGTCCAAGGCTCTAGGCACCCTAACTACACACTAACTAAAATCCAAGGAGCCAATTCCCATTTCTAGAGAAAGTCAACTAGCCAAACACCTTTTGAGCTCTTTCTAGCCCTTTTCTGGAATAGGAGGTTTACAAATGGCCCTCTTCAAAAATCCTGTCAAACAGGTGTCTGACTATATTAAGCATTGCTTTATTTATCTACATCCAATCACTTTATGGTACAGTTCTCATAATTCAAATAGCTTCCTTAAAGCAAAGATCAGAATGAGTGAATGACCAATACTGACCTTTAAGATGTGTATTTAAAATTACATCTATATTCTTAAATACACATTTGAGGTTACTAACCCTCTCACCCTTTCTTCTGGGATTTCCGGTAAGTGCATCTCAATGTGTAATGTATCAAAGGAGGGCAGAGCCAGCCAGTTATATTGCATCGTGCCCATATATTCTATTCAAGGTTATGGCACTAGCTGTACTTGTGCAGAAGACCTTGCCTAAGAACATGAATGATGTGGGAAGATTATAAATACATATAATTTTATAGATATATATTCTGTTAGGAAAAGAGACAACAAGGAGGGATATGCCAGGTCTATAAAATCATGAATGATGTGGAAGAGGTGATTAAGGAATGTTATTTAACCCTTCACATAAACACAAGAACTAGGGGGTCACAATGAAATGAAATGCACAGCTGTCAGTTTCACAACAGATACATAAAGGAAGTACTTCACACAATGCACAGTCAACCTGTGAAACTTGCTTCTTTTCCCATGGTACTTCGGACATACTTTAGGATGCTCTGACATAACTGGAAGATGAAGAAAAACCAGTAGGGACGTACTGCAGCAGTGGCTCCAGACTAGGAGCCTTCAAAAATTATATATCTATACCTGTATTTATATATTGTACAGGGGGAGAAAAGGGGATAGGAGGGAGATCACTGCTCACCACTGTCCCAAATTTTGATGAACACTGTCACCTCCCCTTAGACAGATGAGAAGGTGGCAGCTGAAAACAGCCACTCACAAGCTGCTGCAGAAGGAGAAGAATTAGCACAGAGTGAGAGCAAAGTGGGAACTGCCAGAGTGGAGGTGCCAACAAATTGATCCTTCTGTGAGCAGGAGAGAGAACAGAGCAGCCAAGATGTCAAAAATTGTGGGAGATGCAGAGCTGCAGAAAGCAGGATTAATAGGAAGTTCTTAAAAAGAAAACAAAAAACACAGAATCCCAACAGATAACTTTCTCCCTCCCGCTCCATCAAGATCAAGACTGGGAAGTCAGCCATTTAATTCCCACATTTAACAGAATTCAGATTGTCAACTTATAAACAAAAGTGGGTCTAGTATACTCTCTGGACTATCTATATGGATGTTTATTTCAAGAACAGGCCATTAGATGTCACATTTGTCTAGACATTTTCTGTACAGGCAGCACCATCAACATGTAGCAGTTTTAATTTAGATTCTTTTGTGAAATGAACAGAAATTTTGAAAGAAACAATCTGGATAATATCCCAGGCATGTCACGTTTTACAGAATGAAATTATTATATTTATATCCGATAGAGTTAGCAATGAAACTTGCTAGACATTAAAAATGTAAGTGATCACCATACAAATAAAAGAAGGTAAAAACTCCTCAGTGTCCATTCTTTCAGTGCATTTCCCACTGGCAGTGAAGTTCATGTATTGTATTCTATGAACAAAGTTATTTATTATGCTTTACATATTGCTAAATTATACAGCCATGCTATTTTCTAGTTCAAAGCATTTTTGTTTCTGCACTCATATACTCACTGTTTATGCTACTTTTTCCTCACATTTAGATGCAGATTTCTTCAGAACAAAGGAAGCTCTTTCCAGAATAGTATTAATAGGCAAACCACTTAGGAATCCTCTATTATTTCTTCTGACTTCCAATAAAGCATCTACAATATTGTCGCTAAACAGGTAAGATGGAACTCAGATCAGCTTTCATCAAGTGAAGTTATAAAAGCATGTTTTCACAGATTCCACATTTTTCATTTCCATTGACTATCTTAAATATTGGGTTCATATATCAGAGAAGACGAGTCAGATGTTCTTACCTACTAGCCTTGGGATGCAGTTCTTTTAGTTTCTTCATCAATTTGGCAAAGCTGCTCAGGTTCAATGTGTTAGGGGGTACAAAGGTAGCAGATGGATTAGGAGAAAACTGAACAGGTTTCATCTGCAGATGATTCTCTCTGATATTCTACATACATATTAAAACAATTGAATATGGAACGTGTTAAGTACTGTATGGATTGCTTATCCTACTTCACAAAAACAATCACTTATGTACCTTTTTCTAAAGTACTGAATCAATTACAGATTTAATTCAATAGTTATATTTATGGAGGATCAAAACTGAACATGTTACAATGCAACTAACAATTCCATATCATAACTACCTAGAAAAAGAAGATACAAGAAACTGTGTGTACTAGATCTATTTTTTTTAATGTGTAACCATGTTAAATTAAGCAAAATCTAGATTACCTGGGGTACAGTCACTTATATATTAAAGCAGAATAAGGTTTTCAGGTGTTTTTCTTTTTATAGTCACAAACAAACTTTGTGATTGGATAAAGTTAGTGGACAAAAAAACCTGAAAATACAGTCATCATGTAATTTAGGACACAATTTCAACAACACTTTTTAATCCTGGTCTTCTGCAAAACACAAATCTTTCTCGTACCTTAATACATCAAAATCTATTACATTTATACAAAACTTATTAAAACAGAGAAATTTTTCAGAACTAAGAGAAAAAATAAAATTAGTTATTCTCGTGATGACATGTAAAGGCATGACTTGATGAGCTCACATCATTAAAGAAATAAAGGTAGTGACCTCAAGATTAGGCAGGAGAAGATGGAGAGCTATGTCCATTCCACAATATGCCACCAAACTACTTTGAGCACTTCTCACAAGCAACACTACTTTAAGATATGCTAAGCACAAAATAAGAATTAACTTACATTTTTAAAGCTCATAGATCTGTCCCTGCAAGAATAACTTACCTGTTGATTAACTGAAAATAAAAGACGTCCTAATTCATGTCTTGGTGGTTTTAAATCAGAGCTGAGCTCTTCTGAAGAGGCTTGAGTGGGGTCAGGCACTGCTGAAGAAGCTGAGGGAGAAGCAAGTGCTTTCAAAGAACCGGAGGTGGTGGAAGGCATTGTACAAGAGTTTGAGATGGAACAGGTGGCTCCGACTTGAACATGTTTTTCAATGTGATCAGTGGCTTGGTTTTCACAGTGGAGTGGTCTGGAAATCTTTTGAGAAACTGGAACTATATTTTCTCCTTCAGTTTTTACAAGGTGAACATTTATTGCTTTTCCTTTTATTTCTTTCCCGTTCATTTCTTCCACAGCCAATTTTGCTTTACTAGCATTCTTAAAACTCAGAGATGCATATCTAAAATTTAAAAATATGTGCAAGAACTAAGAAAAAAATCTAACACACAATGAACCAGCTTCCATAAGTGGATGATACCAAATCCATTAATTACAAGTGTTTTGATTATGGTGCAACTCTCTGCATTAAAATGTTAGCTTTAATTGAACTACATTACTTGAATCCAGCAAGGACAACATTTTGTAATTGGTAACTTCCAACAATATGTCAACTGTTTATGGAATTCAGACACTGCTAGTCTATCTCTAAAACATAACTTGTAGAAAACGTATTGATTTAATTAATATTCCAATAATAAAGTTACAAAGTTAAAAAAAAATCCTATGTGGCACTTATTTTCTCAGCAACAACTGTAATACAAATGAAATTTACATTAATATGAATGTACCTGTAGCTACTAGAAAATTCACATATCGAAACCTCCAACACCTGATACTTCCAGAAATGAGACCTTAGGTCAACCTACAACAGATAGCATATTGAGGATATAAAATACCTTGTTTATCTAATAATACTTTCATGCTGTATTATTATTATTATTATTATTATTATTATTAAAACAAAGGATGTTTTACCTCTGATACCGCAGGACTTAAGCCACCAACATGAATAAAATAATGCTTGTTTGGCTCACTTTTTGAAGTGTTCATCTTTACTTCTGGTAGTACAGACATATAAAAAAAAATATTAAATGCACTATTCCTTATTTGATCTGCAATAAAAGGTAAAAAAGCAAAAATATATGAAGAGCAAACAGTATCTCTAAAATATAAATGAGACTGAGTTGTTAAAATGTGTTTCACCATTAGGGCCCTACCAAATTCACAGTCCATTTTGCTCAATTTCAAGGTTATAGGATTTTAGGAATCATAAATGTCATGGTTTCAGTTATTTAAATCTGAAATTTCATGGTGGTGTAACTGTGGGGAGCTAGGCAGCTGGAGAGTGATGGCTGCTAGCCGGAAGTTCAGCTCTGAAAGCTCAACCAGCTGCAGTACAGAAAGATGGTATGCTATTGCCAGTCTTCAGTCTCCACTGCTGCCTGCAGTGTGGCCCTCAGGCAGTAGCTACACTTTCTAGTCACCCAGCACCGAAGGCATCAGAGCAGAAGTAAGGATTGGCAATACCACAACTCTCTCTAACTTTATGACACTTCTGCAATTTCCTTGTGTGTCAGGACCCTCCCTCCCACTTAAGGGACATTGGTCTTCCCAGTAAAATCTGTATAATATAGCATAAAAGCACACAAAAACCCAGATTCCATGTCAAGAGACCAGATTTCAGGGTCCTTAAAGCATTTTTCCCATGACTGTGAATTTGACAGGGGCCTATCCACGATCCACTACGGAAAAGGATGACACAGCATTTGTTTTCAAATTGCTGCTCTAAACACTACACAGAAAACCATACATCTGAAGTTCTGTAAAAGGAAGCAAGAATACCAGAAACATTTTTTCCCCCCCAAGTGCTTCTACAAAATCTGGTAAATTGATTCTGACTTCTGAGTCCTGGAAAGGAACCCATTGGTTCGAATTAAGGAAGTTGATTAAATATGTACAATTTAAAGTTAAAATTTGTGCTCTGTCTTCAGAATCAATCACAAAATGGGAAATGCAGTGATCCCTAGATAAAGCTTAGCACTCTGACTGCTTTCTGAAGGAGAAGCTTGTGTCAAACACTACCCAGGTATGCAATTAGAGGCTTTAAAGTTTTAATGTGCTCCAGCAACTACGCATGAGGCACAGGTAAATATACCAATGGGGTCAAAATGCAGCTTCACGTCCTATCTTTTTAAATCAGGAATGTCTCAACCTTTTCTGGGCTGCAAGACACAAAGGGGCCAAAAATCATCCTTTGAAAAATTCTGCATCCACTGTATCTGCATAGGACTGGGCCACCGAACATTTTTAGAGTCTGAAGTTTTGAGAATGGTGGATTTAAAAAAAAAAAAAAAAAAAAAATGGCTGCTGGGAGCAGAAGTCATTAATAGGGTGAGACGAAAAGCTTATGCTGCTAATGGGAGTTTTGGGGCTTGTAGGGCAGCTGTTGTTGCTAATGGGTAGGTGAGGCAGGGACAGGTGCTTTTTGGTAGAATGGGGAAGGACAATCCTTCCATATCTTCACCACTTACCTGCAAAATCATATTCCAGGCAGTGCCACATCAAGTGACTGGGACATTAGGCTCACAACCCCTTAAAGTGCTGATTACCCCACACTGGAGCACAACCCCACATGGAGAGGTATGAGGATGAAGGACAAAACGCAGAAGGATTGCAGCAGCTTCAGGGTACACAAACAAGATGAACCTCTTCCTCACTTATAGCTACTACAGAGTTTCAGGAACCCAGAGATTATAGTGGATTTCATCTACCACGGTACCATCCACTAGGTTATCCACCGCAAACTACTTCTGCCCTAGAGTGAAATGGCTGGGTAGTGATGACAATGTGATCCAGCTGAATGTCAAGGCCTGCAACCTGCCACTTACGATCACCTGAAGCTGAAGCTTTCAAGATCTTCCGGGCTGGCTTCTCGCTACATTTTCAAGAAGCCAAAGACGACTTTACATGATTTCTTCAGTACCCGATTGCTCAAAATCAGGAATCTTAGGAGCAGAAAATCCAGTCCTTTCCAAGGGGAAGAACGTAGTAAGTGCACTGACGCACGTGACGGTAATACAGGCACTTAACTCAAAATATGCTAAGAATTAAATAGGTTTCAAGTGCTATTAAAAAAGTATTCCCAGTAAATTACAATGATATGCAGCAGGGAAGTTGGTTGCAGTGACTCTGTGGAGAGCTTCACTGATCACAACCAGAAAGGTCCTACAGGCTTCAACGCAAAGAAACATCAAAATTCCATTGCACAGGGGGTGTAACCCTACGCACTGACCCAGGAAGTGCTCCATGACTGGAGTGCCTATGGGGAAAAAATAAAATCAGCAGGTTCTTAGCACCCTTGGCAGCCAAGCTTCTCCTGCTCCCAGAAGTGTCTCACCCACCGGCAGCCTCAATGATTGACTCCTCCCACGCCCTCTCAGTATCCCCTGCCCACCAAGATCAGTGAGCAGGAAGCACTGGGATGGAGTGGGGATGGAGCAGACTCAGGGGGTGGGACAGAAAGAGATGAGGAAGAGACCAAGCAGGTCCTGGGGAAGGGTGGAGAGGGCTGGAGGGGGAGAGGGTTGCAGCAAGGAGAAGAAGAGGGAGGGTGGAGGAGGCAGGGACTGGGGCAGAGCAGGAAAAAGCTGGATAGAGGTGGGCAGCTTGGAGGAAGAGGTGAAGTGGGGGCACAGCCTGCAGGGGAGTGGGGGGTGTCAAGCACTCCTCAGGTAGAGAAGAAGTTGGTACCTATGCGTGGGTGTAACATACTGCCCCTTCTCTCATGGAACCAAGAAACTTTATCCTTCCTACACTTAATCTCAGTAGTTTCAACCATGCCTCCACACAGGGCACAATCTCAATTATGTGAATCTGTTCTAATTATCTCTGGAGAAGTCAATATTAGAAAAAATTAAAGAGGAACATTTCCAGCTCTGTGTTTGATCGTACACACACAGTTTTGAATATTTTGCTGACAGCAAAATGTTTTACAGAACAGCTAGAAGAAAAACTTTACATTCTTTGTAGGAAACTCACTGCAAGGAAGGAAAGAGAAAAATACTGAGAGAATATGTAAAAAGTAGCACTTGAAAATCCAGCTGATCCTTCAGCTGAAAAGCAATGTTCAAAAAGCACCAGCAAGGCCATTCTTACCTAAACCAGAGTGCTCAACTCACCTGTTGTACTAATTATTTCCTCTAGCTGTTCTTGTTTCTTTTCATTGCCTTGAAATGTTACAGAAAAATCAGCCACTGTAAAGTTTTCTTTAGCATCGAACCAGTCTTCATGTATCTCTTGATTTTTTCTGCAGACTTGCAAGGCAAAGCAAACAAACAGTTTCATATATTAAAATTTTAGCACTGATATTCAAAAAGCACAGCTGCCTGCAAAAAATCAGCACAAGGCCTGAAAGGATACCTTGAGAACTAATCCTGACTCTGCCACTGACTCTCATGTTCTCAGGCAAGAGATTTTAACTTTGCCTCAATTTCATCTGTAAGACAGGACTAATGGTTGCTTAAGATGCACATAATGTTAATTTCTTTTTCCAAAGAAAGCTATTAAAATACAAGTTATGTTAAATTTTATACTGGTAGACAAACAAAGGAGGCTCTTTCAGACCTCTGGAAAAATGAGTATAAAGTAGGTATCACTTAAAATTTACAGCAACATAAGAAGAAAGTGGTTTTCAGTAGAGAAGTGCAGCTGAGCATTTGGCTTTGAACAACAGAGATGGTGAAAAGGGTTCTGAGAAAGCTACATCAATCAAAATCCATCTTTAGCCTGCCTTCTTCAGTGACTGATACGCGTTGGCAAGGAACAGTGCATCCTTAAGACTGGCTTATGGTGTATGAAAAGAAATATTCACATACACATATACATCTAGAGGAATAATTATTGTTTATACAATATTTATATAAATAAACCAATGCGTTTCATAAAAAATAATTTTAAAGGAGTTTTAAAATAGATCAAATTTGCACTGATTCACTGAAGCCTGATCCCCACCCATTAGTCTGGCCACTGACACCTTATTCTGTATATCAACCTGACATACCAAAGAAGGGAGAGACATCTTCTATGTTACACTGGAGATGACAACAGTAGTTTATTTTCTATCATACTAGGTTTTTCCAATACTCTTGAGATCATTCTACATCAGATAAACCAATAAGAAATCATGTTTCAGCTTGACCACTTTAATTTTTTTTGATTGCACAGTATTGGACAGGATGTGTAAACCAGAGAAATCTTAACACACCACAAGTATGATGATCTCCTGCTGTTAGTGAACCTGGTCCAAAAAGTGCACTCAAGAAAACAGAAAAACTCCCATAAACATCAATGTGCTTTGGGATCAGATCCAATATAAAAATTTTGGCTACCAAGCTGACATTAGTCATCAAAAGGACTATTTTTTCTAAAATTACTCATTTTTATGCCATGTTGTAATTACTATTACGAAACCCATATGAAGTGTAAAATTTCAATTATAAATGGGAGGAATATACTACAACCATTCTGAAGTACCTGCACAAAATAATTTAATTGTAGTAATGTACTGACAAGAATATTAACATGTAGGTAAATTATAAGACTTTTCCCTGACATTGCTGACTCACAGTCTACTTGAAGGGAATCATTCTTCTATGGCCTAACAGTATTCAAGACAATGTTTTTGCAGCTACAAAAAACACATACTTGTGCACGTTTCTATTTTTTTGTTATTTTACCCACAGACTGTATAACTGAAACTGCAACATGTAGCTGTTAACATTAAATGACCATTCAAAGAAAGAAAGAATATCAGTGTGGATATTCTATTCAGATGTTTGAGGTTTTAGCAAATTCAAAACACAAGTAACAAATAAATAATGCTATTCTTAATGAACTTTACTGTCAAATCTTGAATTAGACACATCTGACTTACCCCCTTTTACATCTTGATCTTCATACTTTATTTCAAGGTCGTTGTGAGAAGTATAATGCTTACGCTGCCTGTTGTCAGTTAAACACTTCATTTGAGGATAGACCTATGAACAGGCTCCCATTAGTCATTCATTGAGTAACAATTCCCTTTTGGCTTAACACACATAATTTAATGTTTTTCCTCAATCTCACATTGTAGTTTTATTAATCAGCTATGGAAAAATTTTTGCTCAAGATCTCAATTTTTGCATTCCAAAAGCGTTATTATAATCCCTGGGTAACGCCAGCTGCATTGCATCCTATTGCTAGCACTGAGATACATGATAAGAAATGCCAATTCTTGGATGAGATGTAAAGATCAAAATTATGTTTTTATATACTGCTCCAAAATATATCTACATAAAAAACAAGATTTTAAATGATTATTACTATAAAAACACATTTCAAAGTAAATGTTCAGAAAACTCACAGAACATGGTGTTCTTTTCAGGCTGGAGAAAATTTCACTCTCTTGATGTTTTGACACTTCTAATCTTGATTTTTCTGCCCCAAAATCGTAACTAAAATATAAGATACAAACATTTTTGAAGACAGATTATAAATTCTAATAGTCTCCTGTTATCCAGGAGAGATCTTGGGGTCATTGTGGATAGTCCTCTGAAAACATCCACTCGATGTGCAGCAGCAATCAAAAAAAGCAAAAACAGAATGTTAGGAACCATTAAAAAAAAGGGATAGCCGATAAAACAGAATATCTTATTGCCGATATATAAATCCATGGTATGCTCACATCTTGAACAGTGCATACAGATGTGGTCGCTTCATCTTGAAAGAGATATATTAGCATTCGAAAAGGTTCAGAAAAGGGCAGCAAAAATGATTAGGGGTTTGGAACAGATGCCATATGAAGAAAGATTAAAAAGACAGGGACTTTTCAGCTTAGAAAAGAGGCGGCTAAGGAGGATGTCATGAAGGTCTATAAAATCATGATACGTATGGATGAAGTGGGTAGGAGGGGAAGGCCTCAGGCAGCAGGGGTGAGGCTGGGCATTTGCACCCCCCCCAGCCACAGGTTCACCCACCATCCATGCTGCTAAGACAAAAATCTTCTGGCACCAACATATGTGGCATGCACACACTCCTAAGCTGAATGGACATAAAGCAATAATGCAGAGAAGAAACTTTATTACTGGTGCAGGCATGCTACCCATAAATAGCACACTTGAATAGCAAATGAATGTTGAGTGCTAGGAAAATATACTTATTTGTAAATTGAAAAAATCTCAAGTAAAGATCATGGAAATACAAACATAGAACTCTATACTACTAGTTACATACAATTACTTTGCAAAGTAAAACCTCACTGTAAAATAAAAATCACAAAGTGCCAGCCTACTTTTTCAGCTGAACAGAGTTGAAGTAACAACTGTAGTTCTTATATACACAAACCAAAAATACTTACACTAGTTTGCTTTCACTTCTGACTTATACCTTAATCTGAATATATAAATAAAAATTGTAATTACTTACTTGAAAAGGCTGTCTTTCACTAACTGTCAAGAAGGAAAAAAAAAAAAAAAAAAAAAAAAGATTTCTCTTAGTTTTTAAATGAAAACATTCATATTTAAAGCCAGAGAGTAACTTAAAAGTTAAAATAAAACCAGAACACTATTGTACCTTTGAAGGGACATAAGAAGAAAAGATTGAGAGCAATTTTGACTCTACTGATAATGGGGGCAATGAATCCAGTGGTATACCCGCTACTAACTTTTCTCTCGTGCTTTCATACCTAGCCTTCAGTTCTTCAAAAACAGAAAACAGAGATGAACCTAGTTCAGTCTTGGCAATGTCACTTTTAAAACTCCTGAGGGGGGAAAAAAAAATAAAAATACTTCAAATACATAGTAGGACATTCATATTACATTATTGTTTCTAGAATCAAAAATATTTCATGAGGCCTTAACACTTTTAGGATGCGTCTACACTTGCATTCCTCTTTTGAGAGGCATGCAAATGAGGTAAATCAAAATGCAAATTAGGTATAAATTTGCATATTTGGTGCCTCACTTGCATATTCTTATTTCAAAAGAAGAAAGCCAGTGTAGACGCTGCTCTTTCAAAAGTAAATCCCATCTTTGAAAGAATCCTTCTTCCCATTAAGTAAAGGGAAGAAGGATTCTTTAGAAGATGGGATTTACTTTTGAAAGAGCAGCATCTACACTGGCTTTCTTCTTGCAAAAGCAGCTCTTTCAAAATTAGAACATGCAAATTAGGCATTAAATATGCAAATTTAAACCTCATTTGCATTTTCAATGTACCTCATTTGCTTGCCTCTTTCAAAAGAGGAATACAAGTGTAGACGCACCCTTAGACTACGTCTACACTAGCCTGAAACTTCAAAATGGCCATACAAATGGACATTTCAAAGTTTACTAATAAAGCACTGCAATACATATTCAGCGCCTCATTAGAATGCCGGCAGCTGCGGCACTTTGAAACTGATGCGGCTTGCTGCCACACGGCTTGTCCGGATGGGGCTCCTTTTCGAAGGGACCCTGGCAACTTTGAAATCCCCTTATAAGGTGCTGAATGTGTATTTCAGCATTTCATTAGTAAACTTCGAAATGACCATTTGCATGGCCATTTTGAAGTTTTGGGCTAGTGTAGACACAGCCTTAATGTCCCAGAACCTCTCCCACCATATACCAAGAAATCTATAACAACTGTTCAGGTACTTGAAAGCAGTTATGTCTCTTCTCAGTCTTTCCTTTTGCAGACTAAACAAACCATTTTTTTCAGTCTTCCCTTAAGTCATGTTTTCTCGACCATTAATCATTTTTGTTCCTCTTCTCTGGACTTTCTCCAATTTCTCCACATCCTTCCTGAAACAGGACACCCAGAACCAGACACAATACTCCACTTGAGGCCTAATCAGCATGGAATAAAGCTGAAGAATTACTTCTTGTGTCTTATTTAAAATAGTCCTGTGAATATATCCTAAAATGATGTTTGTTTTTTTGTAACAGTGTCAAACTGCTGATTGCTTGTGGTCTTACTATAATCCCTAGATCCCTTTCCATAATACTTTTTCCTAGGTAGTCATTTCCCAATTTGTACGTGTGTGACTGTTCCTTGCTAAGTGGAACACTTTGTTTGTCCTTACTGAATTTCATCCTATTTATGTAGATAAGCTGGAGAAATGGTCTGACATAATTTTCAATTTTAATCCTATCCTCCAAAGCACTTTCAACCCCTCCCAGCTTGTTATCATCTGTACGTTTTATAAGTGTATTTGTATAGCCTCTGTGCCATTATCTAATAATTGATGAAGGTATTGAATAGACAGTCCCAAAACTGATCCCTGTGAAACCCCATTTGTTATACCTTTCCTGCATGACTGAACCATTGATAACTACTCTCTGGGAATAGTTATCCAGTCAGTTACACACCCAATTACAGTAGCTCCACCTACATTGTATTTCCCAGGATCAGTGTTTCCCAATTTTATGTGGCCACAGGACAATTTTAAACTTGAAAGAATGTTGCAGAACCCCATTCTCAATCTCTTCCCCTGGGCCGCCAAACCCACCCTCACACCCCAGGTTTAACCCCTCTCAGCCCCAAACCCATCCCCAGGACTAACCCATCCATGGCCCTGGCTGGTGCCCAGCAGGAGGAAATCTGGCATGGAGACATTCCGCTGGTGGGGGACGACGGACCGTGAGCCAAACCACACCCACTGGAAAGGTGCAGCTGCCCACATAGTGGGGCAAGTGAGGGGCTCTCTGCAGCTCCCTGCTCTGCTACTGCTGAAATAATGGAACTAAAGGCAGCTGGTTTAACGGCCGGATCCCACCTGCCAGCCATTAAATCAATTACATTTAAATCTACTGTTTCAGCGGTGGCAGGGCAAGGAGCTGAAGAGGAGTTGTTATTACGGAATTTTCTCGTGGAACTCTTATTTTCATTTCGCAGAACGCCGAGGTTCCGGGAAACACCATTCGGGACACACTGCCCTAGCTGTTAATGAGGTCATGTAAGACTATATCAAATGCCTCATTAAAGTCTACACAGACCACATCTACCACTTCCCCCATTTATCCACAAGCCTTGCCATTCTATCACAGAACACTATTCATGCTGAGTGTTGCTTACCCCCACATTACCTTCCAGATGTTTGCAAAGGGATTCCTTATTTATTCTATTACCTTTCCTGGTACAGTGCTTGCGCTGAGTGGTCTGTAATTCCCTGGAACTGAATGCCCACTTATATTTTCTTTTCTCCCACTGTGCTCAGTATGACTATCCACTTACTTATTTTTCCTGATCTTTTCTGTCTCATTTGGCTTCTATTTCCCCTGTGCCTCTCTGGTCCTACCCTGTCCCTCGCTCGCTGGCATTTCAATTAGTTTTCACCTTCTCTGTGCTGTCTTGGCACCAGCACTGGTACAATGATAGCACAAGAGACTATTTTCCTATTTTAAGTTCCAATACCTGACAGTACAGTAGCCATGCCAACTCCTGGAAGAGAGCATGTGCAGTCACCCTGCAGAGATCTTTTGCAACTTTGTTCTTGGAAACAAGTGAACAGACTTAGATGAAATTTTCAAAGCACGCATATAACCAGAGGCAAACACCTGTTATGGAAAATTTCAGGCTGAACGGTTAAGGTGTGACAAAGTGATAAGCACTTGAAAACAGGATCTAATAATGGAAAGTGTCAGCCAATCTCAACAGTATGCAGCAATGCTTCATTTTTAACAGTACTTATACAAAACACAGACTACAGTAAAAGCTTTATTAGCTGTCACGTTGGGGCTTAGGGGTCAAAAATTCTGGTTAACTAGGAGGAACTGAGTTTGAGTGCATGTGGGATCTCAGGGCTGGGGCCCAGGAAGGGGTGTATTTGAATATATTTTCAACTAAGCATGTAAAGGAATACATACCATATTTTCATAGCAGTGATTATTATTAGATCTGGAATATATTAATTTCATAAGATTCTAACAACCAACAGGTATTTGGTTAGCATTCATTTGGATTTTAGCAAAGCATTTCCTGCTGCTCTATTTAGATTAACAACTATCTGAATTTTTTCAAATTCTATTGAAAAATATAACACCTGTTTTACTCAAGAAAAATGAAATTAATGCATGCCTGTTAAAACCTTCTTTTTCTTCTACAACAAGTCTGTATATCTTCCAGCAGTGCTGATGACACATCCAATAGTGAGTTCTTAGAAGCTGCAATTCTGCTTTTATAGCTCTCTGCATCATTGTCCTACAACAGTCTGATGAATAATTCTTCTCAATTTCTTCGCTAAGATGAAACATCCTTTAAAAGGAAAAATATATTATTGAATTAAGTGAGAGAACATTTCTTACTTTATTCAAACACAACAAGGAATCCTGTAGCTCCTTAAAAAGTAAAAAAATTAGTTGGGCAAAAGCCTTCATGGGCTGGAACCCACTTTGGCAGATGCCTGAAGCAGAAAATTCAGTTTGGCACATTTTACTTATGCGCGCGCGCACGCACGCACACACACACACACACCCCCCCCCCCCCGGGCTGTTCTATTATTATGCAGCAGACAACTGATAAGGTTGTTTCAATCAGGGTGGAAGTGAGACATTCCTAGCAGTCAACCCCACAGAACCTTCTGAGCAAATAAGTTTGTCTGTCTTTCAGGTGCGTTACCTACCAGCTCTGTGTTCTTGGGGAACCAGGGCATAGTATGCAGCCTGTTCCACTCATGAAAGACCTCCTCACTCAAACTCTGCTTGAACCAAAGCAAATCAGATGAAAAACTTACAAAAAGCAATGAAAAGGCAACGTAAGACACACCTAAACATCTCTGGAAACTCCTCTAACCTTATTTACATCAAAGATGGGACAGAAAGGCATCTCTATTAGCATACAGAATGGAGGAGAACAGCCACTCCAAGGCAAGAACCACACTTAACCCTGGGACACAAAAGGCAGGAAAGTACTGCCTGCTGGGAAATCTCTGTTCCAGATGCTAATAAACCCAGGCCTGCACACACCTAGATCAATAACTGACAGACCAATTTTAGAAATAACTCTTCTATTGGTATTCAAAACACTAAAGTTGCCTAATTGCATTATACATAAGAATGGCCATACTGGGTAAGACCAAAGGTCCATCCAGCCCAGTAGCCTGTCTGCCGACAGTGGCCAGTACCAGGTGGCCCCAGAGAGGGGGGACTGAAGACAATGATCAAGCAATTTGTCTCCTGCCATCTATCTCCAGCCTCTGACAATCACAGGCCAGGGACACCATTCCTACCCTTGGCTAATAGTCTTTTATAGACCTAACCTCCATGAATTTATCTAGCTCTTTCTTAAGTTCTGTTACTGTCCTAGACTTCACAGTCTCCTCTGGCACGGAACGCTGCCCAGAGCCAGGGCAATGCCTGTTGTCTAGCGGTCTCCCCACAAAAACCAACCCACCAAACAAAAAATCCCATACAAAACGCAAAAAAACAAGAACACACCACCACTTTGGAACATGCCCCTGAAATCATCAGTTACAGCCACAAGCTAGTGTTCTCCTTTGAGCCATTGTTGGTTCCCTACAAAAACCCCTACCCATTGTCAAGTGAAGTGTTCTGGTGTCTGGGTCTAAATTCTGCATCAGGTCCACTGGGACTTCATCTTCTACTGACTGATTATGCTGGGGGCTCTGTTCTGCCTGACTCCAACACTCTGGACCCCCAGCCACCTTCACCACCTGTGAACCCAGATTGATTCAAGTTTCACTGAGTGGTGAGATCCATCTCTCTCTCAAGGTAGAGCCTCCTGACTCAGTATGGTTATTACTGGGAAATAAATAAGTTTCATGGGTAAGCTGGTTGCTTCTCTCTTTTCCACCCCATCTCCCTCCTTGGGGACTGGATTCATTTTGGCTTCCCCATTTGCTCTGCAACAACACTCCTTGTACCTAAGCTAAAGATCCCTGCAGCATGCAAAAATCCTGTGGAATATGCTCATCAAGTGGGTTATTAGCAAAACAGTTATGCCATGAGATTTGGGATAGGCATTGCTGTCCAACCCAGTCTCCTGAGTCCAGAGACCTGTAAGGGGTCAACTTGTGAGTGCTCATTAACTGGTCTCTTCAGACTTGCTCTGTTCGTGTGTGTGTGTGAATCTGCTTCTAGGATGGGAAAAACCCAACTCTGGGGAACCTAAGTCTTGCAAAATAGCTCCACTGGGAGGGAGCTGGCAGAAGGAAGTAGCAGCATTCCATATAGAACATAAGTGACACAAGCAACACCCCCCTCCCACCCCAGAAAGGTAACATTATAAAATGAGGATACCCCAAAGTAACGGGCAAATCTGGTAACAACCTGTGTGCCACAGGATGACTCTGATTTTGCTGAAACAGACTAACACAGCTACTCCGCTGAATATTAATTTATGGCGACTATATTACCTTGACATTTGTACTACTTTTAGCAGGAATATCTGACTACATTTTAAGAGGAAAACTTGAGACATACGATGAGTTAATTCCTACTCTCTGCTAGCCAAATAGGAAAAACAGTATTCTGCAGTATGAGGGATAGTGGCTTTCACATTATATTGATCACTAACTAAAAAGCTGAAATGGCACTAGCACTCTAGTCATCTTCATCCAGAAGTGTAGTCAAATGACACTCAGTGGCTCTGTTAAATCTTCAGTGCAAGCACTAATAAATATTTTCCTTGCATTCATAATTTACTAATTCAGAAATAAAATCTCAAAGCCATTGAGTAAATTCTACATTTATCACTGAGCATCTATAAACATCAATATTTACAATTTATGACATACCCATCAGTATTTTCTTTGAAATCTCTGAGGCTTAACTTATTTTTCAACTCCAAAGGGTCCTAGAACAATAATTTAAAAGAAAATAATTAAGTGTTTGCTTTAGTGACATCTAAAGTTACAAATGCAATTATCTTCTTTTTAAAGTTTATTGTGAGCTGTTCAATTAGCTCAAAATTACCTTAATTTGCGAAATCCATTCAGTTTCACTGCAGATACAATTTTCCCATGTCTCAGCAAGCCATGAGGCAATCCGTTCCATATTGCCACCTACACACGACAAATCTGTATTGCAGGCAATACTTCTGCAGGTCTCAGTCTCCCATTCTTCAGACCTGATTTTGTTCAGCTTCGTTAACTTTGTGTTATTTGCTTCAGGTACCACAGAAGCATCAGCACTAGTAGTTCTGCTTGTAGTGAAACAAGCCCCAAATTCAGAACTCACATCAACAGTTTGGTTAACTGTAACTTTATAATTACTTGTACTGTTATTCAAGCATGTGAAATACTTATTTTCTGAGTTAGGAAAATCTACTTGATGTACGGTACCATCACCAGCATATTTATCTATAGCTTCTACGCAAGACAAAGGACTCTTTTTCATTGAAACTCTGGGGAGCACAAACGAAAAATCTGTTTTTGTTTCAACATTCTGCTGGCTACAATCATGACAATCAGAATTAAATGCAGACAAGAATGACTCATCACAACTACAAGAAAGTGAATCAGCTCCATTTTTACTGGAAAACTGTGTGGATGTTTCAGAAGATTTTTCATATGGCAATACACAAGAATTTCCATGCTTCTGCAACATGTTAGTGCCATGACCATCTCCCATTTTGAAGTCTATTTTTAGAGTCGTTTGTGATGACTGTGCAACCTCCATCTTTTGCTTACTTTCTGAACTGCTCATAGAGAGCGATTTTTGATAAGCCCCCTCTCTATTCACAGCACTATCACTTTCAAATGAATTTTCACTAAGTATACTATGATATGTATCATCAGTTTGTTCCTCCACATGATTTTTACATTTTAGGCCTTCATAATCTATTGATGATACAAAATCCTGAGATGTTTTTGAGAATTGTGCTATAGCTGTTTTATTATAAAACTGATCAACTACACCATAATCCAAGTCAAAAGAACTGTCACCTAATTTGCTATTAGGATTTTGTCCACCCATGGCTTCGTGAGATGTAACTTCATGAACTGGATCTACCAACTTCAGAGCTTCTGAACATTGTGTTCTTAGAGTTTTAATTTGCTCATTAGGAATATCTGAGGTACTGTGACTGGAATAATCTTGTTCTTCAGCACTTTGATACTCCAGTTGAGAGTCTTCAGGTACATCACTCTTATGTCCTTTGTCACCCTCTTTATAACTGAAATGTATATTGTTGCAGACCTTTCCCAACACATCAGCTTCACTTCTGTCTTCCCACACTTTGGAAATCACCTCTCTTTTTTTATTGTAAGTTTCAAGTTCTGCATCTAGTGATGAACTGAAACAAGTTAAGTTTTCATCTGGAAACTTCAATTCTGAGAAACTTGTGGAACATGCCTGGCCTGAAACAGCACAGTTGATGCTCTCTGCAAGTTCACTGGAGAGAGTATCAGCACAGTTCATTTTAACAGACTTGTCTATTGCATAGGCTGGTTCAGTGAAGACTCCTGTTTTACTGATATCACTGATCTTCTCTCTTTGTTCCATGGTCTCACTATCAGAGTTGTGACTTGAAGCAATCAGCTCAAACAGTTTCCTCAAATCCACTTTTATTATAAAATCTTGAAGTCAACGGCTTGTTTTCATGTATAGGTTTCTCACCTGATTAAAAGCAAGAAGTTCAAAGTGATCTCTTATATTGAAAAATATGTCAATGTATAAACATTTTGTCAGCTAAACAGAGTGGTCTCACGCTGCCATCAGCCACACAGTAAACCCACAAGACACGTGCAACCAAGCTGCTTGTGTCTCAGGTTAACATGACTGCTGTTCCTGACAGGAGCAGGGGAAACCGCTCCTGCGGGGGGCAGCAGCGTGACTCTCAGCTGTGCCTCTCGCAGGAATGGTTTCCTGTCCCAGAGTGGCAGGGAGCTGGGAACCAGGCAGCAGCCTGGCTCCTGGCTCCCCCGCGGCTTGCAGAGCTGGGAAACTAAGCAGGTCAGCAGCCCTTGTTACTTTCCTGGATCCAAGGAGGGAAGAGGAGCCAGCTGGTCCTGGTTCCCAGCTCCCCTCCATTGGCCTGAGACAAGAAACTGACCAAGGCTGCTGCCGTGGTCAGTTTCCCAGCTCTGAAAGGGAAGGGGAGCTGGAGCTGGCTTCCCTCTGGTTCCAGGCTCCCTGCCACTCGGGGGGCCAGGAAACTGCAGCCTGACTCCCGGCTCCCCTCGACTTGCATGGAAATTCGAGTTACGCGGGCCCCCCTGCAGGAACGCAGCTCCCGCGTTCACTGTGCGGCGCTCAACCCAGCCTCGCGCCACCCGCTTTCCAAAAGCGGAACAATCTCACCGCGAGCTCCCCGGGTAAAGCAGGGGGCGGGGGAGGGGGGCGCGATCGCTAGTTATTGTAACGGCAGCAGAACCCTACGTTACCGCAGTGACTGCGGGGGCGCCCCAGAACCGCCTCAGATGAAACGCTGCAAAGGGGAGGGAGGATCCCGAGCCCAGCCCCCCCCCGCGGCGGCGGCGGCGGCCGCGCTGCTGGGGGCGCGAGGACTCACGTGGCGCGTGTGGCGCGAGGCAGCCGGCGGAGGCCTGACGCGGGCGCAACTGCCGGGCCGGGCCCCGCCGGCTTGACGGCTTCGGAGGAAGCCGGGAGCAGATGGGGGAAGCGAACGCGGCGCGGCGCCGCACGGGACCCGCGGGGTTGACGCTGAGCGGCGGAGGGAGACAGGCACCGAGGCGGCGTGTGGTAGAAGGGGCCCGGGGGGGGGGAGGGGCACTGACCCAGGAATGGGGGAGGGGAGACCCGCTGCACACAGGCCGGAGCGGGGTGGTGCTGGGGGCAGAGAACTGGGGGGGGGGCTGCGCTCCGCCGTAGGAGCGAGCGAGCGCGCGCGCGCGAGCACAGACCTGAAGGAGAACGAGGCTCCAACCGGCGCGGGGCAAACGCCCCCCGCCCCGCCCTTTAGCGGCTCAGCCCGGCCGGGAGAGCGCGGCTTGCCCCCATTGGCTGGCCGCAGACGGCTTCCCCTCTCCTGATTGGCCAGTCCCGCAAAGCGGCGGGAGGGCGCCGAAGGAGCGGCCGCCCCCAGCACGCGCCGGGAGCCTCGTTGGGAGCGTGGCGCCCGGCGCGCGACGCCCAGCCCCGCCCCCCCGGTTGATGGCGGAGGCCCGCGAGCGCTCACGGACCCTCCCCCCAGCTCCCGGGCTTGTCACGCCGGGTCGTGGCCGCCGCCCTCGCCCGTCTACGGCCGCGCCCGGAGTGGCGGAGGCGAATGGAGTTACGGTGGAGCGTGCCTGGCTCTTACCGCCTTCCAGGCGCTCAGGGGCAGCCTCGTGTGCTCGGCGCTGTACACGCCAGGCCCCGGCGCCAGGAGGGCGGCTGCAGGGGAGTTCGTTTTAGAAAATCGTCTTTAGAAGTGACAGTTGTGACCCCCCCAAAAAAAATGTGGGGGGCAGGGAGGATGCTGGCGTTGCAACCCCCCCCAGCCCCATCTCCAGGGAACAGGCACCAGCGCCCACGTGCAGCACCAGCCCTGGCACCACAGGCTGTGCCTCCAAAATCCAGCAATGGACCACAGATGGCCCCAGAGGACAGAGATTGCAGCAGGAGCCAGCAGCCTGGCTGGGATGGGAGCCAGCAGCAGCAAGCCAGGGCTGGCGGCTGGCAGTCTGGGCTCTTGGCAGGCTAGCAGCATGGCTGTGGTCTGCAACAGTAGGGCTTGGCTTCCAGCAGCGGGGCTGCAGCTGGCAGCAGCAAGGCTGAAGGTAGCTGTAGGGGGACAGGGGACCTTTCTGGGTCTGGCAGATCCACCCGTTTGAGACCATTCAGGTCCCAAGAGTGCTGGACCAGGGAGAACCAACCAACCAACCAGTATTATCAGTCAGATGGTTTCCATTAACCAAATCTTGAGGGACATGTCAGGGTCTTTCTTCCAGCAGGTTGAGCTCACTGGCTCATTTTACTTTGGTTATGAACAGCCCCTCCCCCAAATTCACAGTACATTTTGGTTAATTTCATCATCAGAGGCTTTTAAAAACCATACATTTTATGAGTTCATGTATTTAAATCTGAAATTTCCTGGTGGTGTAATTGTAGGGAGCCTGACCCTAAAAGGAACTGGAGTCACCCAGTTCCTGGAGGAGGGAGGGAGGGAGGAAGGAGTGGTATGGTCAGCACCCATAGCAGCACAGATGTGAGGATGGTACGGTTTTGCCAGACTTTGGGGCCCCAGACATCAACTCCCAATTTTCCACTGCTCAGCTCTGAACTAATGTCATGGTATGGAATTGCCACCCTTACTTCTGTGCTGCTGCTGGAACAATATTGCCAGCAGAACTGGGTACCTGGCCAACACTCACTGCTTCTGGCGACCTAGCTTTGAAGGCAGTGCAGAACTAAGGGTGACCAAACTGCAGACTTGCCCCCACCCCCATACCCATTTGAGAAATACTGGTTTTGCATGTGAAATATGTATAGTGGGTGGCAGTGCTTTTTTTGTGCTGGTATTTGCAGATGCTGAATACTGGCATCTCAGCAGCCCCAGCTGTGGGATGGGGAGGGAAGCCAGCTGAGTACTAGCTCCTCTTTTTTTGTAAAAAAGGCACTGGTGTGTGGTAAAAAGCAGACAACACATGAGATTTCACAGTCAGTCTGAATTTGTTAGGGTCCCCCTTACAAAACAGCTTACAGATACTTGGCATTCATAGGCTTGGGCCACATTTGTAACTGGTTTTAAAACTTTGTTCATGGAGTGGGCAACATTAATAGAGACTACTGAATGTAAAAGTTTCTGTAGCTGTCAGGGATTTCTCAAATGTAAAGATAGGAGGATAATATTGAATTTAAGATTCTTTTAAAGAGAGTAACATCTAAAAATGAGAACACCGTGTGAGCAGTCTGAGAAAAACTTAGCCTTCAGGAAAAAGAGAGGCTCTTCCCTCCAGCAAACTTCAGAACAGTGCAGTGGCAGCTTTGTAGTAAAGTTCTAATTGCATGAACTCATTAAATATTTGTGACATTCCTGTTGACATGAGTGAATGTACATTAAAAATCTCTTTACACAGACTAGTGCTGATTAATTGAAAAATATACAGAAGATGGACATTTTTCTTTCTGAAATAAAGCCTGTATTAAGGTAGGCATAAACACTAGTACGGTAGACCCCCAACTTACACCAAATTTACACAAAACTTCGGGGACCCAGGAAGCTGACAAGGGCACCAGCCCGTGTCAGTTTTCTGGCTCCAGAGGAGAGCTGGGGGACCAGGTAGCAGCCTGGCTCCAGCTCTTCTCCACTTGCAGAGTCAGGAAACTGAAATCAAGCTCAAACAGGAACACCTTTACTAAGATCAGGGCCTCATACTGTTTAACTGGTTATAATGGAGAAAAATCTAATTATAAGAGCTCCACTCCTAGACAATAGTGACTTCCCATGATCTGGCAAATTCTCTCATTCAGTACCGTCAGGTCTCGAGGATGCCGAACTAGAGGTTTGACTTGTAATACATTTTAAAACATACTAGGACAGGTAAATTGAGATACATTTATGGCCAGAGCTAGATAAAAATACAACGTTCACTTGATTCTGTTGAATAAGAATTACTTTTATGCCTGTGCAGGAAGCTTGGATGAAATGAAACGTTAGTGTGGTTTATATACACGATGTGATAAATAAGTGAAGCAATAATGCATCACACTCCTTTAATTCAGCCAGCAGAACCATTGTTGTAATTCTGGGTATTTCTCAAACTCAAGATTGGCAACCATCCCTCATTGTACAGTGGGATTTATAAAGGACTGAACTGTTACCTTCAAACCAATTTATAGCAAGTTTGAACCCTTATTAGCTCCCTATTTCAATCTAGTCAAAATAAAAGCCTGTTCTCAGTGCAGCAGCTTGTAAGAAAGCTACAGATTTTATGTTTACATTCAGAAATATAAACCCTTTTAATTATATATTTTAACTTAAACTGAAATAAAAACTTACTATGATTTGTATAGCCGTTTAAAGAAGAAACCTTTTACCAACAGTCTCATTTAAAAAAGCCTACATTTTCTAAAGACATCTGTCATGATAGAACACTCCATAACAATGCCCAAATAAGTAACACTGATATCTGTATATGAATCTTCAGATCAGTTCAGGTCTCTGTGCTTGTTTATCTTAACAGAAGAATTGATTTTAAAAACCATTTAGATTAACACACCATCTTTTTAAATACAATAAAATATTTCAAAATATATCCAAGTACAGCAAATTTAAATACTATCATGGAGCATGGATTGTGATTCTGTAACAAACTGCCACATGGAGTGCTAAGGAAGCCAGTAGGGCTGTACCTACACAGCAGTTGGGAGTACATCTGCCAATCCAGGCAGATAGACTTGTACTAGCTTGCTGGAATGTGCATGCTAAAAATAAGTGCGGCTGTTGCACCTCTGGTAGAGTCTCAAGCTAGTCATCCAAACTCAGACATGGGCTTGGGTGGGCTTAAGAACCTGAGATACTGCCAAAGCCACATATTTATGAGGCTGTTTTTAATCACACTAGCTCCAGTGTATCTGGCTTAGGAGGCTCACTTCCAGATGCAATGTAGATATACCCTTGAACTCCAAGCAGATTTACTGGCTTCCCCATGGCTGGAGCTCATGTTTCCACCGCCATTTAAAGACTTGCTGGTGTCCAGTCTTCATAGGAATATACATTAATATGCTACAATCAATTGGTAATTTTTCCTTACAACTAAACCTACATCATATTGAGATTCAGAGAGAACAAAATATGGTTTGGGTATTCATCTGGTTTCCAACACAGACTTCTTGAGAGTGTAAACTTCCAGGTTATGGAACTTTGATTCGACCTCTCTCTGTGAGAAGAGATTAATGCATGTGGATGAAAAATAAAAACTCCTTTTTAAAAGCATCACAGCACTTCCTGTTAAACAAAGTATTAGTTTTAACTTTTATCCCAACACTTTTCACTAATTTTTCTCCTGATTTTTGATAGAAGACAATATTTCCACCATCACCACCACAAGAAAAGATGCCAAATGGCAATCACACAACCCTTTAATAAAATACTACTGTACGTTTATTTTAATAAAAAAATGTAATTGCAGTTTGTAGACACTAGATCCTCTATACACCAGAACTTATAAAAGTCACAAAATTGCAAATCCGGCTTCTACATTTAGTGCGAGGTACTCAGCAAGAAACCTGGTTCTGCATCTGAATATTCCTGATGTAAAAGCCCAGTTGGAGGTGGAGATTTCATTTAAAGATGGCCTTTAACATACTATACAGCTTTTTATCTGACTGACAAGAGCAAGAAATTATACTTAACCCTGTTCCAGATGGCCTCGAGGGCCTCTCCAGCCCTACATTTCTATGATTTCTCTAGACCCACAGAAGCCTCATCCTAAACTCCCTCGCTCATCTCTCTCTTTCTCTTGGCGGTTACTTGATAATGAGTAGGACATCTTCATGCCACTCTCCTATTTGTGAGTCTGTTAATGATCTACCCCTCACTGATCTACTCCTTCCTCAATGATGGTAAGTAGGCCAGATGCCTACATTCATTCAGATGGAATGAAGAGTGTTCTTTCTCTAGCCAGGGAAACATCTCATTAAAGCAATTAACCACAGAGATCAGCAATACTTCCCTAGTGGACAACAGCAGTGTCATATATTCTAAATATGGAGAGAAGCAAGAATAGCATGTGGTCCAGAAACCCAAAGCTGAGGTTAAGGAGAAACTGGGCCTCTCAACCCTGAATCTGGCACTGTGGGTGGCATGCAACAGAAATGAAGGGATTTTAGAACCATCACATTCATGGCAAATTATTTCAGTTGAAGAGATAAGGAATCTGGAACAAAGTCTTCGTGGGGGTTTGAATAATAATCATTCCTTAAGTACTACAAAATTTCTGTCTGGGTGATAAAATGCTATTCTCCTTTGAATTCAACACCATGAATCTTTTCTAACAAAACAGAGCTGTAATGCTAGCTGTGAGTCAGTAGATTGTAAAAACTTCCAGGGATACTTTAATTGATTATGATTTCTTTTCGAAGAGAAAGTGGAACATTATTTTTTAGAAGACCCAAGGAACAGTTACTGACAATAATGTACGTAGCAATGTACTATAAAGTGCTTCTTTATTTCTCAACTACTTAGCAAAGATTAGACTGGTCGGTCTTTTGTAGAAACACAGATTCCTAACAGTTCAAGTACTGATAGGTGATTTCTGATACAGAACCCTTCACACATTTTGTTGAAACCAACGATATTTGTCTGACAACTTGAATATACTGTTATATTGAATAAAATAACGTAAGTGCAATCCATCTTTTTTAAAACATGGCCTTACTCTGGTTTATTTTATGCAACATTACATCCTTTAAAAGAAGTATTTTACTTCAATTTCAAATTTAGGATTAAATAATACACATGAAAAGCTGTAATTCAGTGAAGCTATTGCCTATTCACCCTGAAATCAAATAGTCTTACAATTGAACAGGGGCAAAAATCCTTCCAAAAACCTTCATGTTATTGGCAAAGTCATTTAAGGTCACTTTTGCTTCCACGACCATTATCTTCCATGGCTTCCACTGAAGGAGTTTTGCTTTGTAATGGCTTGAGGTTCCACAGTGTTTTGTTAATGAACAGCCTACTATGAATATACGACTGTAGTCACTAAATTGCAAATACTGCCACGTGAAGTCCAAAATTTACAGCTTTTTCCCCCTTACATTTCAGCAAAACAAAATTCAAGTCCCAGTTTTATCTTTAACACCATTTTAAATGGCAAAAAAATGGCTGCTTTGCCTTTTGGGATGAAGAACCAACACGATGCCCAGTGTGCTTGTTAAATGGTTTACGGTATTGCAAATGTACAAAAAGTACAGCGTGGAAGGGCATCAATAGGCACAGCCATTTGAATCAGCTAGTCCTGTGCAGATAGTGCAGCAGGATTGAATCTGAGTAGAGAAAAACCACAATTTGGTGGCATATAGCAAACGCTTGTGTGCGTTCGGGGATTTTTTGTTCTTGGAAGGCATGATGATGAAGTATCCCAAACAGCGAAAGACCTAAGCATCTCCAATATTGTTCTTATTCCATCAAGCTGTAGTTTTCAGTGAAAGCTGGCTATTATTGCTGAGACAGTAAAGCACTTCGATTGGCTTTCATCTTCTCCAGACGTTTCACTAGATGGCCATTGCTAACTTCAAGCTCTTCGGTTTTATCCAATGCTGAGCGAAGCTGAAAGGAAGAAGCAAAGGAAAAAACATCATTAGCTTTTGAAATGTTTTTCCTTTCCCAAAGAAGGTGGCTTTGGTGTTTTACCAATGCTAATTCTATTCTGATTTCCTTATTTCTGCCACTTCCTTACAAGCTCAAACAGAAGGTCCTGATGAATTTCAAATGAAATTACTGCCTGCAACATTGCCTTGAAAACAACACAATATATTTTATTCATAAGACAGTCTTCCAGACAAGCATGCCTCAAACTCAGAATTCAAGTGCCATTGTCTATGCTACTATGGTCACAACTTTTGCAGGAGTATAATAGAACAAGAAGGGACGTCAAGAGATTTCCATCCCCTGCACTCATGGCAGGACCATGCACCATCTAGATTCTCTGTGACAGGTGTTTGTTTAACCTGCTCTTAAAAATCTCTAATGAGAGAGATTCTACAAGTTTCCTGGGCAATTTATTCCAGCGGGTAACCATCATGACAGGAAGTTTTCTAATGTCCACTTCCTTTGCTGCTATAATAAATTTTGTACCAAGTATGCCTTGTGAGGTATCATTTGAAAAGGCATAATCTAATGTTGTAATTCAGGGTAACACCCATCCAAACCAGTTTTTCAGACAGAGAGAAACTGGTCCTAGCTAGGTTTTTAAAAAACTATCACTCTCCTGCAGGTGGAAGATACTTCACCTCTCCTTCCCCTATCCCTCTGCTCATAACATCAAACAATCACAAGGAATTGAACTAAGGAGGGAGTGGTTGCAGGCTGGAAGAAGATGCAGCTCGTGAAACTTACAAGAACAAATGTTGAGACACAGTGTGCTCTCTAATTTTTTCCATTCATGAGCAGAATGAATTTTGTTATGTGCACCAATATGGAGGTGATGTGTGATGTATCACTTTTATATTGGTGCACATAAAATTCATGCAGTGGTGATGGGGCCAAAGCATTAGTGGGGAGCAGGGGGGTCAGGCTTAGGGAACAGGAGTGTGAAAGCTGGGGTTGAGGGTGCAGGCTCTGGGGAGGAACTGGGATGCTAGGATGTTAGGGCTCTGGCAAGTGGTACAGACTCTGGGGTGGGACCAGGCTGTGGGTCTGAAGTGAAGGAGGATGCTCTGGGGCTACTGTGAGGAGAGAGGACTCCCTTCCATCTCTTTCCTCTTGATAGCGGCATCTGGGGCTGGGAGGGAAAATCACCTCTCTCCACCAGGGTGGCTCCAATGCCGGGCCTGCAAGATAAGCACCCCTCCCTTGACCCAAGCAAGTTCCAGCTGAGGCGAGGTTGGAGCTGAGGGAGGGCTGTCCCAGCCACAGCAGATCCTGTTTTTCAGGGCTGCCACGTATAAAGAGGTTCAAGTGTACTTTGATGTCCGAATATCATTTGCTTTCTATCGATTTATGGGGGAACCAACTTTCCAAACTCTCATGAAGGATGGTCCCTGCTCCAGGGGCCTCACGCTTTAAGAACAAACAAGCCGAGCGCGCTTTGGGAACAAGGAAAAAGAACACCAATATGCACGTCAAAGTCATTGCTTCATTATAGGCAGGATGGAGGAAGTGAGTCTTTTAAGGGCCTTACATTGCTAGAATAGGGGCACTGTGGATGATATCAGTGAGATTGTAGAAAAGGCAACAATAAAAGGAAGCACAGAGGTTATTGTGTGAGAAACTGACAAAGGAGCAGACAAGGGCTCAGGTACTGGCAAACTGGCAGGGCAGGTAATATGAAGCTGAATAGAAGATGAGTAGGAAGGGACAGGGTTATACAGAGCTTTTAAGATGACGACAAGATGCTTAAATTTGAGGAGAACATGTATGGGGAGCCAGTAAACAACAAATAAGGAAGGCTAAATAAGACTTTAAGCACCAAAGTCTGAAAAGGAGGATATAAAATTTAGACTTCTGCCAAATATGTAAAGTTGGTTGTGTGGCCTGTCTTCTGTGTCTTTTACCATTGACTGTGTGTCATTGTGGTTAAATAGGGAAACACCACCTCCAATACTCAGTGCCAGCATTTTCAGCTTCCTAAGGAGTCTCATTTATACACCCCAATAGGGGCAAAGATTTGTAAGTAGAAAAACAGAAGCTGTAATTGAGAACTGATTCTTAATAAAGTTAGATAAGAAACATACATGACAATACTTGAACTGTTTTTATAGTACAACCCAGATTATTCAAGTTTTATGTATGCTGACTGACATGAACATTCAGATTTGACACATAAATGACACTGTCATTGAAGTGGAATTATACTACAGACTAGAACTGCACTGAAGGATATAACCCTGTGACATGAGAGCTACAGTGTGTGGTCAATAGCGCCAAGTCTGACATAAGTCAGAGAGATGTGTGAGACATTCAGGAGGACATTTCCGGAGAGAGTCAGGTACAGTAATCACTTCAGAGGAGGTGTGCTATCATTCATTATCTCAGGTGCATTTGCATTAACCAGATTAGATTCTAACCAAATCCTTCAGCACAACTAACAGGAACAATGCAAAAGTAGCCATTTACATCTCACTAACCCAAGAACAGTGGCAAGTACTGTATTGCGTCTGTTAGTCTATAAGGTGCCACAGGACTTCTTGTTGTTCTTGAAGTACTGTAGTAAAAATTTTTAGCGTCAAGCTTGCTTCTTCTTTACAGAAACTTTATTTGCTCGTCAATAATATAATTGACTTATGCGTTACCTCTCTTTGGAGTTTGCGTTTCTCGGCTTTCAGTTCATCTTCTATTTTTTCAGCATTTTCAGCAGCACTTTTGTATCGTGCTACCTGACCCTCCAACCGTATTACCTAAGGTTAAAAACCAAGTATACTGTTAAGAACTGTACACATGTAAAACAACTTCTGATCCTGTCTTTCCTTTGGCAACAACCTGAAGATGGAAATCTACACTGTGTTACTAGAATGAAGGGTATGTTCTGAATAAAACTACACCACAGAAATATCAGTTACTAATAACTCCAGATTGCCTGTTCACGGGAATTGTTTCAGTGTATTAAAAATGTAACTTACCAATGCTGAAAGTTAAACATGGCACACTTTTTTCTATAATCAGGGCTAAGATGGTTTAGTTGGGGCTGGTCCTGCTTTGAGCAGGGTGTTGGGATAGATGACTCCCTGAGGTCACTTCCAACACTAATTTTCTACGATTATATGACGAAGTAGTCTGATTCTTTCCTCTCTGAACAATTGTGTTGCTGACATATGAAGCCCAAAAGGCACAATGAGCAGGGACATGCAACTCTATTATGCAGACACATACAGCCACCCATTAGCTTTCAACCAGTCAAGAACTGCATGTATGTAACCACATTTTCAAGTGTGTTCTTTTATTTTCAAACCGTATTAATACAGATCCTTGAGGCGGGATGCTGTTTTGAATTCTACCTTTGAAGAATTCCATTTCCTATAAGTAAATGAAAGTATTTCCAATCTGTGTGAACTCAGTGAAATTGGGATGGTTAGGAGTTCGTAACTTTTTTAAAGCTTGTTACAGCAACAAAGATAAAGTCTTGTCTCCACTGCCTCAGCGTTTGGACTTCAGGTGTGAATAGCAGTGCACATCAAATTTTTTCACTGTAACTTCCCCACGTGGCCCGTGCAAGTACTGACGTGAAGGTTCATAGGTCATGTTAACGTTGTCATTTTCAGCAAGGACTTCCTATACGCTGGGGGGAATTCTGCACCACTGCACAATGCAGAATTTGTGCAGAATTTAAATCCCTTCACCACCACCCCTCAACCTGCCAAATTTGCCCATAGAACTGCTGGACTCCCTCAGAACCCGGCTTCCCAGCCTGCAAATACAGGATGTTGCCAGGGGTAGGGAGAGCAGGAGAGTTCCCAGCAGCTGCCATTCCCAGCATGCCCTGAAGGAAGGAACATGTGCTGGAAACTACATACAAGCCTGTGACTCAGCATCATGCAGTTTCCCCCAGTGGATCCCAGGTTTCTGGGGTGCAGGTGTCAGGCCCTGCAGCCGGGCTGTGTGGGGAAGGAGTGTGACTGTCTGTGCTAGGAGATCCCATGCAGCCCCTCCAGCACTCTCCCAGTACACATCTCTCACATCCCCAAATACCACTTCCAGCACCTGCAACTGTCCCGTCACCTTTACCTCCCGTTCTCCCCAGCAGTATTCTCTTTTTGGGAAACCCCTGATAGTAACCCTATGAGGGCAGGGTGAAAAAAAATGAAAATCAACTAAAAGATCAAAGAGCCAATACTTTTTCTCAAGATGTGTGACCCATCCAGGTTGAGGCACCAAAAAAGTGTAACAGAAAATCAGAAACTGGGCTGTTATATGCATTTCTTTAACTCTCCACTCCTGCTGGAATCTATTTTGTATTACGGACATATTTGCTAATAGATAATTATTTGGATACCTTCAAAAATACCTGAAACTAGCCTAGCATTAATATTATCAGAACAACACATTATTATGTAGAATTTTAGAATATTGTATGCAGAATTCCTTTTTGGGTGCAGAACTATCCCAGGAGTGTACTTCCGTGTATACTTGAGGTATTAGTTCTTAGCTGATCACTCTCTACATGTCCAAACTTACATTCTGTTCCAAAGCTGTTATCTCTTGTTCAGACTTTGCAAGTTTAAATTTGAGGTCACTGATCTGCCTGTTGGCATCTCCTAAAAAAATTAAAAATCAATCAGTTACCAGAAATGTAGCAACAACAGGTACGTAAAATGCTGGAGCTTTAAAATGTTGCACTTACTATTTCAGGCAGGCTAGTGTTTCATGCTCTGTGCTTTGGCATGAAACACTGTAAAGTACTTTTCTGCTCTTTTCTGCTCTAGTGTGACACCCTCAGGGCCTGACCCGGGCCAGATGAGAGAATCTGCTGGTCTACAGGAGATCAATATTGTCTAGCCGCATTACCAACACTTCCAATGCATAGTGTGTCCTTAGACTTTTAGGGGTAAATTATAGCTAAATAACAGCACAGAACCCTGAGAGCCAGGACTGTTGGCTGTAAAATTTATGGGACTGCAGGAAACTTGGCCACGCCCATGGTAAGTGGTTGTCTGGCTAACTAAAATGATGTCGGATTACAGATGTTGCTGGACAAGAGTGTTCTGGATTAGAGAGGTTCATCCTGTATGTCTAAGGCATATGCATCCCACTTCAGCCCCTATGAGCAGGGAGTAATTCACATCCCATTGCATGACAAATCTGAGAGCAGAATTAGTCGTATGAAGGGAGCCTATGCCCATCCCTACTTGATAACACAAGGGAAGTTTCCTGTGCAGCACAGTCTTTAAAATGGAGACAGACACTATGGACACTGCCCTCCTGCACTTACAGTATAATCTTATCTAACTGCCTGGCACACTGAAAATTCTGTACATGTAAAGAGAAAATTGAACAAGTACACGGAGAAGACACTCTCCCCCTTGCAGGCGCTCAGAATTCAAGAGTCCGACATAAGTCCACATTTGCTTTGTTTTACTGATATACCGCACACCTAGCAGTTTACTCTGACAATGGAAATTAAGTTTACTTTGGAGATCTATCATGTGCATATCTGTCCCATTCTCAAGAATTTCATCTTCAGACTGCATAGTCTCCATCTTGTCATTCTTCTGCTTCTCTTCCAGTTGTCCTTTTAGTGTTTTAATCTGAAAGTCCCAAAATAATTAATTGATTTCAGTATTTTTACAGAGAGAGGCCCCCTCCTCCCCCACAAATGAAGTTCAGTTGGCCAGAAGGAATGTTCACACTTAAATAATCTGTTCCGCAATATCTGTTGTCATAAAATAGTCTCCTATGCATTTCTTTGCAGCACGGTTTAACAGGGGAAGTTATTTGGTGTAAATTCCAAAACAGAACCAGTAAGTGACACTGAAGGAACAGAGTTATTAGTAATGCTGTTTATACTCTGCAGGTAAATTTAAAGAAAGTCAGACTTTTTTAAGTCAAATCAGACGATTTAATGCACATGACCAATCATCATAACCGCAAAGGTCTCAAGAATAACTGATTGACAGCATAAAGATTCCTAAGAATTTACCATCTATTTGGGAGCAAAGCAGTTTGTAGAGCTCTGCATATATGCTGTCCTGGAATTCTATGACATTATAGCATCACAGTCAATCTGGCTATCATTCATCCAGCTACTATTCTATTGTATTCTCCTCCTAAATTGTACATTGTGAAACTAAACGATTGTCTCCTTGGACAGCTGCTGACAAAGGGAAACTAAAGGAGGGTCTCCCTCACATTTACAAAATGGTTAACATTTGTGCAAATACAGGCCAGCATGGAGACTGTTTATTGTTTAAAGGTCTGTTTTCTCTGGAAGGTCTGTGTTCCAAACACTTTGCTTTAAGAAGATTGTCTGGTCACAATCACCATCATTATTTCCCAACAGAACACACCTGCCTTTGGAGATAATCATGGTTAATTAACATTGAGGACTGCAGTGCAAGACCTGGTCTGAGTTGAAGAAAAGCATGATTCCATCCCAGAAAGATGGCTCTGTGACCTGACTGGGACATCCCTGAAAGACCAGGAGGGTTCAATGGTACAGTAGTCTATCTGAGGGGGAAAGTCCACTGTTCAAACCCTGATGAAGTTCTCTTATGAAAACTGTTTCCTTTCCCTTATACAATTTTTCTTGGGGGGGAGGGTGGGCGGGCAGAAATATGCCTTATTCCCAATCCCCCTAAATGTACCTTCAGACAAGTGTATAAAGCTGAAGCTAGCACCTGTGGAATAAAAACACATTTTAACTCTGACCTTAGGAAGGAAAGCAGTTGCATTTCCAGCAGAAGCTACTGCACTCTGTTTTGAGCTCTGGCCTGTGTTATTTATGCTACAGACATATTTTGCTCTCTTAAATCACCTCATCATGTCAATCTACCAGGCATCAAATAATACTGAAATATTTTATTTACCTGATCTAGTAAGGATTCTCGTTCATCAATGAGCCTTTTTAGCCTGTCTGAAAGAGAAAAATAGAGAACTCAGCAGTGATTTAGTTCAGTTACACCTTTCTGGGTAATGTGTTTAATCAAAAAAAGAATTAAGGTTAGTGAAAGTAATGATAAAGGTAGTTATGCACGTACCATGGGAAATGAGGTCACAGACAGGATGGGAAGGGGTTTCAGCCAAGGGAAGTTATTTCATTCTCACTGAGCATGCTTGTCACTTCAGTAGCAGCACCCAGCTGCATGCAAGCAGGCTAATCTTCTACGTTAGGTTAGCATGCAAGAACTCTAGGGTCAAACACAACTGCAACACAAAAGCTCACAAATCTTTAAAGTGTAATATGGTTAGGAAGAGATGATATATACCTGCAACCATTGCTAATTACATGTTAACATTTTAAAACCTTTACTAAAATCTTTGATACCAACTAGCTTAGGCTACAATATTTTCTTTCATTATCTCTAATAAAACATTTGATTGTATGATTTTTTTTTTAAAAGTCTGGTATAGTCCGTTTGAGTCCTTCAGGGTGAATAAAGAGAAGCATGTTGGGTTCGACTACTTGCTATGAGAGACCTGAATTTTGAAGTAATAGGGATCAATATAAAAATACAAGAAAACACACTGCTGGGCAGAAATAAGAAAAATGTTATTTTGAGGATAGAAAATTGAAAGTCAAATAACACTACACTACTTTCTTCCATTTGAGGCAACAGGGAACATTTCAGCAGGTGCCATATTTTGTGCAACAAGTGATTTTCTCAATTATGGAGCTACATTACCACCAGGTTATTTTACCTTTATACTGAGCCAAGTGCCCTGTAAAATATATTCCCTTTGAGCAGCTGAATATGATCATGAGATTTTTGCTTTCTACAAACTGCTCTGTTTCATTTTATATTTATCCTGTAGGGCTAACATATTGGTTTGTCCTTCCAACAAGCAGACACACAGAGTGCACAGAGGTTGGTGCAATAAAATTATTACCCCTTCCAATTTGTGTGTCTCATTTTGAGACCAATACAGCTACAACACCACAGCACTCCTTACAGATGACAGGCAGCCATCTACGCAGGACCAAATCCAGAGGTGCTGAACACTCAATTTCCACTTGAGTATATCAGAATCTGGTACGGAGTAAACTTCCAACATTTGGAGTTCATTCAGGCAAAAAGTTTTCTGCATTTCTTTGAGTTTGAAATTGACAAGTAATTAAGTTGTAGATTTCTAAGGATATATATGTTTCTAATTCTTGAAAATATGAAGGTAGCAGAGGGTTTTTTTAGACTTTACATATGCAATAGTTCACTAAATTACTACCCTTTCTCTTTGTTAGCATGCTATTCTCACCATAGGAAGTAATGGTGCTATTGCAAATATCAGCGTGTGATAAACGAAAATGTCGACTTTTAAAATGGGACTTCTCTGTGGCAAATCTGTAACTAACAATGGTAGCTCAGGATCTGCATTTTTTAATCTATGCTGTCTGATGCAAACAAACACAAATCTTCAGTAACATGACAGTTCAGCAACATACTGTATGAATGAATTTAACACTCAGTTGCCTAAGAAATGGACAGACACAGGGAATTTCAGAACAACCCTGCACTGTGGCAGCAAGGTATTGATGTGAAACCACACTTTGTATACTTTCTTTGGGAAAGCAAAAGTTTCCTGATATAAAACAAAGTGGGGGTAGAGAGGAAGGGTGGGATAGATGATAACCCACATGACATGGTAAATCCTGCAAAATAAATAATAGAGTTTGAAACCATGTGCATGTAGAGTGGTTTAAGCACTGAGAGGTGGTGCACGAGATAATTTGCTTAAAGAAGGAAAACAGGGAAAAAACAAAAAGCCAAACAACAGAACAGCAAGGAAAATTATTTCAAGACTTCAGACTAAACATAAGAACCCCCCCCCCCCCCCCCCCGCAGAAAATAAACTGCTTAAGAATGAGGTTGACTAGAGGACAGAATGTCACAGTTTGAAGTTAATCCCCCTTGATTCTGGAAGTTGAATTTTACACACACGCACACACACACACAACACAACAAACGCACAAAATAACGATGCAAAGAACACAGTATTTACAGTCTGGTAACATATGCCTGTCATGGTTGAAATATATCTGCAGTGTCCAGAACAGAAGCACTTATGTGTCAGTCATTTTTAGAACTGGCCTTTGTTTTGCAAACACCCCCAAAATACCCAACAGCATAATTGTCTCCTGACTACTCCAATCACAAGTCTTGTGCAGGTGCGAGTGTTACGAGGGCAGGTGAAATGGTTCTTCTAAGTACAGCCAAAGTTAGCTGGCACATGTGCGCATGTAAAAGGCACTCTTTAGACTCTTTCCTTTCCACCCAGCCTCACCCCCAAAGAAGAGACATCTGCACTGAGGTCTGGGCAGAAAAACCCACTATGTTTTTTAAATGTTGCTGTACTTTAATAAGGCAAGTGTCAGGGGGGCAGTAGGGTTTTAACTCCATTCCATTGAATTCCACAGCACCTTTTACATGGGATAGCTAACTATGCTTCACCCTGTAAAGTGGGGATCCCCATTTTGCTTGTGGGGAAAACTAGACAGTTTGTGACTTGACAGAGGCTACAGGGGGAGCATCAGAGTGGAGTTATGGATACAGGAGATCTGTGCTCTCCACCCCACGTTTAACCTATGCTGCATCTCATGCTATTCAACTACCTCATTGTCATTGCTAGAAGTTGCTCTGACTGCCCAGCAGGGTAGCTGGTCAGTTGCTAGCAGCCAAGTGGGAAATGTTGCAGGAGCCATGACGCCATCAGAAGCAGCACAAGCAGTAATCTCCAGACTTGTGAACTGGATTTGGGACTCGAGCGACTACATGTTCAGATTTTATAGGTACAGTTCTAATATTCAGGACTTGGTTTTATACAGGCATCTGTTATTCCTCACCCCATCTGGATTTTTCAGCTTGCTACCTGATCAGCCCAAACCATGGATTATGTGGATAGAAAAGACCCAGCTGTGGCAGCTGAAAGACAGGGAGGAAGAGCTACAAGAAAACCACAAAACTTCAGCAAATTTCAGAGAGACATTTTTCAAGGCTAGTTTTGGAAGGAAGAGAATTAGGGAATGGGGGAAGGAGGGTGCATATGAAAGCTGGGAATAACCCTGCCATTGTTAGATGCCTAGATAAACTGGAGCCATTGATCACTGGCTTTGGAGGGCCTAAAAACCAGTTCTGATCTCTTAAGAGTCTCAAGTGCAAAGGAAACTACAGAGGGGTCATTAATTTTATTAGTGAGTCACTAAGTTTACTCCACGAATTTGTGCTTTTGTTTACTGAAGGATTATTCAGTCTACTGTAATTAAATCATCCAATTACTTTGTCAATTTCTGATGCTGCCATAATATGGGACTTACTAGGGGACCTTCACAGCTTAAAGCAATTGTATTATAGCATGAGCTGTTATGTACTAGGGAAGTATGATACCCAAGAACCTGATTTTCAGTTGCGTACTTTCTGACCTTTGGCATTATTATATAAACACAAACTGGAAAGTCACATTTCCTAGATAATGGATCTTGGAGGACTGTACATAACCATTTTTTTTCTATTACTAGTCTAGTAAGCACTTTTATTTATATTCCATTTCAGATTCAAGCAATGGAAAAATCTTCATGCTAGTTAACTATGCTATACAGTAAGAGGTGCTTGAAGACCTATATCAGTTCATCAGATTAAAACTGTTATGATTATATTTCCTCAGAATTTTCTCAAACTCTGCCAAAGTTTCCAAAAGGAAGCCAAGTAAATGGCACTGTAGATTTAAAATTACTCTTTCATGCCATGCCATTCAAGTTCCTGGGATGTGAAGGTCAAGGTTTCTTAGCAGAATGATATCAGGTTCATTTTACTGCCTTTAAATGAGCATGGAAGAAAAATTGTGAATAAGAAAATTAGACATTTAGAGAAATTATGATGTATAAAGCAGCTGAGGCCACCATGCAATCAATGCTTTTTTGCACAATAAGCTTTTAGACTACCAGTTTAGACTAAATTTTATGCAGATTTGCAAGTAGTGCTCTGGACAGGTATTTTAATGTATAAAATAACTTTATTTCAATTATATACAGCTCATTACATTTGTGATACGCATCTTGAATCTTTTCAATCTCTTTGTACTCTATTAATATTGTAACAGCAATTCAAACAATATCTTGCTATAGACCGCCCAAAAACCTTGAGTTTGCATTCCTTTTTTTATTGCTGAAAACAAGTTTTAAAGAATGTTTCCTTTTGCAAAAACTCTTTTTTTTTCTTTTACCCTGGCTGTGTTAAAGCTTGCAAATAAGACCTAGATATCTACTGTTCATATTCAGGCTACCATACAAGCTATTGAAAGATATCTTCAAAAAGGCAAGGATCATTAAATGGACACCAGTACATAAAAAAAGCAATAACAGTTCTCCAATTAAGACATGTAAAAAGATAAAGACATTCAAAATTGCCTTCAATTTGGCAAAGAGGAATGAAAAAGTATATTCGGGGATAAGAAAACATTCTTTCAGAACCATCTTTTTGTTAAAAAAAGAATACCACAACGGAATGTAATTTAAACTTTCCTTTAAGAAAAATAGGTATTTTATTATGCTTTTAATGTTGGCAATAAAATTTGACAGAAGATCTACACACATTAGTGTGTGTACCAAAACATTCCTAAAAAAATTAAAAAGCACATGTGAGACATGACTTAAAAGGCTTATTCTGGTGCAAAGTGCCTAGATTAAGTAAACGTATATTCACTTATTCTTTTCAGCAGACTAACAACTCAAAACATTTATGTTTTCCTTTCTTAAACTATATATATTTCTTTCAAGTGTGCAGACTAGCAGATTTGCAGTGACCTAACTATTATTTTGGCATTTAACGTGTTTATCATGTACACTATATTTTGGAATGCATTCATAATCAAATCATACACAAAATGGAATTACATTTTTTATTTTATCATGGATATTTGGTTCCTGAACTTTTAGGTATTCACAGACAGGTGCAGATATTACTGCAGTGCTGTAAGCCTTGAGAGTTGCTTGATGATAACTACCATGAAATGGTAATGTACCTAACATACACCGAAGGCAGTTAAGTACATTCGAAACATCTAAACTTCCTTAAAACCAGTCTAGAAAATAAGAGCAATACTTAAGGTCTCTTACTAGGAGATATCTGTCTTAAAAGCATTGTAACTGAATGTGAATTTGAATAATACATTTGTGTTGCTTGTTCTTTTGGTGATAAATATGAAACCTGAGAAATTAAAAACAAATCTATGTGGATTAATCTCTGGTGGACACGTACTGCTGTAAATAACTCGGATGGTCACATATATAGTCTCACAACGTATTATCAGATATGCATACAGAAAAACTCAAAGAGTACTGCTAAAGTCTGTTTATTGTGCAAAGTGAATTTTTGTATGGGAACTAATCAAATGGTGTATGTAACTTATTTGGGTCCTAGTTTTTGATCTCACGATATCACACAGTCTTCTTTAGATTTACCCTTGCCCCTTTTATTACCTTGCATATCCTCTTTGTTTTCATTCCTAGCACTGCCCAAGTCTCCTACCTCCTGTTCTGATGAACACTCATCAGCTGTTTTTTCTGTATTGCCTTCAAACACTTCTTCCTCTTCAGTTTCATTTACCACCAGATCATGTTTTTTTTCTATAGCTGCAGATGGGGATGTATCAGTTTGCAAATGAACAGCTTCTTCAGCTTTTTTTTCTTTTTCCTGCTGAGTACCAGCATCGTCTTCGGTGACCATGCTCTCATTCTCTACGTTGTGTGTACTGTTTTGATGAGTCTCCTCCTTTTCGCCTTCTTCTGGTTTGGCAGTTTCCATAACTATTCCCTTTTCCCTAACTTCCTCCAAAATTTGTGTATTAGCTTTCCCCACCTCATGCTTAGCATGAGTTTCTAATACCCGCCCTATTTCATCATCAAATTCAAATTTTTCATCATCACTTCCCACTCTTCCCTCCTCTGGACACTCCACCTCCAGTTGTTCATTGGGCTCCTCATTCAGCTTTACTTTCTGTGTTTGGAGGCAATCAGCCTTTTTCTCAATATCTGGAGCAATTTCCTGTGCCTCGTCTTCTTGAAATTCATCGTGCTCTTCTGTTTCTTTATTTTCATCTTCCTCATTCCTGTCCCCCATCTGTTTTGTATCCCTTTCTTTTCTAGCAAGTTGACGTGTATCATCTACCACAGTATTCTGAACTTCCATTTCTTTTGTGTTGACTTTAAGGGATTCACTATGTCGCTGTGACATTTCTGTGATTTTCTGCAACGAATCATCATCAAGACTTGGCTTCTCATTATGTTCCACTGATGCCTCTTGATCAACTTCATCTTCAACAATTACACTGTCATCTTGAGTCATTTCCTGTGTAGATTCATCTTCCTCTTGATTAGCTGCTTTCTGCATTTCATTTTCTACAGTCATATCTTTTTCTTGTATTGGATTATTCTTTATTTCTTCACTGCATTTAATTGTTTGGATTTGTGCCTGTGTTCCCTCACCTTTCATCAACTCACCTCTAATTTCCTTTGCTTTCCTAGATTCATTGCCCATTTCTATGTTTGACTCCTCAACTTCATGATGGCTGGCACTGGTAATTGAAATAGTTTCTTGGGACTGAATTTGTTTTATGACCTCTTGGTCCTGCTCTGTCTGATGTGCTACACCCTCTTCTACCTCTGCAAATTCATAGAGGGATGCTACATGTTCCTCTTCCACCCTTTTGTTGTCAGAATCTGACTGCATGTCCAATATGCCTGTCAATTCTTCCATCTTTCCCATGTCTTTTGTCTGTCCCCTCACAGCAGTATTCTTTTCACTCTCTAACTCATCTTGCAGATCTCCTCCCTCTTCTGCTGATACCAGAGCACTCTCTGAAAAAGGGGGTGGAGTTTGTGTTTCATCTAGTTTTTGTTCTTCTACAGTTGTATCTGGTGTGACCTCACTTTCACATGCTGCTTCTCCCTCCTCCTCCGCAGACTCTTCTTCCCTCCCTAGATTCTCAACTGTATTTCCAGTCTCCTCTTCTTCAGCTGCATCACCCTCACCTTCGCCATCCCCTATTATACCAATTGTTCTAGCCATGCACCCTTCATCTTCAGCAAGCTGTGTCTGCAAGCTACTACTAATCTCCTTTTCAGTGCTTTCTTCCGTTTGACAGAGGCCTTCAGTTTGAGCAGCTACATATGGTTCTTCAGTACCTGCACCCACTCTTGCATCTTCTGGTGATCCTGACTGACCAGAAATCGATGCATGGCTGCTACCCACAACATCAACAGCTTCCTGAAGTAATTCACTCCTGCCTTCTCTTTGGCAAACTGCAAATTCCTCCTGTTTTACTTTCTGTTCTTGTGCAGCTCTTTCAGATTCATGCTCTGTATCTAAGTCATTAGGGCTTCCCTGAGCAGTCTCAGTACCCTGGCTCTGGAGTGTACCTGTTTCCCAATTCTCATTATTCAAGAGATTTAAATCACTACGAGGTTCAGATTCCTCACTACCAGACTGTTGGGTTTCTATGCTATCACCTCCTGCTCCTGTTTCTTTTCTCAACTGAATTACATCACTGTTTTCAGTGGAAGAAACATTTCCTGAAACATGTTCTGGGTGGCTCTGAATTTGTTCCTCGTGTTCACTACTTATCATTGTTGATGTGACATCATTGTCTTCAATGGTTTTCTCTGCCTCTGTATTTTCAGCAGCATGCAATGTCTTTATCTCCGCACACTCCTTTACAATTTCCCGCTCCTCAGACTCCTCTTTGTGTTCCTCATGCTCAGTATTCTGCAAGATTTCTTTTTTCCCCACATCCTCCAAAATCTCATTTTTCATCTCCACTTCATTGGCTCTGCCTAAAAGACCATTGAGAAAGTTGAAGGGACCACACCATGGGGTGACTACTTAACTTTGTTAAACATGTAACACTTACCTCCCCACTTAAAACCCCAAGAGAAAATGAACTGAAGAATCGGTTAATAAAAGATCAGCTTTTGCCAATTACGTGAGGCAAAGCAGCAATTGAATTAGTAAATACTCTGATCAGTGATTGCCCACTTTCCCAAAAGCAAGAATTGTACCGGATTCATTATGTCTTTATAAGGTAAAGATTTTTCTAGTCGAAGCTGTGTGAAGTACTGCTTTCATACATGAGATGAGCATTGTTCAAGCAGTGCGGTTTATTAAGAGTAATGTAAAAAATTACAGCACTTAAGATTTTGCAGCTAACAGCTACAAGCTATCCGATTAAAATATTCACCATATTTTAACCCTCGCATTGCTCTATACTATTGCAAAGTTCTATTTGTTTGATGGCATTACAATCAAGTCACCTACCTAAAAGTCAGCAGTATTTTATATCTATTGACTTAAAAACAGGCACTAGTTTATAAAAAAGAATGTGTAATGAGTGCTAAGGAAGATGGGATCTGATTGGCAGGCAAAGGTTTTGAATGTGTGAGTATCACCCAGAATCCCAAAAGCTGAAGCTCAGTTATTTAGTGCTTCTTCCAGCTACTACCTCCACACAAAAGAGACAATATTTCTTCATAAGTATTGTTTAAAAATGTAATTTTTTTCCAATTGCAGCACTTTAGAAGCAAAAACAAAGGTGTTAACCAGAACTCAATGTCAGCAATTAGCTTCTGTTCCTATAGTGTACCTGCTTCCACAGAATCTGAACAGGTGAGAAGTAGATTAGAGTTTTAGATATAACTTCACATGTTTTCGGACTGTGCTTTTGTTGTTTCACCCAGAAGTGTGAGAAGCTGTCAACGGCTAAAACTGAGACAACTTTCACTTCTACATATGTGACCTGCTGAGAACTGCTAGTATTTCAAGTTTAGAAATAAAAATCCAGTACACTGGAACCTCCTAATCCAGGAACACTTTCAGTACAGAGAAAGTTGCTCCATGCTGCCATATGGGGGAATAGCAGCACACAAGCTGTTCCTGTGGGGGACAGTGCTGGGGAGCAGTTGGGAATATGGATCCATGTGCACCCCATCCCATCCCGCTTCATTCTGAGACCTCCCCCCACCTGACAAAATGTTTCATCTGGCATACACAGTTTCCCAGTGCTGCTGGATTAAAGAGGTTCAAGTATATCTTCTCTTCTTCCATGAGCATAATGAGGAAGTGGAACATTCAATAACCATTGAGTTCAGATTCTGACTATACAGCGTAATTGCACCAATCAGTATCTTTGCCAACCAACCAGATTTCCTCCTTGTCTGAGGACACAAATTGATAATATATACCTCCTGGACAAACTGCTGGGCATTTAAGATACTAAACAGTACTAGACAGTAAGAAATTAGAACGACGTTAAATGTCTTGAAACAGCACACTGAACTATTGCTCAGCAGGCATTTCTGTCGTCAAGATTAGTTACAGAATTCATATACTAAGTTTACATATATGAACTCAAAAGCTGTTATTTTGGTTGTCTCGAATTTAATTCTGTGTTTGAAAAAATAATCCAAGTAACTCTAGGCTTGTTGAGGATATTCCTAAATTCAGGTTGCAATATTAAGCTAAATAAGATGCTACTCATCTTGTATTTATACTTGTGACATGACTATTTACTTTCTCAGGTGAAGAATAAAGGGAATATTAATTAAAAGCTTTTTTTGTTGCAAGCACAGAAAAATCTCATGATAGGCTTGATGAGAAGTGACCATAATCAGTAAGCAGAAAAAGGTGATTCAACAAGCTGCGTGATTGGTTAATTGTCCAAACAATGAATTCTCAATCTCCAAGCAGAAAAAGGTGAATGAATGATGATTAAACAGATGGAAAAGTCTAGTGCAGTGATACTCAGACGTAAGTGCTCAGGAGCCAAATTAGCAATCAAGATTTTCCACAGAGCCACCACAGTGTGGATTCATTGCTTATTTTCTTTCTTATTATTCATATTTAGACAATATGACAGGTGAAATATTTGAACATTTTCACAGCAAGTAAGGTAATAACTTAGCAAAAGTTGATAACTGAATTGGTTAAGAACGAAGTAAGAGCACCCTGCATTTTAATGTGTGTGGCACAGAGCTGCAGGAGACCCATTAAAGAGCCACACGCTGAAGTCTGAGTATCACTGCTCTAGTGGAATGTGAGCACTTACCTAGTGTCCCGTCCCCAGCTGTCTTTAGGACCTGAGTGGCCTGTTGAGTAATCTTGGTAGAATCTGAACGTCTTTCATTATCGAGACCATCTAAAGTCTCTCCGTTGGTGGCTACTTCCAAGTTTGGGATTATTCCATGTTTCTGTGGATAAGGAAGGAACACTTTAAAGTCTAGTGTTCAGACAAAAAATACAATTGGCTGAACATTCTTGGCCCTTTATATTTTGGGCAACAGCTGCTTCATAACAAAAGCAATAAGAATGTGCTTCGTTCAGTTCTAACAAAAAACAGATCTGAGCAATCTTGTAAAGCACTTTTGTTGCCCAATATCTGAAATATTCCTTGGACAATGGCTCCTCAAGTATAGTCCACTATATTAGGGAGTGCCAAATATCACAAAAAAAGATAGCTAAGAAGCAAATTCTTGAAATAAAGGAAAGCAACATGTCCCTGCGGCTTATCAGTGCAAGTCAGCTAGAAATAACTTTTCTATCCAGTGCACCAGAAGAGAAACTTGAAACTGGTTACTTAAATTGCTTTAGCAACAAGAATTTCTTCCACTCTTATTGCATACCTTTAATTGTTCCTTCAGCACAACCACCTCATCTCTGAGGTCATCCCGCTCACTCCTTATGGAATCAAAGAACTCTTTCTGCCTCTCTAATGCCTGAGTGTTCACAGAGCAAACAGACAGAAGGCAGGGAAACAACAAGAAAGGAAAAAAAAACTATAAAGGCAAGTTAGAAAGAATAAGTAGGTTTCAGATATTCAGAAATTAATGGCTATGACATGCATGAAAGTAGAAAATTAAAAGATTAAAGGTTCAACTTACAAATTCAGATATAACTTAAATCTAGTAAATATGTGGCTTAATGCAAACATTTTGGGAAATTCATGATACTCAATCTTCTATATCTTTCTGTGTTCTGATTAGATTTTTCAATAAACTAGACATAATACAGCAAAGATTTGTATATGCTTCTCTGAGTTTCCCACAGTACTACTGTATGCTTGCACATGTGTGTAATCAAAATACATTAAGGGAGCGTATGTAACTTGATCTAACAGATCTCAAGGACATCTATGGAACTGTTAGTCTATCATGAAAATGCTTTACCAATAATTCCAAAGCCACATTACTCAAAACAATATCTTCCAACAACTTTTGAACATCTCATGGGAAAATGTATACCTCAGGTACACAGCATGCAGCACAAACTTTGATAACACACAGCTGTATTGAAACTGTGGCCACTTCAAATTGCGGGTTTCAAAACTGTCGTAAGTCGTTGGACAACATCAAGGCAAGTGACTTGCCAGGTTTTTTTGGTCCAACCAAAAAAAGAGTCTCTCACATCGCATCCGCCACTGACGAGTCCATGTTTTTCAGAAGAGGTACTGACAGCTAAAATTTTATCTGCACAGGTGGGAGGTGGGAGAGCAGAGAGGGTGGCAGAGTCTCATCCCAAGAATCAATGAACTATTAACAGGCCTAGATTTCCTTTTCCACAATGCAATTATGGTTTAAAATGATAAAGGAAATAATTTTGAATAAAAAATCAATTCCACTCAGCCTTGAAACCATATCATGAATTGCTAGAGCTAGTATTTTGCTAAAGGTCGTTCCTTTGCCAGTTATACCTATTGACAACGGATTTGTACACACTTCATGTCATGTGACCTGCAGTGACTTTCAAACCTGGTCAGAGGATAAGCACTTTTTTTTTTTTTTTTTTTAAAAACTTAAAGCCACAATTCAACCTAAAGAGTATAATGGACAGATTGTGAGTCACATTGTAGAGGGTAATATTTTATTCACGAGGGTTTGCAGGTATGGAGTCTGCTACAGCATATTTTGAAACTGAGCAAATTTCAGAAGCTGCATATGTGAGTCCTACCCCTATTTTTTTGTCTTTCCACTCTATCGTCTCCTGAAGATCAGAAATTTCCCTGATATAGCTCTCCTGTTTCTGTTGCAGCTGTCGGATTTCCTGAGAGGCAGAGGCATACAAGGAGATAGAAAGCAGATAAAGAGTTAATAAGAAGAAAAACTCAAGATTGCAGTGACACAAAGAACAATGAAATCCAGTGTTAGTAAAATACAACTATCTACCTACACACATACCCAACTGTTTTCCTTCAAAGAGATAAATACAACTTCTGAAATCTACCCTGCTAAGACAGCCAACCTCTCACCTTTAGTATGACAACAAACACTGGTTTACTAGAACTATCTTGCTCTGAATCCTTATCCTTACTTGAGTTTTATGATGGTACCCCTTTCCTTCCAGCCCCTCTGCAAGAAGGAACCCAGACCACATAACTTATTCTGGCAAATTAAAGACAGCATAACAACAAATTCAATTATGAACAGCACTTTTGAAATATTTTTGTTTTTATCAGTCTTAACAATTTTGGGGCTGATAGACCAAATAAGCCCCCAGGACTGTTTCAGGTGAAATCTGAGGCAAGGAATTAGGCCTGGTCTACACTTGGAGTTTAGGTCAAACTTGGCCACGGTATGTCAATTTTCTTAATGAGTCTACACCCCAAAGCCTGTTTGCCTGACTTAAGGGCTATTAAGGTCCTCCTTTTCACGAGGAGTAACACTAAATTCCACCTTGCACGGTCGACTTTTGGGTAGCGCAGACGCAGCACTGTGATAGTTGACGTTCTTGGCCTTCTAGAGGTGTTCCACAGTGCCCCAACGTGACCACTCTGGCTAGCACTTTCAGCTGTGCTGGTCTCCAGGTGCACAGAAAAAGACTCGGGAAAAGCATGAATTTAATTTTCTGTTTGGTCAGCATGGCAAGCAGAGAAGGCAGTACACCCGTTCGTGAATGCTCAGGGTCACTGCTGAGCTTCAGCATAGAGCATGCAGGAGATCCTGGACCTGACTGTTCTATGGGGAGATGAATATGTGCTGGCAGAACTATGAACCAGGAAAAGAAATGCTGTTATCAATGCCAGGATTGCACAGGGCACGGAGGAAAGAGGACATGTCAGGGACATCCAGCAATGTTGCATACAAATAAAAGGAGCTCAGACAGGCATACCAGAAGACAAAGGAGGCAAACATGCCACTTCTATGAGCAGATGCACAGGATTCTAAATGGGTACCCAACCAATGTTCCAAAGCTCTCTGTTTAGGCAGCCTCAGGCAACAGCGGGAAGCACATGGTGGAAGGAGGTGGTGAATGGAGCAGCTGATCTCACCAACAGCCCAGGACCTCCTTTTTAACTTTGGTACCTATTCCTTCCTCCAAACATGTGCTGCTGCACCCTGATGTCAAGGGAAGGGCACTTCTTGTGAGTTCACATTTTTAATCATGTAACAAGTGAGTTAAGGGGATATGCTCCATTGAACTTATGCACGCAGTGGCAACATGCACCTTCGACTTTACAAATTCAGGTGCTAAAACAATGACCTTCATAAATTTGACCTAATCTTGCAGTGTGGACATCCCCTTAGATTCCCCTTCTGAGCCTTCTACATTCTGTTAGTTTGTAAAACATGGATCAAACCACCACTTCAAACACAACAGAGAAATTACTTACTGTGAGCATTTCTTCTCTTTGCTTCAAGGTGTCTTTGATTTCCGCAAACTGAAACTGCAATATGCTATGAGCATGCTTTTCCCGCTCAAATTCCTGGAGAGGCAAAGAAAGGCTTGTCATGCATCATCATCAGCATCATAACATACTGAGCTTTTCATATCCACATTTCAAAGAACATTAACAGAGGGGTAAGTATCAATATCTCAGTTTTAAGCTTGTCCTTCTCTTATGAAAGAAATCTGAGAATTTGCCCAGACTATTTCATACAACACCCTCAACTGAAACACTGACCCATAATAAACTGAGCAAAGTAGGTTTTGGGGCAGGGATAGTGCACATTGTTAAAAGCATCACACCTCGTTTACCTCACCGACAACGACTAGAAATGATATCTACCTTTTCCAAAAGGTAGAGTAATCCAGCTTGGCCAGTCCTTATTGTGGATTTTTAAAAGGAAACCATTTTCCAAGAGCTATGCATGCTGGAGGACGTATTAACCGATATCGCATGAGTGAAAGATTTAGCTCCTGAGAAGTTACCGCATAAGCCATAACGAAATACTACAGGTTAAAACTCCCAAATGGGGCACTCTCTTGTTTGGCAACATCTGGCAGGACCGTTGTCTAGCAGGACCAGAGTCCTAGGGCTGGGAGAAGGAGGGGCCAGATAGATCAGTGGCAGGAATCACCGGCAGGGGAGCCGCAGGGTTATGTGGGTAGCCGCACCCCTGGGAAGCTGTGGCCAGTGCTGTGTGCAAAGCCCCTGGATAGAGAGCAATGTCTCTCAGCAGGTCATCCCCAGGGCTGGGCAGGAAGCTTCAGCCTGGGGTGGCTGGGGCCAAGAACCAGCAGCTGGGGAGCCTGCAGGCTGTGGGGTGGAGAGAGGAGGTCAGGAAGCAATGGCAACAGTGGAGGTGGGAGCCCAGGACAAGGGGCTGAGGCCAGGAGCAGAGGCAGAACTGACCATCGCTGGACGGGTAAAATTCCTCGTATAGGAATGCTCAGGTCACAAGGGTGCCAGGTGAAGGAGGCTGACCCTATAGATTGCACGAAAATTAGCTCAGTGAGGCTCATTCCTTCACCTCAGTGAAGTGACAATAAGTCAAGTCAACAGTATAATATTGGAAGTGATTCTTCTCATACAACTCCCCTACAGTCTTTGGGATTAGGCGCTGTATGTAAGTGTCCCAGAAGAAACAGGAAAGCCTCCCGAAGTTGCCATGGGTAAATTTTCCTAGCATCAGGAATGCTTTTTGGATTTCATTTAATCAAAATGCAAATGAAATACATAAAGCTATATTGATGAGCTTGGAGGTGAAAAAGCCACCATGTCCTGAATACTAACTTATAAAACGTAGCTCCTGAATTTATATGCTCACAGATAACAGCAGAAAAGGCAGCCAAATTGCCAATGAGTGCTAGTCAAAGACTAGATTTCAATATACGTCATTGATTTTTCTCATTTTTCAAAAGCACTGTGCTAGCAATATGACTGCTTCTTCCCTGAAGATATTTTTAAACAGCTTTGAGCTCCTCAAGAAGTATTCTTACTTACTTTGCTTTTCTCTTCATATTGCCTCCTGGATTCTGCCAGCTGTTCTTCTAACTCTAACAATGCATCCTTCAAGGTATCTACTTGGTACATGAAGTTTGTTTTCTCATTGTCTAGTTGAGCGTTAGACACCATAGCCTTTTTATATTTCTCTTCAACTTCTGCTAGGGAATCCTGAAGACAAGAAATATGCAACTGCAGTCAGAGGCTACTTCAGAGAAAACTCTTCCACATTTTGCAAAGTGCCTAAGTATCTGATTACCTGCAGATATGCAAGCAGTCCCACTGAATCAACTGTTAATCATGGTTTAAGTAACTTTGCTGACATGGACCCCAAACCTGAGAGAAGAGGTGGCAGCATCTATCCTTTCTGCTTCTTTTAAATTAGGACTCTGTAGGTGTGGTTCAATCAAATAGTGGAATTACTACATGCTACGTTTTGGCTATGTACACACAAAAGGGTGGAAGTATAGCTGAACTCTTCAGCTGAGATGCTCACAATGGGGAGAGACAAGGTTTCCCCATCACTGCAGTTAGTCCATCTCTCCAAGAGGCAGTATCAAGGTCAACAGAAGAATTCCTCTATTCACTTAGTGCTGTCCGCTTTGGGGGTTAGGTCAGCATAGCCATCTTGGTTAGTGGGGGGCTGGGGGTGGTTTTCAAATGCCTAAGAGACACAGCTATGCAACTTCAGCTTTCAGTGCACAGCAGTGCTTTAGACTTCATTCATGGCTAGAACTCTGCTTCAGATGATGCGTGAAACAAGCATAATTTGTTCCATGCTTACCCCTCATTTTATTAGATCCCCTTTGTCAACCTGCTTTACCAAAATCAAGTTCCTACTGCTTGGACAATTCAGATTTATTAAATCAAGCTGAGTATGAGAACAGTTCAGATACTTATAACAGTAGCTGAAATGTGACAAGATAAAATGGCATCATTTGCCATGTTACAGGTCTCAAATCTCTCCAAGTACACGATTTGAATTAAGACCAACCTAACAGAAACCTTCAAAAGCAAAGCAGTGTAAGTATACATGGAAGAAACAAGTGAGGTGCCAACAAAGAGGTCTTAATTTAAAGCAAGAGCAACAATCCACTAATTCATTAAGTCATATTGCCAGAATTATACGGACATCCACGATGAATGTTGGGATATTTACACTATCCACTTCTACTAGATGCATAAACATTATGGGGGAAATAAATACATTTTTAAATACGAAAAAATGACACTATACATAAGTTTCAAATTAGAGTACAAATTTTGGAATACCATTAAAGAATAAGGCAATCTGACATATTGAACGTAAAAAAACCACTTGTGTCATTAAATGCAAATCATGTTACTGGTGCACGTTGCAGGTGTACAACATAAAACATCAGTTACTGAAAGAGCAATCAGGAAGTAAAGCAGTGATATGATTAAACCCTTACAACCAGTAAGCCACAAAAGTACATAATGTTAAGGGTAAACGCAGAATCATAGAACATGCCACATTTTGTTTCATTAGGTTTAATTAGGTATTTATCAAATACCTTCCAAGCCCTACACGACATACCTGTAATTTAATAATTCTAAGAGAGAAAGCCGTGCTAGTCCATATACTATCAAAACAAAAAAGCAGTAAAGTAGCACTTTAAAGACTAAGAAAATAATTTATTAGGTGAGCTTTCGTGGGACAGAGCCTGTCCCATGAAAGCTCACCTAATAAATTATTTTCTTAGTCTTTAAAGTGCTACTTTACTGCTTTTTTGTTTTGCTAATAATTCTAAGTTTGAATACAGTGAACAAACCCACTTAGGAGATAGCCTATCTATTCCTTATTTAACACTTTTATTCTGTGAAGGGATGAATTGAGCTTGCTTTAAAATGTTCCAGGCTTCTGGCAAATTCTGAAGAAAGTTGCTATAGCTGGAAATAAATTTTAATTAAGTGTATGTTCTACATTCTATGCCAAAAGCAAGGTGAGAGGTGACTCAGCAAAACTGAAATTGTTGGGTCTTTGAAGACACTTGCAGACCTATAATATGATTATGGATAAAAATGCTATCAATTCCTGAAGGGACCAATACTACAAAAATCTAAACGCACTTTGAAAAGCAAGGTAGATTATTTTACAGAATCTACACTGTATATTTTGTAATCTATAAAAGAAAAAAGTTTAGGTTTCGTATACCTGAAAAATGCAAAAAAGCACAAACTACGTTTTCCTTTTGCAGGTCAAGCAAGATGCCAGTAACTGAACATCTTACATTACTGAACATGAGGAAGAAATTTAAGAGAAAATGCTTTAAATTTTTAATGATCAGTTATGTTAATATGTACTGTATAACAACACCTGGTATGCCAAGTTCCCAGTACACTTATCTCTACTTGCCTTCTGTTTTCAAACCCCGAGCCACTTTAGCTGAACATACAAAATGTCAAAAATATACATTTTATTTAGCTGCTCCATCATTAGCTGCACTAATGGAATTTTTAGGCACCCCTTCCTTACAGCTGCTGTGACATTTTACCCATACAGCACAAGGGCTGTTTGTATAGCATGAGATAGGACTGCCTCTCCTTCAGGCATGCAGAACTTGCCAATTGTTTTATTGGGACTCAAGCACCCTCTAAAATACATTGTGGCTACAGTTACACTACAGCGATCTGTGGACATATGTCACTGTTGGAAGAGATTTCCCGACAAAACTTCTGTCCACAGAGCGCAGCCACACACAAAAGCCAATCGCAAAAACACTCAGCTCTGTCGACAGAGCAGCAGGACTGCCAGGCCATTCTCTCGACAAAACAGGCACCCAGAAGCACAGCAGACAGGGCTGCCCATTCTTCTGGATGCCCTGTCTGTTAAGAGAAGCCGCAACCCCACAGAAGCGTCCACACAGCTTTTTTGTCAACAGAACCTATTGATAAAAGACACCCTTCCTCATCTAGGAGAGGCAGAAGGTTGCCAGCGGAAGTGCTGACTTTTGTGGACACGCTATCGACAAAATGCATTTTGTGTGTGGACATTCCACCAGTTTTGTTGCTAAAACCAGGGTTTTGCTGGCAAAACTCACTAGTGTAGCTGCAGCCTTACAGCATGGCACTGAACTCCACAGGATGCTTACACAATAGTCAGCATTTACTTTTATTTACACTTAACACTTGAGTGATTTTCGTTCTCGTGTTATGGATGTATTTTAAAAGGGAGTAAGTGATTGATTTTCTATACATCTAATGTCTATAATCCATTTTAGATGGAGAATTTAATACCTTCTGAAGGCACCAAGACATGCAGCAGCAAGCATTCTTATTAATGACCCTTTCTACAGAGGTTAATACAATATTTACACGTGCTGGTTACCAAGAACTATCCAAAGAAATGACTACTGGTCATCAGAAAGGGAAGCATGAGTTTCCTCGCTGATGAAATGCTTCTAGTTAATTCACACCTCAGCATAAAAGCATGCAGGTTAAATTCTAGTTCTGTCTCTCACTGTGCCTCACTGAAAGTTTAGCTCATGTTAATATCACACATTCAGTCTGCAATAAATGGGTACCTTCATTTCTTTCAATCCCTGCATGTATTTGCCTTCTACATCCTGAATCTGGTCCTTTAACTCATTGATCTCCTGAGGGAAATGGCAAGAAAAGTGAATGATATCAAGAAACCTACTGGGCAATAGTCACTGATTAGAGAGAAACTGCTGTTCAAAATTCCCATTTACAGACATTTCTACTCTGAGTGTTCTAAACTTCATTCTAAAGGACTGACAGGTTTTTCAGACAATCATCTCTCTTGACTAGATTGTATATTTCTGTACTAATCATTTTGATTGGATAAATGGGATGTTCCTAAAAACGGGTGGGCAAATTATGGCCTGCACCTGGCCTGTCAGAAGTTTTACTCTGGCCCTCAAGTACCTGCCAGGGAGGGAGATCAGGGCTTGCCCTGCTCCATGGGGCTCCTGGAAGCAGAAGGCAGGCAGGGGGCTCCACATACTGCCTGCACCCCAAGCACCATCTCTGCAGCTTCCATTGGTTGGGAACCTTGGCCAATAATAGCTGCAGGTCAGTGCCTGGAGCCACCCAGTTATGCCTCCGTGAAGCACCTGGATGGGGTCATATTGCTGCTTCTGTGAGCTGCTCAAGACAGTGCTGCCTAGAGCCTGCACCCATGAACTCCCTTAGCTCCAGCCACCAGCACCCTCTGAACCTCTTGGCCCCAGCCTGGAGTACCCTCTCTTGCACCTCAGACTACTCTTATTCTTGATCCCCACCTCATCCCTTAAGTTTCTGAGCATTCATGGCCCACCAAACACTTTCCATAGTGAGGTATAGTCCTTAGGCCAAAAAGTTCGCCCACCCCTGCTCTAGAATAATAGAGGTGGTTTCTTGTGTTTCAGGAACTACATTATGACTCAGGGGATCTGAATTCTTCTTTTCAGTTCTGCCACAGGCTATAAGACACTGGGCAAGTCACTTTCTCTCATGCCACCTCAATTCCCTATCCATAAAATGGGAATCATGTTTCTCTACTAGCATCCAAGAGCAGTGTGTAAAAATACCTTTATTAATGTGAGGGGCACATAGCTACACCACACTCTGAAGAATCTTGGAGAAAAGAAACATAAGTACCAAACAAGACACCCTAGGAAGTGTGGGAAATACCACTGGGAAATGGAATAGAGACATTAAAATTTAATTATAAACCTAATTAAAGCTTTACATAATCTCTTGCTCCTTGCTCATCTCGATGTCAGATCTGCAAAAGAAGTCAATTATAATAATTTAGAGATGAACAAGGAGAGAGAGAGAGAGAGAGAGAGAGAGAGAGAGAGAGAGAGGGCGGGCAAGGGACTGGAATTGTTTCCCACTTTCATAAGCTTTAATACCAGAGGGAACCATTACAATCTTCTAGTCTGATCTCCTACACAACACAGTGTTTCACCCAGCAGTTGCTACAGCAAACTCATATAAATTCTAGTTTAGCTACAGCATTTTTGGAACAGCTATGCGTCTTTTGTTTTTGGGGGAAAAAAAGATTTTAACCAATAAAATGAACAAAGCAGAGCACACGAGTGGGACACATCTCTTCTTCAGATTGCTCATGGTGTGTCTACACAGCAGCCTTATTCCTAAATAAGCTATTCCAGAAGAGCTGTTCTGGGATAGCTTATTTTAAAATTAAACTGCTACACACAAAATGCATTTAGCTATTTCAAAATACAGTGTACACACACACAGAGCCTATTTTGAAATTGAGCCGTTGGATGCCCTATGGCTTATTTCAAAATGACTGCTGTGTAGACCTACCCTCAAAGAAGAGCTCTGTGAAAGCGCCTCTCTCTCACCAACATATGAAGGACGTTATCTCACACACCTTCTCTTTCTGATATGCTGGGACCAAAAGGGTTACACAACTTTGCATAAAACAGACTGTGGGTAGTCTTTAGATTAATGGGATATTTTTGGTAACTTCTGATTTGCATGTGTAATTCCCCACATATTGATGGAGAAATTAAACTACGCTATTAAGAAATTCCACTGATCCCTAAGTCAAACTTGAAGGAAAACTTAAAGATGTGAAGAAATACTTTCTGACTGGAATGATCCTCTAGCAAGAGACAGTTCCTACTAATACACGTTACGAATAAAGACTTCTTACCTTAATTTCTCTAATGGATGCCTCAGTATCAACTGAGATGGAGGTGTCCCCACTGCCTCTCCGGGAAGAAGTTCCACCCAGAGAGGCTAGCGTAGCTGCTGATAAGCTTGACAAAGTACGAGCTCCCTGGAACCACACAATTAAAATAAGATGGGTCACAAAATCTTTTTCAAGCATGAAAATGAATGCACATTAATATTGAGAGGATGCAATCTGCTTTTATGTGCAGAGCAATCAGAACAAACCATTATATTTTCGGAACAAGGAAAGTTGTTTTCATTTATAGCAAATGGGTCATCAGGGGACATGCCGTGCATCAGTGTGGCACAAAAGAACTTGTATGCCTTGACTTTTCAGAAGTTAGTATGGCTGCAGGAAGACAGAGAAGCCTTCATCTTTGGGTCATCAGTTCAAACTTGGGACAGGATGGAAATGATCTGACAGAAGTTATCAGATGGCTAACTGGTGAGCTATGAGATGCAAGCGTGTGCCCTTAAATCAGTCCAATTCATGGTAGACAGGTGTCCAACACCACCAAAATTACATAATTAGCACACATGGCGGCAGTCCTACCAGCAGCCAATGTTTGGCTATGGAGTCTGAACTTCCCTCTCAGCCCCAGAGACATGCCCCTCAGAGTTAGGCTAGGCAAAGAAGCTCACTGAATTTATTCTGCAACACTCATAGATTTTAAGGCCAGAAAGGATAATTAGACTATTGTGTGTGCGGCCTCTGATTTCACAGAAAGTTCACTTCAATTTTCACCAAGTTATCTCTGCTTTGAAACCAACCACTTGTTTTTAATTAAAACATTTCTTTAAGGCACTCAATTTTGATTTGAAGACCTCAAGAGATGTAGAATACTCCCCTTCCGTCGGTAGTTTATACCAAAGGTTAATCCTAAGGGTTAAAAAAATTGTGCTTGCAGTTGGTTACAACTCTGACACACACATCCTGGGAGAGAGTGAGCTCTGCTCCTGCCTCAGAGTTGGGGCACAGCTCTCTGGTCTTCACACCAAAGGCTGCAGAACAAAGAAAGGAGTCATGGGATAAGAGGCAATATCCTCTCATGCATCAGTAACTGGTTAAAAGACAGGAAACAAAGCATACACATATTCAGTTTTCAGAGTGGAGAGAGGTAATTAGTGGTGTTCCCCAGGATCTGTAGTAGAAACCGTTTGACATTCATAAATGATCAAGAAAAAGTAGTAAACAATGAAGTGGAAAAGTTTGCAGACAATACAACACTACTTAAAAGTCCAAAGAAGAGTTACAAAGGGATCTCACAAAACTGGGTGGAACAAAATCGCAGGTGAAAAATCAATGTTGATAAATGCAAATAAACCATTGGAAAATAAAATCCCAACTACTCCTGAAAAATGATGGGACCTAAATTTGCTGTTACCACTCAAGAAAGAGATAGCATCATCATGGATAGTTCACTTAACACATCCACTCAATGTGCAGGAGCAGTCAAAAAGCTAACAAAATGTTAGGAACCATAAGGAAAAGGATAGAGAAGACTAAGCATCCTTATGCCACTATAAATCCATGGTATGCTCTCACAAATACTGGGTGCAGTTCTGGACACCCCATCTAAACAAGGATATATGAGAATTAGAAAAGACAGAGAAAGGCAACAAATATAATGAAGAGGATAGAACATCTTCCATATAAAAAGAGATTAAAAAGCTTGGGGACTGTCAGCTTGGAAAAGAGATCACTAAGTGGTGATATGATAAACTATATAATCATGAATGGTGTGCAGACAGTGAATAATTCACTTATTTGTATATCACAAAAGCCCTACGGCATGCAATGAAATTAACAGGTAGAAGGTTTAAAACAATCATAAGAAAGTACTTCTTCACCCAACGCAGTCATTTTATGGTTCTCATTACCAGGGGACGTTCTGACGGCTAAAACCATAACAGGGTTCAGAAAAGAGTTAGAGAAGTCCATGGACTTTAGATCCATCAATGGCAATTAGCCCAGATGGTCAAGGTCACAACTCCATTCTTTGGGTGTTCAACCCTCTGACTCCCCGAAGCTGGGAGTGGCTGACAGGGGGACGGATCACTTGATAATTGCATCTGTTCAGTGCCACTGCCAGAGAAGACAGGATACTGGGTAAAATGGACTGCTGGTCTGATCCACTATGGCCATCCTTATGTTCTTGTTTATGAAGCCATATCCTGCCATGGACTTTATTTAAAAAGTGTGTCCATTCAATGCAAGTTTAGTGGTAAAATTTGTTAAGATCAATGTAATTCATATCAACCTCCTTACCTTCTCAAAGTCTTTTTCTGGCCTTTCTTCAACCTGCAAACAAAAAGAGATTACTTAGAAGTGATAACTGGATAATACAGGACAAAGGGAAGACAAAATAAGGCAAGCCCAATACATCGTATTGCAACAGCATATGGGGAAGGAAGCAATCTGGGTCACACCTCCCTCAAGCCTTCCTTGGTGTACAGAAAGTTTGAAACTGGGGTAATCCGTCTCATGAATATAGTGAAGCTTGTGAACTTTTCTGTTAGAACTGCTTGAGTATTTTCTGTTAGAACTGCTTGAGTATTATAGAAATACTCTAACTTAGTCAAGAAAGCTGTATTTCAAGTCATTTGGAAATTAGCTGTATTGGCCACATAACAGAAATCCAAATCTGAGACACCCAAGGGCACACGAAAAGAGAAGGTGAAGGATAAGTCCTGTAGCACCTTATAGACTAACCCTTACTGACTTTTCATTTATGTACTTGTACTAGAAGAGGTAGTGGTACAACCAAGAGGCAGGAGCTGCTACCTACTTTTCATAGCCCTGTAGAATCACACAGGTTGAGCCCATGAAGCAATTTATGTACACAAGGGTGTCACATGACCATGGCCATGTCACATGGTCACAGTTTATGTACACAAGGGTGTCATGGTGTCACCATCAAGGTATACTGCAATCCTCTTCCAAAAGGCATCTGGGGTGGCAACCTTATTTCATCCTCTGTGGTAGGATGCCTTCAAACTTCAACAGGCACCATTGCAGTCTACAGGCCTAGAGGCTACATCTGCACTACAGCAATCTGTAGACAGTCAGAAGAGATTGTCAGGCAAAATTTCTGTCGACAGATCACATCCAAACAAAAGCAGATGGAAAGAGCAAACCACTCTCTTGACAGAGAGCAGCCACATGGCTCGGGCACTCTCGTGACAGAATGGCCAACTGGAAAGCTCAGCAAACAGGGCTACTCGGTGAACTGGAAGCCCTGTCTGTCAACAGAGGACCCCTCCCCAGAGTGTATACACAGCTTTTTGTCAAAAACCTGTTGACGAAGGCATTACTCCTCATTGTGGTGAGGCAGAACGCTGTCGGAAGTGCTGAGTTTTGTCAACAGACTGTCAACACACATTTTGTGTGTAGATGTGCTGTGAGTTTTGTCAACAAAACTCTCTAGTTGTAGACACAGCCTAACTGGATAGACCTCAATACTCCTATGAAGTAGGTCAATATTATCACAAGTCTGTGACAAGTAAACAGGAACAAAGAAATTAAGTGACTTCAAGGTAACTCTAAATCAGTGACAGGGTGGGGCCTTTAATCCAGAACTCCCAGACACCAGCCTCTTAAATTAGACCATATATATTTATATATTTTGACAAAGCCACTGACACAAGGACCTTACTTATATGGCATCAGGCATTGAAGCCCACAGTGTTTAAATATATTGCCAAATTGCTCCTCAGCTATGTTGATTAGATCACGTGATAAGATCAGTTTCTCCATTAAAAAGCAAGGTTTTTTTACTTGTGAATGAAAGATGAGATTACTAATTTTAGAATAGACCATGTGGATTATTTCAAGATCACATGAGTTCTTCCTCTGAATCTACTGGTACAGCTGCTGACTTAATTTTCTGCTCTGTAAATCCAACACCAGAGGGCAGTCTCAAACTCAGAATCAAGAAAAGATAACAGCATTACCTCCGAGATGGACAAGACACACTAGTTAATGCTGATCAGTAACAGAGAGAACGCTCTGCTAGACTATATACTATCAAACCAAAAAAGCAGTCCAGTAGCACTTTAAAGACTAACAAAATAATTTCTTAGGTGATGAGCTTTCATGGGACAGACCCACTTCTTCAGACCACAGCCAGACCAGAACAGACTCAATATTTAAGGCACAGAGAACCAGAAATAGTAATCAAGGTTTACAAATCAGAAAAAAAAAAGATCAAGGTGAGCAAATCAGAGTTGGAAGGAAATAGTGAGAGAGGCATCAGACACCAGCGGGTGCTGAGCCCACAGTTATGATGATGATGATGATGAAATCAGAGAGTAGGGGGGGGGGGAGGAGGAAGTCAAGAATTAGATTAAGCCAAGTATGCAAAAGAGCCCCTATAATGACCCAGAAAATTCAGTTTGAACCGGGATGCGAATCTTCTGGGTCATTATAGGGGCTCTTTTGCACACTTGGCTTAATCTAATTCTTGACTCTCCCCCCCCCCGCCCCTCTACTCTCTGATTTGCTCATCTTGATAATTTTTTTTCTGATTTGTCAACCTTGATTACTATTTTTGGTTCTCTGTGCCTTAAATATTGAGTCTGTTCTGGTCTGGCTGTGGTCTGAAGAGGTGGGTCTGTCCCATGAAAGCTCACCTAATAAATTATTTTGTTAGTCTTTAAAGTGCTACTTTACTGCTTTTTTCTTTTGATAGTTAATGCTGAATGAGAGGTGCCCAGTGATTAGATGCAGGGAATTATAAACCTACCTTAACACATAAGAAAAATGTTTACACATGTTAATACTCCCTGCCTCATTGGGAAAGACTGACTAGTATAATCAAACTCCACTCATTAAAATTGCAGGCTAAATATGAGGTAAGTTCAGGGGCACACAGATAGCCTCTCAAGGCCTTGTGCATTTCAATAACAGTCAAAGTCTACCACGCTGTAGGAATCAGCACCTTTTAAAGGTTACTAGTCAGAAAACCTCTGCTGTGTCAGGTGAGGATTAGGTATCTCTCTGAGGTTCTTTAAAACTAACCTAGATGAGAAATAAGAAGTCCTGTGGCACTTTATAGACTAACAGATATTTTGGGGCATAAGCTTTCGTGGGCAAAGACCCGCTTCACCCGATCTTTGCCCATGAAAGCTTATGCTCCAAAATATGTCAGTCTATAAGGTGCCACAGGACTTCTTGTTGTTCTCGAAAATACAGACTAACACGGCCACCTCTCTGATATTACAGAAGGAATGACTGTTACATTGATCCTTCTTACTTAAACAAGCCTATTAGGAATTTATAAAATGTAAGTCAGCACTGCAGCAGGTCTCCACTCCAGACAAGATGAAGCACAAACGGATCTGCCACTTTGCAATGGCTATAGCTGTCAGCTTTTGGATACCACCCAAATTTTAAAAATTATTATGAGTTATTTAAATTGAGGGCAAAGTAACAAACAACTAACAATTTTCCTTCAAATTAAATCTACTTTTGTTATCACTTGTACCCTGTTCCTCATTAAAGCTGTACTGTCCTATAACATAAGGAGTTAGTTGAAGTTCTGCCAAAGAATTGCTGTTAGGTTGTTAAAACTAAGCCTGCACAGCCTCCTAACCATATTTGCACTCAGAGATGCCTTATAATTAAAATGTTGTGATGCCAGTCGTCTGTTACAGCCCCTCATAGGGTACAAAAAAGGGGAAGATTGTAGAGTACAAATTACCTGTTATGTCCTTCTAGAAAATATGAATTCTCAATTATGTCCACTTTTTAACTATGAGAAAATTTTAACATAGATTCAGAGAATAACTGAACTGATTTCAAAGACCTACCTTTCAAACAACTAGCTCTACTTAGTCAGTAACAGCCTGGACATTTTTAAATTTCCAGACTCAGTGGCACACACTGATACTCTCTTATGTCCCAAAATCTCAGCATTTGAAAGACTAATCTACATGACCAGGATCTACTAAATTAAAGATTTACAGAAAGTGAAATCTGTCAGTATTGTACTGAAGTTTATATATGTAATTACAGAAAACTATGCCATTTACTGCCATTTTAGCGTGTGGTTTATTTTACATACGGACACATGGAATGGGCAATAAAAATGGAAGATATTTACTGAACACCAGATAACATACAGTCAACAAACCTAAATACCATAATCTTATCTCTTCAGTTTAACTATGCACACACAAATACAGAAATTTTGATTTTATGTATACTATTTTAACATACTACCAAGTATAGTCCCAAAACACGCACGCATTTTAAAAACGTCACAGGACAATGACTTGAGAATGCAAATTTAACCCTGCACAATTGCTTGAGGGTGCAGCTATGAGTGTTTTGGTTTTTTTGGGTTTTTTGACAAAAATGAGCTGAAGTCGGTGTCAGGCTGAGAAAAGAAAAAAGGCTATAGGTTTGAGGGACATTTTCCAATTTTTAATTTGAGAAACTACGATTTCAGTGCTGCCATCTCACATTTTTATTGTTTTTCTCAATACCTGGACTTCTCCTTAATCGTTTAAATATCTTAGTGTGCCTATTAATCCCAATTTTCCTTGTTCGCCGCCGCCCCAAATATTGAAAGCTAGCTTTCAATGGCATGTAACATTATTTCATACCATACATATCGTGAAAACCCGATAGTTCCTTCTGAATCATTACATATTGTTATGCCATTAAGTACTTGTTTAAAAATGCTCATTTACTCAGAAGTTAATGGCATTTGCATGTTAGAAGTATGCTGAGAAGTGTCTCAGTGTCTCACTGGAAAATCAGAAATACCCTGAGCTTTATGAGGCAAGACTTGTTTTTAAAGCATTAGTATATTACCTCCAATGATCTATTTTCAAAACAGAGACCCCTTTCTCACTTACTCTTCACAAAAAGAAAAAGACCAGAAAAAATTGATTTTTCATAATTTTTCAATAGTAGCATTTAAAAATAGCCATTATTGGGCTGAGATCATACAAGCCGAGATTTAGTCTGGAGTTTTTTATGGTACATATGTGAGTTTTAATTCCCCCCACCTTCCACCCCCCATACACAGAGCTATTTGTAAGAATTTTTTCTGGACAAGAGCTTGGTACAAAGAGCACGTATGTACAACGTTACCGCATTTCATAGCAGGACAGCTCTACTCCTGTTTGAACCAGACTTGAGAACCAAAAAAATCCCACAAATAACACCACCACGACCTAATGAAAGTCTTTCCAAGTCAGGTTTACAGGTAAATAATTAACCCCTGATAAGCTAACAATGAACAGAGCAACTTTACAGGAAAAAAAATAGAGTCACATCACCTGACTTCTGTACACCTTACTGAGTAAAAATTCTTCAGGATGGGCTCTTAAACATCCAAAAACTGTGTGGCTACTAAGCTCTGAACCTTTCTGTAAAGTTAAGCGGGAAATATGTCTTCAACAAGTTTACTTTCCAAGTACTGTTGTGTCATACTATGCTATGGACCTGCACCCATACTCCATTGCTTTTGAATAGTGTTCTAAGGTTGCTGTTTCTAAATTGCTTTGGCATCCTTCTGCGGTGGAAGCCATTGCTTGTAAGAAATACAAATGAACAATGTTCCTGAAGTCAAGCTGCTGCACACGATATTTTGGAGGACCTTTGGTTAATTTATGGTACTTACAGGATATCACAAAGCCATGTAAAAGGCAGTATAGACAATTCCTCAAACTCCAGCTCCCTCCAAGTACCTTTGTTTGCATATTTAAGAACAACAGATCGAGTGAAATAGTGGGTTTATGTACCAGCTGTCTTCTCACTGACACTTCAAATTCGCTCATTTATTGTGAAGTACATTAGCTCACTTGCATATGTTTAAACCAGTTCACGCACTGGACCTGAAGTCAGCTGTTTCTGATGAATTTCACTTCATTTTCTGCATAACTGAACTTGTCAAATGCCTTGCATTTTGTAAGGGATTGCAGAGATATACTAGTCTTTCACCCGGAGGAAGCCCCTGTAGTTTCAACCGCTCCAGTAAATGTCCTCCCCTGTCACCTTCTTCCCCTTTTTCCATCTAGCTGAGGTTGGGTCACCATATCAGTCTTTTCCAGGCTGGCTGGTCCAATGCTTGCTTCATCAGCACTCCATCCTCCTTTCTCTTGGCCTTCCTCTTGTACTTCAGCCATTCTCCAATCTGATCTCAACCATTTCCCTGATAAAATTCCCTTCACCCTCCTTTTGTACTCACATACCATCTCCACCCTTCCCTTGCAGCTTCCTTTTGCTATCGCAGACCTTACTGGTTTCACTCCTAATAACATCATTCTATATTTGGTCCAACAACAAATGTCACCCCCTTACTGCTCTCAAACATCTCCTTTCAATGACTTCAATCCTTCTCAAATGCTTCTTTTTGATCACCAACGTCTCTGATCCATACAGAAGAGCTGCTCTTAACAATCGTTTTGTATAGCTATCACTTAAATAGTCTGGGAATCCATTTACCTTAAAAATCACTACACTTACAGTCAGACTTCCCCTGTGCTCATCTGCCTTGCTTGCAGGTCTCCTGATTTTCTCAATTGCTGCTAACAATTCCCATGCTACTTAACCTCTGAGTTCCAATTTAGCCACTGGCACTCAAAGTTATGGATGCAAGAACTGGCATACTAAAAAGTCTTCAAATCACAAGCTACAGATATTTACAAACAAATGCCTGAGGTACATCCTTCGCATCAAATGGCAAGACTTTCTCACAAACAAGGAGCTTTAGAACTGAGTAGGACAAGGACCACTTGATGTTCAAATCAAGGCAAAAAAGTGGGGTTGGCTAGGGCATGCTCTCAGAAGACCATCATCCAGCATAATCCGTCAATCTCACACATAGAACCTGCATGGAAAACACAAATAAGGAAGACCACAGACAGCATGGAGAAGATCTACTGCGATTGAAGGTACTCCTGGAGTCAGGAAGAAGTTCCGTCTTGAGACGGAGTGAAGTGGAGAAGACGTGTAGATGACCTATGCTCCACTTGAAGTACAAGGGTTTAAGTCAAGTCTCAAGATTAATAGTCCCTTTTGGCTCCGAACAAGTCACCCACATGACTTCAATCATTTCTTTACTTGTTAAGAAGCCATAGTTTGTTAGTATCCTCTTCCAGGCATGGAGCATCTGGCCCAACTCTTCCTCACCAATTAAAGTTAGCAAGCCCAATTTCATCCTCTTATCTCAATATTTTGCTAAAGGAAACAAAAGGTGCATTTTTAAAAATTATCCCTCAAGGGAAGGCCTAAAACAATGTCCAAAATTCAGTTCTTCATCTAAGTGATGCACAAACTCACAGTGGATTTATTACGACTGTGGATGCCTACTAAAAATGGATGTCCATTTATGCCACCTTCCCACTCCTCCTGCCTCTACCTTCACTCCCTGAGGGGCAATGCTGCAGCATGTACCTGACAGATAACAATGATGGATTCCAAGGGAATTAACATAATTATACTGATGTTAAACATTACTAAAAGTGAAGTGATGCTTCAGTAAAAGCAGGCTCAGGCCATTAAGAGTCACTGGACAAATTCAAGACTGACTGCACAATAAATTTTGCTGTAATATAGTTCAAGACGCAACATGTGGGCACGGCCATTTGCCAGGATTATCTAAGACATCTCTCTCATGTCCCTGCCATTATGGAGGCCTCTGGCACTGCTGTACTTGAGTCCCTGGTATTCTCTGCCTGTGGGTGGTTTTTTTTTTTTTGTTAACTAGGTGAGTTTCATTTAGGTTGTTGCAAGAAAATTGCTAGACTGATGTCTCTAGAAACTGAAGTCCTATCGTTATCCTCAAAAAGTATATAACCCTGGCAGTACAAGCCTGCTCAAAATGTTCCACGAACACACCTCAAGCCTAACCCAGTGGTGGCATTTCTAGAAATGCTAAAGTTCAATGCCTAGCCTTTCTGCTGCCACGACTACACCCAGTAAGTGCCAACTGTAGTAGCAGCTTTTGCAACAGTCAGCTGTTCAGCAGGACTTGGACTCAAATCATCAACTCATTTCATTTGAAGCATAACACAGATATCAGATGTAAAATCTGGTCACTACCACATGAGTTAGATTCAAAATTATATCTTTGAGATGAAAAGCTCTATTTTTGTCTACTCTATGAGTCAGTTTCTCTGTGATGACTTACTAAGCTACCCGCTTTCTTTTTAAGAAAGGCTACATGCACATAATTGATGTCTTTATTTGGTTTATGTAGATTTATGCATATTTAATATAATACTGTAGACTGAAAATTTTTAACTTTAGAGATACCCTTTATTCATATTTTATTATGTTTATTGTATTTTATTAACTTTAATACACAGATTGCGGAATGACATTTTGCTGAGACAGAATTTTTTCAGCATTAGATAATACAGAAGATATAGCCACAAGTGATACAAATGAAACTTATTAAAAGAATGCTGTCGTTTTTTTGTGGAAGCCCAAAGAGCTCTTTAAATTCCACATTCTAGGGATGTTTAATAGGTAGTCTGGTCCTAATAACCATTCAATTCTGCAGTTAGCTGGAGGTAACATTGCTTAAAGGAGAGGGTTTTTTTCTGCAGTACAAGTTGTCTGAAATAATTAATGTCTTTTCAAGAACGTGGCAAAGCCTCTGCAATAGCAGCATGATAGTTTTGCCTAGTAATTTACTGGCTACACAGCTAATAAGAATTATGGACCAACCAAGCAAGGTTCAAGGACAGTACCTTGGCAGTAATCCCAACATCCTCTATTTCAAGCAAGAGAGAAGTCCGTACCGTAGAAGGTATTGCTATTGTACAGTGCATTGCCTCCCCCCAGTCTTTAATAACAATCATTGCTAACAGGGCTTATCTTTCAGCTCTTGGGGGTCTGGTGACATACAAAGGGGATTAGGTGGGTAGAAGAGAGATGGAAGATAGACTAGAAAAGTTAAAAAAATGTGGTATTAAAAGATTTTCAGAGAACAGCCAAATATTTCAAAAGGTAGAGAAAAACACAGGGAGAGAGACGTATACAAGGAAGGAAGAGAAAATAGGAAGGAAGAGGAAAGAAACCACCACTGGGGGCAGAAAAGCAACAAGAGCAGCCAGGGAAGAAGCGTGAAAGATGCAGGTAGTTAACGTTGAAAAATGTTAAAAGTTACAAAATTATCACAGTATTTACTCCTTTAAATTGCAGGACGGTGACAGCAGTCAGATATCTATTATCCTACTAGTTGGGGAGGCTAGATAACTGCTCAGTCAGTCCCAAGATCTTTGAATCATTACCCTTTGACCACACACTTGCTGCAGCATCTTCAAGTCTAGTAATCTCAGCCAAACTCAGGCTGTTGCAGTTTTAAGCTCTGTGCTGTCTAGAGCTAAATCTGCTAAGAGGCCTGTCAACATGTACTGTGAACCTCTGATCCTGGAGAAAACCTCAACACTGCAGGATGTGAAGCTGGAACCTGCTTGGCACAGACCCTCCAAGATGTGCAGGATATTGGGAAAGCAAAGTGTGTGTGGGGGGATGGGTAACTGAGGGAAGAGCACACCTTAGACAAGGTATGGTTGTGTTGGGGAATGCTTCTCCACAACTTAGTATGTATTTGATTAGAGGATTTAGCTAAGGTTCACACAGTCTCTTTATATTTTCTGATCCTTCTCACCGATTCTTAGTTATGATCAACATTATGGGTTTTAATTAAACTTGAAATTGACTAGTTGTCCGACAGCTTGCAGAGCTGCATGCAGTTTTCTGCCCCAGTATAAAGAAATATTGGTAAACACAGGAATGAAGCAGTTGAAAAGGAGGAAGGGAAAAAAAGAAAGTATATGCTCACCACTGGACTTGCCCGAGCAGAACTGGCTCTAGAAGACGCCCGAGATCCGGAACCGAGGTAGCAGCTGTACTCCGAAGGCTACCCACATATACCCCAAGAACACAGTAAGCAGAAAGAAGAACAGGGTTAGCACCAGAGCAATCAGAACAAGACGAGTCAGAACACCACCATTTTAGGTTAGTTAAAAAAGAGCAAATGACAGCTGTGAAAGAAAAAAAGAGGAGGTTGAGGCTGAAGAGCAGAGACCTACAATAGATAAAAGACCAGAATAAGCAACTGGTACATCAAATGGACTTAGCAAAAAGGTTTTGATTTAACCCTTTTACACCACATGGAGCAAAGATGTTTCATATCTTAGATTTTCAAACCATACACAGGTTGAACACCTCGTCTGTCACACTCTCATCCAGCAACATCCTTAGCCTGGCATAATTTTAGTTAGCCACTTACCCTGGATGTTGCCAAGCTTCCCATAGTCTCATAAAATTTGTTTATAGCTACCAGTCCTGGCTCTCAGTGTTCTGTGCGGTTATTTAGCTGTACTTTATCCCTACATGTCTTCAAAGAGCCCAATAAGCAGTGGAAGTGTTGGTAACGCTGCTAGACAATATTGACTCCCCATGGTCCAGCAAATTCTCTCGTCCAGCAGCAGTCAGGTCCCAAGGGTGCTGGACTAGAGAGGTTCAATCTATATCAAGTATAACTGAACATTGCTTCAATTTGTTTGTATACATTCCATTCTGTCCCTTCATTATGATCTCTCATCTCCGAGCTCTTTCCAGCTGAGATGCTTTGAGGGTTCACCTAGACCAGTAAGGGGCTCTGTCAGCCCCTGGCCTATAGTGCTGAGTGCCTTTAGGATGTGCAGCTTTGGCACACTTTTGGCAGCTTTTACACCCACAGCACAAGGGTCTCCCCCTGCACACTTACTCCTTGAAGAATGACCCCAATAACCTTCCAGACATGATTCACCCCAAAACCTTATTTCCTGCTCACTCTCAGAGAGCTAACAGGTTGGTTGTAATGGCTCTTTGGAGGCAGTGAAATGGTGTTACCTATATGAGAGTTTAGTAAGAGGACTGGCTGCTGTACATGAGAATGTATGGGGGAGCTATGGCTCCAGAATGGTTTCTGGGGATGCCCTGCAAGGAATAATTGGGCTGGCGAAAGCTTAGGGTGAAAGCACGGTTCCTAGCTGCACAATCTAAGGGTACCCAGGTTACAGAGCATGCAATCACAAAACCCACTGTTGGTTTGGGTGAACCCCCAAGGTGTCACAAAACCCACACCCTCTTACACAACACTGCAGTTCATTTTGTAACATTTGCTCCACAAACCAAAGCAAGAAACCACAGGTGTTGGTAAGCATCCTTGACTGGATGCATATACCATGGTAAGAGATGTATCTTACCACAGACACTGAGAGCATCACCCCATCAGCCACCAGCACCTGCTGACCTCAGGAGTCTATTCTTTCCTAAGAGCAGATTTCTACAGAGCAATATGTGACAGTGTTGACTTATGGCTGACAGGGTTAGGGCACAATAGCCTGAGTCTTTATTATGTTACTCACTACATTGACAGGCTGGAGTCTGGTGAGAGTGGAGAATGCAACAGTATAAAATGAGGAAGAGTTTCACCCATTAAGAAAATCAGAATTGAAATATCTTTTGGATTTAGAATTTCCCAATTATTTTTCCCCCACATGGCACATTTCCATAGTCGCCATCACAGACAACTTATTGTGCTGCATGGTATTTTTACACATGTAAATTATCAGATGTACATAAAAAAGTTCAATATATTCATAACATATTTGTGCCAAAAATGCAAAATACTCTTTATCCTTGTTTCTTGGGACTTTGTTTCTGCTACTACTGCCTCAAAGACAACCCTAAATATAATGTTTCAGAAATGCAATTTGGCTTGTTAAAGCAGGAACTAAAGCACAGAGCACATCCTGTTTGTGTCTTTCAGTGATCAAACACCCCTAATGACTCATCGCTTTTCACAAGCTGTGGGAGATATGATGGTGGCTTTTAGTTGACTGCCTGGTCAATAAAATCCTCCAATCAAAGACGTCACCATAGATGCAGATTTCTGAATCATATATGTTAGGCATGAGGGGGTGTCAAGTAGCAGAGAAACCACAAACATCCAGGTTTTGGATGGCAATTTACAGCAGTCTATGATTTTGTAGTGATACCGGTGGATTTACTTTGCAAATCGGACTACTTTTAGAATAAAGTGCTGATAATTTAGTTTTAATTTGACCTTCTAAACAGTTACTATAAACCGAAGAATGATCTTGACAGATAAATATAGTTTTTCCTTTAAAATAATTTCTGAAGGCAGCCAACACTATAATATATCAACTTCCGTAACACAAGTGGGTCATTACAGAAGTAAGCCTCAACTCCTCAGCTGCTGAGAGAAGTGACAAGATTGAGTATCTTCAAGGTGAACAGACCAGTGGAGGCTTGTCCACTTTGTTTTACAGGTGGACAGCAATGCAATTTCTAGTGCCTGGCTTGAGAGAGGGCAGTGGTTTTTTTTTTTTTTTGTAAGGAGGTTCTGTGTGGGTTTGTTTGTTTTTATTTTTAAACAAAAAATGAGAATTGACTTTTATGCGGGGAAAAAAAAGCTTCTTCAAGATTGGGACGGAAACGGTCCTTTCTGCAATAAAGCCATACGCTTAACAATTATGAGATCAAGACAGCATACTGGCACTGGATAACAGCCAAAAAGCTATGAAAAAATGAAACAGGAACACTCTCAAACCACAGCTTTCTTCATATACTGCAGAAAGTGATAAAGCCTCATGCATCTTGGCTATTGAATTATGTTTCAGAAAAGTTAGAACATATACTTATACTTAAGGATCGCATTTCCTTAAGAGACCTGTCAGATGAATCCATCACTGCTGTTAAAAATTTACACAAAGTATAACAAAAAGGCAGGAAATTATTCTTGAAATATATTGTCGGGAAAATGTAACTGTTCATACCCATCTTATAGTGAACTGTCACTGTTTCACAACTACCTCATTTCCAATTGTTCCTCTCCTGGCTTTAGCATTTATATGCAGGGATACAGCTGCTCTTTAAATGTAAAAATCATCAATGCTTGTAGGAAAGCGATTTATAAAATGTCATTAGCAAAAGAAAAAGAGTCCTGAACTAGGTGTCCTGTGGTCAGGTAATTTAGGGCTGAGGAACGAAATAAGCATGTACCACTTTGCCCCACACACTCTCTCCAAGTCTTTGACTAGACTAGTAAGAAGTCAACTACAACAACCTTCAGAAAAGTCTTCTTGGCAACAACTGCCCAAATGTGTCTTCCAGAGGTGAGCAAAGTTATAAACATCACAGCATAAGTGTGTCGGTTCAGAGCTGTAATCAAAATATTCCTCTAGAGACAAAGGCCCCATATTTGAACTCTCTTGTGATTACGAAGCAGTGTGCTACTCTAGATCTGAAGAGACTGCACTATTTACCAGCATGTAAAATCTGTGGCTCAGTAGAGAATGATACCATGGACACTAGTGTTTTTGTGCACCATCCTTAGGCTTGGCAGAATTTTTAAATATAATTTCCATAGATAATATCAATGCTATTTTTAAGCATTTTTATCTATTTAAATTTTCACAGTTGAAGGAAGTTCTGGGGGCCAATTATTTAATGACGGACACTGAAATATAAAAGTTAGAGCTTTATAATCATTAACACAAATGGTGAATGTTACAGTCCAAATACACGCACTAAACTAAGAAGTTGTCAAGCTGAATTTTTCTTTGTCCGTCAATTTCCATCATTGAATTTCCTGACATTCATTGATAAAAATCTAATCCTTCCAAGCCCAAACACTGGCTATTCAAAATGCTGTGCTCCATGTCTCCAGAAGGTGGAGAACTAGCTCTCAGGCTGAGAACCCACAGCACATCAGTGTTTTGCCCAAATTAGCACTACAGGACCCGATCCTCTGAGGCATTTGTCTCAATAGCACCTCCACACCCCAAAAATGACTGAGCCATCCCGACAGCAAATCCATCATCAGCGGACACTGCAACAGCCAAATAAAAACAAGGTAAGATGTGAAGAAAATGAATTTGAAGAAGGATAGGAGAAATATTCATAAAATGTACACTTCTATTAGCAAGTCATTTTGATTTCAACAGAATGTCATGTACTGGTAGAGGATAAAGTGAGACTATCAGCTGAGTTAGCATGAGAGACAATTTCAATGTATGTTTGTAAGCGAGGAACAGGACTTGCCATGCATAAGGGAGCATTAGAAAATCAACTTTCCATGAATTATTGGTGAACACCAATGCAAAATGTTTAAGACGTTCACAATAGATGCACTCAATAATGAAGGTCTCTACTGAGATCTGAAGAGCAGGTATGAAGGCAGCACAAGGTTTGTCACACTGCCCCACCAGAACGGCTCCAAACCTGCCATGGTGACACAGCCTCAGAGGAGGGACGTGTGTCGTTATGTCTACTTATTCATTCTCTCGCCCATGTTTTGCACTTGTCATTAAAGCTGTTAATCCTGATTTTTGTAAAGCGTCCACTAACTAGTGGACAAAGCCCTACCCATTCCCAAGCTCTTAAATAAGCCAGTGAACAACTATTAGATGCTAATAAATTATCATTTCTGAGTAGAAATGTCTCCCATGAAGGTTGCCTTGAGCTCTCCAGTCTTCGCTTAGCAAGTATTACAGAGAACCCTCCTATGTCTCCTGGTACACCAAGTTACAAGAGAATGAACCCAAATCACGACTAGGTAGAAACGTGGTAGCATGAGGGTATGGAAGGCAGTTTTTCAAAAAGTGAAATGGAGCCTCGGGGAAAGGGGATAGAACATATAATGTGATTTCCCAGCTGATGTTTTGAGTTTTTATTTATTTGTTGTGAAGAAAAGGCAGAGCTAATATCCTTTTCACCAGAAAGAGGAACCTCTCCTACTGTGTTTGACATTATTTGGGTTAATCCTGTGCATAGTATGACAATTGCAGGAAGGACACTTAGTGGTTGACTCTAGTGAACCTATATGGAGGGATTTCTGTAGAGGTGATGCTTCCAGTCTTGTTTCCATATTTTTCCATCATCAGCTATCTGGGTAGTAATCTTATACTGCCCATTGATACAGATGAAACTATACTCTAGTGAAACAGGTTATCATGAGACAAACCACAGAAGAGAGGCCAGGCAGAAAAATGCAGAAAACATCTTACAGCACGAGAACTAGAGGCACTATATCGACGATTCCCACTGTAAATGCTCTCATCATACAGAGATGCCTACAATTAAAAAAGAGAGTCAGAACAACATTGGTAACTTTGGTTGGTTTTGTTTCTAATCCAGCATATTGCAAGATATAGCAAGGTGCAGCACAAACAAGGAGGAGGGAAGGAGAATGAACAGAGGTGTGGAAACAACATGGGCATTTCCTGTAAAGGCATGCAAGTGAATTTGTAACTCCGGTAAGCTGTGAAACTCTCAGAACACGTGCAGAATTAAAATGAGGTCAAAAAGTCATCTGAAATTTCACACATTCATGCATTCTTCTGGGGCTTTTTTCAAACTATCACCTTTAACACTTAATATTCCCTGCTAAAAAGTGACAACATCAATTCTTATAAACTGAGTAGTGCTAAATGAAGTATTTTTGGATTGGGACAGTGTGATGAAGAGAGACATAGATTCCTGGTAAAGTTGACAGAGAGAGAGAGATTAGTTACCCCAATGTCTGGCTTAGTTATGTGGCTAAGAAAATGCAGACTAGGGTTTTCTATCACCATTGTGAAGACTTGAGAATGCGCACACAGTTTAACACAAGAGAACAAGGGGAACATATCCTGCAAGAAACGTTACTGTGTATTTTGTGTTTAAACAGGCAATTTTTTGCTGCTTTTTTTTTTTTTTTAAACAGATCCAGTCAGAACTGATGTTGCCTCTTTCTAGTCCGTATTTCAGTGTCCTACCTCATACACCAAAGCAGAGAGAGAAGTGTCTTACTCCAATTAGAAGTCTGCAGCAATATTACAGATTCATAAGCAACTGTTTCAGAATTCCAATGGGAGTAAAACGCAGGACTGGCAAAACAGCTGACAGATGCACCAGGGCATATATGCATTCCATTCACATGCATCATACACTAAAATGACAATACAGTACAATATAAATAAACTAGGCCAACAAGAGTCTCGACACACTGCAAAAGTAACACGTGCATGGGTGAGTGCACAGGGTCTGCATTTGTGGTTAAAATGACAAAGCACAACAAACCCTGTAACTTCTGGCAGGCAGAACATGACTATACAGCAAGGAGGGCTGGAGAAGACAAGCACAAACCTTTTAAAAACAAATATGGGTAACAGCAAAACAGTATTCATATTGGGATTAATCGTGCTGGTGAGACATATTCATGCTTACAATAGTCATAAAATTCTTATGCTATAATGCAGGAAAGATCAGTGGGCAGATACCGTACCAAGGATTACAAAAAAGTAGCTTAAAAACCTGAACGCTCAAGTCTAAAAATTAAGTATAAAGTAGACACATACTTGTTTTCTACAGGAAGGGAAGTTATCAATGTGCAGAAGCAAACAAGGCAACTTATTTTAGTCACTAACCCTCTCTTACTGTCTCAAAGACCTACACATAAGGCTAAGATTGCATCATGGAGATACAGAAGTCACAAGATCTGTGACTTCAGCCTACAGGTGACTGGGAGCTTCCCCAGCACAGATGTTTTGAAGTGCTAGGGATCTACTTAATTATTGAACAGAAGGGAAAAAATTATTCTGCATACATTAGAAGACAGGATAGCACTGAATAAAAGAAACAGGTGCATTCACAGAACACATGACTGTTAGTAATATTCAGTCCCAGGAGGTTCAGAGTGCACATACAGCAAAACTGCACAAGGCTCAATACCGTGCTATATACATATTAACAGCACCTTGACCCACCCAGACACCATTCTCTGTCTCCATGCAGAGAGGACAATTCAACCTCCACAGGCAAAGCATAGGGATTTGCTTTGTAAATTATGCAGGGTGAGAACCCACAGGATTGCAACCCTATGTCACATTAGCCAACAGGAAACAAACTGGCAAGGTGAGCCAGGGAGTGGTCTCAGCTATGATAAACTACTAATACTTAAGGGAAATGTTGTGTTTTTTCCAAGACAAATTTACGACAACTGTCAAAAGCAAAATAAAACAATTGCAGGAAAAGCAGAGGAACAGACCAACATCATGGCCTGTTCTTAAACTGCTTTCTGTTTCCTGGTCCAAACATAAATGGAAAAATACACAAAGAAAACTGATATAACAAAAGAACTAGATACTCCTGGCAACCAGACAGATGAAAGAGTCACTGCTTTCCTCCAAGGGCCGATCATTAGTGGTGTGAATACAGGAGGTTGAATTGTCCAGGTGAACTCAAAACAAAAGTCCAGGCTAGAGGGAAACAGCGACAGACCCGATTTCCATTCTGGGAAGAAGGTTGGGCTTTGGAAGTAAAGCCACTGTTGTGAAGACCAAGGTCAGAGTAGTAGGATCCCTGTATCAACAGGAAGAAAAACCTGAATGTTCTGCTTAACATGTAGGAATTGTCAAATTCTGTATTAATTCCTTTAAATTAGTACAGCAATTCTCACAACCTGATTGCACCATGAGCCTGTTCTGACAACAAAAGCTACTGCAGGACCCCATGGGAAACCAAAACCTGAGCTTGCACAAACCATGCTTCCCTTGGGGCCGGGGGGAGGGAAATGAAGTCCAAGTGCTTCAGTCCTCGTTGGTGGGAGGGTGGGGCTCTAATGTGAGCCCTGCAGCCCATGACTGAAGCCCTCAGCCTTCAGACCCAGGTAGCAGGCTCGCTCTCAAGCTTTGGCGCTGGGGATTAAGCTGACCTAATCCTCAGAGCAGACCACACTAAGGCAACAGAAAACCTCTTCTATCAACATAGCTACTTCCCTCAGGAAAATGGAGACCTTACACCAACAGGCAACCCTTTCCCATTGGCACAGGTAGCACTGAGATACTTGAAAACCTGACATCTCATGAAAAAAATAACAGTCCTCTCATCCACTAGATCCGCCAGCTTCATGCTTAAAAAGCTCTGAAGCCTAATCAAAAAAAAAAAAAAAAAAATCTATGAATTCCAGGGTTGCTAACCTCTCCGTTCTGCCAGGAGTCTTCCAGGAGCAGGCCCTAGCTCCCAGAATCTACTGTAGCCAACCAAGGAGATTTGGGCTGCTAACAGTTTGCCAGCACGGTGGGGCTAAGGTAGGCTTCCTGCCCGTCCTGGCTCTGAGCTGGTCCCAGAAGCAGACTGAGCTCCTGGGAAGACAGGAGGTGGGGGAAGCGGCCTCCACACCCTGAGCCCATGGCACCTTCTCCTCCCATCGCCTATGAGCTGCTGCCAGAGCTGAGGGATGTGCCAGACGGTCACTTTTGGGAGCTGCCTGAGGTAAGCACAGCCCCCTCACGCCCTCCTGCATCCCAACCCACTTTCCCACCCAGATCCTGCACCCCACAGCCCTCTGCCTCAGGCTCAGGCCAGAGCCATCTCCTGCACTCTGAACCTTGCAGCCCCACCCTCCAGCTTAGAGCCCACACCCCCCTCACACCTCAGCCTGGGGAAAATGAGTGAGGTCAGTGACAGCGAGTGATGGAGGGAGGGGAGCTGCAGTGAGTACAGGGCTGGGCCTTAAAGAACGAGCAGGAGAGAAAGTGGGGCAAGGGTCTTTGGGGTGGTGCCATTAGACAGTCAGCAACCCTAATCAATCCGCTGCACAAGAACAAGACAATGTACACAACAGCAGCGACAACTCTCATTTAACTATTGTACACAGAGCCCAGATTAGAGTTCTAGAGCAAGTTTCCGTAACTAACCCTATTTTGTGCCTCCCTGCCACAATCAGCTTTTCCTTGAATTCTTCTATTGCTGCAGACGTGGGGAACAGAATGAAGTGAAGGGGAATGGGGGAGACGAAGGACTTACATCCCTTCAACTTGGAATTCGAAAGATGAAAGTGAGTTTTCATAAGACTTCCCTTACTTGCTCTTTCTGGACTTAGGCTGATTATCAACATCTCTAACTTTCCTGCTGAACAGGAGAGACCTTGCCAACTTCAGAGCGTGGAACAGAGCCAAAACAGGCTGCAACAAACCAGGTTTAAGACAAAGCCGGCTCCCACCCAGTTAAACAAGCAGCTTAGTAAAACCAAGAAGTAGAAACATGCCCAGCTCTGACCCCAACAAGTTTTTTGGAAGGCTAGATGCTCTAAAACATAGGTCAAAAATATAGCATGTCAAAACACTGGTGGAGTGGATTGGGGAGCCAAGTGTGTGGAGACAAGCCTTTTTCCTGATATGTCATAGCTAACAGAAGCAGGGAACAAAACCCACTGTCAGATAAGGGGTTACTATGTGAAGGACAAAGTACAACACCAGGCCACTCAAATGAAATCTCTTCTGTTTGAAACCTCAGTGTCATTCATCTCCAGTAGCCAGCTTGACTCAACTTAAGTTTTGCATCTGGCCTAACTAGTTCCTGGGGAGATTTTAATGTAACTTCTAGGCAGATGCAGGGAAAGATGCTAACAGCCATCTTTAAAAGTGAGCTGTGGATGAAGGATCTCTGTGTTGCAAAGGAAGCTATAGGGAACTCTAGGAAAGACTTGCAAGACATGAACTGAGACTCACTCTAAACACTCACATTTTGTTTTCTATCTTTTAAGCAACTTTCAGGGTGGAGGTGCCTCTCTTGTAGTGCATAAGAGAGCACCTGCAGGGGCTCGCAAAATCTTTTATACTGGGTAGGCAAAAGAGACATGCCAGATCCAGGCACTTTACAAACACTTAATAAACTAGTCATTTCCCAAAACTTTAGGAAAAATGAGGTGTATTACACACCTTTACTCTAGTGCACAGTAACATACAATATGATGGTTAAGTCAAGTTAAGAATTAAATGGCTTGGTGCTTTGTGTGCACAAACACATTTGCAAATTAAAATTTGCTCTCTCACGTTTTAAACAGATAGGATGTAAACCTGTATGATTCTTGGGGGAAATACAGGTCCCTCTTAAGAAGAGCCTAACAGATCCAAGCAAGTACAGTCACTATGAAGACTTTTTACAAGTAATTCTTGTTTCTATGCTACAACTGGGTGTAAAGTTACAACTAGTTGCAAATCCAAAAGGGGAAGAATGGTAGAAATCCTGTGCAGAGCAATGGATGCAACCACCATAATTCAGAAGAGTTCCACAGGCCACTGACAAATGAGGGTGAACAGTCCCATAGTAAAGAGGGAGCCTTTCAGTAATGCAGGTCTCAATTACGAGACACGTCTGAGCAAAACAAAGGACGTTTGTTCCTAAAATGTCTTTTCTTCTCTTCCCCACCCGAAAGGCCTTGTGTTACAACCACGTTGCTCTTCATAATACTTTACTCAATACACATGGTGCTTTATTCTCAGTAATAAACAATCACTTTTCCATGATACTCATCTTTAAAGTTTCCTCACAAACCTTGACTAATTCTCCCAGTCCCTGTGATGTAGGTACTAAACTCCATTTTACAAATGAGGGAGCTGAAGTTAAGTGAGTTTTTCAATAAGGTAGTGAGATATGAATAGGACATACATTTTATTTTCAATATTGTTCAGACCCCCCCGACACTGGAGAATATAGGCAGATCAATGAATAAATCACTAGATGTGGTAATAGTTATATTACTAGATCCATCTTTACCCAACAGAAAAAGCTTAAATCCACCTCTTTCCAATTTAATGACAATTCTTCTGATTTGATAGCTAAAATGGTTTTCATTAGGCAGGGTTTGAGAGTTCTCTGCTGAGCTTAGTTATAGCTGGGAAACAAATTACTTTCACACCCACCAAGATTTCAAAATGAGCACAGCAAGTAATATCGTAAAAATTAGAGTTTGTGTTTTAATGGTTCATTATTTTGTGATACATTGATATGATCTCTAGGTGTGAAGTTAATCACTACAAGAGTATACAGTAACTCCTCACTTAACACTGTAGTTATGTTCTGGAAAATGCTGCTTTAAGCAAAATGATGTTATGCAAATCAAATTTCCACATAAAAAACTATGTCAATGGGGGCAATAGTCTTAGGTTCCTGGGAAATTTCATTCAGCGGCCAGAAGGCAGAATGTACTTATACAGTGTAAGTTTTAAACAGTTTAGCCCTACGTACAGCAATGATGATTGTAAAGCTTGGTTGAGGTGGTGGAGCCAGAGGGTGGAATATTTCTCAGGGAACGTCTTGCTACTAAATAATGAGCTAGCACTTGGCTGAGCCTTCAAGGGTTAACATTTTGCTGTTAATGTAGCCTCACACTCTACAAGGCATCATGGACTGAGGCAGGAGGGAGGACACACCACAGACACACAGCAGTGACGACTGCAAGCACCTTTCATCTTCTCCAGATGGTACGTACACAGCTCCACAGTGTCAAGGGTGACAGACACACACCCGTGTGTGAGAGCCCCAGACCTTACAGAGAAATTAAAGAAGCTGATGGGGGCTTCCAGCCCACCCTAGCTCCAAACCCCCACAAGGACGGGCTGCTTTTTCAGAAAATCCTGCAAGTAGCGGACAAAACAGATAAGCAACATAATAAAATGCCATTAACTGGGACAATGTTAAGTGAGGAGTTACTGTACCGCATATTACACCGTCCAATTAAAATGTGATTTTAAAAATGTAAGTGTAATATTGTCAAACTTATTACATTAATAAGCAAAGAACTCCTGCCTATCCTAGGTTATTCCTTTATCCTTACTCCTTTCCTGTTTGCAGCTGTCACCCCTCTCTACTCCATATAATTACGCCAATGCAAGCTGAAAGCTAGTAAGACAGACATGGATTAATATTGGAGGTGGAGCGTATTATGTTCTATAAAGACAAGTCAGCTATGTTACTGTCCCCCTAAACCTTATCTCCCCCTTCAAATAGTGATTAATCTGAATTACTGTTAATAATGAAGATGTCAAGGAGGCAATGTGACTAATCATGCGCTACATAAACCCCCATGCTACAAACCCTGCAGTGTCCACAGAAATCATTTTAATATTTAAACAGAAACCAACCAGCTTCTCCCTGGATGACTTCTTTGTAAATTTTCTGCTCTCCCCACTGTAGCTGGAGCTCTAAAGAGCGTCATTAAAGAACAAGAACACCATTTATCAGGCACAATTCAAAAGAGTCGCACACCCTCTGAAAAGACCATACAGTGCTTTCTTTCGTCAAACAGTTCAGCAAGATTGGCAATACTTAAACTGTTTAGACAACAAAACATGTCTTGGGATGTGTTTTTTTTTTTTTTTTTTAATTTCAACTAGTTAAGGCAGACCATGTACACAGCTACGCTTTATTGCAGTCTTGAAGGCCTCTGCTGAGGCTTGCTTCATATCTCTGCATAACAAGCTGTCTTCAGTTCTGGTCCCTGTGTCTCCCTAGGCATAGAATGGGTGTGGCTAGATAAAGTATACTGCACTTGCTCATTTCATTCTCTATCCTCCACATGGAACAAAAAGTGCGAGGTCTACAGGAAAGACGTTCACAACAGGGAATTTAAACAAATGCTGGCTTGTGCAAAATGCTTACATATACGCTCAACTTTAAGTATAAAAGTAGTCCCAGTGGATGCTGCAGGGTTACTCACGCTCAGAGCTGGGAATGTGTTTAAATGCTTTGCTTAATCGGGTCTTAAAGATATTTTATTGTCTCGTTGTGTATATATATGAGAGCACTTTTAGTTTGCATGAGGTTTATTGAAACCCATTTCAGACTGGCAAAGCCTAGTGATCTGCTGTGCTATAGCATCACTGTTTGCCTTAAGAGTGGTAAAATACAAGATAAAGGAAAGCCACAAAGGGGATGAATTTACAGGATGCTATATTAGAGGACGCTAAGCAAAGACTTCATATTAATGGGTCTCGTGCACTTGTTGTGAAACTGTAATCCACTGAACACAAGGGATCCACAGATGCACATGGTGGCTTCGTGAAGGATCAGTATGGAGATTAGGCTTTCCAAATTCCTGAAAATTTAAGAATTTCCCAACCTCTTTTGTGTCTGACCTCATCGTCTGCTTCCTTCAACCTTACATCTTTAAAGCTTTGTTAGAAGTATACCTTCTGCACATTGGACGTGACCTCCACCACTACAGTCACCTTGCTCTCACCTAGTGCAAGACTAACTTGCTGGGATCATCTAAGTATACCTTCATTTGTGAGGGATCAAACCAAAGGGCATTAAGCATAGGTTGTAACTTTTGACAATGAAGAACGTTTAATGCTCTCAGCTATTTGTGGCTATGTTTCTGGTCCATCTAACAGGGTTGTCTCCATCACCGTCATATTGAACTCTCATATCTTAATTGTTGCACTGTGTGACAGATGCAACATTTAATACAGAAAAATACTTAAGTAGTCACACCGTTTGATACATAGCTTACTACTCTATGCAAAGTTCAGACTTTTGCGCTTGTATGCAGAACAATTGTCTTCATAGCTGTATTTATGAACAACACTGCAGTCAAAGAGAGAGCAACAGAAAAAAGGCCTTTTACAGATGTTCACAGTTTTACAAATAAATAAAGTTGTCTGTCTACATTAGTCTTGAGGTTTTAAAAATGTTTACATTGGGGAAACTCACCAAAATGAATTGGTTGTACAGATTAAATTAGATATTTCACGCCCATATTCCAAAGGCAATCAGTTCTCTTCAAAGGACACATGAAAGAGTTCCAGAGCCTCCAATCTAAGCTAGATTTACATTGTCAAAATATTATTCTTGATCATTTGATTTTTTCCACCCACTTCATTTGAACAGAACTATATTCTGGTCCCCAAATCCCACTGGAATTTTCTCAGGCCCAGTTTTATCCCTTCTGACTCACTGCCTCTTTTTTGTTTTGTTTGTTAAGGATTTGGCTGTGCTTCTATTGCATGACAGATGCCTAGTGAACTACACAGGTTGTAATAAGGAAGTTGGGGGAATATGCTTTCCAAATCAGGAGCAAGAAAAGAGAATCTGCTATTTTGCTTTAGGAAAAGCCCTCAGTAAAGGAAATAATTTCTGGAAAAACTTCCTATTAATTCCATGAATTTAAATGACAGTTTAAAAAAAAACAAAACAAAAAAAAACAAAAAACCACCTCTACTAACCCTGCTAGATTGTCTACTCTGGGATGATCCATACATGTCTTCACCATACCCATTGGTCTGTCACAAGAGAAAAATGAGAAAAAGCTTAAAAGAAACCAAAGTAAGCCCCAGTGAAAGTCATTTTTTACGCAGGGTTAAGACACAGATGGTACTTTTCCACATGTACATCGCAAACAGTCACTGTAGTTCCTCAGAAATCATTATAACTTCAGACAGCTCAAAGAAAGAGCACTTGACAGTTTTGTCTGCCAGCAATATCTGTATCCCGGGCAAAGATATCTCCATTCTCAACTCATGTTTTTGTAAAAACAGTGCACCAGCAGAATACATTTAAAGTCTCAATCTCTTCAGTCTAGGGAAGGGAAAATAATTCTCCTGTTTACCTAAATTTGTCATTTCACATTGGCATTTAATATTAAATATCCTGTAAACTTGCAAACAAACCTTACGGCATTAGGATAATCTTGGCTGAATTAAATTAAACCTCACTGCATTAGGGTTAATACCTTTGGGGTAGGCTGTACTAGAAATGAAATTGTGCCAGTGTTGTATTCTCTGTTAGGAACAGGGATGCTTTTAGAAGTGTGCATATTCGACACAAAATGGATATTCCAAGGACTAAGGGACCAAGAGAAGTTTTTTTGGATAAATAACTTGGTCATAAAGTGATTAAAAGCCTTCTCCTGATGCAACAGACTGGACCATGGTCCACAGAGGGTCATGATCCTTAGGGAAGGAGTGGAAGGACTGAACCTACTAAGGCCTCATATGACTGGGTGCCTGTTCTGATCTGAAAATACAACTGATACCCACCAGGCCCTACCGATGCAGATGGGGGTGGGGGTGGAGGGCAAAAAGGAGCAGTTGCCACAGGCTCCTTTGAAACACTGCAGCAGCAGCGCTGTGCACAGCTCTGAGGGAGTGTGGGAGGGCCCAGGACTGACTGTCCTAACCCATGCCCCTTCCACACCTGGCCCTGCCCCTTCTGAGCTGGGCCTCCCTCCCTTCGTGCTCCTGCCGTGACTGTCAGCCCTTTGGGTAACCACAATTCCTATAGAGTAGAAGGTTAAAGGGCTGCTCCTGCCATAATCCATGTTATTGTGCGACTCTGATAACATCCATGTAGGTTCCTGTTTTTCAAATATTTTCTCTGTAGTACTTTTAAAGCAAAGTCCTCTTGCCTAGATGGAATTTCTTTATAGCTGTAACACCCACTCTCATCCGTCTAGGAAGGGAAAGACTGTAGGTCTACTTCCACGAGTTCTCAAACTGGGGGTCATCATGATCAATGTTCCCTCTACTTTTTTTCCATCCACGGGCAGAATAAATTGTGTTATGTGCACCGAGACGTGTGGATGTGCACCACCAACAGAAGCACAGGCTGCACACTGTGGGCACTCTGCTAATCAGCTGGGTGCCACCTGCATCTCTCCTGGGTGGGCACCCAAGATCTCAGCCTACAAGGTTATTAGCTGTCAGCCTCCCCCAACCCTGCTATGCCTCCTGAATGACAGCTTCAAGCATCAGAACGGTGTGTTTTAATTTAGAGGTTGGACGACACGTTCCGAGGCGTGTGGCGTGAAAGGGGGACCAGTGTAAAAGTTCCAAACCCACTGGTTGAGGCAGAGCATCCTTTCTGGGAAGTGCACAGGGAAGGGAGGGAACTAGCAGACTGTGAATTCCCTGATGGGAAAGGAAAGCGTCACAGCGCTCCACCCAGAAAGGCAACAATTGGGCAGCTGAAACAGGAGAGTTGGTGCTGTTGCTGAGCCACTGAGGAAACGCGGCGAGGAAGGCGGGAGACAAGGGAAGTAGCCTTGAACTGTCGCGTTCATCTGGAGAGTTGCTAGGAACAAAGTTGTGGCAGGCAGACAAAATGAGTAAGTATGTGTCACATTTCCACCTGTGGAGTATTTTACAGTATTATCTGGCAATATATTTCGTACTAATGCAATATGCCACTTGAAGATAAAAGAAAACCTACATGGGCATGCCCCATGGAAGTTACATGAAGGCTAGTTTTACAATGATCTTCTCAAGAGAAAACAGGTGATTGAAATTTCCTTGGCATGAAATCAACGCAACAAGAAAAGCGTTTGGTGAAAGTCTTTACAAAGCATGTAGAAAAACTGTATGAGCAGTACTGCTGTGCAGTCATTTAGGCTGTACTGCATTTTGCAATAAGCAACTGATACTGTGCGCCACAACGCCAAAGAGCTACCATCTATTCCTGGCTTTGGCTGGTTTCTCAGTATAGAACAAAACTATTTGGCCAAATCTGACCATAACCTTGCGGTCAACATTGTTGCAAGTTCTCTCCAGCCCCATCAAAACCCGCTCAGAAAAAAACAATCCCTAAATACATACAGCTTTGGAGTTCTTCTTTTTGGTCCTCTCATTGTCTAATCCAGCCTGCAGTAAGAGTAAGAATACCCAGTGAAAACACCAACGAATTCTTGTACTTCTATCTTCCCCAAGACCTACATGCAGATCTACATGCATAAACCAAGTCCTGTGTTCCTACAAAGCTACAGCACGCACACACTCAGTAAGTATATAGAAAACAACCACACCAGACACAAATTGCTAGTTTATTATTTTAACAAAATTTTAAAAAATTTAACCATGCAGTTCAAATTATTCATGCCTGCAGGGTTATCTGCCATATATATGTACTTCATCCACACAGCCATGCAAACAAACTTAGCATAGGTAGTATTCGAACCAGTGTTTTTTTGTGTTGAAGGGAAAAAAAGAAAAGGGGGGAGGCTGGGGCTGTCAAGGTGCCAGTACTCAGTACCAGCAAGTACCAGCACAAAAAAAGCACTGATTAGAACTATATTTGTATATAGACCACTGCCAAGGGAAACAAAATATACTGGGTGAACAAATTCTTAATGTATTTGTGAAGGTTACCACGCAGAACACTGGAGAATGAAACCATCTCTTCTCTGAGCTGGTACAATATAAGCTGTTCACCACACGACCCTGAAGTGACAACACCTTTAAGTGGGAGTTAGTTCATTCTCCAGGGCCTTTATTCAATCCTTTTCCTTGCTGAGTCTGACAAACGTTGCAGTACTGAGAGAATGTCTCTCATTCCTTGCAGTCAGGCATCCACCTCAGAGACCATAACACTGCCATCGTGGTCATTTGCCTTTTGGGTAACCTTCTTTATTATCAGTCAGATATAGCAATAGGTATTAGAAATTGTAAATACATCAATATCATCACACACAGCAACTTCAGACTGTTCTCACCACTGCATAGGCGCTGGCATAGTCCAAATCAGACTGTCAAGAGCATGAGAGGAAACAACAACTATCAGAAAACCAAAGAACACCCAGCCACAGATGGTAATCAGGAAGACATGGACATTGAGTTGTAGAAATTTAACATTCTTTGTGTTTTTGAGCAACGATGGCGCATATGCTAGCACAGGTTCAGAAATCAGGAACTTCAGCAACCACCAACCAGACTAATGAGAAACAGGGAAAAGTCTCTATATATTACATCACTATTGGGCAATAACTCAATATTCTTCCTTGTGGGACCTTGGACGTGGGAAATTATTAGGGAAAACTGAAGAGAATTTGCAGTAGACGACAACTGAAACCAGCAGCACATTCTTTCAAAAAACGAAGAAATTCTAAGTTTCTCGGCAACAAAATCACGTAAGAGTCAAGTATGTGACACGGGCTTCCAAAATGATAAAGTGGGAGCAGTTTGCATAGGTCTCAGAATAAACCATCTTAAAACCTTCTTAAAGAAAAGATTCCAGGAGAAAACTCTGAGAAAGAAGTTGCTGATTTGGGAGGATTGGGAGGTTCCACATTGTGATAATTCTTCTGACATTGGCCTATTGTTTGGAAGCTTCATGACCAAAAAAGAATCAACCCTTCAAGAGAAAATCTGTAAATTCTACAGCTCGTGTTGTGTTCCACCCATTTATTTATAGACAAACAAAAATGCCAAGCCAAAACCCCCTGAAAAAATCAGATGCATAATTTAATATCTGCACAAACTACTTAAAATGTATTCAAAATTCTATCTTGCCAAGCAATTGTGAATTATGTGAACCATTTATCAACGTTAATGTTTGTATTTTTATTGCATTTTGTTTCAATGTGAATAAAATCATATGCATTTGGCCAAGTCTGTTAAGGACAGACTTTGTCTCAGACTACTGAGCTAACGTATCTACCTCCTGCTTTCTTTGGCCCAAAATCACCATACCCCTCGGGTCAAGGCAAAAATTTCAAAGTGTTCTCACTCTTCAAGTCATAAACTTTAAGGGCAGAATCTCCCTCAGTGTGTGCGCGCAGAACCCAAATCTTTGGATTTATGATCATTCATTCCAGAAGGAGTCCCTTTTAACAGTAAAATAGGAAATTAAGTGTAACATTAGGAATGTTACAGCATAAAGTTTCTTCAAGAGACTCCATTAGACAAGGGCATTGCTTGCAAACTTAACAGTAGAACAATGCCCATTTGCGCCCAGTAAAGCTCTGGCTCTTAAAACTGAAAGACTGCATAGTTAACAGCATAGGAATACTGCTGAATATTAGGAATGCTTAGTTACACTCCAGTGAGATTAGAAATCAGACCATTTCTTTTCGGTGAGAAAATGCAGACTGGTTAGTGACATGCAAATTTTAATTACCAATGGGACTCAGAATAAATTATACTGAGGTCTAATAGCAGCTCTGATTTGTCAGGTTTTTGGAGATAGGGCTGCCAACCCTCCAGAATTAACCTGGATTCTCCAGGAATTAAAGATTAATCTTTAATTAAACATTATGTTATGTGACGAATTCTCCAGGAATACATCCAGCCAAAACTGGCAAACCTATTCGGAGATAATTCAGTCATTAATGACCTTGCAGGTCATACAAATATACTTACAGTTAGGGACAGATATGCAGTTTACTTGAAGATTGCCCAGAACAAACTAAACTGAAACCTCAAGTGCTTTAGGAACGAAAGCATTTTTTCCCCTATGTCAGTTCTAGGCACAATTTTACTGAAGTTTAATTCAATTCAAATCTTAAATTCGTTTTACACTTCACGTTTCTTAACCTCTTCTTCATCATTGAGACAACTCCACTGATTATTGCTTTCTTGTTAGTGAACTAAAGAACATCGGGTCATAAAGATATCCACCACATTCTGGTTACACCATTTGAGCAAATTAAACTAATCCCGTTTCAGGAGGAAGGAACGTTACAGTAAAATCAGTGCCATACAATGACTAGTATATAGATGCCACACAGAAGGGAATTGGACATTCATAGTATAAGATATACTATAAGGTGGAAATTTAATTAGCACTCATTGAATTTGTTTTCCCAGTGATAAAATGTGAAGCTTTGTACATATAAATAAAAGCCTATGTAGAGGAAAACCAGATCATTCCATTCAACAGCTCCTCTGGGGATAGTCCTGCAAAAGGAAACACCATTAGCTCTCAGTTGGCTAATTAAGTATAATACATTCCAAGAGCTTGATGAGACCTCCCTGAAAATGGTAAATGGTGAACACTAGGATTAAGGATCTGGATCATTCTATAAATTATATAATCTTAATTTGCACGAATTGAATAATCTATCTCAATCTTAAAGAGGTAAACTCATGCTACTGGCTAGCTAGAATAAGACTGTGTGCATTAGAAGACAATTATTGCTACTGGAACCCAGAAGAGGAGAAATGCTTTAGGTACAAACAATTCTATGTGCCTATTCCAGCCTATACTAAGTCACGTTCAGTACTTTCAGTACTGACTTTTACGTCCCTGTTAGTACTGTTCAAAACCATTTCAATGAAATGCCTTCTGAGTACCTGTCTCAGAGAAACCAGGATTTTAAGTTTTCAAAAGACAGTAAGTACACAATGGGACAGTAGCAGAACTGTCTCAATCATGTGCACTATTATGAAAGTTAACTTAGGCCACACTAGAATTAAGACAGTGCACCCTGGAATGGTACAGAATCATGCAGGTCAGGAGTACCTCTATGTACACTGGTTGGAACTATTTTGTACATGACAGTGTTCTTCAGGTGTACTCAGAAGATGTTACTGTTCTAATATGGTAGATTTACTAGACCTAAGTGACGATAAGCTCCTGTGCTCACGATATACTCAGGAATAAGGCTACAGTGTAGAAAGTTGGGAGATATGGGAGACAAGAATTTACAACAGCAACGAAGGGTCCTGAGGCACCTTATAGACTAACAGAAAAGTTCTGAGCATTTACAAGAGCTCTGGCTGGAAGGGGTGCAGAGCAACTTACTGAAAAAGGTGGGAGAACAGCATCAGTTCCGTCATGCATTGAATTGTACAAATTACTAACCCTCAGGCTTCCACGGCTACCCACTGACATGCGCTCATCTTCATCTGAAGCCTATCGAAGAGAAAGTGCAGGAGACAAGAAACAATTACAAGAATATAGATAATAAACAATGAAACAATTATAGAGAGAATCAATGAGACAGAAACCAGAGGTTTTGCCTGAAAATGGTCCAAAGAAAGTTGTAAAGCATTTCACTACAGGCAGAACAGGTTAGAAGCTCGTTCAACTCCTCTTTGTGCGACGTCTGGCAAAGCGGTTCGTTGTTCACCTATGCAAAGGAGTCGAATTTTTTTATTCTGACAAATTTGCTAAAACTCTCTGAGAAGTCTTTGCAGAGAAGCATGAGTGTGGGATCACGTTAGCAGCGAATTACATTTATTTTTGAAAGAGACACTGCCTTATGAACAGAATGCTGACAGTGATGTATGTAAACATAGGTAAAGAATAAACAAAAGAAAATACTAACCGAGGCATTTCTTCTGGATCTACGAGAATAACGCTCACTGTCTTCCTATCAAAGCAGCAGAGAAAAAAAGAGTGAAATGTTGAAAGGACAGATGTAGTAAAAAAAAGCCTTCAGTAAGAAAAAATGAATCCTCAGCTGTGTTGAGAAGGAAGGCTTAATCTAATGACAGATGATACACTATGGCAATTGAGGGGGGGGAAAAAAAGATCAGAATTTGCTATTTCCCTATACCTGCCCGCCTCCTTTTATCCCAGTCCAGTCTTCATCAATGCAATGGAAAATTACATGCATTGTTTCTTTATTTGTACCTAGTACAGTAGTAGCATGTTGATCCCAGGATACAACAGCAACAAGGCAGGTGAGGTAATATCTTAGTTGGACCAACTTCTGTTGGTGAAAAACATTTCAAGCTCCCCAAGGATCCCAGGAAGAGATGGAATCTTCTCTCTTTCACCATCAGAAATTTCTGCTGATCTCTTATTAGCATCTAGACATTCACAGTGTAAGTGCATTGATTTAAGTAAGGTAAATTTACTACACTAGTGGGTCAAGGAACCCATAAGTACAGCTCAAACAAATCTGTCTGCCATTCTCTACTCTGTAGAAAGGCGAAGGCAGTCCACCTTTTAACGTGGGTTTTACTGAAACACATGGCCTTTCCTGACACGCCAAAAGAATCCATACCCTACTTCAGATCACTGGACTGTATTATACATGACCATGGCTGGGTGTACACTTGCCCCCAACTTCAAAGGGGGCATGTTAATCAGGCCGACGGGAGATTACTAATGAAGTGCTGTGGTGAATACGCAGCACTTCGTTAGGCTAATTCTCCCCCGCAGCAACTTTAAATCTTCAAAGTAGCATTGAGGAATAAAGGCACTTCGAAGTGCCTGCAGCTACACGCATGCCAGCACTTTGAAGTTGCTGCAGGGGAGAATTAGCTTAATGAAGTGCTGTGTATTCACTGCAGCACTTCATTAGCAATCTCCCGTCGCCCTGATTAACACGTCCCCTTCGAAGTTGGGGGAATGCTGAACAGTGACAATATGGCAGGATGGCACCAAATTTTGACAACATGGTTTTAACACTATTCAGTAATAGCTAAGAAGTGGAATGCAAAATAAACACGTTCAACTCTGTTTGCCATGGGGCAGTTGTTTATGTTGGTTTTCAAACAAGCTTACATATTCTGTGGGTAGCATTCTACCCAATCAAACTTAGCTCTGGATTTGGGAAGCACTGGAAGTGGTGAACACAAGTTCTGAAGTGGCAAAGGCTGACTTGGGAGCTTTCAAGGGAATATAACCAGTTTTGCCAGCTGGGTCTTGCTCACATGCTCATACTGATCACCATTGTCAGGGTGATGAAGGAATTTTTCCCAGGTCAGACAGGCAGGAACCTTGGCATCTCTATACCATGGGGTAGTAGTCACTGTTAGGATCCTCTGGCTAACACACACTAAATCAATTCCTGCAATTTGCCCAGGCCTTGGGCACAGGTGTACCTCAGATTCTTCTATACTCTGCCTTACACACAATAGTTTAGTCTCCTGAGGACAGTAATAGTTCACTCTAATCCAGGACAGTAGCCTCACCACATGAGTAGCTGGGTAGAGTTTAATGGCCTGTGATGGACAGGAGATCAGACTAGATAATCTGGTGGTCCCTTCTGGCCTTAAACTCAATGAGGCACTTCAACTTGTCTCGATGGCAAGTCATCTTGACAGCGGTGGGAGCATAAACCAAGAAAATGTGTGTGTGGCTGAGGGCAGAGTGATCAAAGAAGCAAGACAACAAACTTCCAAAAATTAACTCATGTTACCAGACACTGGGACCCAAAAAGAAGGGCCTGGAGACAACAGTCTGCCTCCAGTCTCCAACGAATGGGTTGATAAATTAAAGATCAAAGAACTTTTTTTAAAAAATCTGAAATAAGTCCATAGGAAACCAAATCTGGTCTGCTGTAGCAATTGTTTTAGTTGCTTATCAGAAATATTTTTTCCAGGTCTTTGGCCAGTTGTAAAGTTTTCACTCAGGAACATTTTTAGCAACACTTTCAATTTTACAGCCATTGCACAGTTGGGTATTCTCCAGAGGCTTACTCCACAGCGAAAGCCAGAAAATTAGATGTCAGGACTGATGGGAGCAGGAACATCACTAGAGTAATGTAAGAAGGCACATGTTGGTGTTTGCCCTGACCACGTCATATAAGGTACAGTGGAATAAGTTCCCAGGGTCAAAATAAACATGCCTGGAAATCTCTGACTACCAACAAGTTTAAGAACTTATTCAACTTGGAGACAATGAGAGTATGTAAATTGTCACAAAAATTCACAGACAAAAAAGGCACATCCTATTGTTGATGCCAGGAATATTTGTATTGTGTTCTAATTTAAATCAGTTTTAACACTTTGGGGAAAGATCTCTGCAAAGCACAACAGCTTCTGCAATCACATCCTACGAATATCAGACCATGCAAAATGACACACACACACACACACACACACACACACACAGGTAAGCAATACTTCTGATGCAGAGTTCAAAATGGTCTTCGTAAACCTGGAAACTGCGTTTTCAAATATAGCAATACATCTGCCCCACAGAATCTCAAAAATTGCAAACTGCACAAGATTTAAAATTATGTTTTAGCTTTGTTGGTCAAGGCCTACCATCCACTGCTCGATGTCACCCCACTTTGTATCCAGACCATAATATTTCTATAGACAGAAAAGGGAAAAACAGAATTTAGATGAGAACAACAAGCACTGAATGTTGAGACATGCCGAGCTGCAAAGTCCATCTCTCACATGGACACACACACTCAAGGATTAGACAAACATGCCAGTGCTAAGCTGCAAATCGCAGCATGAGGCTCTCCTTGATGCCACTGTGAAAAATGGCACATGCCGGAAACAAGCTTCCTTATAAAGAAGGAAAGTGTTTTGATCTGGTTTTGAGCCTGACAACCATAAGCTCATGTATTTAAGGGCGGTATGCTTTTTGGCATTGTAAACAAAGTGGTAGGGAAAGAAGAAAAAGGGAGTAATGAGCCTTGGGTTCCTGATGCAGTTCAGTCAAACTGTGATACAAGGGGTCTGACCATAACACTTTCAGGATGAAAAGTTTCATTAAACAACTTGGCAGGAGGACAAATTAATGAAAATTGAGTTAATCCCCATATACTGTTAGGAAAACAAGCAATTCTTAAAAGGTCCTTTTGAAAATTGTGAACAGCTTTTATAAGACTTGCATCATCATGAAAATGGCACAATATCATGAATGGTAAAAGGTTACACATTATTGGGAACCTGCAGCACAATTTCAGGTGCTGAACATCAGAAAAAATGAAAAGTAAAACCTGGAAAACCCAACCCTATTCAGTATGAAATATCACATACGCATTTCTAGAAGAAAGCCTTGGTGTCTCGATTCTTATTTTTTTTTTTGCATAACAATTGTGGAGCAACACTACTAATTTTGTGATTGGCTCAAACGAGAAGTGTTTCAGATTTTTTCTTACCAGATATGCACTATTTTAAAGGAGCCAGTTTGTGTGTTTACAAAAGTATTTAACCCAAAATAGCACGACAAACTCTGTGAAAGTTGCATAACAAAATAAAATTACTGCTGTACAGGGAAGCCACTGGGAAAAAGAAGTAATATCAACACAGGTAATTCCTATTTAGGAGGACAATGTGTATCAGAACGATTTATGTGAATAGTACTCTCCTCAAAGGAGTCCTATTACTGTGTATGAATCAACAGCTCACCTTTGATTGCTCCTGCATTGTTGGCAGTGCCTTTGGGAGGGAGATGTGGAATTGTTTTTAAAAACATGTTTTTCTATTTTGTTTAGATCTCAGTCATTTAAGTTAGGCGCTCAAGAACCTGAAATCTTTGATACACTCAGCATTTAGTATCATCTGAATTGCAACAGTTTCACTCACTTTACTTCCTAATACAATACAATTAGTAGAAAACTTGAAGGATAAACTTGTTTGTAATCTGACAGAATTAGGCAAGGAAAGCTAACATCTCACCTAATTGCGCCTTTATATCAAATGGGGTGATCTGGTTAGCACCCACAGAAAGAGAAAAGCAGTACATGACAATAATCATAGACATCATCGCTTAGTTTGGAGAATATGGGCAGAATAAACCATGATTAACTTGATAGATCCCATTGACTTATATGGGAACAATGGATGCATACTGCAGTCTTAAACATGTATGTAAAATACTGGAGCATTAGCTTCTAAAAGCAGTCCCTGGCATTTGACTCAAACATTAAAAAATCAAAAACTAGGGGCCTGCAACCTCTGCTTGCTACACTCGCCAACCTCCCTCTCTTCCTGGAAGGTCCGGGAACCACACAGCCACACCAGCCTTCTGGGGATGTGGGCGGAGGGGTTCGGGAGCTGTGTAGCCAGCCCCGGCCTTCCTGGGGACCTTGCCCTGGCCTTGGCCCCTCTTCCTGCTTCCACCCCTCCGCTTCCTGGGCAGCGAGTAGACGCATTTATGTGATGTCATTCTGTTGCCCAGGAGGAAAAAATTTGTATACATATAGAGAGAGATAAGACCATTTCTTTAGTGTATTATAGGTTTAAAAACACTATGCAGCTGTGCTTCTAGGACACAAAAAAAGAGACCCTAATTCAACAAGTTTAAAATTAGGCATATAGGATATTGCTTCTGTTTTCCACAAAGGATTTAAGCATGGGCTCAGGAACCTCCTGCTATCCACCCATTCTCAATTGTTCCTGCTTACCCAGAAAGAAGAAAGAATCCAAAGTGTACTTCAAGGTGGGTTTTAATTCATTTCTGTTCTTTCTTCAGCAGTGGGCCACAGTTACAAGTTTTATGCATCTCACCACGAGTGCTGAACTAGAAATGTAATATGACAACCTACCCCCACCCTGCAAATTACATATAATGTAAGGTCCCAGTCCTGTAAATGAATGTGCTGGTTTAGACCTCTGCAACTGCAGAGTCCTGTTTGGCAGAACTTGCATATTTTTCACTGTAACTCTCAAGACCGGTAAACTGGTAAGGCACATTTTCTCAAAAAAATCCTTTTGCTTGTCTGGTAACCAAATTTATAAAATGATGCACTCCAGAACTAAACTTTTCACAAAAATTAAAACCCAAGTTACTGTTTGCATAGCAAGCGTCTATAAATAAAATGACTAACATGCTTAACATTGTGTGAACCCTGCTTTCTACAATCATACCGCATGCCTTGGGTTTCTGAAGTCAGTCTTGTGAACAAAAACAATGAGACACCCAGAAAAGATTTCAATGTTTCTCAAAGTTTGCTTCCTGGCAATTTTACTTTTGTCCTTTGAGCCTTTCCTACCTCCACCCATCTAAAGCTACAAGGTTTAATACTATTGGCCACGTCGACACGAGACACCTCTGTTGACAGAGGTTACTGTCAGAAGGGATTTCCCAGCAAAACGTCTGTTGAGAGATTGTCTACACACAAAAGCAGATTGAAAAAGCAAGAGCGTCAAGCCCCTCCTCAACAGAACAGCTGACCACAAGCTCTGCAGACAGGGCTGCCTGGTGAACCAGAAGCCTTGTCAGTCGACTAAAGGGCGCTGGAGCATCCACATGGCTGTTTTGTTAACAGAACAGAACACTGTCGAAAGGGTGTTATACTTGAACAGGGAGAGGTAGAACGCTCCCAACGGATGTGCCGGATTTTATCGACAAACTGTGGACAAAGTGCATTTGCTATGTAGACGCTCAGCGTTTTTTCCAGCAAAAGCCTGGTTTTGCCTGGAAAAGCCTCTCATGTAGACATGGCCTTGGTGAAAGAAACACTATCGAGTACCTCCAAGGTTCCATTCTTTAATTCATAAAATGCTGTGATGTCAATAGCATCATCTAATAATGAGTAAAAATATTTGATGGCCTTTGAAATATGTTTAAGTATTATAAACATTTGACAAGCCAATTACTTTGGGTACTCAAAGATGACTAAGCTAGTTTCTCTGAAGATTTCTTGTACAAATTTTAAGCAATTGAAGGACATTTTTCAGGTAGAAAAATTATATTCACACATTTATTTAATCTTAGTAGTTAGCATGCTGTTGCAAGCTTCAAATGCTATTCCTGTTGGAAAGATGACATTAAATAGCATTGAGAGGCTCCAATTTTAACATCTGTCAGTGATTCCGGACCAAATTTACTCCATTTCTAAGAGTTAGGAAAAAATAGCGGCTTTTAAACAATAAAGATGGGATTTGAATGTTAAACTAGGTGCTTCCTGGTTTATGTAGGCCAAATTTACCTTGTTTTACCTGTACAATCAGGATGCCTCTAATAGGGATGTACATATGCATTATAACAAAAGGTCACACTTGATCCCATAATTGGGACTTAGTTAAAAAATCTCTTGATACACAAGCAGGAAACAAATTCAACTTGCTCTCCCAAAAAGTTTGTTTTGCAAGGATAACACAATTCAAATTAATTTTTGTCACTGAAATAAAGCTATGATTATAAATGGTTAGCAAATCATTTCAATAATGAGGGAGTCTTTACATATTCACTTTTCAGAGTATATCAGCACTTTCAGAACTCTACACTAGGTGGTCAGTCAATGAAACATGCAAAAAAGGATACTGGAGTGACAAATCAGAGCAAACCAGCATTTCATTTTTAGAAGCCAGCTATGGTTCAAAGGGAACAGTCTCAGAAGCGCCATTTATTAATTAAGGTGGATGACAGCAAATAGGTATAGTCTTGGGTTTCCTTCTTTCCCCATGATGGTGTGATAACTTTTTTAAAAAATCAATTTAATTTTGGTAGTATATGGATCATGCAGCGCAAGCATCATACATCTTGTGATTATAACATATCACGAAGGTGTGTTGATGATCAATAACCATTATAAACATGTTAAAACTCATTTTTGCATTCATTCGAAACTAATGTACAGTTCATGAGATATAAAGCCTCACATTACGTCTGATTTGCCAAATTAATATTTCACTGACTACACCGATAATTGACATGAAAAATCAGCAGGAGGGAATAACCTGCAATTATGAGATATGAGCTAAAAAGATATTCAAAGTATAAAAGCGTATTTGACAGGGGAAAGAGGTTGTTTTAAAATGTTTGACTAAGCCAAAATGCTCTTAATCGCAGAAGTCTGAGAGCTGCAGGGAAAGAAGGAAAATCAGGGTACGGAGACACATAATAACCAAATACAGTTATTCACAAGGAAAAAAAGCTTGCTGCACACCATGCATTCTTGAAGGGGTTTTTATTTCTGAAATAGTTTAAAGGCCCCCGATGTGAGAAAGAAGTGCATGCAAACCACAATGCAAGAGATCAGACAAACCCTACCTTTTGGACCTGATAGATCTACAGGAAAAAAGGGGAAGAGGAAAGAAATGAGGACAGAAAAAACACCTATATGAACAAATTGATAAACCGCAATACAATTTTAGGAACTATTGTAAAAGAAAAAGATTGTCTAAAGAATGTGTACAGTAAAGGGTGAATACAGAAATAAGCCATAATTGAAATCCAGGAATCCTCTGTAAAATTAAACTTCCCTGTTTTCACTTCTCACCCTCCCTCATATTGAGCTTATACGGATAAATTATACACTTTCTGAAAAGGCATGGATTAGAGCAGTCTGACAGAAACAGGTATACATTCCAACCAACCAGAGTTAACATGCAATTTCTCGTTCAGAACAGTAATTTTGCTTAAGGTCAAACTTTGCAATCTTCGTTCCATACGGTCTGGAATTAACAAAACACGATGGACCCTAACGCACCCTCACATCCCCACATTAGTGGAACTCCTCTACACTGACAACACAGAAAATCATCACATAACTAGATCCCAACTAAAAATCAAGTAGACCAGACAAATCTTTAGTCTTGAAAGCCGTACTTTGAACACACCCATATTAACAAATAAGCCTTCAAAATGCCCTCCTAAATGTCAGAGTAGTGAAAAGAGACTTATATAAATTATAAACAGTCAAGGTGGGAGGTCTATGGATGATGCAGTATTAATACATATCTAACCTACACAGCTTCCTCTTCAATCCTGCGGTGAATCACAGTACCTTTTTTAGCTGCTGTGCAGTCTCAAATCTGGATACAAGCCAATATTCATACAGGAACAGCAGATTCTCTCCCACAGATAAGTGGAAAGATGAATCCCAGCCAAAAATTCCCTGTCCTCCAGTCCAAGCCAAGAGGAATTTTGTTTCCTTGTAGGTCTCTCACTGCCTGTCACCTTCCCAGCCTTAGATGGCTATCACAGAGAATCCTAGTTGCCCAGTGTCAGATCTGGGTTAGCAGGTCACATGGCCTACAGTCCTTAAATCCAAGCAAGGAAAGAAAGTGTCCTAATTCCTACTCAATGGGAGATTAAAGGAAATGACTCAACTGCAAGTCTTTCACCTTCATTAACTTAGTTTATTTATAAAAGTACATCTTGAAGGAACAGCTAGGAAAATACACTATAGCAGAGTCAGTATCAATATTTTGCTGAAGCTAGTAAATATATTTTCAATCTCCTTTGCCTTTGTACCTAAAAGTGAGAAAGTCCTGCAGCCACAGAAAGATAGGCATGAAGGTATCTTCTGTAACACTATACCCTCACTCTGACTGTAATGGTAATAAGAGGAAGTTAAGTCAAAGACAAGTCAGATTGTTGATATATATAGCGCTCTGCTATATCAGACAACACGTAGGGATTTTATACTGAGGATTAGAGAGAGTGGGATTGGATTAGAGAGAGTGGGATTAGATTGCCATTTTCTTTTCACTTCAGACAGTACTATCTAAAGTATCTAAGGGTATGGCCTAGGAAAAAGCAAAACATATTTAAAGTCCTGTCAACACAGAAACCAGAGTGTGCCTCTATGTAAAACACAGCTGAGCATTCTACTGTAATTAATCACAAAATTGCTGTTTATAACAATGTAAATGTCTTGCATCATTGCTATAGAATAATGCATTTCTTAAATAGGATAGACATTTAATTTACAGTAGAACCCTGATTTACGTGGGGGTTGCATTCCTCACAACTCCCGTGTAACTCAAATTTCATGCAAATCGGGGGAGATGAGACCCAGGAGACAGCCTGGTTCCTGGATCCCCTGGTCTTGCAGGAACCAGGAAATTGACCAGCCCACCAGGGCTGGTCAGTTTCCTGCATCCCAGAGTGGTAGGGAGGGGGAACCAGAGGGCAGCCTGGTTCCCCTCTCCCCACTGCTAGCAGGACACGGGAAACTGACCAGCCATACACTGGTCAGTTTCCTAGGTCCCACAAGCTGGGGGGTGGGAGCTGGGAATGAAGCGGCTCCCTGCCACTGGTGGGATCCAGGTGCAGCTTCTCCCTGGCTCCGCCAGCTGAAGGAAGCTGGGTAGAGGTCGCGCCACCATAGGCTCTCTGCCTCTCCTGTCCTCCCCCAGCTGGGAGAGCCGGGCAGGCAGACAGCTGCTGCAGCTTGGTTTGTATGAATGATGCCAACGCAGTGTGTAGTGTATACTACACTACCAATTTATATCACTCCAAAGGCACATTGACTGAAGGACTTAAGTGTGGACAAGCCATGAGGTTCTACCACTATGTCATGTCCTGCTGAGTAGGGGCAGTTTAGAAAGTAGCTGGGAAAGATGAAAAACAGTTGTTGCGTACTATAAATAGGTAATAGCACCAATTATGCTGGCATCTGACCCAGATAATGAGGACACTTTATCTACCTCTTATGGTCCCAGAGACAAAATTTTATTGGTTCCTAGACTAAGAAGTAGAGATTCTTTACCTCTCTTCTGAATCAAAAAGTGGGAAATATTATAAAAAGCAAATGCCCCACAAGACACTTAACTACCCAATGTCCAACCCCTCCAATTTCAAAAACCATAAGCAGACTAAGCTGCTGAACGACAATTGTTTTTCTTCTCGCTCCAGGGCAATAATCCTGCCTCAGCTCAGAAGAGTTGCCACAAATAAATACATTACATCACCAAGATTTGACGGCTGGGCAAAATGCAATTTGGAGTCAAAGTGAATCATTCTGAAACACTGATGCAATAAAATGCTATTGAGATGATTTCTTTGATAAGAGCAGCTTTACTCTCAATCCTTTTCAGATGTCTCCTCGGAACCACAAACCATAATTGCTCTGTTCTGTACACTCCCCCTGAAGCGCTCATACAAGGCAATATAGGAGACATTATTCTCAGCAAGCTGGACCATGGTCTGTCCTAGTTTGGCAACTCTTATGTTCTGAGATACTGTACTAATGGGTTCAGCGTCTGATTACCTCTCCCCAAAGGAGAGTCAACTTTTTGTTGCTTTAGTCATTGTGGTCATTCCATTCGTAATTTTCTAGACGTGTTCTCCTCCAATTCCCTGTCTCCCTTCTGCACCAGCTGTGAACTGGTGAACCAAATGAACTCCTCCTACGGTCTCTCTATTCTAAGACAAAGAAAAGACATTTTTAACTGTACCCCAATTTTTGCCTTCAATTGTATCTATGGAACGCAAATAAATTCTGCAAAAAGAGAGGTCAGAATTTGGCCTTCCATCAAGTATTTCTTCCATTTACTGATCAGATTTCAAAACATACCTCAGGCCATTTTTGGTTCCAAGCTCTACATAGGGGTAATCTGAAGAATATGGCTACATGTTTTAATAGTCAGCTCTTGTAATAAAAATATATAGCTCATTCTTCAAGAATAAATGTAATGCAATTCAAACTAAGGATTAAGATAACATTTATACTGCACTGTTATACAGCAAATTTCCTAAACTGATAAGAAAATGTTATGTTACACATGCATGTCAGCTTTACCAGTTAGGCAAATGAAGCACAGCCTGTGAGACTTCACTACACAGTGTGTTGGCATCATTCACTAAAGTTATGTAAGAGAGGGATGAATTAGGAACAGAAGCTAGAGGATCCAATTTCCAGTCCCCAATTCAAACCACACTGCTTCGCTGCAATTTTTGTAAGGCGAAAAAGGTTACTTAGTTTGCAGTAATACCACCTGGCTGGTTTTTACTTAAGGACTCTAACAACGTATATTGTTTACGCTATTTTCTCAATTGATCCATGCTGCCTATGCAAATCTTTCAGAGCATGTGCACTACTTTAAACAGAAGAAAACATGCACACATCCACTAAGTTATTGGTTCTTGATTGCTATGAAAGCCCCCCCCCAAACTTTTTAAAGTAATGTGTGCTTTATGTCAACTGAGGCGTGAATCTGTACTGTTTTCTTTATTGCATGTAGCTCAGGAATAGATCAGCTTTCTCTTTTCCCTTCATAAAAGTGGTCAAAATACTTTGTGACTACTTATACTACAAGGCATTCTCTTCCAAAGTAGGTTTAAATGCCAAGAAATTGCCTGGCTGCTAGTTTCTTAATATAAGCTACAGCAGTGTCTCCTGACCTTCTGATGTCTGTAAGACTCTCTTGTCAATGAAAAATTGCGTGTCTGTCTGTCTCTCTCTCTCTCTAGTGGCTCTCTTCAGCTCTGCTCGCTCATGGGGCTGGGAATTAGATATCTGAAAGATTTTTCTGAATTTTTTGAGCATGGAAAATGTAATATAAACATGTAGAACATACGTACAACTATGCATTTTATTCCACTTGTGGAATATATAGTAGGTGAATGCTTGGTTAAGTTTGTAGTAACTTTGGTTACAGCTTTTAGAGGACTTTTCATATACCATACGAAGTATTTCCAAAATTTTTCATTTCAGTAGATTTTCATTTATTAGCTAGAAGGAAATGGAAATGGCTCTTGACTGACAGCTATCTGAAGTCTGCTAAGTTGTAATTAACAAGTTTGCTGTTGGTAGTATCAGTTTTCAGTCTCTAAGAGAAGAGGTCATGGATTGCCTTGTAACTACCATAAAATTAGAAGGCAACATTAACAGCTGCTTTAATGTCTATGTGCCTGCCCTATCTAACCAGATAGCATCATCATATTTGTTTACTTTGGATTCTTCTAATGCTCTTTAGGAAATCCTATTACTCATGACTTGAGCACTGCAGGGGGCTCTGCAATATAAATACACCACCAGCCATGGAAACCTTTCAGCTTTGGCTGAGGCTGCAAAATCGCATTCCATTCAATCATGAGAAGCAACTGTAGTAGTAATAGCCTTCAAGTGACATCCTGCTCAGTTAGAGTTCTCTCTCCAGCAGCTGTCTCCCAGGGGGCAGGGCTACATTAGACCTGAAAGTCGATCCTAGATACGCAAGTCCAGCAACAGCAATTGCATAGCTGGAATTGACAGATCTATGATTGACTTCTGTCCGTCCTCACTGAGGGAGGTCAATGGGAGAAACTCTCCAGTGGGCCTCCCCCCATTCTCCTCGAAATAATGAGAAGTACCGGGGTCGGCTATTGAGCCCTGATAGTTTGATTTTGCACTTCCCCACTGGGCATGTGAAATCAAACCCAGGAAAACTGATGCTGACTGAGTCAGTCTCCCAGTAAGTGCATTTGCACCCTCCATCTCTCTTTGTTTTCCTCCTAACATCCACCATCCTCTTGGATTAGAAGACTTCATTCTTATAACAGCACCCATACCAACATCCACCGAGCTCCTTAGAGGTGTGTGCCTGCCGCAAATATAGTGTGTATGAGCTTTTCTGGACAGCACTCTCTTGCCATTTCTGGTTCCAGATCCAGTTGTTTATTCTCAATAGCACCCTAACGACAGTCCCATTCTACTTATATCCCACAAGATGTGAATCTTGGTCTCAATTGCTCAATGGGAGCATGGTGAGTTTGGTATTTAGTACAGCTCTTGACTTGTCAAATTCAACAGGAGCAGAACAAACCTCTCCACCCGCAAAACTTAACAAGCTGGTGACTATATGTTTTATTTTAATACACCCCCATGCATAACTATTTGCCTGCTAGGGAAGAAGAGCTTAATCTTCCAAGGTATTAGCGAGACTTGGCTTGTAGTTATAGGTACAATTTATCATGGAGAGGTGAGTGACATTTTCAGGGGCTCAGTTTTCTACTCAGCGGTTGTGCCAATGGTGACCTTCTTCTGAGATGACCATCATTCTTAAAAAGACAGGTGTAATCCACATAAGGTCAATGCCAGAGTCATAAGCTTGGTTTACTTCCCTGGAAGGCCGATTAACAAAATGTCCCATCCACAGTAATTACACAAAAGCCATAGAGAGATGAGTCTCCTCTACGCTGACAAGCTTGTTTTCTAAACAATGGCTAGACATAGCAACAAAGTTCATAATAAAACAAATATCCAACACTAATTTCAAAGCAATCATGTGCTCCGGTTATAACAACATGGGTTCACTAGGAACAAACACATTGGTGCTAAACAGTTGTTGCATTTTCAGCCCAATTTTATTCCCAATCTTGTATTATTTACCTACCGGAGGCCTAAGCAGAGCTATTAGTATTTCAGCATAACAGAAGATTAACTAGTCATTCCAGGCTTTTGCAGCCTACTCCAAGATAGGCAGAAAAGATCAAACACCCACAATACCTCCTTCTGCTGCCGCTCAAGTTCCTTCATTCGGATCTCCCGAGCTTCAGCTCGTGCTGCTCGCTTCGCTGCAAGCCTTGCTTCAGCCTGCAAAGAGAAGTATAATAAAACAATATAATAAATGCTAGACAATTTAACTGGAAGCACCTTTATTAACTAGCACATGAAATGCAGGAGACTAAACCAAGTAAGACTATTTGTAGTGGCAAGCGAGTTCTTATAGATGTACGTACTGACTCTACATTCCAGAATAACTGAGGTTTCACAGATAGAGAGCATCTTCATACAGGCATCCATCTTGAGATTAACACTTGTACTTCAAAGTTTTTCTGTGCTGTTATTTAAACAAAAGATGATCACATTTGCATGGCTATCGGGAGAGGAAACATTTACTGCATATTAAAACATGGCAACTTGAGTTCAGAACATTTAACCAAATAGAGTTAGTATCTTTATTTCTTCAAAACACAGCCTCCTTGAACATTGTAAATAAGAACAATTAAGAAAAGTTAATACAGTCCCTTCTCCTCCCTGCGACTTCTCTGCTGTGCAGTTCTCTCTTGCTGCCTCCTGTCCCCACACACACACACATAAAAAAAGCCTCCATGCAAGATATTGTCCTTTTCTAATTAAGGTAAATTCTAAGATTTATCTAGATTTGCCATGAAAGAATTAAATGCAAATATACCTGCTGGAACACTGTAGGAACAATAAGTCACTTATGCTGCCTTCAAAAGTATTTCTGACCTTAGTCTCAGAACATTAAGGTTATTTATGCTGCCTCAGGTCTGGTCAGCACTTCACACACGTAAGAGGCATGCTTGTAGAGTCTAACAAAATGGGCCTGGTACTGTTCAAACGTAAGTCAGAGTCCCCGTTCTGAACAATTCCGATCTATTAGCTTCAGTGCTTGAGTGAAGGCCTCTAAGACACTCTCTCTATGCATTTCAAGAGTACAGGTGCTTTGGAACAGATAATATGCATATTTCAGATGCTCTTTGGAGATGCCTTTTTCACCTTTCCGTCTCTGAAGTAGCATTAAAACACATTTGAACACAAACACACCGTACTGGCCCAATGGTAAGTCAATTTTATTTTACTGACTACACATTTACAAATGTTCAAATGCTCAAGGGTGTTGCTGTAATTATATATCCCACACAGGTGGAGACTAATGTGAAGTTAAATTTAGAAAATGAGACCATGCAGCAATGTTCAGAACTAGTGACAGCCAACTGACATGTGCCTCAAGCCTGTTGACAATTAGCAGACCAGTCAAGGTAGTAAGATTTCATTACACATACAGTATTCTGGAAAGAGTGGGAAAGTATGTCACCTAAGCCTCTGACTTTCCAGGGCACTGTATGTCTTGTTAACTGTCTAGCATTGCTGTTGGTTTGATGGATCTGTAGATCAGAGGCGAGTTCACATGTCTACATGACCAAGCTATCCCCTGAACGGCCTTTTGGCAACGAAGCAGCAAACGGGCACACACCATAATGCAACTTTTGTTAGGAAAAATGCCCAGTTTCAGCAACAAGAAACTTCCACCCCTATGAGAGACTTCCATGTTTTCCATCCCCTTTATTGGAAAAGAGCCAGTGAAGACACTTTGTTTTGTCAACAGAACTGGCTTCCACCAGTAACCCACAATGCCTGCCCCCATCACTTTGCTCAGCACTTTGATCTTCAATGCCCTGCAGGCACACGCCCCGCCCCATTCAAAGCGCTGAGTTTCTGACAGCTGAGTGAGCTGCTCTGTCTGGGGACTGCACTGAGGGATCCATACACGCGGTAGTGTACATAAAATCTCAGGCGCAAATTGCAAAGCCTTCTCACAGGCAACACCCTACGCAGGAAAAAACCGGCAATTCTAGTTTCATAATTCTCTACAGTTACTAAAGTATGTCAAGAATAACCGATTTAGATGATGCAATTTTTAAAGTAGCAGTATTATATTGTAGCTACTGGTACTTTTGCTCTACCCAATACGCATTACTTTAATTAAAATATATTGGCTAAATTGATTAGCGTGACCTTGGGACTCAAACAGCAAAGATCAATGACACAGTCTCCTCAAGAAGTAGTCATAACCTGCCTCAGTCAGCATGGCTGATTAGGAGACTTTACTTAAAGGGAATGTCTTTCCCATCCCTTCAGCCCTTGGGATAAGTATGGAGTTAGGAGAGTATATAGAGCTGCTTCACCTGGCAGCCAGAGGCTAAAATATCAAGTAATTTAAAAAACTTTTAAAAATCCTTCCGGGAAAGGACTCACTTCCATCAATATTTTAATGACTATTTGTGCAGTATGCCAAAGATGTGGTGGGTCAGTTAGTGTCTTTCATTGGACTACCTTCTCGTCTCTCTCGCCAACAGATTTTGGTGCAATAAAAGATTATTTCACCCACCTAGTTTCTCTGCCAGGTCTAACCTGGAACCTTACATTGATGTAACTATGTCGCTGAGGGGTATAAAAAGTCCATGCCCCTGAGTGGTACAGTTATATTACTCTAACCTTTGCTACCCACAGCATTACGTGGACAGAAAGATCTCACCCATCAATACAGCTACTGCCTCTTACAGAGGTAGATTAACTATCTCCACAGGAGAAGCTCTCCCATCCGACAATGACATTTTCATTGAAACAAAAAGCAGGCAAGTAGCACTTTAAAGACTAGCAAAATAGTTTATTAGGTGAGCTTTCGTGGGACAGACCCACTTCTTCAGACCATAGCCAGACCAGAACAGACTCAATATTTAAGGCACAGAGAACCAAAAACAGTAATCGAGGACAAATCAGAAAAAGATAATCAAGGTGAGCAAATCAGAGAGTGGAGCTTGACCTTCCACCCCACCCCTCCACTCTCTGATTTGCTCACCTTGATTGTCTTTTTCTGATTTGTCCTCCTTGATTACTGTTTTTGGTTCTCTGTGCCTTAAATATTGAGTCTGTTCTGGTCTGGCTATGGTCTGAAGAAGTGGGTCTGTCCCACGAAAGCTCACCTAATAAACCATTTTGCTAGTCTTTAAAGTGCTACTTGACTGCTTTTTGTTTTGATAGTGTATAGACTAGCACAGCTTACTCTCTGTTACTATTTTCATTGAAGTGTTGCAACTTCATCATTAGTGTTTCAAGTGTAGACTTGCTCTAAAATATTCATGTACCAACCCAGCTACACCACCACTTCATATAAAGATTTGTATAGTATGAAATTCTAATTGCTGTTAATAGATAACCTGCTATTTGGATTTCTATGTGCAATGCTTCCGTACAAAAGAAGAATGCTATTTGGATACGTGCTTTCAAATTAAATGCAAAGAAAAAGAACAAATCAAACAAATGCAATAAAATCCCAGTTCATTTTTCTTTGTTTTGATTAAGATACACATGTTTTTGTAAATTTTTCATGGTTTAGTTGATCCACCAGAGTATATACAAATTTGTGAAAGTCAAAATAGTACAAAAGCTTACAGTCCTTAATTGAACTCAGGAGAACATTAACCAGCTCCCCTTACAGCTAACAGTTGGGGAAAAAGCCAAAGCTCAAACAATTCCTCCTTTCACAGCAAGACAGCATACCCAAGAAATTTATCTGACCCAAGAAATTACTCACCTTTATCTTCCTTCTCTTCCCACTTGCACAGATTCTTTTCGTATACAACTTGGCATAGGAATCTTTGGAGCCACAGCTCGTGCCACTCCCTAACCAAGCCAGGCAGAACTCATGAGTGAGCGATCACTCTCTCTCCTCCATCCCCACCCCACCCTGCCCTGCCTACACCCTTCAATTTGAAAGAAGGGCCAAACTAAAAAGTTTACATGTCACACAGATACATGTCCCCAGTAAAGGTCTTCCAGATCCATCATCTACTACTTTTTGTTTAATAGTGAATTAAATTTTCCCTTTGACTAGCAGTTTACCTTTCGTTCTCCTGACACATATTCAGAGGGGAATAAAATCATAGGAATAAATCATAGGAATAAAAACCTTGGAATCTACTAATTTATTCTGCTTAAATCAATATATTGTTAGCATAGTCAGGCTGAAAAGTCAATACATTTTCATTGCATCCAATACACGTAAATTCAAATTATACACACACAATTAAATGGAAGAGAGCAGATTTTCATTTAAGAAATGCAGCTAAATAATGCCCGTTTCCCAAGACCAGTGTATTTTAATTGATAAGTGTTTTCTTGCTCATGACCACAGAACTATATGGAATTTTATATCTGTTAACACAATCAGCTGTTACTACTAAAAACAAATGTGTTTTTGAGCCTTCTGAACTATAGCTGCATATTACAATAAGAGTGTTACCTGTTTCCATAACCGGTGTTCCTCCAGATGAGTTGTTCATCTCCATTCAACATAGGTGTGTTCTTGCCACATGTGCCAGTGCTGGAAGATTTTTCCCTCTGCAGTACCCATAGGGGAGCCAGGCTAGGTGCCCCCTGGAGTGGCACGCACATGCTGCACTATATCAAGTGCCTCCAGCCCCCTTCTCCCTCAGTTCCTTCTTGCTGGAAACTGACAAAGAGGAGGGAGGTGGAATGGACTAAGTATGTAAAATCCCATTGAATTAGTTAACTGGTTTAACCAATTAAAGGGGGCAGCTGCGGTGTGCTCCCCAGCTGCACCCACCTGCAGCACACTGGGGACCAGGGCTGCCCCGGCCAGGCTGCAGCACCCCTGCCAGCAGGGTCAGAGCAGGCCCAATCCCTGTCAAGCTGCTGGTCAGGGACACTCCAGCCAGGCACTGCTTCAGTAAGGCTGGGGCACCCCCACCCACAGTGGCCCCCCAGGGCTGGAGCAAACCTCTGCCCATGGTGATTCATCCGATGAAGTGGGTCTTACAGCTACTTAACAAATAAAGAACTATTTACAAGCGAAAACAGTGCTCTGCTGAACCTCAGCTGAACGAGCAGTTCCAGGCACGGTCACTGACAGCAAGAAGGAACTGAGGAGGAAGTGGGCAAGAGGCACCCTATATAGCATGGCATACATGTGCCACTCCAGGGCGCACCTAGCCCAGCTCCCCTACAGGTACGGCTGAGGGGAGAGATCTTCTGGCACGGGTGAATGTTGCGAGCACAAACACCTATTTCAAATGCACATGAGCAATCGCTCAAAGAATTGCAACTATAACCAACACCTCCTATCGCGAAGTTGCAAGCATCATCACTGGGAAAATCAATGCAGCATAATTCCAAAAAAGGCACTGGTCTTTGCTTTAAACAATCCACTTTAATGAGATCAATATGTATGTTACGAGCAATTTGTTTGTGCATTTAGAACTGTTTCACCATTACATTTTTAATTAAGTGCTCATCACAAACTCTGGGTACCTTAAAGCAGCCCCTCTCCAGCATTTTATCAGACTGCCTATTTGTACTGTGGCAGCAAAAAGGCCCCTAATGTGCCAGACGCTGTAAAATCTTACCAAAAAAGTAGACACTGCCCATAAAAACTGACAATCTAAGCGTAAGATGAGAGGAACTACAAGTATATCAGGAGCACAGGGAATCAAGACAATACTGGTTAGCATGATAAGCAGCAGTCATAGCCTGTTAAAATTTAGCTGTCAGTTTGTTTAAGTTGCAGCCAAATATTTCAAAAGATGATTTAATTTTTAAGTAGATTTATTTGTAAATGAAAAACCTCAGCTGGCAGTCCTTTATCATCCACCCTGTTGTTTTGACTGCTTATTTGCTCTCTGTCTTTTAAGTACCCTTTCCTCATGCAGTAAGTACACTTTGGCATGTACAGTAAATGCCTGAGTTATGCAGGGATTGCATTTCTGCAACCTCCTTTTAACTCTAATATTCATGCATATTGAGGGGCTCTCCTGGGCTCACAGGAGCTGGAAAACTGACTGGTCTGTTTTCCTGGCTCCCAGAGTGGTGGGGAGCTGGGAACCAGGGAGCAGCTTGGTTCCCTTCTGCCCACTGCTTGTGGGAGCCAGGAAAACAGCCTGCAGCCTGGCTCCCAGGTCCCCTCCACTTGCAGAGAGGGGAAACTGACCAGGGCAGCAGCCTCCTTCAGTTTCCTAGCTCCAACTAGTGGAGGGGAGCTGGAAACCAGTGATAGTCTAGCTCCCAGCTCCCCTCTGCTCCTTGGATCCAGGAAACTAACCGGGGCTGCTGCCCTACTCAGTTTCCCAGCTCTGCAAGTGGAGGGGAGCCAGCCTGCCATCTGGTTCCCAGCTCCCCACCACTCTGAAGACCGGGAAACTGCTCCTGTTAGTGGCAGCAGTTTGACTAGAGGCTGCTGCCCTTAACAGGAGCAGGAAACTGCTCCTGTTAGCAAGAGTCAGGCTGCTACCCCTGACAGGAGCAGTTTCCTGCTCCCGTTAGCGGCCGCAGTCGCATTAACCCAAGACATGCACAATCTGATTGCATGTATCTCAAGGGGTTTACTGTAGTTCAAAAGCCTTGTCCAATGTGCAGGTGGGAGGTTAACTGCCTGCCCCAGAAAATCCAGCCCTTTTCAGAAAAGAGCTACCTGGGAAAGTAACAGCAATACAGAGAGACTCCCCTTTCAGAGAGGCTAATTAGGATTCTGTCTAGTCTCTACTTGTGCAAGGTCACTCGGACGGCAGGTTCTCCAATCAAAAAGTGAGGTTTCCAGTGCTGTGCATACGGATTCCTACACACTGTACTGAAAAAGTTACTCCTAAACACCAGATGTTAAACCTACAGTAGAGACTTTACACAGTGAAACGTCTAAAAAAAAATCACCGTATTACAGTCTATGGACAGTTTAAACATCCACTGAACTATGCAGAAAAGGTGAGTGTTAACCTGCAAACAGAGCATAGACTCATTTTAAATCAAAAAATTTTAGTCATGCTCACAGAGAATTTTTGCGCACAATTATATGATTGCACAGAAAGCACTTAGATATGTTAACAGACATCACATGCTACTCTTTGTTCAAACTGAACTCAATAGAAACATTAAACACCAGTTCTCCATGAAAGGTGCTGCATAAGAACAGAAACAGAACAGAATGCTGCAGTATGAGAATCCATGACAACTGAGCTCTGCCTTTACAAAAAAGTGTTTTTTGCATTCAAGATGGACTAGATGTCTGCTGGGATGTGCCTGGCTTGGCTTGTTCACGTTCAGCTTTCTGCTGTAAAATATCCTGATTTCCTGTGTACCGCACAAGTAGCAATTGTAATTGCATATTTCTTTCCTGGTGTTTCCTAACTAATCCAGAAAAGGCTTTGAATGTGGCCCTCCTCCAAGGCAAGCAGATAAGCATGCTGAAAACTAATTTGGGTCTAACTTGAGGGGGTGCTGATGGAGAAGCCCCCCCCCCCCCCACTGACCCTGGTGTGAAGAAGCTGATGAACTTCATATTAATGACACTTTATTAGTTTTGCCAGAACTCATGATTTTGTCAAAAGTCTCATGATAGTTACTGTTTTCCCTAAAGCCCCAGCTCCTGGAGCCAAGTAGATACAGAAATTATTTAGGCCTTCATTGTTAAACAAAAAGTACAGAATAAGGCAAATGAAAAAAAAAATCAAATCTATTACTTTTATGTAATGTCATTATCTGAAAGACAGTCTCATGATTTTTGGTGAGCCTGATTCCTGAATTTTGAAAGCTTGGACTTGGTAGTACTGTGTTTTTCAAAATAAATTTTAAAAATCTACAAAATGTTACAGTAATGAAGATTAACACCAGAATCTCAAAGTCTGCAAATCAATTTTGACAGTAAGGACTTCCCAAGGTATTCCAGATTAAAATTATTTACCCCAGGATAGTCATCTCTTTCGTAACTTATTCCATTCTTGAAATACTATCAACAACATGCAGGGGGAATGGAGGACTCTAGAAGAAGAAATTTATCCAAAACCAGCATTCATACAAACATAATTACTGGAGAAAGAAGCAGAACATTAAATACAAGCTGAAGTCCAGGTACACTTTAAAAACCTTTTCTGTGCTCCTTTAATGTAGTAGATACTTGTCTTATAGGTGAAAAAGATGAAGTTACCATTGCAAATCATGCAAAAAGAACAGGAGAGTTCCAAAGAGCGCCTTGGGCAGGACAGAGGAAGCACCAACCAATTACTGTAGCATGGTGATCAGTATTATTATAAAAAGTACATTTTTTTTCACTGAAGTTGTCCAAAATACTGCTGTAAATGCGTACTGACACACTTCTGAACAATAAATAGATGGCCAAAATATATAAAGCCACTACAGACACTGAGACAGTAGAGACACTGCTACAATGGAAAACTTTCATGGTTCTTCTCTTAGATGACCAACTGTACCTTACGATCTACAATTCTGGTTTTTGCAACTCTAAATACAAAACTCAAGTGACTTATCTTTTTAAAAACAAAAGAAATCCTAGTTAATGGTAGATATTTATTCTGATTATTGCATTCAACCTCTCCAACACCACCCCGGTGAAAAAAGAACACTGCAGCCTGTAAACCTAATCAGTTTCTCCAGGTCCAATACAATTTCTGAATGTGCCAATTATTTTTGCTTTCACCTGCAGACCAAGGTCACCTTTACCTGTGAATAATGCCAAGAAACTGAACGTAAGTTTTAGCTAGCCAAAATTACAGATGTATTATCTTCTAAATATCAGTACCAACCTAAAATAGAAGTCCAGTTGAAATGATCACCTACAATACTGTCTTTATAGTCATTTCTAACACTGCCCAAGCACAGCATATAACAGAACAATGACTAAGGAAGTTCTCACTTCCTGTCTAAAGGGCACATTGTCCCATCCAAGCACAGGGAAGTAACATTCACAAATATATTCACATCAAGATAAAATTGATAGACATGATTACAAACAGGTTTCTATGATGCATATGCAGAAGGTGAGCATTCATAAAGAAGTAGATCTCTTAAATGTGGACTTCACTGTTAAATTGGATCTTCCAAACAAGCAAACAGACAGGAAACTGTGGATAGCAAGAAACTCAGTCAGTGACCTCTGTAATCCGCATGCATGATTCCAAGTGTAGAACTCTTCAAACAACTCCTGTGTTAAATCATTAAAGCAGCACAATTATTCAAAGACGCAATTTTAATGAGGGACTAATATTCAAAGGCAAGAGTGTGTGCTTTTTGTGAATGGGAAGTGTTAAAGGACTACTTTGTAAGCAGAAAAAAATTAGCTGTAGGAGTTTATTCTTGTGCAGAGTACAGTATTAAAGCACTAATTAAAACAAACAAGCAATCTCACTGAAAGTTCTGTAATTTAACAGAGTCGCAATCTGTATGCAACAGATGCTATTTTTTCCCCTTCTTGGAAATCAATTTATTCTCCCTTTCTCCTTTAAATTATTACCATTATGCTAAATAATACATCTAACAATTTATGCTTCAGTGTTTTTCCTGATAAAGGGGGGTAAAAAATCAGTTCTGAGCCCCTGATTTGCAATTACAGGCATATTCTCCACACTGGCCTTCATTCCACCTATCTATAGTGTACATTTAATCAGTAGACTGGACATACAAAATTATGTAAATAAGGTTTTTTTATGGGATTAGCCACTGAATTTCTCTAGCCAAGTGGTACATTGCTTGTAATAATCTGGTCGGATAAACATTGCTATCTTCAGCCACAAGTACTAGCAACAAAACCAGGTAGTTTGGGACATTTATTTCCATTCACCTGTGTTTAAGAAGATACAAAATTAATGGATGGGCTACTCAGTTACTGAAATGGAGTTATCACTCCTTCATTCTGGCCAGTGAAGCAACCATGGCTTAAATTAAAGAAACAAAACCACACTCCAGCCTGTAACCAGACAAATGTTTTTCATGAGTGTCACTGAATGAACAAGAGGGACGAGACCAGCTGTTCCAACACAACCCCACAAGTGGCATTTTTAAAGAAAGGCTGTTCATGTATTTAAGTTTGACAATTTTCCAGTAAAAAAAACTAATCAAAACTTGACAATACTAATAAAATAGTTGGACAATACTGCAGTGGGACGGTGATTTTTTAAAGACATATTGACATCATTCATCCACAAGAACAACGTAATTTGTGGAATATTCCTTAATTCTTCACTTTCAATGACAAAATCTAGGTAAGAACCCAGCAGAGCAGACTCATAGGCCTCACATTCCCCCTCATACCTCAATAAATATTTATCTCAGTTCATTATGCTTCACATATATCAGCCACATTGCTAAGGAATAAGCTTCAAGGTACTTGGCACAGCTGATTCACACTATCTGACCTCTGGGCCACTGTAAAGCCTGTTTAATTCTTCACCTTTCACTTATATTCACTGCATCACTGTAACAGGAGAAAACCAAGTTTCTCCTTCATCTATCTAATCATGTGTCACTGATTACACTCACTTAACTATGTGCCAAAAATCTACTCCTTAGATATAATCCCATGAAAGCCAGTTTCCACTGTAAGACACAAAAGCAGTCCTGTAGCACCTTAAAGACTAATGATATAATTATTAGGTGATGAGCTTTCATGGGACAGACTCATTTCTTCAGATCGGAAGAACCTAGTCAGAAGTCTCCAGATCTGAAGAAGTTGGTCTGTCCCATGAAAGTTCAACACCCAATAATTATTCGTCTTTAAGGTGCTACAGGACTGCTGTTTTGTTTTATGAAGACACAGACTAACACAGCGACTTGTATCCACTGTACATTTTTTGAGCATTGCATGTGTATATAAAGGACTGTTTTGGAACTTCAAACATTAGATAAAACTGATGGCATGTCTGCTCACATACTAAATCGAGCTAGAAATGGTCTACATATTTATCTCAATAAGCCAAATAAGGAGTAGCTGGTAACTGGCTCTGGAGCTTTCGATTTTTTTTTAAACAATTAAGGAATGTGCTGCTATGGAATTTAATTACTGCACTTGGTCAGTTGCAGTCTTTTAAAGGTAATACTTAAATACAGCAATAGGGCCTGTCAGCCAGCCCTAGTGCCCCTCATACTCCTGCTTTATGCTGAATGAAGCCCACATCAGCTGGCGTGACCAGCCACCAGGGTCCAGCTGCAATGTAGACATACCTTTGGTGTCATTCACACAAAACCCATATGGAAACTGCCACCAATGTCATCACAGGGCAAAAAACAGGCAGAGTGGGGAACAAGGCTCGTAATTCCAGGAAAAATAAAGGGTTTTGCTTGCAGAGAGAAGTTAATTTCTTTGATTTGTAACTTAAGAGGTAAAAAAAACTAAATCCCCTTCCCTCCACGTCCCCACCCTCCATTTAAGCTGCAGTTAATGATCTGCTCTCTGAGATTGATTGCAACACACAGGAACACCCAGTCTGCTGTCAGTAAGCTGAATATATGGCAAATGTTTCTGCATACAAAGAGAATCTCTATTTCTTTTCCTTGAACAAGCTATCTGAATACAGTCCTCTCACCTATCTCTTTGAAAGAGCTCTTCCAAATGATACCTTTCACATTCAGAAGTGTGTCCTTAGTGTTTTGCCAAAATGCTTTTATTTATACATGTAAAACGTTAACAGGTAGGAGTGACACCAATTACAGTGACAAAAAAATATGGAATAGATCAATGGCACCAACAGGCTCAAAAGATTCAAGCTCAAGCTCGAAAAATAAAATCACAACAAAAGTCAAAGGAAAACAATTGTGAACATGAACTCTCATCTCCACTTTACATTCCCTTGAGCCTGGAAATTTGAGATGACACCATCCATTCTTCCCATTATACCAGCAAAATGCAAGACATGGAGTTCTATTAGTTGAAATGCATGTCATGTGTACAGGTTTTTCGTTAGCCTTCCCAAGGTAACATTACACTAGCACTTGGCAAAACCTGTAGTAAACAACGTGAATTCCCATAGATCCTGGGTAGGTTATTTTACCCTATGATAACGTACAGTTTATGTGATCAATCTTTTCACCAGTTCGGCAATTGAATTATACATTGCACATTTTGTATACAGAATTTAAACTAAAAAGTTTCATTGCTGTATAAAAGTCACAATAAATAACATTCAAGGACATTTACACAGTTTATAGAAATATCACAACACAAGCATTAGAACTGTGTTGTTCTTTAAACAAACATAGCTGCAGGCTCAAGGAATGTGTATTGTGCATAGACCATACTTATATTACGTATGTATGTTCACTTTATATATACATATAGAATAAAACTACAGCTTCTTAAATGTAATCAGCAACTAGGCAGTGGATCTTTCAACAAATACTCCCATTAACTAGTGTCTCATTTTTAAACTTTTAAGGACAGCACACACGGGAGATCTGGAGTAGCGGATTGTTTATCACTCCCCTCACCTCCTTACCAGTTTCTGAGCTTCTGGACTGAAGCAGTCTGCTTGCCTTTGCATGGCTGCAAAATTGGTTATTCCACTTTCAGAGTCTTTGAAGTTCATACACGAACAGGGAAACAAAATATCCACACTGCTACTTGCTAGGCTTCTGCTTTATTTACTCAACATCCCAGGGAAGAATGTCTGATTCAGCTGGTCAAGTGTTTATCCAAACAAACAAAACGACTCCGTCCACCTCTCAAAAATCCTCAGGTTTCTGTCACTGGTGGAGAACAGACCTTGCTCAGCAGACACAGAAGTTTAAGGTCGGGGAGTGGTCAAGACACAGGGCGAGTCACACAGGTGCTGTACTGAACACACAAGTAATCAGTGTGCTTAATAAAGGAATCTTTCCATGACTGCCTCAAAAAACGAGCCCAAGCATAGGTTTCCTCTGACACGAATTCTCAGTTCTTTAAGTTTCCACCTCCTCTCCCCACCCTCCTTCAAGTCTCATCGCAGGACTTGAGCTGGGAACGGCAGACCAGTAATAACTTACAGCTCCACGCCTGTCAGTAACTGCGGTTCTTGAGTCAGCAAGTGAGCAGCTGTCACAAAGGTGCAGGAAGGCAGACAAGCTGATTTTTCCTCCTGCCTAAGTACAGGCTCTTTGACTAAGCAACTGTCGGCATCTGCAAGTTTGCTGCAAAATCATTCAGGTTTTGTACTAGCCTTGCCCCAACTGCACAACAATACCAAGAACAGGATGTGCTTATTACTGTAATGTTTTCTACAGCCATCACTTAACAGGCTGTTATTGCTTCAAATACAAATAGTTTTTGTGACATCATGTAGCCCATTGTGTTATTACTACTGCAACTTTCATAAGTATATAAACAATTTTTTTTAAAACTTCAGAAAATTCTGGGATTTATAAACAGAATTTCTTTTTGCCTCTTACCCAACATTTTATAATGTGAAGTAAACAAACAGTCTATCATTAGCAACAGCTACACTAAAATAGCGGCCTATGCTTACATGTCTGCCATCTGGGATATGGACATTACCCAAGTTGCTACTTTGGGTGCACTGGAAGTCTACATTCAATAATCCTTGAATGGATTCTCACGTGCAACTGATGCTCATATCTTGAAAAATCCAACCGCGAAGAGGCTGCCACTTTGGCACAATTGCATCATATGCTGGCTTTATTCATGCAGATTTTATTTTAAAAAACAGACAGGTTCATCAACGTTGAGACTGACAAAAGGGTCATTTCTGTCTTGTAATGAACAAATAGGAACTATATATATTCAAAAAAGAGAGAACAAAAAGTAAGGAACAATTCAGATTTTTTCCTCATTTAATTTAGAGTTCACATAAATGTATACACTACTGGTTAAGGATGGAGGGACAAGGACAGAATAAAGACAGTCCCAAAATGTCACTACCCTGTACATTACCCAGTTTGGATAGATCATTTTGGAAGGCTCACTTGATGACTACCCTGTTCTATTCGTCCCCTCTGAAGCACCTGGCATTGGAGTACCTTCGGAAGACCGGACACTGGGCTAGCTGGAACTCTGGTCTGATCCAGAAGGGCCGTTCTTTCGTTGTTAATCAAGGGATACAGCTGGACATGGCACATTTCATGGCGTTCTAAGACTCCTTACATATTAAACCAAAAAATGTAAAGTTTTGTTCCCCCAAACTCAAATCAAATACTAATGCAAATTATGGCACACAAGTAATTTTCTTCCATATAATCTCTGCATTTCTCCAAAGTATTAGGTGGGAATTAAACTGCACACTTGTCTTCTCTGAGACCCATCTGAAATGTCACCTTGGGCTTTTTTTGGTTTAATAAGTTTTTAATTAAGTTTCCTCAACAGGAAGAAATGATAGAGCGAAAGCATATAAATAAATGTTAAGATGATTATGGGTGCACCCCAAAATAGATTTTGCCTTTAGTATAATGCTACAAGATATATACAGGTAGAATAGGACAGATACAAAACAGGCAAAAATCCTGGCCATGTTCAAGTTAACAATATAGCATCCATTAACTTTAAGAGGGTGAGGATTTCACCAAATGTATGCACGTAGACCATCTCCCACAAAGAAAACAGCAGGCAGAAAGAACACATGACCCTGAGAAGATGATCTAAATTTCAATGCCTATTTTGCAGCTGTTGACATTTTGTGGGTTTTGTTGTTGCTGCTGAGGATGATGATAGTCCTCTCCTAACATTGCATAGACAAACAAAATAGGTTGTTACCGAGAAACTAAACCCTCATGTTCCTCATTGGTCAGCCAGCAAAGGCTGGAGAAGCCTATAGAGGGTCCACCTAGCAACTGAGTTAAATTTTTCCATAAACACCCAACCTACTATTATCCCCACCCGACAAACTCAGTACTTCATACTTCATATTGGTGGAGCATGCTGTTCCCACAATATCATCTATATAACACCCAGATTGTTTTCTTGATTTATTTTTATATGCATGGAATAATTTTATATTCACAGGCTACTTCTCAGTGATTTTATTCAGTGAGTTCCTTAACACCAGCCCTGTTCCATTGTTCCAATAAAGCCAAGCATATTCTATGAGGCTGCCTCCACAGAAATGTGCCAGGGATGCAGTTTACAAGATGTCCTTCAAAACAGTCATTTGAGAAGACAGCTTGTTTTAAAAAATAGTAACTTTGTTTGTTCACAATAGGTTGAGCACCATCGTATGGGAAAATTCCCACCATTTGCTTCAGCCTGTGAAACCGTGAGTTTAGGCATGGCTGTAGTGGGAATGCTAGAGCTGACTGAATTGTGCTCCTGTTCCCTCTGGTCTACCAGAATGCTCTCATTCATCCACTGATAGTTGTATCGGCAGATTTGCTGCCCCTTCCTTCCACTTTACATTAACTGGCAAGATTCCTCAAGTGGGTTACTAAATTATAGAATGGGGACTATCAACATCGTATAATCACTTATATCAAACAATTTTATAAGTAGCACTTAATTGTTAAATTCGGGGGAAAAGCAAATAGAAGGTACGACCTTAGTAGTAACTGGAGAACAAAACAATGACACATGCTGAGCAACCAATGCTGTTTTGTACTTCAAATGTTTCTTCCAGATTAACATAACTGCTGCATAATTTTCAGGACATGCAGGAATATCCTATTAAAATTTGCAAACCAAAAGAAACTTCTGAAGTGCGCCCTTCAAGGGAGACATTTTTGGAAAGTAGTTCAGATCTAGAGAAGTAGTTATTCCTCTTTATTCGGCACTGGTGAGGCCACATCAGGAATGTGTGTGTCCAGTTTTGGGCCCCCCGGTATAAAAAGGATGTGGATTTGCTGGAGCAGGTTCAGCAAAGGGCAACAAAAATGATTAAGGGGCTGGAGCACAAGACCTATGAGGACAGGCTGAGGGATTTGGGCTTGTTTAGTTTACAGAAGAGAAGACTTAACGGTGATTTAATAGCAGCCTTCAACTTCCTGAAGGGGAGCTCTAAAAAGGACAGTGAGAAACTGTTCTCAGTGGTGTCAGATGGCAGAACAAGTAGTAATGGTCAGAAGTTGAAGAGGGAAAGGTATAGGTTGGATATTAGGAAAAACTACTTCACCAGGAGGATGCTGAAGCATTGGAATGCGTTGCCTGGAGAGATGGCGGATTCTCCATCCCTTGAGGTTTTTAAGTCCCGGCTGGACAAGGTCCTGGCTGGGATGACTTAGTAGTGGTTGATCCTGCTTGAAGCAGGGGGCTGGACTAGATGACCTCCTGAGGTCCCTTCCAGCCCTGTGATTCTGTGAAATCAATTCACATTATCACTAGGGCCCCACCAAAACCCAAAGCCATGACAAACATCCCATGGACTGTGAAATCTGGTCTCCCCTGATTAAATCTGCTATTTTATGTGTTCTTAGTGTATACTGGAAGGATTTCATGGTTGGGGGAGGGCGAAGAAGAAGGACCTGCATAGCTCAGATTGGGAGTCCTGAACCACCAAAAGGAGTTGCAGGGAGCTCACGAAGTTATCTGGGGTGGAGATAGAGGGTCTCCTGTATTGCCACCCTTACTTCTGCTGTGACCTCAGAGCCAAGAGATTGGCAGAGCAGAAGCTGTTGGCTGGGCATGCAGCACTGAAGGCAGCAGTTCACCAGCAGCAGCAGCAGCACAGAACACCATTCCATGCCAGCCTTGGTTCTGCATTGCTGCTTGAGAGAGCTTTGCATTTAGAGGTGGAGGTCTCCAGCCGCCCAGCTCTGAAGGGAGCTGTGCAGAAGTAACAGTAGTAGATCTACAGTGACTCCTCCATAACAGGCTTGTGACCCCTTTCCCCCCACAACTACTTTTTCCCCTCTACAATTACAATACCAAGAAATTTCAGATTTAAATAGATGAAATTGTTAAATTAATTTCATGTTGATTTTAAAAATAATTGACCAAAATGGACTATGAATTTAGTAGGGAGCAATTTATAACTGCAAATATTAAATCAAATTGTTTAATTCTGCCAATGAGAATGCTGTTACTAACAACTCTTTTCAATAGGCATTGTCCTTAACAGGGAAAAAGTAGCAAATTTCAAGCGCTGAGTAGCTCAACATGTTAGTACATTTCTTTCCCTATTTGATGGTCTCTGTATTGCAAAATGGCAACTTCTACTCACAGCAGGCCCAAGGTCAGAGCAAGAGAGGTATTACACATCAAAAAAAGTGCAGTGAGCTTTCACAACACCTACCTGCACTATGCCTGGCTCTAGCCAGTTTTTTTTTTTAAACGTTAATTTTAAGTTGTGCAGAAACCGTATTAAATTCCTAATGGAGAAACTCTGTGGAAAAGACAACTAACTCCAAATCATAGCTGTTTCTCCAAACAGCTACCCTTTTGAAGCGTCCTATGCCTTTGTTTTCTACAAGTAGGACTATACCAATGTACTTTATTTCAGATTCCTTTGGGAGACCACCAACCAGCTTCAGCTACAGAAACACTCCAGTCTGCCATCCAGCTGCAGTGGGCCACTGACTATATGCGGTATGTCTTCTTCAGTTTCTGCACTGGATAGATTTGCTTCTATGTGCAAATCATTGTGCTACCTTGTTACTTGAGAAAATTCCTCTTTCCCCATGAGCAGTGATCAATGTCAATACCTGCTGGGGACTCTGGAATAACTCAAGGATCAGCAGCAGTGTGTTTTCAGCAGACACCCATTCCCAAAGGCAACTTGAATTTTAAAGAGTGACAGATTTCAAGACACAGAACTTTTAGATGGGCTTGGGTTAAGATTTTATATATAGCTTGCAAGACTGATCCTTTTTCAAGATGTAAATGGATCATAGCATTGTATTTGTCCATCCTATCATAGTTATAAAATTTAATTAAAATGTGAGGCACTCAGATGTTACGACAAAAGATGTTGCATCTCCATGTCTATGTAAGTAACAAAATAAAATGGCAAGATGCAGCAGTAAATGCTAGGAATATAAAAGTACCTATACACCCCAGAGCTTTTTAAAATCTATTGAAAACTCATCCCCACCTCTCAACCACGTCTATAAATTAAGGTGCTGTAAAGAGAAAGAAACGGCTTAAGATTCTATAAGTGAACAAGCTAAAACACAGTTTGGAAAGTTTGGGTGGCCTATCCCCAGGGTTTGCAAAGTCCAGGCTGGTTCATGTTGCTTGGCTGAGAGTCAAACTGCTCAACTGCCTCAGGTTAGCAGTGCTGCTTTGTGGTGCTACTAAACTGCAGATGAATTGCTTGCGAGAGACATGGAAAAAATTCACTTAACAATGGTAACATCACAGTCACTGGAAAGTAGGTGTTGGCTAAACTATCAATTTTTCCAGAAATTACATTTGTTTTCAAAATGTCTATGGCCCTTATGATTGCAAAAAGTAGTTACCTAAACCAACGGGTGCAGTGCGGTCTTTTTTCTAATGACAGCTCCAGTATCTCCACTACTTAGAAAGATAAGGGAATAGCATATTCCTTCTAATTAGCAAATAATGCAAAAAGTCTCGGAGAAAGGATCTGACTACGGCATCATGGAAGGAATCCAACTGTTATCTCCCAGCAACAGATAATAGCATAGGGAGTGGTTAGTAAACTATCACACTGGGGAATTTCTGCAGAACTCATATCTTCCAATCATTAACTGGCTAGTCTGGGATCTTTCTCAACACATCACTTTGTAACACCTGTAAGAACACAGATTGCAAAAAGACAAATTAAATACACGAGAGTACAATTTAATATAGGAAGACAGCTATCGAGGAAGCCTAATGCTCACACCAGAAGTGTGCTTGCCTACAACACCAATCCAAAGCAGCCCAAAAAAAAGTTAATAGTGCAGACCCTTCTATACAAATGAAACATTATTTGTAGCCTAACAAAAAGGGAGCTGTCCCTTTTTCCATAGGCCTACAAGAGCAACAGCATTATTGCTAGAAAAACAGCAGTGAAGTTAAAAGGATATTGAAGACATCAGTTTCTCCTAGCCTGTAGAATACATCAGGGAATTGTGCGTACATATGATTTGAAGTTACACAGACACATACTGCATACGTTATATATGTACATGTGAATATGGAACCTAACTTCTAAACATAAATGCCATAGGATTGAAACCAGACAGGACTTGAAACACCCAATGATAATCCTGAAAGAGCGCCTGTGTAAACTAGGAGCAGGGGAGAATGGTAGAAGGTCTATAAAGCTTCCTATAAAGAATGTCAGAATCGTTGCCAGCAGAAACAAATGCCAATGAACTTTGGCCGCTAGGTTAGGGCACATGCAGGCCCTTTTTGTCTCCCTGATGTGTTGTGACTCAAAGGAGGGAGTCAGTTTTTTTTATTTTAAATCAGTTGGAAACTTGGGCTGCGTACAGGAGCAGATAAAGGCAAACCCTGCTTAAACCTAAGCACATCAAAATTTTGGCTCCTCTATTATACAATAAACCCAGCACAGCAGAGTCATAATAATGTGATTAAGAACTTTTCTGTGGTAATCAGTGAATTCACACTGCCACAAACCATCCTGCAGTATTTAATTTCAATTCAGTGCAACTTCTTCTGGATGGAAACATTTGCAATCTTACCAATTCTTTTAACACTGCATAGCAGTTGGAGACAAGGATATATCCCATCAATTAACTATCAGAGCCCTACAAAAAAACCCATAAACCTGTCATATTCTAGTCACAGTGAAACTCCCCCAACATGAGGAAACACTAGTTCAAGGTAAATCACTAGAGCATTAGCACACGGGTCCTAATGAGACATCTGTATTCTTTTTCACAAAACACTGTCTGCTGAGACACCTGACTCATTGCTTTAAAAAAAAAAAAGTTATTTCAAAAGGCACTGACATTTTCAAAGTCTGAGAAATTTATCTAATTAACAATGGAGGGTTTTTTGTTTTAACCCTTTTAATGCCAATAAAGATTTCTCAAACACTAGGCCAAGCAGAATAAATTTTTCCACACATTTGCATGCTTCATTTACTTGTGAAATTTGTACAGAACATCTAGAATAGAGGAAAGTTCTAATTTCATCATCTGAGGAGTGATACAAGTTCACAGATTCATTATGCTGTTACTGTGGTTTCAAAAGAGCTGGACATAGTATAACAATTCAATCTGTGGCTCAAGTAGTGCCTTTAATACACACACACACACACACACACGTACGTACATATATATTTGAGAAAACCTCACTTCATCATTGCTCTCTGGGAATGGGCACAAACTGGCATCATTACAGTTTAGCTGGCAAGGATTTCAAGAGCCGATTGTAAATGGTAACCAAGGAAATGAACTCAAGTATATACAGCTGAGTGTTTCTTTGGTAAACAATGTACAATCTTCACTCTCAAAATGTACTGCCAGTATCAACAGATTATTTTCTATGGAGGCTAACACGAGACACTACAAGAGGGAGGAAGGAAATAACTGAAAGGCATTAAATACTTCTCAACTGCACTGAACAATCACACTAGCTGACCACATGCTAACTGGGGAAATGTTAGGCCACATTTATGCTATCCAGAAAAAAAAAAAAAAAAAAAAAAAAAAAAAAAAAAGAAAAACAAAACCACAACCCCCGGCAGCAAGTCTCAAAGCCTGGGGCAAGTGATTCAGACTCACAAGACTCATGCTGCAAAGTTAAAAACAGCACCACAGTAGAGGCATTCCTGCTCACACCGGAGCTGGAACTCTGCAACCTGGTCAAAGGAGTAAGTCTCACAAGCAGGAACATAACTATTCTTAGCCATATAGAGCGAGCCCCATGAGCTGTGACAGGGACTCAGACTTGCTGGTGTGAGTGATTTTTTTTTTTTTTTTAAAAAGGACTTTTAGCATTTTTGTCTTTTGAAAATTATGAGTTATTTTTTGAAAGAAGCAACAGTTTAAGAACGGCTTGGCTAGCCACACGACGAGATGTACTCATTCTTGCAGTTGTTGGCTCCTTCGCTTACTAAAAATAGTAGTAGTAGTAGTAATAGACCAGCTGCTAAAAGTAAAATCTACTGAAAACAAATGAAAAACCACTTAGTTTTCATACAGGCTGCAACTGCAGATGGCCTTCACTGATGAGACACTGATGAGAGATATACCTCACTGGAAAGTTAAACTACAGGAAGAAAAGAAGCAAATGAATCAACAGCTAACTGCATCTCGTGTTCTTGTGAACATTCTTATCCCCAGATAAAAAGGTAGATGGCTAACTTTTGAAGATGCTGCAGCTGCCCCGGCCTGGGCATCTCAAAATCACGTCTCAGTTATGCCAGCCAATAAATTTCAGAGCTGGAGCAATACCATATAATCAGTAAAAGTTTACTGATGATGTTTTGAATAAAGTACTCCCTGAATTGGTGGGAATCATTAAGCCAGGTACCTTGAAACTGAGTTCCTTCAGTTGCTAAGCCAGCTTTTCACAGTAGTAGCTTCCTGTGCCAGCACAAGAGAGAATATTGTCATTGTTTGGCATTATTCACACAAATCCAAGAAACAGTGATAGAATTGAAAAAGCAGACAAACCCATATTTGTTTCAGTCTATGAATCAAAATAACAATGGGACTTGGAAAGATGAGAGCTACTTGTAGAAGTTTTAAGGGCCCTGTACTTCATGCTCTGGAGACTTGCCTGTATAGTTAATCAAATTTGAAAATGTATTCAAAAGTTTAAGAATAGCCGTAAACCAGCAACTCAGAAAACTGCTGCAATGGCAAAGGTGAAACGTTTATGTAACATTTAGTTTAATGAAATATAAGTGCTATTGTGTTGGTGTGATTTAGTTTTTAGCATTCCTAATCTATTGTTGTTGTATCTAATGCAGTAATATTATGTACTATTTCCTAAACTAATAAAAAACATGTCATGTAAAAATATTACACAACATATACCCTGTCAGCTGTTGTAAAATGTCGTACTGAGTTGTAAATTAGCATGGTTTAGTTATCAGATTTGCATCATTGTTTAAGAAATGTGAAGAAGTATCAGTGGGAATCTTGATTTAAATCAATCCACCCCGATCAAATATAACTTTGAATAAAACCCATGCACACTGAGTTATTCTTTCACCTTCATATGACTGATAGGTAAATCTATCATGCAAGGCTTGCACTCTGAAATAGGTCTTCTCTCCCGTTTAAGTGCTGCACAACAGCAGCAAAGGGAATTTGCAAGCAGCAATGCAGAAAAAGACTTCAGCTTTAAGTCCCGGCCGCATTCCATCTGGCAGAGTGCCAACGCTGTATCAACTAACCACATTTAGGTCACTTCTTCAAATGTCTTTTTCTCAAAATAGCTCTAGGTCAGTAACATGCTACTCCCCCTAGAGAAGAATTTGAACATAACCCTATAGATGTTATTTAAAGCAGCAAAGAAATCTGCGTAGCCCTCTCTCAGTAAGGAATCATATAAATTACCTCTCAGATTTCTTCCTCCTTCAGAGCATGATTAACACAAAGATAAAATTCATAAATACATTTACAGTTTTAACCAAATCTTGATCTTAAAAGCAGATGAATCATTTGAGGTACAATATTCAGGCTTAAGCAGACACCCAGGAGGGAAAATTATATTTCAAACACTTTAAAGTTACTCAACATCATGTTTGCATAACAGACAATACTGGACAATCTTAACTAACCTTAACATTAATCCTCAACACTGCTAACTGCACTCCCGACCATTCAAAACACAAAGGTTTGTAGCAGACTGTATACATAATGGCTTCCTAGCAACCGGGAGGTAGCCGTATTAGTCTGTAGTCTCTCAACACAAAAACAGTCATGTTAAAGCACTACATGACTGTTTTTTGTTTTGATATAATGGTTTCCTATATGACATTCTCTTCTCCACCCACTTTCACTTTCTACCGTACACTCTCTTGTACCTGGTATTCTTTCAACCAGAATGCTCAGATAAACAGCACAAATGTGCCGAGTTTCCCTGGAGGGGTCCCAGGCCCCAGAAGTGACAGCACTGAACCGGCCGGCACTTCCCCTGCCCCCGTGCTGCCAGCAGCCCCATCCCGGAGTTGCTGGAGCTGCCCTGTGCCCTGGCAGCTTCCCTGGCCCCAGAGTTGCCAGCACTCCCCCAGCAGGGACCTCAGCCCTGGCGCAGCTTTCCAGCTCCAGTGCTGCCTGGGCGCCTCCAGCCCCAGCTGCCTTCCCAGACCAAGAGTTACCTGTACTCCCCTCACCCTGGCTGGCTTCCTGGCCCCCGTGCTCTCTCAACCCCAACCATCATGGTGGGGTCCCCGGCCCTGGAGTCGCGTCACATTCCTCCAGCCCCTGAGCTGCCAGCTCTCCCCACCCCAGAGATCCCGCACCTTTGTCTCTCCCTGCTGCTCTCTGTTAACCAGCATATTTTCCTATCCGGCAACCTCCCAGTCCTGAGGTTGCTGGATATGAAAGAGTTTACTGTACAAAGATATACTTTCTTTATAAAATGTTTTGAGAAACTTATCTCCATACACAAAGACTGTATTTGCATTCTTCTGGGTTCCCCCCCAATGCTAGCTGCTACAAAACACAGCTGGGTTAACTTATTTTAGCTGACATACAAACACCTTTTTAGAAAGGGAAGAAACAAAATATTTCAGAAGCACCAAACGAAAGGTGTGGTGTAAAGTTGTGGAGGGTTTTCTTGGTTCTGTTTTTTTAATTAAGGTTATAACTACTGCATTTGTACTTCAGAATAGTGTTCCTACAATACAGCGCAGAATTTGTCCCAAGCTTTCCAATGCTCAACAGACAACCTTCTAGCTGATAAACAGCCTGTGCTGCTGTTATTCCAAAAATAACCGCAGCTAGCTCTGTGCTCCTCAACTGAAAACATGGTGGCTGTGATGGAAAATTGAAGAACTGGAGACTTTTTGTGACGGGCTGGTGGTGGGGGCGAGGGGGAGAGTGAGAATTAACTGGAAAGATCTGATTAAGGCTCAAAAGCAAGAAGAGGAGCTAAAAGATGGACCGAAGAGTATGTAATGGCAACACTTATCTGATAGGTGGAAAGTACTTGTACACAACAGAGACGGCATTAAGGTTCCACAGTTAAATCTATGAAAAGTGTATTTCAGGAGAAACTATTTCTTGTCACAAATTACTACTTTGGTGATTCCAAACATCAGTGTTTTCTCCAGAGAACAAAAACACAGCATTTACAATAGGTCTGAATGGTAAGCACAGCCACATGAACCACACTCAGTGCAAAAACAGTTAATAGATAGGAACGACAGTAAGTTCAGTATTTGCTCCAACATAAATATTAGGATAACATACAACAGAATGTAAATTAACAAAAAACATGCTAGCACCTCATTAAACAATGGGGGAAAGCCAGGCTGTATTTCGGATTTCCTGCCCTTGTGTTGAATTTCCAGCTGTTGCTGCATTTACTTGTGTGTTAATTACTTTACTACCTGTGCTCACATCACTTTACTCTAGAGCAGCTTCAACTGTGACTTGCAGCAAAAACTCTAAGAGGAGAGATGTGATTGGCTACCTCTGAGCCCAGATGAGCTAGGAGACAAGCTAGCTGGTTATTTCTTACTACACATTTGCCCAAAGGCATGCAACTTACATGGCATAAACATCCGCCCAGCTCTGTCAACTGTGCATCATATGTACAAAAATAAACCCAGTTATTGGTACAAATTACTAGCGACCAAAGAATGTATCTTGACTGTGCTCTGAGCAAAGTAAACACAATGACCAGGCTTGGGCATTTTTACAACAAGTGGTATTTCATCTGTTCTCTGGACAATATAAACCCATGTTGGGGATGGCTTGTGTCTGGTGTGCAAAAAAGTGAATAAGCAAAAGCTACTTACTTGTTCAATTAATTAAAACTAGGGGGCACCAAATGAAATTAATGGATGCCAGGTTTAAAACTAGTAATTAAAACAAAGTTTTTGTTCACACAGTGCAGGATAGGCCTGTAGAACTCCTTGCCAGAAGATGCTGTCAAGACCACGACTTTAAACAAAGTTCCAAAAATAACTAGATAAATTCCTGGAGGTCAGGTCCATGAATGATTATTAGGCCAGGATGGGTAGAAATGATGTCCTTAACCTGTGTTTGTCAGAGGCTGGAAATAGATGACAGGAGAGGGATCACTTGATGATTACCTGTTCTGTTCACTCCCTCTAGGGCATCTGGCATTGGCCACCATTGGAAGACAAAATACTGGGCTAGATGGACCTTTGGCCTGACCCAGTAAGGCCATTCTAATGTTCTGGAATTGGGCTAACACAAAGCATCTCTCTACATACACAAAGAATTCTGTATTTGTGTCTCCATTCCTAACCTATATAACAGATTGAACATTTTCAGGAGGCACCTTGCAGTGTAAATGAATAGTTTGGCCCTACACTTGGAATATTACAAGATCATTTACCAACACAATCCAGAGACAGAGGCAGAGCCCTGAAAATCAATGGATGTCCACTTTAAATCCATGGATATGGTGAAGATATCCATGCCTTATTTTTGTGGATACAGATAAGGATGTGGATACAAATTTTGTATTTAAAACCCTGCAAATTTGCAGATATCTACATTCATGGATATTATGTGGCTATCTATCACTCATTATTGCAGAAAGAAAGGCAAACATGGAGGCTCAACAGTGAGGGTCTGAATATTTATTACAATTTCAACACCCTCAAATATCAGATTTCAAGGAGAACCTGTCTTTTTAAAATAAATCCCCACTGCTGTGGTTTTAGACCCCTGGTGAATCAGACTATACTGAGAGCAAGTAATTTTTATTCCTTCATATAATGGCTGATCCTATTTTCTCCCTCGTGAAACTTCGTGCATTCTCATGATTCCAGCTTAGTTTACAGATTAAATACCCATTAAAATGCCACAAGGCAATCTCTTTATGGTAAATACTGAGTACCCTCCCTTACAGTTAAATTAGAGGTCAAATAAGTCAGGGTACATTTATCCAATAAATAGGCAGTTAAAGGAGGCATCTGAAAAACTTAATTCCTACAGCACTTTCTTTCAATTTTTGTGTACCAATGACTCCAGCATCCACTATGCTAACCACTAGACTGCAGGAATAAAATTATTACACTAATATGCCATTGGAAGTGAGTCAAAGAAAAGTGTGCATTCAAGAATCCAAGCTGTAAAGTTGGACATCAACAGGATGCATTGCTCTGAGCAGAGCTGCTAAAAACATGCCCAGTCTCTCTTCATCTCTTTGCACTTCCCATTTATTTCAACTTTAAATCTAATTCTTCAGCATTCATATCCCAATTTTCTACTCTGCGCAAATTTTAGAAAAAATTAGCTCTCTGAATTATACAAGATGAGCTGAGTATAGTTTGCAGGTCACGTGCAACAAAATTCTGTAGGTTAGTTTTTCATATAAAAAAGCTCCCAGTCCTTTTGACTATAAACATAACATTCCAAATATTCTTTTAGCACAAAAATGATGTGTACAATTTTCTGAATTCACTGAAAAATTGTGCCAATATCCACACTGCTCTTATAACTCTGCTAAAACAGAAGCATCGTGAAATTACACATTGCTTTTACATCTTATATTCAGAGCTTTGTAGACAACCAGGGAAAGTGACCCAAACTATGTCTTGTGGAACTATATGCTGGTTCTAAATAAGGTAATGAGCACTTGAAGAGAAAGGTACCTTTGTGACGGTGCTTTCTTCAAAATGTATTATATATGCCTAATGCCAGGAAGTTACAGAAGCTGAAGCTCTTAAACAGGTCTCTGGCATAGCGGCTTGATAAGAACTCAAGCATTTCCCCACTTCCCTTCTCTATTTTCTACATAAATATGAATCTCAGACCAGATATGGGGTTGGTATAAAAGATAAGCTATTAAAATAACACAACATGGAAAGAAAGTTGAGTTTGGAATGTGGGAATAGTCAAAATATATGAACACAGAACAAACTAGGCAGAGAATAAATATAATGAGTCAAGGAGGAGGGAGGGAGAGAGAAAGTAAGATACTGACATCAGTGAATGAAGTTATAGGTCAGGAAGGGAAAAAACAGGAAGTTTAAAAGCATGGGAGGAGAGTTAAACTACATTCAAACAAATATTGATTGACATGGTCCACTTCTTGCGCACAACTAGTTTATTTCATTAAATTGCAGGAGCAGGGAGGTGTAGCATTGGTAGCCTCTCCCTTAAGCTCCAGTCTACCCATTTACTAACTGTCGGATAAATTTTTCAACTGCTGATCATTCTGCACGTAAAAATACTTCTGAAAAGAAACCCCATTGTGTGATGACTTGCAGCTATCCAATATAAAACAGCCAAGAACATCAAGTCCCAAGTAAGTTGTTACAGAAATGCAACAATTTTGTTAGCATGCCTAATAAAAAGCTGCAGGTTTTTCGATAGCCACAATCCAGATAATTAAAGGTATTTGACATCTATATTTATATCTGGACATTAATGAAGCAGTGCAACCCAAACAGAGGTTAAATGAATATTAGCGTTATATCCATGAGATGCTGTTATCGGCTCAGAGTGGAATAGTTATAGAATTAGGCAATTTCTTAAAAGATCATGTAGTATATTCAGTTGACCATCTGAGCCAAACAATTAAAATATATATTACTTACATTTAAACTGCACATTAAAATGTGTAAGTGACTGAAAATAAAGGGCCATTTTTAATTTAGTGCTATTTTATAGTTTTTAAAAGGCATATATAACCATAATCTAGAAAAACTACCTCTCAGCTATACTTTTCAGCTGCCAAAGGCCTGAAATCAGTAAACTGTTATAAATCAATTGCATTCAGTTTCACACTTTATACAACACACTATTATAAACTGGAGCTATTCATGAAATCCTGCACATTTTATTAACTGATATTAGATGTCTTGTGTACACAATCTTAAGGAATTTTACTGAGCTTTTAACTATGCTAGTATAGATCTCATCTAAATGGATTTTGCTGCATGAAGCTCATTTTGAGATGATCCATTCTAAATTCTAGGGAGAAACAAGAGGAAAACTAACTTTAAACAATGCATCCCTTCTAGAAAGAAAAAAAAATTGAAATCAGCATCAATCAGTCTTGTTATTTCATGAAGATTTTTGTTTCGGGTACCTAGACTCAGGCTATAAATAGAAAAGAACCTGCTCTTTGTCCAATGACCCGCAGCCTTCTCTTCCTGATTTGATTACAGTCAAAACAGGTTCCCTGGCCAAAACAAAAACAAAATCAGGCCTCTGGACAGAAATGGGAGGGAGCCTTTCACAGAACACCTATCATACTTATTCATCTTGCAATCAAAGCCTGCTCTCTACCTCATGAAGAGCCTGAACAGACCGCACATTCAGGCTGAATGCTCTGAGGAAGATCGGGAAACAACCATTTCCCTGTGTAATTCAATAGGTAGTATTACAATTTGAATAGCTTAGTCTGACACCAAGTGGATGAAGCGTTTGACTTTTCTTTAGTTGTCGACATTTGACCAAAACCACTTCCATTACCATCCGCATTCTCCAGAGAAAACCTGCCATCTTTTTCAGCCCTGTGTGTTGGATAGAGAAAAGCAGAAGAAAAAAGGGAATGTTAATCTTCAAAGACCGTCCCCCCGCACTACTGATTATTCAGAAGGTTCCTATATATCGAAAGATTTTTTTCCAGACTCACTTCAGAATAGCAAGTATTTCATTAGTCCTTATGCATCACCAGTAGGTTTTATTTTTGAAACTGTAATTAGTAAGGGAAGTCACCATTTTAAGTGTTGCTCACACCCCATGCACAGTACCTGGCAGTCCAGGCTCTCAGAATGCCTAGAAAAATGGACTCAAGAAATGGAGATTTCCTCTGTTTCCTCCCATGACCACAACTGATTTTCCAAGAGGCTGAAGTCTCTTTATAAAGAAATTATAAATGTCATTTTTTCTCACACACATAAAGGAGGCATTTATAAAGTGGCAACACAATAGCAGTGAGATGCAGAGCGCCTCCCTCTTGATACTGTTAGCCTTACTGCTTCCAATGGTTTTGCCCCATAATTTTCCCTTTTGAGTCCTCTCCAGTCCATGAAAAAGGAGTAATTTCGACACTAGTCTCCATTCTTTTTTCCAACTATGCATTGCTATACAAAAGCATCCGTTGTTGAAATCCATTATATTTTCCAGTAACTGACAGAATAAGCAGTCCACTAACATACCCTAGCTATAAGAGGTTGGGGGATTTCTGAAATATTTCAGAGTAGTTCATGAAGAGGGTACAAAAGTACCAGAGAACTTTACATACCAAGTACTACGATTCAGCCAGCCTGAAGTGAGAACAGGCTTATTCTTCTGCAAGGACAATACCCCAAGAGATCTTTGATGCTGTTTCAGTCAACTGGAAAGAACAATGAGGTCTCTTTTGCCACATCGGAATTGCCTTCAGGCACCACCAAAATGTAGTAACAGAGAGATAGCCATGCCAGTCTATATACTATCAAAGCAAAAAAGCAGTCCAGTAGCACTTTAAAGACTAACAAAATAATTTATTAGGTGATGAGCTTTCGTGAGACAGACCCACTTCTTCAGATCATAGCATTCAACAGTCAGACCAAAAGGTTAAAAACGGTAGATTCAGGAGGTACACAGGTCTATTCATTAAAAAGTCTTCTGATCAGTACAACAGGCATGGCGTTAGCTCCAGCAGGACAATTAACAGGCAGATCATCAGCCCGAGACAAGGGATAAGGTAAACCATGCCATTATTTCAACATAATGCAATGAAATCGACATTTCACCACACATACTGGTTATTCGCAAGTCATGCTGACATGTGACAATTTGAAATTTTGTAATACAATTTGTCTCTGAACTGTAGCTCTCCGTTTAGAAGGAAGCAACAAACTGAGTTCAGAAAAATGTAGGTTCCACCAAGTCATCTGACACATGCTGCATGACCAAGAGCAAGCCACAAACGCCTGCCCCTCCCCTCCCCGCCCCCCCCCCCAGCCGTGCTTCATTTTAATCAATCTTTAGAGCAGATAACACTTCTCTAACGGAAATACGAATTGTAATTTAGTTTGAGATTCTCGTACACAAATCGCTGCATAAGTATTGTTATTTCACTGAAGTGGGGGTTATTTCCTACCATTTCAGACTTGTCTAGTAACAATACTGAGCTCATGCAGTGTGTAAGCGTCAGAGCACGTGGTGGAACCTAGAGACATTTCTGACTCCCACACTCTGCCTACAGTCTCTGGCTCAGTTCTGTTTTGTAAGTCCCCCTCCACCCCATGCGCTTTCCCAACAGCAGCAGAAGCTCCATGTTTGGTGGCACAAGAAGGGTGCAGAGGGTCAGGAGGAGGTGACAGATTCCTACCAGGTGGAGTTATCGTCCTGATTCCAGCAGGGTCCACTGGCTTGTGCATGGTGCTTCTTGGGAATATTTGCTAGTCCACACAAGCTCCTGAAAAGACTCAGGTGAGAAGGGAGACCCAAGTGAAGGTGGGAAATCCTGAAGTTGTGGAGGAAAAGGGAGAGATCCTGAGGTCCTATGCTTGGTGGCACCAAATCCAGGAAGGGGGCAAGCTTGGTTGTCACAGGTGAAGGGCTCAAATTGCATATGGATGTGTACATCAAGTGACACAGCAACAGTCTTGCTTGCAGTGGAGCCAATGGGCTGGAGTCTAGCCCTGTAGGGCAGGGGCCATTGCTGCAGGGTGCATGCTTATTTTAAGCCAACCAGCACACCTGAAAATATCAGTTAAGACGCAGCAGCAGAGATGACAGAACGGGCCTGCAATACACAAGTATGTACCAGCTTGGCTAAGAGAAATCTCTGTTGGAAAGTAGGTTACAAGAAGTGAAAACTTGGACAGATGAACAAGGGGAAGAAAAATATTGCTCGGCACGAAGGGTGTAACCCGATCTAGAACCTCTACCCTTAGAGGTTTTTAAGACTAGACTTGACAAAGCCTTGGCTGTGATGATTTAGTTGCAGTTGCCCTGCTTTGAGCAGGGGGTTGGACTAGATGTTCTCCTGAGATCTCTTTCAACACTTATTTTCTATGATTCTATGTATCCTATGTCCCCAGGCAGGCTTTTACAACTCAGACAGAAGAATATCACCACATCCATCCCGCTACTTTTGGCCAGGACAGCTAGATGAAAACTAGCCTGAGTATTCCTACCAGAGCTGCAATCACTCATTAGATTGTAAATCAATTGCAATGGAGACCTTGCACGAGTTTCCATTACACCTGCAATAACATTAGGAAGGTAATCATTTTTACTTATCATAATGGGACTTTAAGATTCTGGACTAGTAGCTGAGAGGCAAGCTCTGAAGACTACCTACCAGCTCTCTACTGACCACCAGCAGTCCATAGACCACAGCTTGCGCCCCTGCAGACTAAAGATTGGGAAGACACAGGAGAAAGAGTTTAACCAAGCAAGTGTACATTGTACTTGCCATATGTGAAAAGAATATAGTGATATACGTGACTTTTTTTTTTTGCCAAGACTGAAATAAAGCAATATCCCTTCACAGAACTAATTTTCCTACATATTATTCATATTGAACCATGAGAAATTTGGATGAGAAAGCAAGGCGATACCTATGCTTTTATGGCTTTACTTCTCCTGAAATTATGGCATAATCTCCTGTTACTTCCAAGGACTACAGTGTCTTCTGAAGTCTTCCTTTGGGTTTCCCAATGTGCTCATAATGGATGCATCTCTTGGGGGACCACAGAGACATCCAGAACCCACTTTGCATACCACAAATGTTATAAGGTCAGCCTGGCATTGCATCTTTCTGTGAGACAACATACATAAAAACAGAAGATAAATCCAAGGAAAAAAGAGGATTCACATATTATAGTTTTAGTCAAGGAACTTCAAGAGGGTGCTTCTTGACAACAGCCCTTCACAGGTGATTTACCTTCTATATCCTGTTGTCCAATCCTCTGAAAAGTTCAACTGACAAAAATTACAGCCACTCTGCTCAAGTGTTTGATCATACAAGAGAATCAATCTTGGCACACAGACCACATATTAGAGAGGAACCACAAAAATTCATGATGTGACTTGACAAGATTATCCCTGCAGGTGATTTATATAGTAGCTCCCAGAAGTATACTGTGACCTCCTCTTTAGCTGGAAGACTTTACAGCCTGGGAGCTTGTGTAATTCCATGGACAAGTTAATGGCAGAAAGGTTAAGAGAGGTCCTTTGATTTGTAAAAGTCTACAGAACCTATTCCAATTTGAGAACCTCTGTAGTGTGATGGAAGGAGGTCCTGCCTCACCCCCATTCCCTGGCTACCATCTCTAGGTGCTTGAGTTGGTGTAAATTTGAATACATTACATCGGAAATGGGTCATTTTGGGTACTGTTCAAAAGCCCTTTCTCCCTCATACACAATGATACCCAGAAATGACAAACCTAGAACAATCACGTAGCTATACATTCAAGAGCAGGTTTTTAAAAAATTATACTTCAACACAGGCATGTCAAACATGTAGCACTGACAAAGTTAAGTTGTGGCCCTCAACTGACAGTATTGTGTTATTAGTTAATGGTAAGAAGATGCCTGATTTTTTAAATGTTACAGATAACATTAAATGACAGAAGGGCTTCAAGTGGATTTACCATTAGTAAAAATGTTCAGTGATACTTTGTTTATTATGACAATGGAAGTGTTAAGAGGCAGTGATGAAAATGGCAGTTCTTAGCAGGAAACTGCTGGAATCCATCTGCAAATGGTAGGCCCATGATTACACAACATGTCACATAACACAATTAATAAAAATCCCAAAGTAACACATTACACATGATTTTCCGGCTTCAATGGGGAGCTAAAGCATACCGACTAGTGGCTGAGTCTTCGTAGAGTACCAGTGCAAAGCACCTCATTAAAGTAAAACGCTACAAGGAGGGCTCTTATACTTGGCAAGGTTGGCAGTGGAGAGTATCAAGCTGTATAAAATAGGTGATGATGCCAGGACAAGTGCCAGCTGTGGGCAAGACTTCCCTTACACTTGGTGCCTTGACATGCATTTCAAGAATATCTGCTAGTTTTGTGGTAAGCTGGAAACCTGAAAGACTCAAGCCCAGTATCAACACAAGACAGATAAAAAATGGAAGCAGTCACTTCTAGCAGCGCCACTGCTCTCCATACAAAACGGAAGATGTTCACGGACCCAAAACATACCCACACATACAATGTTGCATATCAGTGAAGTGCTACACCAAGAGTGTACGTAATATGTTGTGTTAAAAGGTAAAGGCAACAAAAGCAAATATTGATTTTATTACCATGAACTGTGCAACAGCTGGAGTTTATAAATTGGTTTGCAGAGACTAATGGATCAAGAAGTGAGATGAGTGCAGATGCAGAGGCTAAGCACAATTAAATGTGCTCTGAATGTGATTTAAGAGGGATAAATGCTTAGCTGAAAGGCTCCAAAAGCCCTTATTGAAAATAAACTGTGGTATATAGACAGTTTTAGCAAACTTCTAGCAAACTTCTCAGAAGAAATGTATTACAAAGCATATCCTCAAAATCAGCAAAACAGACAGGGTGCTATCAAAAGCAGAGAAAAACACTTGTGTCAGTAGTAATGCAAAGACTGTTTGCATGATTTTATGGAAAAGCATGCTGTGAAGCAGTATGCTGGAGTTTCAGGGAATACTTATCTAATGCCAAACCTGTAAAACAAAACAAAAGAAAAAGCAGTGTAGGGCACATAAATTTTTAAGTGATATATCAGTGGTCACATGTACTTTGGCATCAGCAAGCAAGGAGAGCATAAGGCTGCCATTATTAATAAGCTTCACATTTTAGTGCATGTGTAAAAAGGCAGGCTTCCTATACATTCATGTCAACTATGACAGAGAGATAGCTGTGTTAGTCTATATTCTACCAAAGCAAAAAAACAGGCATGTAGCACTTTAGAGACTAAAAATAATTTATTAGGTGAGTTTTCATGGGACAGACCCACTTCTTCAGACCATAGCCAGACCAGAACAGACTCAATATATAAGAGTCTGTTCTGGTCTGGCTATGATCTGAAGAAGTGGGTCTGTTACACAAAAGCTCATCACCTAATAAATTATTTTGTAAGTCTTTAAAGTGCTACATGTCAACTATAAGGCATATTAACAACTGGCCACTGCATGTGGCTGCTGATTTAACAATTCATTGAAAACACCTTTAGGAAACGGCTCATGCAGCTTATGCACAGTAGTGGTTCCTACACTGAGTACAACGGAGTACTCTGCCTGGCAACTGCAATTGCAAACAAAGCTCCTCACTGCATGGAACTGAATAAAGGATCGTATAGTCTCCCTGATCTTGTCAAGCATAGATGTATATGCTCCAAAAAGTCTACTGAAAAATAAACACAAATCAGCTGGACTGAGCCAGAGCCAGGACACGCCCCCCCGCCCCCCGCCCCATATCAGACTTCTCCAAAAAATAAATTTCAGAGACTTGGTAAGCTAATTGCTGTCAACAGCAAATACCAAGACTGAAAATTCTATGTGCAGCGCATGAAATCTGAAAAGCTAACAGCTCTCCATTTTCGTTCATTACAATGTAGACATTTTCCGTTATAATTCCTAAGGTCTGTCAAAGGCGGTGTTAGGCAGAGAGAAAAGCGGGTTTATTATTTTTAAAGGGATACGTGAAAAATAAAATGGCAGGAAACTATGCTCAGGAGTAGACACAAGTACAATCATACCCCCTGCTGGATAATTCCAGGAAAGCCACTGATACACTTTAGATGCAGCTCAAACACTGGCATGCAGCCAGCAGATGTGCTTTGCACCCAGCCAAGAAGTGAGAGTGTAAAAGACGCAAGTCTGCTTAACCTCTGAGAGTAGACCACCTGATATTTAATCTCGTAGCAGTTCTTGTCAAATTAACGTTAAGGCTTCCCTTCCCACCCCACACCTTCCTCTCCGCCGCAACCCACTCACCACCACCTTTATTTCCCTCTCTTCTAAACTTTCCTTCTTAGTGGGCACAAAAGTTTAAAAATCATCAAGCAGCTGAATTTGGTTCATCAAAGCTGGTCTCCATTAGTCAGATTTTAACATGCAGAGATCTCTGAAATCTGTTTCTAATCTCTTGCAAGCCAAAGTATTTTATATATAGTAACATTTATATGCATTGAACGTATTTCTTCCAATTCCCTGGAGAATAACAATATCCTATCTGCACATACACACACTAACTGCTCGGAATACAGATTGAATCTCTCTAGTCCCACGCTGTCGGGACCTGACCAGTGCTAAAAAAGAGCATCTGCCAGACCACAGGAGGTCAATATATTAAACCCCTGGCTTATGTTGCATTCTTGTGCAACCCTGCATAAGTCAAGTTTTGCAAAACTCAGGTGAGCTGGGAAACTGACCAGCGAACCAGCGCTAGTCAATTTCTCTGCTCCTGTCAGTAGCAGGAGCCAAGAGTCAGGCTGCCACCCCTGACAGGAGCAGCTGCCTAACTCTCGCCGCCCTGCCAGAGGGTGGGAGGCTGCCGCCCCTGACAAAAGCAATTTCCCCACTCCTATTAGGACTGGCGAGAGTCAGGCTACTGCCCCTGACAGGAGCAGTTTCCCCGCCCCTGTCGGCGTGGCAGCAGTTCCTGTCAGTTGCAGAAGCCAAGAGTCAAGCTCTCAAATGCCACCCCACAAGGAGCGAGAAAACTGACCAGTGCAGCAGTGCTAGTCAGTTTCCTGTCTCCTGTCCGGTGTGGGGAGCTGGGAGCCTGACTCTCTGCTGCTGTCACTCAAGAACTGTGTTAAACCAAGATACACGCATTCAGGTTGTGCCTATCTCAGCATTCTACTGTATTCTCCAGCAGCATTACTAACACTTCAACTGCTTACTGGGCTCTTAGAAGACATTTAGGGGGTAAATTACAGCTAAATAACAGCACAGAACACTGAGGGTCAGGACTGGCAGCTGTAAAACTTTATGGGACCATGGGAAACTTGCCCACACCCCATGACAAGTGGTCATCCAGCTAACTAAAATTATGCTGGATTATGGATTATGCTGGTTCCAAACTATAGTTCCAAACTACACAAGCTGTAAATACATTAAACAATACAACTTCACTGTAAAGCCTGCTGCAGAACTAAAAATTTTAAAGGGGTTTTGCTAACGATAAAGCTCTACTGCCAGCCAAGCGTTTAAAAAGGAACCAGATGCTTTTATAAAAGGTAAACATTTCAAAGCTACATTTTTCATGAGCCTACAGATGCTCCAACTTCTAAAAACAATAAAGACAATTAAATGATACCTTCCTCTCACATCAACAGTTACCAGTTATGAAGAAAGCTGTGGCTGAACCCAGAGCAAGACATCCAGGGACTATGTAAACAGATCCACGAGTCAACTGGTAAGTGCAAAATACTAAATTAGTATAGTTAGTAATGTCTCCTAATTAACATAAAAATGTTCAAGATCATTTTTCTTAAAGCTCTAGTTGTGCTTACAATCATATCACCTTCTGCAGTCAGAACTCAAATTAAGCACGGTTGAGCAAACAGTTTGAACGAAACACTCTCAAAATACATTATGTGCTGTTAGAAGCAATGATGTTATCAGTGACATTTCTCCCTCTGATAAAAAGAAGCAGAAAGCCGACGACGTGGTATTTGATTGACATACTGTGCTACCACGGTGCTGTCTTACAGATCAGAAAGATTTTGTTTACATTAGGTCATTGAAGATTCCCAAGCACTTTCTGCAAATGTGCTAGTTCCTGTATCTTCACCAAACTCTAGATTGGATAATTACACACTGCCTGATCTTCCCCTATAGTTTCATTGGGATATGCTTTTTTAAACTGCTGGGAATTGTTACTGTGTTCTGTCAAATGGCAGCTTATTATACCAAACAACAGGATGGAGGTCCGAAAAAACACCTACCTTTTCCAAACCAATGTCAAATTTAATTAAAAAATATGGATCTAGAGTGTATGATTGATAAGCCTACTCAGATCATTTATGGCACTACATTCTCAGACTTTTCTACACTGTATTGAAGTCACTATCCTTCCCTAATCTCTTGAAAATTTAAGAGCCACTGCAAATTGTAATAAACTACTCAGATACACATTTACTTGTGACATAGAAGCTGGCAACATTTTTAAAAGCTTGTCATAATACAGGCTCTCTCTCTCTCACACCCACACCATGATTAAAAAGTTGCCAGAAGCTAAAACCAATCCTTGGCTTCTAAATCTCAACCTCATACAGGTATCCAGGAACTGTAATGTCCTGCAAATCAGTAAAGTCATATTTTCCTTTCTGAGCTGAGGCTCAGCAAGACAGTTGCTGGACAGGATCATGTAAAAAAAAAAACAAAACACAGATCAGGTGAAACAGAAAAGCAAAACAAGCTAGGACTGTGATGCTGTGAAGAATTTATTTACAGTAGTTAAGTTAAATAAGTAAACAGAGAAAGTAAAGTAGCACTGAATGTTTGATCCATGTATTAAACGCACTCAGCCTGGTATATGCTCTATGTTGCATTATAAGATTTTAAGAGAAAAATCAAAGCAAATTATTTATATTGGTTTTAAATCATATACCACATACAAATACATATCAGCATTTCCACTGTTGCAGCAAAAGCAGGTGCTAATAAAAAAAAAGATATAAACTTGTCACTTCACTGAGGCATGGGTAGAAATTGCAAATCAAACTGTTTGTACCTCACTAGCCCTTTTATAAAAGCTGAAAATACAGCTGTGTCTAGTCATAAATGCATTGTCACTGATTATGTTAATTGGTCTTTCAGAAAGCCGACTTAAGAACATAACCTGTAGTCAACCCTGAAGTGTCCGGGTAGTTTGAAAAAAAGTCTTGTCCAAATTAAATATACACATCAAGGAAGAATACAGAATTTTCCTAATTACGGTGCGTAATTTTAATCACACTACAGTACTCATAAAGCAAACAAGAACTACAAGGACATTTGCACTAGGAACTTATGTTGGCTGAAGACTAGAGAGCTAATGAATATAAATCAATTAAAAAAAGCCACAGCTTAACCAGTTGCAGGCCCATAGAGGACAATGCTAAAATTTTCACCTTTAAGAGGCACACAAATCAAAGCCCAGATAGTTTCCAGAAGCACTAATGCAATCTGTGCTGATCTATTTAAGCTGACAAAAATATTACTCCATTACCCAGCATGGTTACAGAGGCAGTGTATTAGAACTTCAAGTCAATGTGCGAACAGGGTCCGACATGCATGTGGGTTGCTAAATTATGTTACGTTCACACAGACTTAACATTTAAAGAACACTATAGACTAAGAAACTGTGCAGGAAGCTGGCTAATCAGGTAAAAAACTGCCATACATGGGAATACAGGAATAATTTAATCTGTCATCCTCATTACATTTCACACAAACAGCCACAGTTTGTATGACTACAATTACCACTTTTGTAGGAATGATGAATATACAATGTTTCTCAAAATGCCAAAATTCCTGCCTTGTTACTTTTTCTCCAAGAAGTTCTCAGGAAAAAAAACACACACACAGTTAAAACATTCCAGGGAATACTACACAAATGTCTACTCCAATGAAATCTGCTTGTTGTTCACATATTTCACTTGCACAAGCTAGTACAACAATAATCAGAAGTCTCACTGTGAAGGGTAGCCCGCCACTCCTGACCTAGACACCACGTACAGCGAACAAGAGCACAAGCCAAAAAAAGAGGAAGAACATTTTCCTCGGCGTGATGCTTGTAGATGCTAGCAGACAGAGAAAATTAGGCCATTCACAATAGTAACTTCATGCAACTAGGAAAAATATTTCAGGAACTTAACCTATTTAGTTGTCAGAGATAGATCCCCCTTTCTTAAAGCCAATTAGCATTAAAGCCTAATTAATTATATTGAATATACATTGTTTGATATAACTACTTCAGGGACAACTGATGTGACATGCACATAATCCTATGGGGAAAAAAAGCAGTCCAGTAGCACTTAAAAGACAAAGAATAATTTATTAGATGATGAGCTTTTGTGGGACAGACCCACTTCTTCAGATCATAGCCATACCAGAACAGACTCAATATTTAAGGCACAGAGAACCAAAAATAGTAATCAAGCTGGTAAAGATCTTTACTAACTTGATTACTGTTTTTGGTTCTCTGTGCCAGAAATACTGAGTCTGTTCTGGTATGGCTATGATCTGAAGAAGTGGGTCTGTCCCAAGAAAGCTCATCACCTAACAAATTATTCTGTTAAGCTGTAAAGTGCTACTGGACTGCTTTTTTGTTTTGATAGTACATAGACTAGCACAGCTTTCTCTTTGTTATAATCCTATGTATGCTGACAAGCAAGTGACCAAAGAAAAAGGGAATGCTGACCTCAGATTCCTTGAGCAACCCCAACAAGATTTTCCCAGTATATAATAGGTGGCCTAACTAGCTTAACAGAACTACGATATTTAGAAAAAACTAGAGCAAGAGGCCAATTTCTATTTCGAACTTCTGCTTCATCAGAATGTGTTTTAACGAGCACCGCCACTGCATTCATACACAGAGAATGCCTAGTTTAGTGCACTTTCCTTCACAGATAGAAAGAGACCTTGGCGTGCAGATCTCAAAGTATTTCATAAAGAAGGTCACTATCATTGTCCATATTTTACCGACGAGGAAACCGAGGCACAAGGAGGTGCAAATTCCAGTCCAGTACACTATGCACTAGGCCAAAGTGTCTCTAAATAAACAGTTTTTTCTATTGTATTCACAAAGAAGTCCTATTTGCACTGAACAATATGACATTTTTGATTGATTTTGAAGTGCAAGACAACAGCTTGTCTTGTGATTAGTAAGTAAATTCTTCTTGCCAGACCTAAGTTTGGCTGTCCTAGGCTGTGGAACAATAGCGTACTACAAGGATATCCAGGAACTACCTAGCAAAGTCCTCCCATTGCCTATGAAATCTCTGCATTCTTCAGGATGTTACTTGACAACCTCACAGGCCCCAGAAGAGCTGAGAATACTTGCTGTTTCTAGTAGAGTGATCACTACATATTGGCCTCTGAGAAATTGACTTCAGCCTCCATTACTTTCCATTTACCACCCAAGAGCTTCTTTTCAACAGAGCATTTGGCAGCCAGCCTAGCAAACCACTGCACCGTCCTGCATCCATTCATAGATTAAAACCATGCACTCTGTGTGTGTACGCTATACATATATAGACAGAAATATGCCAGGCAGAATAACACTTCCCCATAACAAGTAAAGAACCCAACTAAGTCTGTATTTTTCAGGACTTTATGCTTCCACTTTATTATTTGGGCCTTGCATGCAAAGAATGTGCTGATACATTCTCAGTGGTTCTTATTACAGTTTACAATGAATGATGGAGTATTAACCCCCCCCCCAAAACAATACAAGAGACATATTTAAACAAAACAACACAGCAGTCATGTAGCACTGTAAAAACTAACAAAAACAATTTATTAGGTGATGAGCTTTCATGGGACAGACCCACTTCGGATCTATAGCATTTTCAGTCCATATTTTTACACACACACACACACACACACACACACTATATACACATTGGAGCTCTTATTCATTTTGTCAAAGCTCAACAAGAACAGTCTCCAAAACCATTTCCCGTCTTGCAGTCTTCTTCGCTGTGCAAGGGTAAGTGGATTCAGCCAAGTCCAGGTATGTTTCTACATCACTCGATTCTCCAGTATTGTTGAAACAGAGACAGACACCTCCTAAAAACTCCCCAATTCCAGATGTTACGTGGGAACTGTATTCTGCGCCCGCAAAAATCTTTAGGGAAAAGCTTCTGACACCAGGAAGGCAGTATGAACTGGGTGGTAAAGCAATGGATGGACAGTCAGGAGATACGGCTCTTATGCCCTCTGACCTGCTATGACCTTGAGCAAGACATCTCAGTTCTGTTATGCTGTCTCTCCCACCCTTTGTTTATCTTGTCTCAGACTGTAAAGTCTTCAGGCCAGGGACACACTCTTACTATGAGGGGAAAAAACCCATCAAAGAGTCCAACAGCACCTTAAAAAATAACCCATTTATTAGGGCATAAGCTTCCATGAGATGCAACTCATTATTTTAGATGCTTGAAGAGGAAAAAAGGCAGGGCTACAGAGGTGGAAGAGTAACATCAGTGCTAATTAAAATCAGAGTGTGTGTGGCTCACCTACTTGAAGGGGAAATTACTTACTGTAATAAGAGCCATCCCATACCTCTATTTAAATCTCTTCTGACTGGGTAAATTTTGCACATGAATTCCAGCTCAGCAGTTTCACTCTGCAGTCTGTTTTTGAAGCTTTCTGGCCTAAAACTGGCAACTTGCAAGACAGTATCTGTGTGTCCAGGGAGGTCAAAGCACTCCCCCAGCGGTTCTTGTACGTGACCATTCTTGGATGTCTGACTTCAGACCGTTTATTCTTTTGCATAGAGATAATCCAGTGTGTTCAAAATACATGGGAGAGGGGCACTGCTGGCGCAGGATGGCACATATTACATTAACAGATGTGCATGTGAAGGGTGGTATAGCTGACGTGGTTAAGTCCTGTGATGAACCTCTAAGGTAGGTGTGTGGACAGAGCTTGCAGTGGGGCTTGTTGCAGGAATTGGTTCCTGGGTTAGTGTTTGTGTTCTGGGCTGTGAAGCTGGTGGGAATTACGCAGAGCTTATTTTCTAAAAAAAGAGGTGCCAGAACTCATCTGATGATTCCTCATAGCAGTTACAGTGGTCAGGTTTAATGTCCTGGTCCCAGTGTCGGGGGCTCCTGCCCTGGTCCCTGGGCTGCTGCAGGACTGGCAGTGGAAATTTTTCTGGTGTTCTAACAGGAAAAAAAGTGCCAGAACTCCATTCTAGCACGTTCCACCAGGAAAAAAAAGCCCTGGGACTGTATGCCCCAGGCTTGGTCTACACTGGGCAGGTAAGTTGACTTTAGATATGCAATACTAGCTACAGCTATTGCATACCTAGAATTGACTTATCTGCAATCCACTTACTTGCCCATCTTCACACAGGAAGGTCAATGAAGAAACTTCCCTGTCGACCTCCTTTATTCCTCACGATATCCAGGAGTACAGAGGTCAACTGCTGACCCCAGATAGTTCAATTTCGCGCATCTCTCTCAGGCCCATGAAATCCAACGCTGGAAGATCAAACACTGACCAGGTCGATCTTCCGTGAAGTCTAGATGTACCCTTGGGTTTGGGGGCTTTCTGTGATGAGGAGTAGCCTGGCCATCACCTTGTTTTTTCTGAAACAGACTAACATAGGTACCCTTCAGAGTCTCTTACTATAGGTATACACAGTGCCATACATAGTGGGTACAGATTGCTGTTGGTCTGTGAATGCTACTGTAATACAAACAAAACATAATTTATGGAATAGCCGGGTAAATACAGATTGTTGCAGAGTATCAGCTGTTTGAATAGTAACTTTCGTTTTTTCTCCAAGGTTGCAGGTCCTCACCGGGAAATAAAAAAATTGTCATCCTTTATAGTGTAAATTACTTCTGAACTATGAATAACCTGTCAGTGAAGGGAATGACCAGAAAGTGTCATTGTAATGAACAGACTGTGGTGAAAGGGAAAAAAGGATCATGGAATTTTTTTTTTTAAATAAAAACAAATGCACTTGTTTGTTGAAGCATAAAAAGAAGAAAAAACATGGTGTTTAACAGTTTCCTTGTTACAGTTGCCTCAATGATAATTACAGGAAGACATACAGAACATGTCCAGTATCTGTATTGCTTAATTTCAAAGAAGAGCTCAAAAAAGCAATGGCCTGGATTTTGCAATAGTATATACGTAAGGGATTAATGGGGCTTTGCATGGACACCCAGGTCAGTGTGCAGAGATCCAATTGCACAATTGAGGCTTATGTCTTTCAAGTGCAGAAGGAGCACATTCTGCAAATACTCGGCTCTCTTCCTTCTACTGCAGCTGTGCAAATTGTACCACAACCTTCTGTGCCCTCCGCCTGTGTTCACATCTTGCCTGATCCCAGATTGCATTATTAAGACATATTAGTGTAAATTGTTGGGAAGCAGACTACCATTTGCCCCTTTTAGCCCTCAAGCGAACTATGAACAGTTCCATTCTTAAACTGATGAATATGAATGACAGGAGACAAATGGCAAGGACATGCTTACAACATGCCTCTCTTCCCCAGGAGATCCAGAATGGGTGAAGTTTTTTGCCTTAAAGAGATATGTGTATTACTGCCTACTGTCTCTGTGGCCTAAACCATATCACAGGAAACTGGGATTTGCTTCTTCTCAGATAAAGTTACAGAACTTCTCCCCCCACTAAAGTTAACACTGCTTGTCATTTTTGACTTGTCCCCTACACATTTCTGGCCCCTTAGTTTGTGTTTACCCCCAGAAGTCTCTCAAGTGACCACGGGGGGAAAAAAAAAAACCCCTAAATTTGCGTTGTTCTATAGCAACAAAGTGAATAAGTCATGTTTAACAGCACCATGACAACATGAGGGTGAGAGAGCTGTGACAGAAAAGGAAAAAAGTAAAGGAAAAGCCTATTAGAGATTAATGCAGTAAAGGTTAGTAGGTATGTTAATACAAAAAAATATGCATTTTAAGCTCAGTGCTGACCTGGAAGAACCACCACCAGCACCCACCCCCTCCCTATTCCACACAAGTTTTATATAATTAAAGTTTCACTCTCTCATAGAAGCGAAAGCGTTTAATCACTGCATAACATGCACAGAAATACTTTAAGGCTTGAAATAACCAGTTCCCCACAACACTTGTCCTACTGAATAAAGTGCTAGCCACTTGAAGAAAATGAACTTTTTAAAACTACACTGGCCCATTTCCTGCAAAGCATTTGCTGAAGATTGCCAAATCCGTCCCATTTAGAGCCCCTAAAAGTTGTAAATGTATCACCAAAACAATGTTGGTGAGGTAATAAATTTTACTAAACCAACTTCTGCTTATGAAAGACAAGCTTTCTAATTTACACAGAGGTTTTCTTCAGGTCTGGGAAACCTTCTCAGAGCGTCACACCTAAACACAACATGGAACAGATTGTTTCGCATAAGTAGCTATGTATTTCAAGCAACTATTTGCGGGGAAGTGATCCACTAACAACCCTCAAGTCACAGAGGAAAGAAAGAGGAGAGGAAGGAAGCAGGAGCAGGGAGATTTAGTGAGGTATACATTTTTGTAATAAATGCAGCAACCCTCCAACGCCTTCCAAGCTCAACATCAGAAGCAAGTTCCACATAGATCAGGACCCACCAATGGACAAGAACAAGGTCACAGAATAAAACTGGGTAAGTATTCAAGTCTGTTTGGTCCATGTAAGAACCCATACACTGCTCATCATCTGCAGATGGGGACACTTCTGAAACGTTAAATTAGGTTGTAAGCTGTTTAATATACAAATAGTCTCTTCCAACGTTCATAGTGCACAGTGCAGCCACAATCCTGACTGAAGCATCTGGGTACCGCTAGTGTCTTTAAATAAACCAAAAAGCTACACTAAATGAACCTTACGATTGCAAGTTAGGAAAGACTTGCAGAATGGTTTCAATAAGCAGCCCTATTCATTACTTACTGCGCATTATCCAAACTCTGTACTGAATATAGGATGATTAACTCCCTTCTGGGAATTTCAAAAGCACTCATCATCATATTTCAGTTCTTTATAAACATTTATGAGTTAACCTTCAAACCGCCACAGTGATACAACTCATTAGCAGTCTCTTTGAAGTCCGACTGCCCATTTACTAAAACGTGCAGTCCTGCTAGATATAACCACACTGAAAACTACCTGCATATTTGTTTTAATGAACAAATGTCAAAGTAATTACACAAGATCTTCACAGCTCTTCAGATTGATAGTACTCCACGTATACCTAAGAAAAATTCTCTCGCTTTCAGTCAGTCATGTCTATGAAGTGTTTGTTAAGCCTATTACCCAAACTCGTTGATTTTTTTTCCCTCAGGGAACACTTTGAGACATGAAACACACTGGCACTGTACTAATGAAATACAGAAAAAAAAGTCACTCTGAAAAATAGGATTTAGTCACATTTCACAACAATATTCCTGTAGTAAAACATTACTAAACTCCATTAAATTACAGGTATACTGATTACACTTAAATGGGCAGCTTTCCAATTTATTCTAAGGTCCTATTCCAAAACAGATGAGGCCACTAACATTAAACTAAGGCAACAATTTTTATTGATGGAATTTGTGTACATAAAAATAAATCTCAGCTAGCACAGGCTAACTGTCTTCCTCCACAATGTTTTTTTTTTTTTAAATACACACGAGCAAACACTTGAAGTTCAGATCTTGTTTCTATTACATGTCCAGTGCAGTGCTTCTTGCTTTTATTATTTATAGTTACTACGGAGCTTCTAAAATGTAAGACTTATCCATTTCTTCAAGAGAAGTACTGTTTTCAGAACTTCAATAACATTCATTCTTCCACTTTGTTTATTTTCATACAGGTGGGTGACCCTTTTTATGCTTATCAATATTTAAAAAACCTACACTGGCTGAAGACTAACCACCTCTGGTAATCACCAAGCCACTGCGGTATATGTGTGGCTCATCCTGGAGACCAGCTTCCATCCCAAACAGGTTTTTTAGCCCCAGCACCCATGTCCTGTAAGGCCGAGTCTGCTGACCCAGGCCCTGAGCCTCATTGCCATGGGATTTTTGTACACATAGCCACTGTGCATGGAAAGTAGGAGTGCCAGGTCTAGCCACTCCTCCACAAATAAATTTCAGCTGTAACTTGGGGGAACCAAAAAGAATCGCCCCCCAAGTTTAAAAGGTCAGGTCATTCTCCATACCTGTACGGTTCTTGACTTCCCTGCAACTGTCAAAGGATGCCAATCGTAATAGACAAGCAACCAGTTCATTCCACAAAGGCCACTGAATAATGATGTGATAATAAGTATCAGAGTTACTGCTAGTCAGACTTGATTCACACTCGTGAGGTAGAGATGAAAGCCTGCATATCCCCATTATCAATTACTGAGCCAATCTCTTGTACCGTACCATTTTCAGTTCATTAAAGCCATTTAGGTAACTACAAGCTATGCATTGAGGTTTAAATGACAATGTCAAACTAAACTAAGCATTCTTTGTTTCAAAACAGCAGGTGTCAGACCTGCCGTCTCAGAAGGGGTGAAAGGAACAAAAACAAAAAATCCATTGAAAATGTCCACTTTGCATGTTCCTTGTTATTGGATAAGATTTCTGAAGAAATATTTCTTCAGCAGTTTGGCTGAAAAACTGCAGCTGATAAAAGTACAACCGTACTGGACACTCATCCATTGTTTTTAGCTGTATCTAAAAATCAGGTATTTTGGATACACAGAGCAGTTACTAATTTAAGTGGTCCTGACTCAGTGTCTAAGCTTGAAAAATGTTTATTTTAATCTAATTTGGTAGAAAGAAGGAAGCTGTTTTCCATTTGCTGTGATATTTATAGGTTTTTTGGTACAGTATGTTATGTATCTGGATATGTTTTCATTCACACACAGCAATAAATGGATAAGCAAACCACACACTGCACACCACGGTCTTGCTCCAGGCCAGTTATGACTGATTTGGGTGCTATATATCAGACCTAACTCTTGGCTAGGCTTCAACATGATCAGCTAAAATTGAACAAAAGACAAACACTGCATCTGTACTAAGGAACCAATCAAACTTAAGTGGGTCTGTCCCACAAAAGCTCACCTAGTAAATTATCTTGTTAGTCTTTAAAGTGCTACTTTACTGCTTTTTTGTGTTGATAGTATATAGACTAGCACGGCTCTCTCTGCGTTACTAATCAATCAACCTTAAGCATGCCTTAGTAACAATATCTAGGTAAGACTTGTCTAACATGACCCTTTAAGTCATGCCAAGGCCAATGAAAGCAGGAACAAAGCTGAGGGCTCCTTCCGCAAACTGCTGCTGGAATCAGTTCAATTAAGTGTTCCTTTCGTGAACATTTTGTCTCCTTTTCACTTTAGCCTTCTTTGGTCAAGACACAACTGTTCCAAGAACCAGCTTCCACAGTTACATGCCCCAACCCCCACCCCCTTACTCTAAGGCTCGTTACACTAGCAAGTTTTGCCAGCAAAACCACAGTTTTGTCTACAAAACTGGTGGCACGTGCACACACAAAATGCATTTTGTTGACAGTATCTCGACAAAACACAGCAATTTTCCCTGCAGCATTTTGCCTCAAAGCTTTGATGCACAACTCTGCTGTCGACAGAATCTGTCAACAAAAAAGCTGTGTAAATGCCCTCCCCCCGCCCCGGGGGACTTCTCTTGACAGGCAGGGCACCCACAATGGGCAGCCCTGTCTGCTGTGCCTCCAGGTGCCTGTTTTGTTGACGGAGCAGCTGGGCAGTCCAGCCACTCTGTCAAAGACTGGAGAGCTCTTCTGATTGGCTTGTGTGTGTGGCCACACCCTATCGACAGAAATTTTGTCTAGAAGTCTCTCCCAACAGTGACTTCTTTCAACAGATCACTGTAGTGTCACCGTAGCCTAAGTGAGGCAGGAATTGAAACTGGAGACCTAGAAGAGCAAGTCTATAGAATGCTGAGAAATCCTGGATGGTAAGTAGCTATCAGCCCACCATCGGACAGGCTAAACTACAAAAAACAAACTTCACAAACTCTGAGATTCACCTTCACAAAAGTGCCAATCCCCTTGCGAGAGGCTGGTGTGTGAGAGGGAAACTAATATCCATCTTTTTCATTCATATCTTCTCTCTATACTTTGTAGTCCTTCAATGACATCTAGATCAAAATCTGTACCATTCTGATACAGGACTTTTACCTGATCATACACCATGTGCATTCTGAACTGTGCTACAGGTGATTTTGGAAAAGGGGCCTATCTTCTGTTGTACAGTAAAATCTCCAGATATATGGGTGGTTGCGTTCCTGCAACCCCGGATAACTCAAATTTTCATGCAAGTCAGGGTGGGGAGCCAGGAACCAGGCTACTGCTTGGTTCCTGGCTCCCTACCGCTTGCAGGACCCAGGAGACTGACCAGCCCACCAGGTCAGTTTTCTAGCTGCTTCTCCCTGCTTTCCTCCACCCACACCAGTGTCAGGCTGACAGCCACAGAGCAGCTTCAAGTTGTTCTTAACTTGTGTTAAAGCAAGTCACATGCAACCTGAAGCCGCGTACTTCAAGAGTTTAATGTACACTGCATTACACTGTGCAAATTAACTGTTCATTAAAACTAAAAGCCAAAAGATAAAACAGTTTGCAGGGTAGCAGAGAACTGCAGTTGTCGAGCAGTTCAGCCATCTCTGAATAACTCTCATAGCTACAGCATGTAATGGAAGCCTTCTTTATCTGCCCACCTCACAGCCACAGAATGATGACAGGGAAATATTCTCCGTGCCTTCCAGCATACGCAGAATACAGTAGCAAATGTTAGTCTCAGAGAATAGATAGGATTTCTTTCTAATTCTGTCATGACTATCTCAAAAACCCAAATTTCTTTTGGGCAGTACAGCAGAATTAACCAGTCCCACTGCAATAAAACCCCTTAGGAGAGGGAAGGGGAGGGTTTCCCGCTTGCCTCATGTGATTGTTGTGTCAGGTGAAGGAAGACTATAAATACGCACGGGAGAAAAAAGGGGGGGGATAATGGAAAGTTGCTTAATTTTTCAGAAAAAGCCATTCAGTACCTCTCCCTGTGGATTACTACACGTTCTTGCAGCAGATGTAACTCATCTGCATGCCCCCTCCTGCTGTCAGAGGTATAAAGGCAGCTCCATTGGCAGGGCTTACTGCTCATTAAATGTAAAGGATTTCCAGATCAATGTAAATCACATCAAACTTTACTTTTCCAGAAGTCATTGTTAAATAGTCTGAAGCTTTGACAAGGAAACTGGTTATACATAAAGATACAATAGGGTCTCGACATTGGCAAGGGTTCTTGTGAATGCTGATTTTCGTGAAAGTAGTGTGGCTCGGAGCCTTGGGAAGCAGGAGTGTGTGTGCTCCCCGCCCCAGAGCCCTGAGGAAGGGGCAGCTGCAGGTGCACTGGCCTCAGAGTCCTGGGGAAGCCACGGCAGCCATTGGTGCTTCTGGCTCCAGGGAAGCCGCAGCAGAAACCAGTGCTCCCAGCCCCAGGGAAGCAAGGCCACTCACGAAAAATTGAACTTGTGAATGTGGCACTCGCAAATGTCGAAACCCTACTGTATTGTGGAGCTCTGGAGAGGATTTAGACAACTTATAAGAAGGGTATACACTTAGTCAATAATACACCAATTACTTTTGCTACTCTTTTTTCATTCCATAAATTTGATACACTTTTCTAAAATGCCCACTACCTAGTGTATGAAAAAAAGTTTTTACAATACTAACCCTCTCAAGGATTACTTTTTTGAATGGGGAGGGTAGGGGAGCAATTTAAATCAATTTTCACAGGTAAGAAATAGCAATATAAAGGTAAGTTCTGTCCTTGCCATGGAATTTCCCATGGTTACCAGCAAATCCTGAAACTTGCTCAGAAATAAACCTATGGAACTATGGTAGATGAAGTGCAATGTGTTGAAAGGACTAAACCAATGTTTCTCAAACAGGGTACATCAATTCATTGAGATATTCGTCTAGTTTTACAATAAGCTACATAAAAAAACACTAGCAAAGTCAGTACAATCTAAAAGTACAGACAATGATTTGTTTCTACCTGCTTCATGTGCCTTACGCTGAAACGTAAGTACAGTATTTCTATTCCAGTTAATTTATTTGATAATAAGATAGTAGAAAGTAAGCAAGTTTTCAGTAGAAGTCTTCTGGGATAGTGTTGCATGGTTTTGTAGGTAAGTATGTTTTGTGCAAACATAACTTGTGGTGTGCAAAACAAATCTGACTCCTGAAAAGGGTACAGTAATCTGGACAGGTTGAATGGCCCTTGTTTCAAGACCTCAGATTACCTTGGGACTATGTTTCTCAACCAGTGGTACACCTCTCCTTAGGGGTATGCGAGAGAAGTCTGGGGGTTCTTATGACTTCTCTTTTGAAAAAGGGGTACTTTATTAAAAAGAGGTTGAAAAACACTGGACTAAGCTACTTCTAACCCTTTCTTTAAAATCCCTTTATTTTTCATAGACATTTAAACCTCACTTGACTTTTTTTCCCCCAGCTGTAAGAAACTGTAGTTTCCTTCCTTGACGATGTGCACAACAGCAATTCCAAAGGGGAATGGAAGTGGGAGTGGGGGAAGCATCAAATATCCAAGAATGAATACAATATAATCTAACACTGGAAAGGGGTCACACATTTGTGATGGTAAAAATGTTCTAATTCTGATTCTGCTCTCCAGGGATTATTTGTATAATTTCCACATGCCTTTAAAATAACTAGAATGATTTCAGATCCATTTAACAGTTCATTATATGAAGGATGATAAGAATAAACTTTATAACTATTACTGGACACTATTAAACATTACATGTTTCATGCCAATTTTTTAAAAATGTTAAAACAGTGAATGACATAACTGGCTAAGTGTCTGGAAGCACAAGAAAAACAAGGCAAACATTTGTGGTTCATTGCCGTCATTCTTTATCTAATAACTGGGAAGCTCCCAGCTGGCATCAAAATCATTTATAGAATAGATGGAAAGCTGTTTGGGCTTAGCTGTCTGATAGCTGAGAATAAGATGTCCACCATATCTATCATGAACTTCAGTATGCTCATTGACAATGAAGTTTTGCCCACTCTGAGAAAAGTTCTCCAAATTATCCTGAACATATTTGCTGACAATTACACATCTTGATCTCATGCTCACCATCAAGACCACCAAAGGGCTCCATCAGGCCTCTCCAAATGAGGTGGCACATAATCCATCTATTAAAATAAATGGACAAGTACTGGAGAATGTTTACCATTTCCTCTGCCTTGGAAGTAATCTTTCATCCAAGGCAGTGAGTGATGCAGAAATCCAAGACCATCAGAGCTGTGCAGTGCAGCCTTTGGTCATTTGTGGCACAGAGTTTATGAAGATCACAGAATTCAAACACCATGCTTCTTCTTTATCAAGCTGTTAGTCTCCCAACATTGCTGTATGGGTCTGAAACCTGTTCAAGCCACAGGCATCACTTGAAAGTCCTTGAGAGGCATCACCAGTGATGCTACCGCAAGGTCTTGAAGATCAAATGCAAAGACAGATGCACCAAGATTAATGTCCTGGAAGAAGCAAAGACCACCACTATTGAGGCAATGATCATCTGTCAGCAGCTCCACTAGATTGGTCATGCTGTCCAGATGCCAGATCATCACCTCCCAAAACAGGTCCTGCTCTCTCAGCTGAAAAGTGAACCGTAATGCAGAAGGAAAACAGAAGCCTTACAAGGACTTGCTGAAGAATAATTTAAAGAACTGCAGTGCTGATACTGACACTTGGGAGACACTCACTCATGATCACTGAAAATGGAGAAAAGTACTGTGCAACAGTCCCCTGCATTTTGAACTTGCCTGACAACAATCTACAGAGGACGAAAAGCACAGAAAGAAAGAGAGACTGGCTTTCACTCATGGTCAACAGCCTCCAGCTGTACCTGGAAACACATGTCCTCACTGTAAGAGAACTTGTGGTTCAAGGATAGGTCTTATCAGCCACCTGAGGATCCACAATTCACATGGAAGATGATCATACTCGGCCACAGGTGATCGCCATCACCACTGCATAATGACAACAGGGACACAAGCACAGGGCCAGAGATGGGCACCAGGACAGCTAGAACCCATTTGGGGCAGCAGGGTGGAGAAATGGACAGCTACGTACTATATATTTCAGTGTGTCTGTTTTTGTGTTTCTTTGCCCCCCACCCAAGGCACATGCACCCCTATTCTGGCTGTGCCCTCAGCAGCTGCCATAAGCATGGACAAGCACTTCTCACCAGGAGGTGAGAGGGGGCTGGGTTATCCTTTCTCCCTGGGGCAGTCTGCATACTGAAACCTGCATTCCCAACCCCACCAGAGCAATGATAAACGAAGAAAAATAAAGAATAATTGAGTTAAGGACCAAAGCAACAGTGGGTAAATCTTCCAGTATTAAATAATAGAAAGTGGCAGTAAGCTTTTAGCAACACAAAAACTCCCTCCATGCAGCTGTTAGGAGACTATAAAGAAAACTTGAACGTTTACGTATCACATTTGAGAGTACCATTTTGGCAAGATACCTTTAAATACTTGTTTACGCTACACTTACCATTCATATGGATGGCTGAAAGCATTTGTCACTATACCTCCAGAACGGCTTCATTTTTTTTTTTAGAAAAGTTCTACACCTTTCAAGCAACAAGACTTTGAAGACTAGATTTTTTCAGCTAAAAAAACCACAAAACTGAAAATAAATGCCCTCCTGACCTTAATGCAAGTGTCAATAGAAACAACAGGTTTCCAGGTTTAACAATTCTCAAGAGTCAAAATTAGAGAGCAGTTCCATTAAATATCCTTCCACAAGTACAATAAGCACAGTATGTTGTTTGAAACAAGCATCTTGAGTAAAGTACCAGCTGGCTATTTTTCAGACTGAAGTGTGACTTTTGAAAGCATTTGAGTACTGGACTGTTGACTTCACTGAATAGAAAACACGTTCCATGAGTTACAGTTGCTAAGCATAGTTTTGTACAAGTTGAACCTCCCTGATCTGGCACTCTCTCATCTGACATCATCCAATATCTGGCACTATTTTAGTTAGCCAGATGATCACTTATTACTGGTACTGCCATGTCTCCTGTGCTTCTGTAAAGTTTGTTTACAGTCATCACACCTGGCTCTCACTGTTCTGTGCTGTTATTTAGCTTTAGTATACCCCTAAACGTCTTCTCTGAGCCCAGTAAGCAGTGGAAGTGTTGGTAATGCTGCTAGACAATATTGACCTCCCATGGTTCAGCAAATTTTCTCATTCAGCACCTGTGAGGTCTCAAGGGTGCCAGATGAGAGAGGTTCAACCTGTACTATCCTCCCTTCCAAAACATTAAATAAAAAAAGCTGTAGAGAGAGAAGTATTTAAGCACACTGATCATGTTCCAGGGGTCAGAGATACAGTACCTAAATAAAAAGGTATTTAGAACAAAAGTTGACTGGAAAAAAAAGAAAAGCATTCAGAAGGGAACTATCACACATATTGTCGGTTTCATCCTTTTGTCCCATTTTTACATTTCTAATGGGCAAAGGTGTCATTAAGTGTAAATTAGCATATAAACACTTTTCTGAAAAAATTACTGCCCACACTTTACCCTTATAAATGGGCAGAGCTGCCCCTTTTACTCATCATGAAGATCTTCCATTATGCCCAGTGGACTTGAGCCTGTAATATAAAAGTCTAATATCTACCAGCAAAGGGTCAGGACTTTAGAAAATTCCATAATATTTGAATTATAAACCAAAATCTGTTCTAAATTATCTTTCCAAAAGATTATTAAAAAATACATAAAAAAAACCCACCACCTTGGTGGCTCAACTGAGAATGAAAGGTGTCACTATCCAAAGGCAACTGGCAGTTCAAGCAAATATTAGCTAAAATGAGAACTGATGTTAGTATAACTATGACAAGTAATGAATATAGCTCTACACATATACTAAATTCAACACACTATTTATAGACCTGTATTACACTGTATATTAAGTTCACTGACACTTAACACAAACAACTTTAAAACATTTATTTAGGAACTTTAAACATTCACATGATCTGAAAATTTTGTTTATTAAAATAAGTGTGAATGTAAGTTCTGTGATATTTTTGCCATAATAATTCTATTCATCAACAACTTCTGACCTGCAGGGTAGAAGCCTACCTCATTAGTAGACAAGGATTAAAGCTGATAAGTACTGCTCCACAACCCATTCTCACTCAGGCATTTTGCTTAATATTGCAGAGGTCCATTCTTTGCAAGACAAGACATTTACATATTGTAGATAAGACATCTTGCAGCAACACGGACTAACCCATTAGACAGTTAATGCCAAAATCCACAGTTGCTTCAGAAATGACTGGACAGCTTTTGTGTGGGGGTGGGATAGGATTACAGTATCCAAACTGGGATTGAGCTTCAATGGATTAACAGCTCTATCTTCTTTCCAAAAGACTTCCTTAGATTTTAACCCTAGCTGAGAAATGAGCTCAGTTAAGGAAAAAAAAATCTGTTGTGTCTCAGATATACAAAAATGAGAAAAATTCATATTAGTTCTTTGAGAAAAGATGAGTGTCCATTTACTGTAAATTGCAGTAGTGTTCCCAGGGCCTTGCCATATTCGTCCAATTTATAAAACCCATTACAAGCCAAAACACATGCAAAAGAGCCCTTTTCTAACTGGCATCTTCTTGTTCTGTTCATCAATGGATCCCACAATACCACGGTCTGTGACATCAAAACTGTATGCACTGTAAGGAATTTGATATGGTCTCGCATGATATTCTTATCAATAAACTAGGCAAATACAACTTGGATGGGGCTACTATAAGGTGGGTGCAAAACTGGCTGGATAACCGTACCCAGAGAGTAGTTATTAATGGTTCTCAATCCTCTGGAAAGGTATAACAAGTACGGTTCCACGGGGGTCCGTTTCTGTTCAATATCGTCATCAACAATTTAGATAGTGGCATAAAAAGTACGCTTATTAAATCTGCAGATGATACCAAACTGGGAGGGATTCCATCTGCAATCTGGAGAAATTAGAGAAATGATCTGAGGTAAACAGGATGAAGTTTAATAAAGATACATACAAAGTGCTCCACTTAAGACGGAACAGTCAGTTTCACACATACAGAATGGGAAGTGACTGTCTAGGAAGGATTATGCAGAAAGGGATCTAGTGGTTATAGTGGGCCACAAGCTAAATATGAGTCAACAGTGTCATGCTGTTGCAAAAAGAAAAGCAAACATGATTCTGGGATGCCTTAACAGATGTGTTGTGAGCAAGATAGGAGAAGTCATTCTTCCACTCTACTCTGTGCTGGTTAGGCCACAGTTGTATTGTGTCCAGTTCTGGACACCACGTTTCAAGAAAGATGTGGAGAAATTGGAGAAGGTCCAGGAAAGAGCAACAAAAATGGTCAAAGGTGTATAGAACACTACCTATAAAGGAAGGCTGAAAGAACTGGGCTTGTTGAGTTTAGAAAAAGAGAAGATTGAAGGGGGACATGATAGGGGTTTTCAGGTATCTAAAAGGGTGTCATAAGGAGGAGAGAGAAAACTGTTCCTCTTGGTCTCTGAGGATAGAACAAAAAGCAATGGGCTGAAACTGCAGCAAGGGAAGTTTAGGTTGGACATTAGGAAAAAGTTCCTAACTGTCAGGGTGGTCAAACACATGAATAAATTGCCATGGGAGGTTGTGGAATCTCCACCTCTGCAGATATTTAAGAACAGGTTAGATAAATGCCTTTCAGGGATGGTCTAGACAGTACTTGCTCCTGCCATGAGGGCAGGGTGCTGGAGTCAATGATTTCTCAAAGTCCCTTCCAGTTGTAGTATTCTATGACTCCCTCTATTTGATTGAGACATTGGTCACTCAGATTTCGCAACAGTGAACTCAAATATGCAGAGATCATTTATAAAGAAGAGGCGATCCCTCATTTTGTTTACGGGCATATGAGTAAATTTCAGTCTCATGCCATTATCAAGCCTAAAAAGGCAACATGGGATAGATGTGGATTACCAGTCTAGAAATAGAACACACTACATCTCTCAATAAGTGAACTGAATTAGATCGACTGCTGCCATTGTTTTTCTCCTAACAACATTCTTAATTTATCTTCTTCCTTCACACATCTCACAATTGTTCTATTTAATAGCTTTATACTAGTTTACTATTTTCAAAGGCATTTCTGTACACATTTACATATACAGATACAGGGATTTTCATAGGGGCTTAGCAATGGCTCCCCCACCCCTTTGAGTCAAATGGTGTTCTTCCTGAGCACCTTTGGAAGTCTCACCATAAAATGAGCAACTATCTCCAAAAACAAGATAAATACTTCAGCTTGGTTACATTTTTAATGTATGTCAATTCTGTGTGAAGTGTTGAAAACGTTTCAAGTTTATAACTCCTTTAGACTTAAAGTATCAGTGCACAATCAGTTCTTACATAAAGATTTGTCTAGGGAACACACATCTCTAAGCACAATGACCATCTCAGCCAGCATGGTTACTTGCAAGGTAGGACCTAGTGAGCAGGCTATACCAGTTGGGCTGCCTGTCAGCCAGTGGTCCAGCTCTGTTAAGATGGGAGCTATCACTAGGTAATCCAGATGCCTTCAACAAGTTCCTGAATTATCAGTCTGGAGTGCTATGTAGCTAACAAAAGGACCAGGCCAGGTATAAAGGCCATTTCTCTTCCTCACCTTATACAAGTTGCACCTCCCTGAACCAGCATCCTCAAGACCTTGGTGGTCCCAAAGGAGGGATTTTGCCAGACTAGGGGTCCCTGGCTAGCCACCACAGACATCCCCCCAACCCCAGCCCTCCAACCCCTTGGGGCTGCCAGGGGAAGTCAGCACTCTGGCCCAAGCCTCACTGCCCCCTGCGGGGCTGCTGGAGGAAGTCAGCACTCTGGCCCCTGCCTCGTTGTCTCCCCATGGGGCTGCCAGCTGTTTGCCTTCCTGCCCCAGCTCTCTGGTCCAGGAACATCCCTCGTCCTGCCAGACAAGAGATGTTACCGGACCACAGACTGCCTATTTTAGAAGGTGTAACCTGTAATACAAAATCCCACCCTCTCTCACCAACCTGAACCTGTGGTTAATGGCAGAGGGTAGCAATTCAAGGTCAGAAGATTATGTTTTGGGTTTCACAAACTAACTGAAGATAAATCCTGTGGCCTGAATCATCTGGACTGAAGCAATCATGTGGGTCAATGAAGCACTGATACATCTAAACTTGATGCTAGTGTGGCCTTCATTAGGCTCAAAGCAATTGCACAGGCCCTTGTGGACTATAAAGAATGGTGAAATTAATTTTCAAAGACTCCTTGGGTCCTTGTTTGTTTCTGAAGTTGGTTGGCATGGATACTGGAAAGATTTATGGGTCAGCTAGTGCAACGTACTCCGAGGACATACAGCATCAATTTGCTTAGTGCTATTTGTTTGCTGAATTGGCACATCTTAATGTTGTTTCACAGGATCATAATTTCGGACAGACGGTGCTGTAAATGCAGAGGCATAAGGGCTAGGTTTTAAAAACCCAGTTTTGAGCTCTGAGAAAATCATGCTCCAGAACTGACCATTCAGATGGCGAAGGAATAAGTAAGTCAAGGCTATGACGTTCCTACTTTTCCATTACTGCCAGAAGTTGTCTCAAAAATAGAATTAATAGTTGTGGCCACATTACCAAATGATGTAGATGTCAGTAGCATTTAGCGCGCCTCTCAAATTATTTAAAGAGAAATTGTACTTCAGTTTTATCCACTTGATCTTTTATATGCTAAGCTGATAGACTAATTAGTCAATAAAAGACTCTCCCAGACAGCTATCCTCCTCTTGGAGGATAAACATTTTCAAATTTATATTTACAACTGTAGTTCATTCATTCTGAAAGCAAAACCTAGATGTGCCCCCCAACCAACCAACCATTTTCCCTCTGTTCAGACATACTGACTGATATTTTTACAGCATTATTACATTTATGAACATGCCAGAACAAATACTGCTCCAAAAGCCATGAGACCAGTTACAATAATGCTGTTCCCAATAGATATCAAGATTACCCATTAGCATCCATATATTACCATGGTATTTCCTAGAGTCCCTAGATTCCTTCACAATTCACATAAAGATTATGTCACTTCACTCATTCCGTGTGCTCACTCGACTTCACAATGGAATTAATTTCATATTTAATACACAACAGGCTAGTATGACCTTTGGGTGTCACCAGATTCAGCACATTTGGCTGTAACCTCTTCAGTGCTGAATAAAGCATTCAACAAAACAGAGAAACCTATGTTTATTTTCAGAGGTATCATAAAAGAGAATCTGTATTCTATTGAAAAGAGCATATGGGACGCACAAAATTTAGATTTAAAGGGACAAATCAAATTTGGGCCAGAACTCAAAATTTTATGAAAGCATATATGAAACCTAAGACCAAAAGAATAAATTCAGTTCCTCTTGACCAAGACAATTTTAATCAACCTTTTTCCTTGAAGCATCTGCAAACTAAACCCTAAAGCTCTGAGACTTCAAAGCAACAGTGACAAAAGAAATGTGAAAGTGACCTTGTTATGGTCAATATTCAAAGACATTAAAAGTGACAAGTCACTTAGATTTCAAATTTACTGCTGAAAGCTTAAAAATATTTGCAATGTACTTAAGGTACGTATGTTTACAATGCATTATTTTAAAGGTGCAGATGACACCATCACACAGCACTTCTTTGCGTTAATAGTAAAAAACAAAAAAAAAAAATATGAAACAAAATTGTCTCTGCTCCCGGCCGCCTTGGAACATTAACTGATAAATGTTCCATAATTAGAAGACTCAAGTGGGATTGCTTGAAAGCTATCTGACCTGAGTTCAGAAACTTCAGTCAACTTTTAGCCCACATGATAAGCTAATACGCTGACACTGCCTAGTGGACAAGACTGGCAAAGATGGAGGAAAGAGGAAGAGTCTTACAGATTAACTAGCACATTTGCCTGCCGTTGCTGGAGTCTTTAAGTAATGGATTTGGGGGACTTTTTGGAAAATAAAAGGGAAATCTCAGCGTGCAGTTGCTCCCTAGGAGAGAGGTATCGCCTGGGTGGACTAGGCTGTGCTTTCTGACCATCAGGGTGGTCCAAGGTGAGGGGTGGTGGGTTCCCTGCCCCACCTGGCACTGTTTGGGGCACACTGTCCACTTACTCAGTCCACTAGCCAGTAACATGCAGCGCTCCATCCCTACGTGGGCCATCTCCTGCAGGTGCAGCCCCCACACTTGTTGCCCCCAGTGGTCGCTCTGCAGTAGAGTGTCCCTCCTCTCTACCCCCTCCCTTGCCATGTTCTGAAAACCATTCCCATTCCAAGCACAACCAAACCTTGACCTTCCTTTCACTTAAGAGGAAGCTGCACACCAAACTTGGTGGCCCTACCTCTTACCATTTAGGAGGAGTTCCTGAACCAACAGACTCACAGACAGGCACAAACTTTTTAAAATCTATAGCGATTCATTAATTTAGAAGGGACTGAGATTTTAGGAAAATTCGGGGTTTTAAGGGATTGGGATTCTGCAGCAATTTGGGGTTTTAAAGAGGGCAAAGAGCAAACAGGAGGGAAGCAAAAAAGTCAAACATAAAATGCTCAACTGAGGTCAAATATTGGAGACAAGATAGGTTGCTGCAAAGTTAGTACTGGCCAGAGTGATCGTGGTAGTAAAGCAATCATAGTCCTCAGAGTTCAAGGCGTAGGTAGACAGTGTGTAATAGTTAAGGTAATAAAGAGACCATAAAAATTCTCTGCAAAGCATCTACAGGAAAACTGCCCATTCTAGAGATACCACCACCACATATTTTAATATCAGTTATACAACCACATAAGTTAACTATAACCTAACCCAACAAAATACTTTAAAAAGAAGCCTTTTCCTAAGGCTCAGTTTCAATAAAATAGGGGCAGCTACTTCCTCATTCTTGCAGAATCTATATTTGCCTCAATACATTTAGTGCAAATACACATGAGAGCGTAATCTTTGATTTAATGGGAAAACTGTTATTTGAGGAAACCAGAAGTCATTTGCATTTATATACATACTAGCTCATTCATGTGGTAATGAATTACATTTAGGCAAGTAATTTAGTTTAACTAACATGCAATACAAACATTATGGCAGCTCCAAAGCAATGTAATTATTGGCTCTAACATTTAACCATCATTTTGTATGTCCAATGACAATGGGCACTGCCCTATCTAATTGCTAAGTAAGCAAAGAACAGAGAAAGTGGCAACACACTTGGTAATTTTGGTTAACCAAAAGGTTCCGATTACTTGTTTAGAAACATACAATGCAAAAATAAAATGCCATATATTTACTCAGAGAACCCACAGAGCAGCCAGGAAAGCACCTAAGAGCACTGGAAATATGGTATCATTCTCCCTAAAGTATTGTTATAAGACAACAAAACTGCAATACTGGAGAAAGTTTAGGTCTCATTCCTAGACTTATGGTGGTATTCACCAAAGGAACCAGGGACTGGCAGCAAAGGAAGGGAGCAAGAAGATAAAAAGTAGTAGAAAATGAGAGGGCAACAAGGCATGGATTTGGAATAACCATCTGTTGGCCACAGACTGTGGACAACCATTTATTTTATTGGATCTCACCACAGTATTTAACCATGATGTGTCATTGACGCCCTTCAAAGGCATAGCAGCAACAAGCAAAAAGCATCATACGGGTAAATCCTCTCTCAAATTACATCCAAAGAACACGATGGAAGACTACACTTCTGCCACAAGAGGTGAGACCAATGATCCATTTAACCGAGTATCCAGACTTCCGACAGCAGATAGTGGTGGGCACTTCAGAAGGAATGAAGAGAATGTCGCATCCGTTCCCTCATCTAGCCCCAGCTTCTGGAATTCAGAGCATGGGTTGCATCTTTGACCTTACAGCTAACAGCCTTGATACGCCCATCATCCATTGACTTACCCAACTTTTACTTTTTTTTTTTGAACCCAGTTATGCTTTTAGGCTTCACAACAACCCATGGCAACAAGTTCTACAGGCTGACTGTGCACTATGCGAAAAAATACCTTCAAGATCTATTGCAAGAACTTTTTATGAAGCAATCAGTTATGAACCTGTAGGTCCCATGGTCTCAGCAATTAGCTGTGATACTAAATAGCACGTTAACACCCAAAATTAGAACAAGTTAGAACACCTATACAAGTACCAGAATTTCAGAGTTCATTTTAGGTGACAAAATGTCAAACTGGCCATTCTAAACATTTCAGACCAGAAAGTTCAGTCAAAAATCAAATATCTTTAAAAGAAAGTGATTTTCATCTTTCCATAATTCAGAAGCAAAACTTCTAATTTTAGTCAAGTTTTCCATGGCAATTCTGAGTCATGAAAAAAGTTAAGTTATGAGATTGAAAACAGAATTGTCAGTTCCATCATGATCCTAATTTGCATCTACTGATAGGACCCCTTATTGTTTTTGCTAAAGCACACTGCATCTGAAAGCAGATATAGAATGCCCACCATAAAACAGTACAGCTCCATTATCCATTGATCAGGAAAGTACTGGCTACTGAAGAGCCATTGCTTTCCCAGATATTTAAGTCTTGGTATTCCCAGCAATATCGTAACTATCATTCTAGCTCTTCTTTTTCTCTACAGTAGATAGTTGTCCTCCTCCTGCACATAACTGATGGAAAATACCAAATAACCTTTGATGTCAAATTCTTTTCTGCACCAACTTCAACTAACCATTTGCTCCTTGAAGCTAAGTAGTAAGACTTGCCCAGTTGCTCCTAATTTCCAGTCACCTTTACGTCAGTCATTTGCGTGTCCAGTGCACAGTTAGCCTAAGGGTACAATAACTGTTTTAGAAGATCATTTTGAAATGCATACAATCACATTTGCGAAATGGCTTTGGAACTGACCTGTTGAAACTGAGTTCTCTGACTGGCTGACAACGATGTTAACCAACGTCAGTGGTTAGGTCATCTAGTTCACTCTCCTTCCAATGCATAATTGTTTCCTTTACTATGTACTACTTCTCTTTGAGCAGTCTAGTTTTGACTAACAACTTCCACAACATTTAGAAGACAGTACAATTTTTTTCCTGACACCTCATGCTTTCATCTGCATAATTTCATCCACTTGCTCCTACCACCCTGTCACTAATTCTTCTAGAAATTTTCATCTTTCAAATGCCCATCATTAATTTTATTGTACCGTACAAAATGTTTTACACTTTCTTAAGGTGCTCACACCATTTACTACTTTCTTCCTTGAATTCCATGCAGTCTATCAACAGTGGCCATTATATTAGCACTGATGTTCCCTATTCCCCTATATTTTAATAAATATGGATTACAAAAATGCACTGAAGAAGTGGCTGATCTTGCTCATGTTTCAGTCCTGCAAATCTTCTGTGACAACTATTTTCAAGAAGTGTCCCATTTCTCCTGGTTTAGCACTTACACTTATATGTCGGTAATGTTTTTCACTTTCACTCAGAAGAACCAGACACCTCCCTTACCTGACACAAGAAGTGGAATGAAAAAAAACACAAACCAATCTCTCAGGAGGAAAAATTTGTGAATTAATTTTATAAAGCACCTTTCCCTTATCACCATGACAACGTGACCAACATCCAACCTTGGTATGTGTCAAGACTAAAATAAGCCATTCATGCCTATGGACTTGAGTCAGCTTTTAAATGCATCAAATGAAGTCAGAAATACGTACCTCTCCAAGACAGAATGCCAGTGAAGCTATCCAATTCTTAAGCCTCCCAAGCTAGACATGTAAATACAAGTGCTAATGGTATTAAAGTTACCTCATCACTGTTGAAGATATTTTCTCTCTTCTATCAGAGGTGAGGCGTTAGGTTCATTCCCTCAAAGGCGGTTTAAGTGCAGAAATGAAGGAACAGCTGGTATTTCAAAGCGGCTATTTTAAGCTTTGGTTTTTGAGTGTCTGTGTCCATCTAGATTGACGGATTGTGCACATGGCAGCTTGTTGCTACGGGCATGGTGACCTAATTGTACCCCCAGTAAGGACAAATGTTTCTCTTCTTGTTGCTGTGAAAGGCATTTGATCGCTGTTCTGGTGGTTAGGTCATTAAATAGCACTTTGAAATCATTCCTCTGATTCCCAATTTTCTCAACCAGTTAATTCTGTAAAATATACAGAAGTTGCAGAGTAAGCCTTGAGCCCTGTAGTTGAACACTACCTGGGCTTGCACAGGATCAGGCTTGGATTTCTGTACATTTTCAATTCTTACACAAGTCTGCTGCTTGACTGAAATAAGATCCAGACTTTCAAAACAGCTGTTCCCTCAGCCAGTCATAGAACACCTAAGCACGGTTCAGACCAGAAGTATACACACAGATTACCAGAACGAGCTATTTGCACGTTGTTAGGTAGATTATGGTTTAGGAGAATACCCATTTCATTTTGATTCTATGGATTTTAGTGTTTTACCTCGATTCTGAAACCACACTGCCTCATTAAAGAGACTGGGTTTTGGGGGGGGCGAAAAAAAAACCCCACAAAAAACAAGGAAGCTGACTAGTCAGAATCTTGCCGTGATGCACACCATAGGTAAATATGCCAGCTGCAACTGGATTTAACCATGCCGGATTACAAAGTATTGATTGGATGTGCTCAATCTTGGGAATAAATGCTGGTTACTGATGTCCATTTTGCATTGGCAGGTCATCTGAATTATTGTATAACAACTTTACAGGAACTCGAAGCCACCAAAGGGCGCATCACAAAAACAATGAAATTCCCAGTGGGAACAGATGAACTTCAAATGTTCATATTCAGAGTTCCTGAAAGGGATCAAATATATTTGCTTTGTCAAGAAACTGACTTCAGTTACAGTTGTGTTCCATAATTTCCAATATCAGGAAAATAAAATGTAACAAATCCCCTGCTACTTGAGCTCCTCAGTCCTCCCCAACATCTTCCTAATGATAATTCAAAACCCAGGTAATATTTTTCAAGAAGTCTCCATCTACATACATACACTACAGCTTATTATAAGGACAGGTTACTTCTTGTCCCCATTAGGATCTTAATATTTTGTATGTAGCTCACTCAGATTGAGCCATGAAGGCTGTTGGATCCTTTTGCACTTTACATTTTTAGTTATTTCTAGTAAGCCACACTTCTGCTTCCAATGAACTAGCACAGGACCACAATTTTTGCACTGCAAAGGACATAAAGGAAAGTTTAAACTCAAACTCACTGAAATTAAAATTGATCTAATTTCATTGAAATTGATCATGAAAACTGTTCTCCTTTTCAAAAGCCACACACAAAACCAAGTGGACAGTGTCCATGACAAGTAATTTAACATAATACATGTTACAAATTTGAGATCTCAAAACATTGTACCAAATTTATTAGAAAGAAAAAAATGTTTTTCATGCATCCAATAACTGCCCTCTTCAATTTTGTAGACGAGAGGGCTCTTTTTAATCATCACTTGGTTAAAAAGCAGAAGTGAAGTTTCCCAGCACATGGCTAATAAAACCCAGTATTGATTTTTAGGAGTATTACAGCTGGCATACAAAATGCCAGCAGTGTGATGACTGACTTTCCTAGAAAATCTATTTAAAATTAACCACTATAGCCTTCTGTGCCCAAATGAAGCAGATATTAATATATGCTCTTGTATCAATCAGAACTACATCATTTATGCACCTGACATGAATTTCCTTGCTACATTTATTGGATCCCCTACATCCATATAATGTTATTAACTGCTAACAAAAACAGCCCAAAGGTGGAATCACCAAGAGTAAAGTACATCTGAACAAAAAGTGCTCCCAAGTTTTGTTTACGAAACTGTCAGTCCCATCTACACTGTACAGTAATCCCTGAAAGTGAGTGATTTCGAGTTGCGCTTAAATCTGGCTCCCTCCCACCCTGATCCAGCTCCCCACCCCCTGCAGGGCCGTGCAGCCCTGGCTCAAATCCACCCCCAACTCTCCCCTGCAGCCCTAACCCACCCCAGGCTTAACCCCCCTGCCCTCCTCCCACAGCCCCAACCCACCACCAGGTTTAACCCTCCCCAACCCCAGGCCTTACCTTCAAAAGGAGCTCCAGGTGCTCCTGCTGCGTCCCCAGCTGCAGAACATGCGTTCTGCCAGGGAAAAAAACCAACCACCAACTTATGTGAAATTCAAATTAAGAGAGGGTATGGAGAAACGCAACCCTCGCATAACTCGAGGGACTACTGTAGAGGGAAATATCAGATAACCAGACCTCAACAAAAACAGACACCACATCATAATATAGAGTATGCCTTGACAAGTGACTGTATTAGTTTTAAAACGCCGACACAGGATTCCATTGTGCGTGACCAACTTCTGGCCAGACCGGCACAGTACTCATGGATTACTGAATGGACAAATTTTACTAACACTGTTGGCATGTATTCCTGGTAGGGAATAATAATCTAACAGTCTCCACTGACCTAAACACAGAATAATCTGTTAGCACCATCCCTGGCCTGTGACAGAGTCTGAAAAAGAAGACAGGCATTGATCAGCTTTCTGATCATCGTTAAACACTGAGACAAGCAAAGAGAAATAGTTTCGATGATGGAGTGATAAGTATATACACAATAAAATCCACAATGGAGGACATCTTTCTGTGCGTTAGAAATTCAAAGTAGCATATATTTGTTTACCCTGAAAGTTTATTTGCAAATATACAAATTTATAATGCATTCAATTCCCAAAAAGATTTTATCAGCAGAAAAAAATTATACCTCATTGCTGATATTTTATTGTTCCCCTCCCACTCTTTCTTGTGCATGGTATCTCTGTCAAAACGTAGACAGTTAAACAGCTTCCACACTGTTGGAAGGAAGTATTACTGTAGATAGTCTGCAGACATTCATACCGCCATAAATTACCTAGTGGTAAAAGTGCTTGCAGCAGTTCTATAACATTGCTTCCATCAGAGCTAAACCAAGAGTGAGAAAAAGTCCCAGAATAGAGACTCCTTCAGAGTGTCAATATTCAGTACATAAAAAACTGTCATGACAATTTGTTTCACTTATACAATTTCCTTTTCATTAGTTCACAGTTGTTTCCTCCTAAAACTGCTCTCTCATATCCTGTAGAGGTGAGAAACACCATGCTTTGGCTACCACTCTTCACAAATTACTCTGAGTTTCTTCCAGAATTTTAGATAAAGTTACCCTAAGAAAAGGAGTTATAGCTTTCAGATTCACCAAAACTAGAAAGCCATTTCCCATTTTGAAAGCTTATACCACCTGGCCCTAGAAATGTCTCTCATATTGCACAAAGTCAGATTCTTTCCACAAAAGCAACAATGCAGGGAGAGGGCAGAACCATTGATTTTCAAAGAGTTACAGCTGCAGTCCAGATAGTACCTGAGAAGATTCAAGTAGGTAGAACTCAATATTGGAAAAAACGCAGAAACAATTCAAAGAACAAAATGCAGAAATTCTGAGTTTGACTCCAAAGAATGACATCTAAAATGACGAACCCCTTACATCCGATGCACAGTTTGAACATGACAAAAATCACTTAACGAAATCTACCGCACAATTTGCAGGCTTCCATGACCACAGCTAACAGCAGCAAGGGATCATGGTTGAAGGAAGTAAAAACTTTTGTGGGCTCTGATACACAGACTGAACAAAAAAAAGAAAACCCACACCAGAAACCATAAATGTGTCACAATTCTGTCAAAACACCAGGGAGTGACTGGAGAGAGACTGGAACAGCTGGCATGAACATCATCATCCATCTTAACACCTGCTTTCTAACTATCCTCATAATTACAGAAAAGTGAGGTTGCTCAAACACCGTGAAAACTTACGTAGCATAGATACAGAACATTAAAAACCCAAATGCTGCATAACAAATGTATTTACCCTACTCCTGAGTGTGGGACAAGGCACTAAAAATAAAGAATTTTGACAGTTACACTTTCCAACTCACAAGACAAACTGTACAGTACATGCAATTTAAAAATAATGAGAAAACTCAACTTTTGAGATCTCAATTCTATAGCCCAGGGGAAAAGTTAAGAGATAAACGTCATTACAGCTTTTCAGTTCAATGGATTTATCCTTTATCTAGCTAAATTCCAGGTAACATTGCAACCATACTTGCTTGCCTTTGGGTTAAGGGAGCAAAATACAACTTTCTGGGTAAAGCTGAACCTAGGACAGAAACATGTAAGAGCAAACAAAGACATGAAAAACTGTCCTATTACAGATGAAGTCTGCTCACTTTCAATACTATACAGACTATGTGTGGAAGTGTCAACTTTTCTAAAATGCCACTTTAACATGCACGCACCCAGTTCAAAAAATTCTTTAAACATGCCCTTAAAACTTAATCAAATTCCACTGAATTCAATGAGACTACTCAGATGCTTAATATCACGCAGAACCAGGATCCTACAACCTGATCCTCCATCATTACAGTCATTCGATGTGAGCTTTTTCCACCAGCTTCAGTAAGCATATCTTCCAGACCTTTCTTATCCTTTTCTTTTACTCCAAAGCACTCCTAATATTGAATTGCACTATAAACTGATTACACTGCCTCGACAGTTGATATTTAGCTGTTTGACACAAATACACACACAGAGGTTATTTTACATACCCATTTTAAATTGTAGAATCCATGAAAATAATTCAATAATTTGTACAACCAGAACCACCATTACAAATGCATTGCTGTAGAATAAGTTTTAATTAACCTAAATCTTGCCTGTGTTCTGACATTTTTATGTAGCTCAACAAAAAGAAAATAAGGCACACTTTTTTTTTAAATCATTAATACTGACATCACAATTAGCAGGCATACCAGCAATTTTCCTAGCAGAGAAGGATTTCGGTACTCGTTGCCACTATGTTTCTTCTATACACAAACACTTTCAAATACTGTTGGCTTAAGCGCTGCCCCAAGATCATAAATAGATCAACACCCTTCATGTTAACTTTTCTGCTCTACTTTTTGTGAATTAGCACTCTGATATCAGGTCTCTTTCTAAGGCAGACAACTGTTAAATTTATTGTGCCTCTAATCCCCCATGAGACAATCTTGCAAAACTAGAGAATTAATATCTAACAACTGTGCATGTATAAAATAGTACTATGTTGTTCTATGGAAGTGCATATAAAGTATACCTCGGAATGCTGTTCAAAAGCCACCAGAGGAATGCACTATCTACAGAAACAATATTTAGGCTCCAAGTAGTAAGTATATCTCTAGCCAATATAAACAAACAACAAATATGAGCAAAATACATAACTTATGTATGGGATGCCTGAGACCCTGAAATCCTATGCCTGCTTGCTGCTCTCACTCAATAAACATCTATTTCTAATCAAGAGTGGATAATACACTTGCCTGCCTTCCTAGTAATGTTCACTCACTCAAAATGTTGCCCTTTGCTGCAGTTGGGTTAGTGCCTATAATAAAGGCTGCCTAAAATGTTTACTTATATACACAGCATATCATCAAGTTATAAAAAAAACCCAGCTAAATAATGTTTGTTTCTCTTTACCATAGCATCACTGGCACAGTATTTAATTTTTATCTGTAGCCTTGTAATTACACGTGGGTGTCTTCCAGATAAGGGGGAAAAAAGAAAAAAACCACACCACAAGTTTATGCAAACTTTAAGACAAATGAGATACCACAGGGGAGGAGGATTTTAGCATACCTTCATTTTAAAGCTCCCTCTTATAATGCTGATAAGGGAGCACTGTATATTGGTTTAGAATTGTATTAGACCAGATAAATGCTCTCAGTTGAGATTCCTCTCCAATGCACAAAATAGTGTTTCAGGGCAGAAGGCACATCCTAAGATTTAAAATTACTACTAACACCTGGTTTTATGTACATTCCAATATAGTGAGTTTTTAGTTACATAAATAACAGTTAAAACCAATGAAAAAAGGAAAAAAAAAAACTACAGAAATGCACACCATTTCATTCTAGCTTAAACTTTTACGGGTAAGGAAAAATCACAAAGTATGATTAAATAAGGTCAATCTAAACATGCACTTATTTCATATGAATTGGCCAAATATGACCACAAAACCTCAACAGAAATCACACGAAAAAAAAATTTAAAACTACAGCAGAATGTTACAGATGATCAAAACCTATTTCTTGCAAAATCTGGGCATCTATTACCCATCTTCACCATTTATTTGATTGACAAAATCCACAATTGTAAAGTTTCCACCACTCTCCTCTAAACCATATTGCCAAGGCAATTTCTTTATCCCAGAAAAAACTGTAATTTCACAATACAAGTATAATGCCAGCATACCATTCCACTGGACAGGAACATCAGGGTACCAGTGATAGTGTAGACCTGAGAGTGACCTGATGTCTCTCTCACACAGACATTCACACACAGATATATACACATGTTAAAACAGCCCTGGGTGAAACTGAATAGGTTGAAGTAGCATGAATGAAAAGCCCAACAAAAACAACCAACAACCGGTGGGTGGGTAGAAGGGAAGAATTACATTCCTTCCTTTACATTGTAACATTTCTCATATTGCTAGATAAAATAATTCATACCGAGCACTCTGGAAAACAGGATTTGACTACTGGGAGAAGAGAAAGAGACACTCTCCGTCCTCTCCCAGGTTACAGCTACACTACCAGATAAATTCGATTTTATTAAATTTGATTTTATAACTCTGGGTTTTATGAATCTCATTGTGAGAATCCTCACATCCCACAAAGTCCATGTGAAGTTGAGTTAGTGATGCCACACCAGAGCAGCCAAACATGACTGATGCAGCAGTGCACTGTGGGAACCTATCCCACAGTTTCTTCAGTCCCACATTCTGTGCCCTCCCCCTGGGACCTGCTAAACTCCCACTGACAGAGCTCACACTGCTGCCTGGTTCCTGGGTCCAGTCAGCCTCTGGAGACTAATGAAGTCAACTCAAAGACATGGTGCTTCCACACTGGCCTTCATTCAAACTGTTACATTCGAACTTGACACTACACCCACCCAGTTCCTGTGATATTACAGTGATATTAGTGTTCCCTAAATTGAGCTAATGATATTTATCATGAAGACAGTCACTTGGTACAATCGAGTTAACTGCCTTAAATTCAAATTTTATCTTGTGGTGTAGACCTAGCCCCAAGGAAACTGGCCAGCGCTGCTGCACCTCGCTCAGCGGAGCCAGGAGTCAGGTGCAGCAGGGAGCCAAGTGCTGTGCTGGTCAGTTTCCCAGCTCTTGGTGACTGGTGGGGAGGTGGGAGCCAGGTGCAGTAGCACCTTGAGTTTCCCAGCTCTCCGCCACTTGCAGGGGCTGAGAAACTGAGCAGGGCTGTTGTGCTGGTCAGTTTCCCAGCTCCTGCAAGTGGCAGGGAGCCAGGTGTAGCAGTGGTGTCAGCCTCCCAGCTCCCCACCACCTGCAGGGACCAGGAAACTGAGCAGGGCCGCTGGGCTGGTCAGTGTCCCAGCTCCGGCAAGTGGCAAGGAGCCCCCTGCAGCAGCGCCAGTCAGCCTCCTGGGGGGGAATGAAGTCGACTCAAAGACATGGGGCTTCCACACTGGCCTTCATCCCAACCGTTAAATTCGCACTTGACGCTGCACCCACCCGCTTCCCAGGAGATTAGGGCACCAGTGTGAGCGCTGCCCCCTACATGGAGCTAAGGATATTCACAGGGGAGACAGTCACGTGCTACACGCGAGCTCAGGGCCTTAACTCCGAATTTAGCTCGTAGTGTAGACGCAGCCCCACAACTGCCCGGCGGTGCAGAGGCAGCAGGCGGCTGCGGCGGGGAGGCCAAGGCACCGGAGGCGGCACCAGGCTGGGCTGGGCTGACAACGGGGAGCTGCCGGCACTATTTCAGGCCGGCCCATGCAGCCGCGGCGAGTGACAGGCAGCGGCTCCTCCCTCGCCAGCCACAGCCCCCGCCCCGCCCCGCCCCGCCCCGCCCCGCACACGCCAGCGCCTCCCTGGGCCACCGGGGCGCCCGGCGGCTCCCCTGGGGGCGCCCGGCTCCCCGGCCCCACGTCCCGCCCCCGATCCCCGATCCCCGACCCCCTGGGGCCTCCCCCACAGCCCGCGCCCCAGCCCCCCGCCCGCCGCTTCCGTTCCGTGCCAGGGCAGCCCCGCGCCCGCGCCCGCGCCCGCCCCTCACCTCCCGGGCGATCTGATTGAGCGCATCGTCCTCCGCCGTCAGCCGCTCCCGGTTGGGGAGCCGCTTCCGCCCGCTCCCCTGCGTCCCCATCGCCGCGCTGCGCCCGCTGCCCCGGCTGCCCAGCTCCGGCGTGAGCCGCGGCCCCGCCCCTCCCCGCTGCGCGCCGCGCGTCACGCGGGGCGGGCTCAACGGCCCAGCGCGAGGGGCGGGTCGGGTCGGAACGAGCGGCTGGGGCGGAGGCGGGAGGGGTGGGGTGAGGTGGGGAGGGGCTGAGGGAGGGGTGGGGCGAGGTGTGTGGGGAGGGGCTGAGAGAGAGGGTGGGGCGAGGGGAGGGGCTGAGGGAGAGGGTGGGGCGAGGTGTGGGAAGGGGCTGAGGGAGAGGGTGGGGCGAAGTAGGGAGTGTGTGGGGAGGGGCTGAGGGAGAGGGTGGGGCAAGGGGGGAGGGGCTGAGGGAGGGGGGGCGAGGGGGGAGTGGTCATCAGCCTCGTTGTGGGGAATGGCTGCACGGCTTTGGCTGTCCCTTTGTGGGAAACACCAATCCCAGATTCTCAGCAAAGACAATTTCAGCCGCAAATGAGTAAACCTGTGAATAGTTGAAAATGGCCTCATAATAGGAAGTATTGGGTAATTTTAGTAAATGACAGCGCTACCAATCCAACCTATAATGTTATGTGTTAAATCTGAATAAACTCAACACAACTTCAATTGGATGTGTGTGTACATATCATCCCTGTCCTGCTCCCTGATACAGGCCCTAACAATGACTCCTTTTTTGGCCTTGGTCAAATCACATAATCCTTCTGCCTTCCCCCCCCCCCCCCCGCACCTCCCATATTCTGACCAACTTCCAGCTCACCCTTCTCTTCACCCCCCCCACCCTATTCAGCCACCAAAACAGACACCCTTATTAGTGGTAATAGAAAAAAGATTTTTCTGTGAGGCTCTGAAGGCAGCTTTTCCCTTCCTGCAATGATAAATTTCCTTACAAGAGACACTTTCTTATGCATTTTAAATGATTGGATTTTATTGAGTTAGTTTACGGGAATATACCCTGCTTTGAAATGTCACATCTAACAGCAGCCAACAAGGAACATTCTTCTTGTTGCTAATCCACGTGTATTCCATCTATGGTATTAGGATCTTCTATTAGGATAAAATACCAAGAAAAAAAATCAGGTTGAATAATACAGAGAGAATGTTAACATCATCAGGCCCCATCCTACAGAGCACAATCTGGCTGTCCACATGTTTATTTCAGAGGAAGCTGCAGATGCTCATCAGCTCTGAGTCAGCTTTCCCCATCCTGCTCAGGTAATACACAGGAGAGGCAAGAAAATGCCAGAGGTTTAGGCTCATGAAGATTTCTAGAATTAATCTCCTTCAGTAAAACGGGGTTGAGAAGCCCATGAGCCCTGTAAAATCCATGGGGAAAGGCCACCCCCAAGCCTCCCACACACTAGCACATGCCCAAGTCATCTGCAGGGGCTGCTCTTCCTCCATGGTCGTTGCTCCACTGCCCCTCCATCTGCCTTGGCAGGAAGCGCTGCCATTTGGCTCATAAAGAGTGTTAATAGAGGTCAAAGCCCCTGCTAGGCAAAAATTCGGTTGGCTTTCTAGGCACAAGTGGTATTGGCAGTATCCCTGCCCACTGGCTTTGTTCCTGTCTTAATATTCCCTCTCTTTCTACCTCTATTTTACCCCACTTCCCAAACCTCAGTGGAATCCCTTCTTCATTGACATGAAGTGAATTTTCATGCTACCTGAAACCACCCATGGTCAACTCTCCTAGATTCTCAGACTGCACTGGAAGCATGGGATACAATTTTATTTTTAAACAGAGGTGTCTATGGTCATCTCATAAAGGTGAAGGATTAATTAGCATGGACATGGAGCAAATGTTCTGTGGAGTCCCCAACACAGGTCATAATACCTTAAGTCTCATGTTCTCTTTTAATTCTGAGCCTCTCCGGAGCCCAGACCACAAATGTGTTAAACTGTGCAGTGATTTTGTAATGGTACATATGTACCCTAGGGATTCAGATAACAGCGTCAAATTTAATTTCTTTTATTGTCCACTTTATGCTACAATTTTAAATTAGTTTTCCAGTGCTGTTTTGGAGATTCCAGAGAAATCCTTATCAATATTAGTGTGGAGATCAGTTTTACTCTCTTGGGCCACAGGTTGAGCCTCTCTAATCCAGAACTCTCTCATCTGGCAACATCTGTCATGCTTTCAGTTAGGTAGATGACTCCTTATCATGGGTGTGGCCAAGTTTCCAATGGTCCCATAAAGTTTGTTTCCAGCCACCAGTCCCGGCTCTCAGTGTTCTGTGCTCTTATTGAGCTGTAATCTACCCCTAACTGTCTTCTAAGAGCCCAGTAAGCAGTGGCAGTGTTTCTAATGCTTCTAAATAATATAACCTCTTGGCGTCTGGCAAATTCTCTCATCCAGCACCAGTCAGGTCCCAAGGATACCAGATTAAAGAGGTTCAACCTGAAGCATTGCTCTCTGACCTCATTCCCTCTGATAAAAAAATACATGTCATACAAAACTATATCAACATCAGTCATCTGCTGCTATGACTAGTATTCTAATCTGGCAGATCTCCCCTGAATGGGGATTACCAATTGGATCAGATTATTGAGTGATTTTTCCAATAAAACATTGTTTTCTAACATGTTTGGCACAAACATTTTATTTATGAACTAAGATGTATTTTGCAAGGTCTAAACCCTTCATAGGGACAAAGAGAGCCCTCCAAAAGGGGAAGCAGAATGTCTGAAACACAAGGACTGTTGAAAATTACAGATCAGACGTGCTAAATTCAGAAAATGCCACGATGCACTACCCTGAGGGTTATTCTGATTGTCTGTGTTCAGCCAGACACTACAGTCTATGCACATGTATAATTTCCAGAGGGTGATCTGGGAGTTTGACTGTACCAGGATTATGGGAGCTGGATCATTTGCGCATGTCTCTGCTGTCAACAGATATGCCAAACTAAGATTTCAGCCCCTCCCAAAAGATGGGGTCCTGGCTGGGTATGGGAAGGGCACAGTGCTTCTATTCACTGAAATAGGTCTAGATAATGGAACCTACTGCCATGGAAAGAAAAGGAGAGAGAGGGAGAGGCCTCAAACAGTTTCAAGCAGTTACCCTTCTTCAGAAACTTTCATCTTATTTTGTTTCTTTTTATATACATGAAACCAAGGTGGTTATTTTTAGTTTGTGCCTGGTTGTCTCTATTGTCTGGACAGAGATTCCATTTTAGTATTTGGTGGCATTATCCAAAATAAACCCTTCATTGCTAACTAATAATACATTATAAACATTCAGGCTGAGACTTTATTACCAAGCTCTGCTAAGCGTAAAATGTCTCCCATAAGGTGCTGACAGACACTTCTGAATGCATGCCTTGTGACTGAATTACAATTGCTATGTGCGAATTACAGGTGCTGCAGGAACCGTAACTTTTCCATTTTAGTCTGCCTTGGATCAAAATTATTTCTTATTTGAATTTTCATAAGCTTTTTTTTTTTTTAAGAAAACTAATTGATCATTTTTGTTAGGGGAGACTGACAGGCGAGCAGCCCTGATATACCCGTGCTCCTCATTTTATTGACATGATTGAACATTGAAATAAGTAGACTACATTCTGACAATGGCACTCCGCATGAAATCTACTGTGATGTCATATAAAACCCAGAACAAAACAGACATTTTGGACTGGGAACAGACTACGGACGTGTGTCCTCCCTGTGCAGGGAAGACGTTATTTTGACCCAGTTTTTTGGTATTGGAACTGTAGATTCCATCAGTTAGTCTGCATCTCAAGTCAATGCACATCTGTTTCCCCCACTGGCTCTCGCTTCACAGTTCAGGCAGACTCTCAAACCCCCCTTGCTGAAGTCTTTGCTGAATGCCATGATTGCCCTGGATAAATTTGTCCTGTCCGCACTTATCCTCCAGTCAGCACTGATCCCCGGAGGAATTTCGGCCAAGGACCAGGGGCAATGCCTTATTTACACAGGGATTTCAACTACCAGTGTAGCTACATTTACACAGGGATTTCAACTACCAGTGTAGCTACACTTACAGGTGCTGTCTCTGGGGCTCACGCATCAAATGGAAAACACACACAGATAGAGACACACAAGTGCGCAGCACCTGCAGGTCTGGATTAAACTTTTAGGGGCCCTAGCCCCTGGACTGTAGCCCTGCCCTTCACACTACCTTGAGGGTATATCTTCACTACCAGGAAGAATGACCCCATCAAGGTTGATCTGGATTTCATGTGCCTAGTGGAGAACATATTAAATTGAGCCATGAGGGGTTGACTGTCAATCTCAATCTCATGTGTCATAAGGGAGGTCGACAGGACAGTTTCTCCAGTCGACCTCCCTCTGCGGGGATGGCCAGGTAAGTCGGTCATAGATACATCAATTCCAGGTACACAGTTGCTGAAGCTGGAACTGCCTATCTGCAATCAACTTTAAGGTCTAAAGTTAGACCCTGCCCTTGCTCAGACTCTTTCACTGAAGCCCTGCCCCCACTTTGCCCCATGGCCCTGCACCTGTTCTGCCTCTTCTCTCACCCACTGAGCCACCTGGGCCTTGGCCTGTGGTCCCATCAGCCACTCACACAAGGAGGGGAGAAGCAGCCCCCAACCCTACTGGCAAAAACAAAAAGCTACATTGCCATATCAGCATCACTGATCTAGATACAATTTACATTGTCAATCGTAGTGTAATTTGCACTGATGCAAACTGATGCAGTTTGGTTGGTGACTGATATCCTTAGATAAGGATTTAAGGGCACTTGCAGGCTAGGGGTCGTCATGGGTATATACCAGAGCTGCTACTGGGAGCGGAATTGTAAAGTGTTGTTGTCTTAATTAAAAACAAAAAACAAAACCCCCAGCACCTGTGCAGTTGCAGGCATGGGGTGAATGCAGCCAGAATTCAAGTTATTCCCTGCATGTGCCCATCTTTTCAGGTTTCCCTAGGACAAAAGCCCTTCCTGGAAATCTGTGAGGATGCTATAGTACACATGGCCAGCTGGTCAGTGCTATGGGCTCAGCCTCATCTGGGATATCTCTGTGTTTTGTACCTTGGATGCACTGCTTTTAATAAGCCCTCTTAAAAGTTATTTTGTTGCAAGAGAAAAGGGCTCACTAAAATGTGAGCTCTTTTATTAAAACCACTGCGCATGCGGAACCTACACATGGGAATATAAAATAATGAGTCGTATGTGCCTTACTTAGTTTTGGATAAAAGAGACCCATACCCTAAATCGGGGTCAGCAACCTATCCAAGGTGGAGTGCCGAAATTTGACCTTTTGACCACTATGTACCCTCCAAATGCCGGTGATACTTTTTGAAGTCACTAATAGTCCCACTTACAACAGCTTCATTCATAAATAAATTAAGAGGTAAAGCTTTACCTCTTTAGGTGGTGGTGTGGTAGCATTAGCTGGTCTTTTGTGAATCCACAGGCAGCCTGGCTTTAAGCAAGCTCCCAGCTGCATGGGGGAGGAGGGGCAGGGCTGAGCTACCACCTTGCATGCCAATGAAAAATGGCTCTCATTGCAGCTCTTGGCACCCATACCGGGGCGTGCTGATCCCTGCCCTAAATGCAAGTTAAATACAAAAAATATCTGCATTTGTTATGATACGTCGTTTTTTAAAACAAGGAAAATGAAACCAAGATTCCTTTTGTATCGTAATAGTCGAGGATGATACCCAGCCACAGCTAAGTATCTCATGCCAGTTTCAAAGTACATGTTTAAGAACATAATGGGCAGTTTAGCATGCAGCTTGCTCATATCCTGTGTGCAAGTAGATTGTTACCTCCCTCCCTCCCTTCCCCCCACCCCGCCCTGAGGCAGCAACAATAATGTTTCCTCTGTTCTACCCTTACAGCGTATCTTGTAAAATCTCATTCAGGCTCAATCAGAACAAGCAAATCAGCTCTTTAAATTACTGCAGCTAAGATATTAAACAGATTTATTTTGCATAATAAAGCTGTTTGTCTCCATGTTCACTGCAGAGCACCTACTTTGCTATGTTCTTTTAATCTTCAGAGCCTGAGGAAGGGTGGGGTCAGCTGATTTGGGTTTTTGCCTAGAACTGTGAAGATATAGATAGGTTCAAGTTGCTGCTCCCCCAGACACTTCCTGTGTGATCCTGTGCAAATTGCTAAGGGTTTTCCTGCAGTGCAAATTAATGTGCCACTGTATCATAGATAGGAATAGTCTGAAGACATAGCAGAATGGGTCTCAGTGAAAGCTAGGGCATGGTCTGTGCCACCTTGTTTTCTCTATCACCATCCATGCTAGCTAGATTGAAGCCAGCAGGAGCAAACATTGTCATGCTACAATTACACTATCATGTGCACCATAGGGACACCCATAGCTACCTGCAATTCACATAACACAGGTTGAACCTCTCTAATCTGGCACCCAAGCAGAGAATTTGAAGAACCACGGGAGGTCAATATTGTCTAGCAGATTACCAATATTTCCACTGCTTATTGGGTTCTTCGAAGATATTTAGGGGGTAAATAGAGCTAAATAGTGTATTGATGTGAGACCTGACATGCTAAAAAGTCTTGAAATCGCAAGCAACAGACATTCATAAACAAATACTTAAGGCACATCCTTCACATCAAATGGCAAGACTTGGTCACAAACAAGGAGCTTTGGAACAGAGCAGGACAAGAACCACTTGACGATCAAATCAAAAGAAAGTAGGGATGGCTGGACCACGCTCTCAGAAAACCATCATCCAGCAGAGTCTGTGAAGCTCTCCAGTGGAACCCGCAAGGAAAATGCAAAAGAGGAAAACCTCAGACAATGTGGAGAAGATCTACTGAGATTGAAGGACAACAACTGGGGTGCTCCTGGGTCAACTAGAAGTTTTGTCCCAAGGCAGAGTGAAGTGGAGGAGTCTAGTAGATGACCTGTGCTCCACCTGGAGTACAAGGGTTTAAATCAAGTAAGTCAGAGCTAAATAACAGCACAGAACACTGAGAGCCAGGACTGGTGGCTAGAAGCAAACTTTATGGGGCCACGGGAAACTTGGCCAAACCCATGATGAGTGGTTGTCCAGCTAACAAAAATCATGCCAGATCACAGAGTTCTGGATTACACAGCTACAACATCTCGATCTCTGCCTCTGATGGGGGTTGTCAGGATAGATCCAGCACAGACTGAAAGATGCTCATTTAGCACGGTAATGGGGTCTCCTAAGGACCATGGATATGTCACTTCCTTTAAATGAATGGTGTGTGCGTGGGTGGGGAGGAGACCTGATTTCCCCCCCGCCCCACCTCGACGACAAAAATACTTCTCTTAAGAAGAAGACAGCTTCTTCAGCAGCTCATGCAGCTTGGAGTGGAAGGAGAACCCTTAGTGGTAGTGGTGTGGGGTGGGAGCCAAATCCCTTTAGCTGCTCCTGCTGTGTTTGGAGGCAAAGATGTCATGCCAGGGCTCAGGGCAGCACTAAAGCCTCGGGGACTTTTCCAGACAACATCCGTCAGTGCCTGGGCACCGGTGTACAACCCCCTGTGGAACATGGCAAAGCTGAAAGCTGTCATTTACAGCAGTGCAGCCGCCTCCTTTTGGAAGCTTGCAGAAGCTCTGCTGAGAGAGGAGGGCAGCTGTGCTGGTCTGTACAAATGTTTGCAGCTACACCACTGCTCCTTACCTGAGGTCACAATTGGCAAAGCCCCTGGTAAGCAAGGAATTAACTCCAGCTTCCCTCCTTGTGCATATAATGTCTGGGGGGGCGACTGCCTTAAATTCAAATTTGCCTTGTAGTGTAGCCGTAGCCCCAGGGCAACTGACCTGCGCTGCTCCATTAAGAATGGCAGAAAGTAGGAAGGCATAACCTAAATTCTAGAGAAATCAGAATGATCAATCTTAAATTCTAAGATCCCTTTCAATGCTGTCACTGAGACCAGGTGAAGGCCCTTTACATCGAGCTTCAGACTTCCTGGTTCTCTGGCTCTACAGCCTTCCAGTCCAGTTTGCTTCTACTGCCCACAGGAGCAGTAAGTTGCATAAAACCAGCTCTAGACTCATCCAGGGAAACCACAGCTGTGCTCTTAGGGCAGCTCTGCACACAAAGGATTGGCGGAGCCAGGCGCCAAATCTGCCCCGGGCTCCTCAAAATGACAGAGAGCCTCCACGCCCTGAGCTCAGCTGCTGCGTCTCTTCCTGCTGCAGCTGGCACTATGCTGGGATGCCAGTTGTCCCTGTGGCTCTAGCATGCACAGCTAGTAAAATACAGAGGTTCTTAGACAGGCATCAGCTGGCCTGCAGCTGGAGTAGCAGCTGCACTGGCTCTGTCCCCACGCTGAAGGAGCCTACCCGGTGTTTGTTAATCGTCATTCTGTTTGTGGCTGCAGCATGACTGATTCACTAACACAGGCTCTCTGCATCTCAGCTAATAACCGTCCCTCAAACTCCCAGATTGCTGGAAATAGTCGACATTAAGCCGGCCCCAAAGCAGCTGAAGCAGCAGGCATCTGAGCTTGTCCTGGCCTGCCAAGTGGCAGCCAGCAGCCCTGGACTGCAGTGTGGAGGGCATAACGTCCTATAATGCTCTGCTGTTTGTAATGTGAATTCCTGCTTTGTTATGCTTCTCAGCTTGCTACAGCACCGCAAGCAGCTGCAGAAACCTGGCTCGCTACCCATGCCCCTTTCTCTCCCTGCTAATAATGGGGATTTCAACAGACGACGTGCCAGTGTGTGGTTTTAATAACTCCCTGCTTACATTGCATTTCTTCCACCTGGCCTCCTTCACCTCCATGCGTTCATAGCACCAAGAGGCTCGGCTCCACAGGAAGGAGGGCCATCAACGGACTTAGTAAACCATTTCAGCTGAAGCGTCCAGGCTGATTCTCTGGCTTGGGTTGATTTAAAAAAAAAAAAAAAAGGGGGCAAACCAGAGTGCAGCTATTTCTAAAACTGGAGACTAGTGAAAAAACAAGTAGTTTTACCAGTCTTAGCTTCCCCTCCCTCACCCTTCAAACTATCCTGTTCCCTAAAGTTAAATTCATGGGGCTGGAAGCCAGCTCAGCAGTTGGACATCACCTCTATCACTGGCCATTCCAAATCATTCTTTGCACCTCACAAGCAGCCTTCCCTGTAAGCCAAGCACCTGGGCAGCCACCCAGGAGAGATTCAGGTGCTGCCCAGCTGATTAGCAGAGGGCCCACAGCCACCCACCGGGGCAGCCTGTGATTCTACTGGTGGTGCACATCCATACGTGCCTTGGCGCATATAAAATTTATTCCACCCATGGCTGGAAAAATTAGAGGGAGCACTGCTCACAAGCCCGGTTACTGGGCAAAGTCTCTTACTGGTATCTTTACATGGGAGGCTAATATCCATTCCTCAATTTCATGGCAAACGGGAAGTCTCCATTTTCAGCCATACTGTCTTGCAGACAGAAATCTACTACAGGCTGAACCTCTCTCATCCAGCGGCCTCGGGACCTAACTGGTGCCAGACAAGAGACTTTGCTGGACTACTGCAGGTGAGCATCATGACCAACATTTCCATGGCTTACTGGGCTCTTAGAAGACATTTCAGGGTAAATTACAGTTAAATGACAGAATGGAACCCTGAGAGCCAGGACTGGTGGCTGGAAACAAACTTTATGGGACCACGGGAAGCTTGGCCGCACCCATGATAAGAAGTCGTCCAGCTAACTAAACTCATGCCTGAGCATAGGTGTTGCTGGATGAGAGAGTTCCACATTCGAGAGCTTCAACCTGCATTCTCCATCCTTAGCTCTGATGCCTGTGAATGGGGCTGCACCTAGTGTTTCAGTACATAGCATGTCTTCCCCATCTCTCTAGTGGCTGGTCCACAGAGGAAAACAACCTTCTGCTTTTGCCAGCTGATGTAGTTGCCCCTCAAGTCAAGTGACGGACGACTGTGCTGAAGCTTCAGCATTCAAATAACATCGACGACTGGAGTGGCAATGGCATATAATTGCGTGTGACACCTGTGGTTTTCAGTTTTCTTCTTGAGTTTGAAAGTTACATGTAGAAAAATGTTAAAAACATAAAAAAGGAAGAGTTCAACTCTTGAAAGTGAAGAAACCCTAAAATTAATGTTGATACCCTTTTTAGATTTATAACCACCTTCCTTTTATCCACAGGGTTCCCGCTTTGGTCGTGTGCTTTTAATGTGGATAAGTGTAAGGTAATGCACCTTGGAAAAAAATAACCCCAACTATACTTACAATATGATGTGGGCTAATTTAGCTATAACTAATCAGGAAAGAGATCTTGGAGTTATCGTGGATAGTTCCTTGAAAACATCCATGCAGTGTGCAGAGACAGGCCAAAAGGCAAATAGGTTGTTTGGTATTATTAAAAAAGGGATAGAAAATAAGACAAGGAGTATCTTACTGCTCCTATATAAATCTATGGTACGCCCACATCTTGAATACTGTGTATAGATGTGGTCTCCTCACCTAAAAAGAAGATATCGTGGCACTGGAAAAGGTTCAGACAAGGGCAACTAGAATGATTAGAGGCTTGGAACAGGTCCCATATGAGGAGAGGCTAAAAAGACTGGGACTTTTCAGTTTAGAAAAGAGGAGGCTGAGGGGCGACATGATCAAGGTAAATAAAATTATGACAGGTGTGGAGAGGGTGAATAAGCAGAAGTTATTTACTTGTGCCCATAATACAAGAACGAGAGGATACCAAATGAAATTAATAGGTATTAGGTTTAAAACTCAGCCCATAGTTGATCTGTGGAACTCCTTGCCAGAGGAGACTGTGAAGGCTAGGACTATACCAGAATTTAAGCTAGAGCTAGATAAATTCATGGAGGTTAGGTCCATAAAAGACTATTAGCCAGGGGGCAGGAATGATGTCCCTGGCCTGTGATTGTCAGAGGCTGGAGATGGATGGCAGGAGACAAGTCACTCGATCATTGTCTTCGGTCCACCCCTTCTGGGGCACCTGGTACTGGCCACTGTCGGCAGACAGGATACTGGGCTGGATGGACCTTTGGTCTGACCCAGTATGGCCGTTCCTATGTGCTCAGGGAATGACAGCCATTTAATGTTCCTCTTTGCACTTGTTATCCCATGCCTTGCTTATTGCCAACCCTGAACTGAACACAACCCTCTATTTTTCCTTAGGCTTTTCTGGGGCACTGACCACTTTAGTTTCTGGGCATCTCAAACATCAGTAAATTTATCTTCCACACAACCACCAGGGAAGTATTATTGGCACTTTACAGATCATCGAATCATAGAACTGGAAACACAGAATTCTAGGGCTGGAAGGGACTTCAGGAGTTCATCTAGTCCAGCCCCCTGCCTAAAGCAGGATCAAGCCAAACTAAATCATCCCAGCCAGGACCATGTCAAGCTGGGACTGGAAAACCTCTAGGGATGGAGATTCTACCACCTCTCTCAGTACCTCATTCCAGTGCTTCACCACCTACCTGAAGAAATAGTTTTTCCTAATACCCAACCTACACCTCTCCCTCTGTAACTTCCGACCATTGCTCCTTGTTCTGCCATCTGTCGCTACTGGGAACAGCCTCTCTCCATCCTCTTTAGAGCTCCCCTTCAGGAAGTTGAAAGCTGCTATCAAATTGTCCCTCATTCTTCTCTTCTGTAAACTAAACAAGCCCAGATCCCTCAGCCTCTCCTCATAGGTCATGTGCTCCTGCCCCCTAATCGCTTTGGTTGCTTCCACTGGACCCTCTCCAAATGCATCCACATCCTTTCTGTGCTGGGGGGCCCAGAACCAAATGCAATACTCCAGATTTTGCCTCACTCGTGCTGAACAGAGGGGAATAATAACCTCCCTAGAGCTGCTGAAAATGCTTCTCCTAATGCACCCCAAGAGATCTAGCCCAACCACCATCTAGGTCGGGGTGGACAATAATTTTTAATGGGGGAATTTAGTAAGTGGTCAATGGCTGCACTCTCCCATGATATTCCTGGAGGAGAGGCAGATTCTGGGATGGAGATTGGATGCAGAAGGGCATTTGGGGGAAGGGATTGGGGTGCAGAAGGGGGTGTGGGATCTGGGAGGGGTTTGAGTGAAGGAGGGGGTTGTGAAGCAGTGCAGAGTCTGGGAGGAGTCTAGGAGAGGCTGCAGGGATATGGGTTGTGACTAGAAGTAGGGGATTGGGATGCAGGGTCTGAGAGGGGTTATAGGTGCAGGAGCCAGGGGCAGAGGATTTTGTGTTGCATAGGGTAGGGGGACAGAGGGCGGGGGGGAGTAAAAGGCTGGAATGCCTAAGGCTCTGGCCAGGGGACACTTACTTGGGCAACTCCTGGCCAGCAGTCCAGCCAATTCCTTGACCAGGCCCCGCCTTCCATGCCCATGTGCGGCTGACCGAATGCTGCAAGCCCGCATGGGAGAGGGGTACTTCACATGCTGCCTGTTCAAGAACTTGTTGGCTGACTGTGCTCTGCTGTGTTATTTTCCCAGCAGGTGCTCGGGTAGCTGAAGTTCTCCATCGCCACCGAGTCCTGTGCTTTGGATGATTTTGTTATTGGGTTAAAAAAGCCTCATCAACTTCTTTCTGGATAGGTGGTCTGGCTGTGACATCACCCACCCCTTCATCCACCTGTGACTGGTTTTGCTCCAGGGATTTGCTCTGCACCCCACAAGAAACTTGTAGCAGATACAGAGGTAGAAACATTTTATGCTCAAGCCCACCCTTTCTCTTCCTGCTGTTCGTTGTCTAATTTAGGGGTGTGCAAAGTGGGGTGGTGAGATTTCACAAAAGGGGGTGCAGTACAATCAGTTGCTAGGTCTCAGGCTCATCCTGCTCATTAAAAATGTTGAAATATATTCCTCTCTTTGTCTATTCACGTCTATGCCGACTAATAGAAGTTTGATATTCTACGTACTTATTTTCTTACACGTGCCAAAGGTTTTTTTAAGATATGAACCTATCTGACATTCCCGTTAGTTTGGATTACTTTAGACAGGTTGCGGGGAGGGAGCTGCTAATCCCAGGGGCGAAAAGTGGGGCCCAACTTAAAAAGTTTGTTCACCCCGATCTAATTCGCTGCCAGCTGCGGAGTTGTGAGGAAGCCTTTCCTGTAGGCACGTTAACCGCTCCTGGTTTACTGTGTGATCTCTTATACCTGTCCCTAACGCAGAAGATGGTACCAACAATTGCTAGCTTCTGGTAGCTGGACTAGATGGATCATTGGTCCGATCCAAAGTAGCAGTTGCTTTGTTCCCTTCTTCTGCAAATGCAGAGGCAACCCAACAGCAAACACCTCATTTGCTGCATGGCCCTGATTCACTGCCATGGCAGCTATTATCTAGAACAAGGCAGCAACAGGGAATTAGGGCAAATGGAAGGGACAGAAGGATGGCTTTATCCACTGTGTCCTCTTTCTGTGCAGCTAGTGCCAATGCTGAGTCACCCCAAAGGACAAGAGACGTTAGGGGCTGATTGCAACTAATTAAAACACTCCCAAAATAAGTTTCAATTGTGTTTTCAATTATAAAGTTGCTATAAGTAATCAGAGCAGTTGACGGCCTCTCCCTGAGGTATCCTTGTTCCTACCTACTTAAAAGGCACTGGATGACTCATTCCACCATTGTGTTATAAAATGACTAGTTTACCACTCCTATAGCCTTGGATTAAACAAGATGACTCCAGCTCCTGTGTGCTTTCCCTGATGCTTGCCCAGCCAATCAGCTGGCCACACTCCTGTGAATTTTAAACCCTCCAGAGCCTGCGGGGAGGAAGACAAGCAAGGACCACTGGTTGACTTGGTGACCCTGAGGGGTCTGGCCTCGGCTTCTGAAACTCCTCTGTTCTTGGTGGCAGAGGTTACAGTTACCCCGCACAAAGATTCTGGGAAGCTGGGTCAGTCCACCTCTACCTCACCATGCCAGCATGAGGACCAAGAGAACTCCCTAAAGGCTGTGGGGTTGTCCGAGGAAAACGCTCTTCCTCAACAGTCCATGGAACCTTCTCAAATGAAGAGGCCAAAGTGTTCCAGTGTGAATCTGGGCAGCTCAAACTCAGCTAGCACCTTAGGGTATTGTTCTGAGTCAGAGAGCCCAGACCCAGCCATGCGGTCAACATAACCTGCTCCTGTGTGAACAAGTACAATGAGTCTGTGGCTGAACACAGAAGCTCTTCCCTGTCCAAGAAAGTAGCATAAGCAGTCCTCAGCTGGGCGTGGTTATTAAAGCTGAACTCTAATTCACAAACAAAAAGCTCGTGAAGAGACGTGAAGGCTAACAGTGCGTTTCCATGGAATCCAGCGAACGCTCCAAAAGTGACATCACACTCTCAGCTTTGAAACCTGTAAATGTCAGAAAGTCTGGCTACAGACGGCTAAGAGGGCCGACTGTTCTCACTATTACATGTCACAGTACCAGCAGAGGCCTTACCTTTTCAAAGGACTTAGCCAAAGGGCAATATCATAACTATCGTTTTACAGATGGGGAAACTGAGGCAGGGGGGGCGGCAAAGTGACTCGCCCAAGCTCACCCAGCAAGCCAACAGCTGAAGCAAGGACATTAGGAGATTGTTGTGAACAAATCCCTGCAGTTGGAGAGAGATGTTTATAATCCAATAGTTTATTTTGACCTTACATTTCCAGCTGCCAATGCCCATGCCCTCTGGAAATAATTTATTTTCCCCTGTCCAGTTGCCATTGTATGATGTAGAAAGAAGGTAAAGATAAACCAAAAACAGAATGAAGGACTACAGGTGGATTATTAACATTCAGCTCAGACATCTGCACCAGAAAGTCTTACCTCTAACCAGGGCTGATGAGAGGCTTTCCTAGGCCCTAGGAGCAGCTGACTAGGGGCAGGACCGGGCTGGGGCTGGCACTATGATTCTGGCAGCCCTTCAGCACCACTGGGGGCTCTGGAGGCAGTTTAAAAAGCCCAGGTTTCTAGCTGCTGGAGAGGTAATGGTGGCCATGAACACCCGGCACTTTTAAATCGCTGGGCCCTGGGATAGCTGCCCAACTCCATCCCCGCATCCATGGCCCTGCATTTAATTCTTCCGATGGCCAGCTTCACTGGACAAGTTTTTGCCAGCGTTGCTAAGTCAGTAGGGGACATGCGAAGTCGTAATCCAGGCCAGATAGTTGTGCCAGCAAAAGCCCCTAGTGTAGATTCATTTGCACGAGCAAAGCTCTGTACTGTTGCCAGTAGGACTTCCTGCACTTTCAGCCCTACCAAGAGAATCTATATCCGGTTAAAACACAGGTTTGCTGGCATAGCTACCACCACCCTATGAAAGCTTTGGTGGCAGTTGCAAAGTATTCCTAGTGCATATCTAGACCATGTTGCGGGGTGCTGGCTCCCATAACGGATTCTGTGTGAGCATCCCACGCGCCTCTTTGGGACATGGAGAGGTTTGGATGTTTGAGAAACACAGGACTGGGCTCCCAGTTTCATCCTAACATTGCAAAGCTGTTTAATAACACACGACGAGAAAATTCCATTGCTTTGCAGAGCCTTTGAGCTCCTGCAATGGAAACAGTTACAAGACTGGAGAGAATTAGGTCTCTGATCTAATTTGTTCAGGGGCGGACACAAAGACCTTCAGACATGGATGGGTGTTGGGTGGGACCTAAATGCTAATAGTTCCCTACTAATGAGGCCAAGCATATGAAACTTCTTCAACTTTTCCTATAAAACGTGCTGCTAGGATAATGTCTGTCCAATGCCTCGTCTGGTAGATTTGTCTGTTGCCTAGACACAAAGTTCAAAGTCTGACTTTTTGTGTGGCCTGAAACACTTGTCAAACAAATACTCTCTAGTGGTGCCTCAAGTGTGACTTCTGAGATGCTTAGGTGCCTGACTTCATATAATGCTAGATTCCAAGGCCGGAATGTGCCCTAGTCTGTCCTCTTTGGCAAGACAGGCCAGAGAATTGCCCCAAAATAATGTCCTAGAGCAGATCTTTAAGAAACACAATCCAACCTTGCTTTAAAAATGGTCAGGGATGGAATGGTCAGGGATGAGATTTTTAGGAAAGTCAACTTCCTGAATTCCCAGGGCTGTTACCCTGAACCGGTGCATCTTAGCAGTACATGCAGCACAATATAGCCCATTCTCTAAGCATGGACCTGGCGGATCACAAGGGAAACAAGACAATTGAGGGGTGGATGTAAAGTTGACAGGAACTAGAAGGAAGAAAAGAATAGGGAACTGCAGGAAGGAAGAGAACTAGCAGAAGAACTCAGTGAAGCGTGCACAGCCCCGCCCACCTGTGGGAAGAGATGCCAACTCACTCAAGTCATAATGCACCTGGATTACAGGCTTTATGGCTCTGCATTCTTAAAGGCAAATCAGCTAGGTGGGGAATTAGTGGACCTTAAACTTTACCAAGCACTTTTGTGTTGCTCTTTACTGGTGGAAGTACCTGGCTCTCAGGGGGGAAGTTTCAAGAGGTGCTGTTTTTGGCTTCCTAGTTTCCCTGGACTTAACATGAACACAGCCCTGTTATTACAGCTGCTTCCCCGCCAGAGTCCTTTCAAACTTTCAATGGATTGAAGACTCCCCCTCACTCCACCGAGAAGAGAAGCAATGTTTCAAAAGGTGAACTCCTCCTCTACGAAAACACCAGAAGACAGCGGGGAGATGGGCCTGCTGAATCTGCAGGGGAAAGTTGTTTAGGGTCATTGGTTGGCTCTTGTGAGCTGAGAGCACAGAGGAGACCTCAAGGATCCCGTGGTTGAAAGAGACGAGAACACCATTGCGCCCCAAAGCCCTGCTTGACCGGGAGCTGGATTTACCACAGAGAAGGGCAGCTTCTTTCCTTCAGCTGCCCAGAGCTGAGGTGTCAGTGGGACTTGTCCCTCCCAGCCCGGCTTGAACAAATATTGGGGAAGGATCATCACAGATAAGACTCCGACATCAGGCACCGCACAGTCAAGGGAGACTATTTCTTGGACTCACTTGGGTTGGACATTTTCTTCAGGCTGTGGAATGTCCCCTTCCCCTTTAGACCCCATGACCCCAAGCCAATTGCGAGTTATAAGTAAGCATTAGCTGTGACCAGCGTTCCCGGTAAGCCGAGCACTGGAGCCTCAGCTGATTAGCAGAGCACTCACAGCAGGCAGCATGTGTTTTTACAGGCAAGGCACATAACTTATTCTACCCCTGGATGAAATAGCTGGAGAGAACACTGGCTCTGAGCATTGGTTTGCAGCATCAGCTGTCAGTAACTTCCCATGAGACATCTAACCTTGTTCCTGGAGGAGGGAGATTTCCAAAGGCACCAATGGCAGGTAGGTGCTGCCCTCCTAGGGACGGTCAATTAGAGTTAGGCACCTCTCTGCCACTGGTGGCCTTGAAACTCTGGCTGAATTCCTTAGATATCCTACGCCGTCTCAGCTAAAATGTTCAAAAAGAGCTACTTACAGCTGGCCTCAGACTTCTACACCGCTGAGCAACCATGGAACTAGCTGGACGTCCAGCACTCTCAGAAAGACACAGGCAGCTACCCAAAGATGAACTTTAAGCGTTCCACGGCAGGATCCTGCGTTCAAAGACTTGGCCATAGGTACAAAAGGGCTTTTCGATTCAATGACATCTGAAAGACAGTGCTTGGAGGCTGGGTCATCACACAGGAAAGCATTTTTACTGGTGTTCTTTAAAAGACAAAAAAACCCAAACCAGTTAAGATCACATTCTCTTTTCTCATCACCACATTAGCAGTAAGAAAGCCTCCTTCCTCCCCAGCTCCCTTTGCTTCACCACCAGGACGTGGTCGAAACCACCTCTCACCACGGTGCATTCCAGGGTAGCGGACCGCTCCACTTCTCAGGGACTGTAGAATGACCTCAGACAATCAGCTCCTTCAGCCCTTGTGTTATCAGATCAAAGGTGAATTAATGACAAGCAAACTCCCTCCATGCTGCAACAGCAGGTGAGGTGCGGTCCACCGCTGGGCTATCTGTTGTGGTAAGGGTGTGAGTTGTAATGGCCTGTGATAGAATCTCTTCTAGCCTTAAACTCCGGCAAAGCTATGAAATAACGGTCCTAATGTCAGGGTGCAGGCAGGGTGTTTTCTCCAGCAGGAATCAAATGACAGGAGCCTCAGGGCTAACAGTCGACTTGAACCAAGGCTGCAGTTAAGCCTGTCTGTGGCAGTCAGTTGACAGGGAAGTGGTTGGATGGCAGATACAGCACTTTTCCCAAGTCTTTATCGTTAATGCACAGGCCTGTGCATGCCTTGCCCAGCAGAACATAATGTCCATACAGGGTCTGTCTCCACCAGTAGCTTGTCTCTGACAGTAGCCAATGCCAGAAGCATTTAAGGGAATGAACAGACGTGAGCAGTTCCTGGTAATCCGTCCCTGATCTCCAGGGTCACAGCTCCTGGCAGTCAGAGCATGGGGTTATATCCCAGAGCAGTAACTGGCCCATCCACCAGGAACTTATCTCATTCAAAAACCAGGTTTGCTTTTCGTCCCAGGGCAGGGAGTTCCACACGTTAACAGTGCATTTTGTGAGAGAGTTATGCAAGGCACTGCATACTTAAGCTGCCTATGCTGCCAGATGCTTTGCTGTGTGAGAGCTTGTCAGTGTATGAGAGAAACTGCATCAATTGTGGCAGGATGTGGTTTTCGTGTCAGTTAAATGTGGGGCGAGATTCCCCAGATGCCCAAAATAACCGTAGCTCTGCTGAGGTGGCTAAGCCGACACCAGTTTAGAGCAGCCTACCTAATTAAGAACACCAGGGGAAGGTGAGAGAAGTGGGTTTTATTTCAAGGCATTTGGACAAAACCAGTCCAAATGACAGGCACTGACCCTGCAGAAGCTTGAGGAGGTGATTATGTGACAGCAGCTGTGCATGGCCTTGCATGACTTTCCACTTAGATTGTGCAGGCAGGATTGGTTCCGCACGAGTATAATTTAACGTGCAATTACATTTCCCCCTCTGTCCCCAAACAGATTTCATTTATCTTTAACTACACCTAGCATGTGGTTGGTGCTTTGAAAGCACGCCACTAACGTCTCTTCTGTCCTTGTGGCTGGCACACTGTACTCCCCCAGAGTTTGAAGATTGTGTATCTATCTTTAGGGCTTCTGGTTTCCAGGGTCTGTTTTTAGTCATTTGTCTATGTACATGGCTTCAAAGCAGGATTTTTACAGCGTACTCTTGAATACAGTCACAGGAAAATTTTAGACGAGCCAGGTATGTCGCAAAATTATTTTCTAAATAGGATCTACAGTAAATAGAATCTCAGTGTAACAAACACCAGAATTACCAGCTGAACAGCCGGCCACATCCACCTCATTTGGAAACAGAGGGATGCAATCAGCTAAAAGCAGAGACCAAAAAGTAAATACAGTACACCACTGTTAAACATAAGTAACTACAAAAAAAAATAGAAGAGAGAAAGCAGCATTTTCTTTAGCATAGCACACTTTCAAAGCTGAATTAAGTCGCTATTCAGTTGTAAACTTTAGAAGAGAAAACCATAGCCTTTTGTTCGGCGTCACAGACAAACCTTCATTCCTGAGGTTTAAGGCTACACTGTCATTTTAGGTGTATAGAAATGACTTGGATGGTAGGTTAGCCTTTGTGTCCTTATTACTAAAACTCCTGATGTAGCATTTTGTACATTCATTCCCCAGCCTGCTTTCATGAAGTACTCTTTGAAACATTACCTTAAAGCTCCCTAAGGAACTTTTCCTGTGCATTGAGCAGGGTCTACACAGATCAGCCAAATGTGAGCTTTAGAAATCACACCTCCCCAGCCTGCATTTCTGCTCTATGATGCTAACCCTTTAGATACAAGATCAGAAGCAGGACCATTGCCTGTGTAAACAAACTGCCCTGGTAAAGGGGTGAAGTTGACACAAAAAGTGTTTGTGTGCAGTTTGTTGGATAAACACTGATTTCAGTTTTTCTTGTTACTAAGGGCATTTTTTCTTGCGTTACCAAAATACTGCAGAAAACTGAAAGCCACGTCCCTCCTCTTAGGGTATGCCTAGGCTACATGGAAGATCGACCTGCTCAGAGATCAATCTTCTGGAGTTTGATTTTGCATGCCTGGTAGAGACATGCAAAAATCGAACTATCTGGGGCTGGCAGTCAACCCCTGTACTCCTCGCTATCATAAGGCGTGAGGGAGGTGAAGAGGAGAGTTTCTCCCATGGACCTTCCTCTGTGAAGATGGCCAGGTAAGTCAATTGCAAGTAAGTTAATTCTAGCTACACGATTGCTGCCTAGTGTAGGCCAGGCCTATGTCTCATACCGGCTTGGCTCTTGGTCAGGGTTTCCAAAGGGACACAGCAAAAAAGCAAGATCCCCACCTGCATCTCACGCAGACTTGTGGCCAAAAGCAAGCAGCAGGTATTAACCCTGCAGGGAATTTGAGAGGTCTCAGTGAAGGAGGACGTGCTCTGAGAGGCCACATGTGCCTTTTCAGCCTCCTAAGGGAATCACTAAAAGCCAAGTGTTTGGTGCCAAGGGTTAGAACTTAAGGGGAACAGCCGGGATGGCAAGTCCCTTTGCATTGCAAAAGGGAGGGGACAGGTAGGAGACTGCTTAGGCAGGGGGAGTAAGACCTTCTTATACCTAGAGGGAAAGTTGCTGGGGTTTCTAGCCAAAAAATGGAGCAGCAGTCCCAACCCGGAGTTTCCTGTGCTCTCTGCTCCGCAGGGGAATGGGAAAGGCAACCACACCCCTGCCTTTGGTACCCAGGGCTGCTACACCATCCAGAGGTCTGGCGCTGGCATCTCTCAGGTGTCTGACATCTACCGAAGCCTGAGTGCTAGGCCTAACGTTTAGCAGATTTGAACTGGCTCCAAGTGAGCAGCCAGGAGAGTTCAACAGGAACTTGGACAGAGGGGCCAGGGACGAGAAAGCTAATGGGGTAGACTGTGCAGCCCAATGGATCAGGTGCAGGACGAGGAGGCTGGAGAACCAGGCTCTGTTGCTGACTCAGAGCTGACGTGGGTCGTAGGGGGCCAGTCACTTCCCCTAGGTATTCCCAGCCACGTAACTCCTTTGGAAAAAGACTAGAGATCTGTGGAGTGGGAGCCATGTAAGAGCTACGTGTGGTTTTGTGGGAGGTGGACAAATGCCACAGTGATGGGCACCTTTACCAAAGTCTAAATTGCTGGGGGAAGAGGAGGAAAGGAGAAATAAATAAATCGGAGTAACAAACATGGAAAGAATGAGGAACTGGCCGAGACGCAACAGGAAAAAAGATGAGTGAAGCCAATTACAGGGCAAAGGATGAAAGCAAGACTCGGGAGAGAGGCATTTTAAGCTGCTCTGTGGAAAGCCTAGTGCCCAAGAGACAGTAGCAGGTGGCTTCTTAGAGATGTGCGTGGGCTACAATAGTTTCTATGCAGATACACTCATGGTTCAGGCCATAAGCTAAGCATCAGCATAGATTTGGAAGAAACCTCCCCCATGGGAAAGCTAGTCCATGGTCACCCCCTCTGGAGGAACTAGCAGTGACTACCGTTGGAGACAGGGGTCTACACTAGATGGACCAGTGGTCCCCATGCTGGGTGGTTATGTTCCTGTGGAAGTACACACTGGTGTGTGTCAGGTTTTGAGGAGGGGACAATACAGGCTAGTTCTGTTTGGCATTTTCCATTGTTGATACCCTGCAGACCTCCGAGGTGGTTTCTTTTTACATTCATGGATGAGTGAAGTGGGATTAAATTCACTGGCTTTGATGCATGTTTAAGGATTTCTCGGAACAGTTTACCAGCGACAAGGTCTATTAAAACAGCTGCAGTTCACAACAACATTTTGGCATAAGGGTTTTCTTCAGTGCTGTCTTGCAATTTCCTGCATTACAGGAGAATTACCGGGCGTTTCAGGGGAAGAAGCTAACAGTTCTCTTTTTGTGTCACAGACTTGACTTTCTGACACAGTTTGAATAAAGAGGGAACCCCCCAGGAAATTCCCCTGCAAAGCTGGGTGCCACATAGCAGAATGGTCAGAAGGTTCAGGGTGGTGAGACGGCTGATGACAATGTTTAGCTTCTTGTGTTTGCTCAGGTAGTAGATGTTGCTGATCATGAGGTGGAGTTTGGCTGGCTTGAGACCACTGTTGGATGCACTTTCCTCATTTCCGTTCTTTGCATGCTGTCTCCATCTCCACAGATGACACAACACCACATGACAGTGTCTGTCAGCCCCATCTTTTCCTTTGGGAATCCCCTTTTCTTTTGATCTTTTGTAACCACGCTATCCTGGAAGGTTAAAGCCTCACATCTGCCAGCCACACAGGCTACTTCTCAATGCCTCTAAAACTTAATCATGGCTTATACAACTCTGGGCTTTGTCACAGAGACCTACATGGGGAGGGATTTCCTAGGATGGAACACTGCAGAAAGGGCTTGAGAGGTCGTAGTGGATCACAAGCTAAATATGAGTCAACAGTGTGATGCTGTTGCAAAAAAACCAAACATGATTCTGGGATGTATTAAAGGGAGTGCTGTAAGCAAGGCATGAGAAGTAATTCGTCTGCTCGACACTGTGCTGATTAGGTTTCAGCTGGAATACTGTGTCCAGTTCGAAGCGTCACGTTTCAGGAAAGATGTGGAGAAACTGGAGAAGGTCCAGAGAAGAGCAACAAAATGATTAACGGTCTCGAGAATATGACCTAAGAGAGATGATTAAAAGAATGAGGTTTGTTTAGTTTGGAAAAGAGAAGGCTGCAAGGGGACATGATAGCAGCTTTCAAGTACATAAAAGGGTGTTAAAGGAGGAGGCAGGAAAAATTATGCTCTTTAGCCACTGATAGGACAAGGAAGCAATGGGCTTAAATTGCAGCAAGGGAGGTTTAGGTTGTACACTAAGAAAAATTTCTTAACTGTCAGGGTGGCTAAACCCTGGAATAAATTGCGTAGGGAGGTTGTAGGTCTCCGTCACTGGAGATATTTAAAAGCAGGTTAGATAAATAGCTAACATGGATCATATTGATGGTGGTTGTCTGGACTTGATGACCTCCTGGTCCCTTCCAGCTCTAATATTCTATATTTAGCCCACAGGAGGTGCTGTAAGATCAGGGCACATAATACTGATGTTGTGTGGGCAGGTCGTCAGCTTCCTGTGTACCACTGCCCTGGGTCTCTGCTCAGCCATCTTTAAAGTGAACTGGTCCTTATAACAATTACTCAGCAGGAGTAAAGGAGACTTTTCCCCAGAATCATAAAGCACTCTACAGTGGCAGCTCTATATGGAGGAGCAGAGCTGCAGAGACTTGACAAACCAGCATTACGGAGAGGAGCCATTGACAAAAATAAAATCACTTTCTGTGATAGGCATTTGTTTTCATGGGTCACTTGCCAGGAGGGGTTCATGAATTTGTCTCTTCATTATCACAGCTGGAATTGGGGGAATTGGGATTGAGCTAGGTCCCCTTATTTTTTTTTTAATCTTAATGCCAAGTCTGAACGTAGCCTTGAAAGCATGACCCATCTTCATTAACACTAATCACTAGAAACAGACGTCAAGAAAAGCTGTCTGCTAGGGTTAAAAGTTCAACCACAGTTTCTCCCTTCAGCCTGCGCCTTTACTCCTTGTCGCCTGGCCTTTGCAGCTCCCGAAAACCACAGGTGTAGGGCCAGAGAGGTTGTTTGGGGAAGAAAAAGTCCCACCTTGCGATGGTGCATCTGGGCTGCCACTTGTGAGCCTGGTAATGGAAGCTTTAGGACATCCTATTTCAAGTCAGCTCCAAGCCCCCAAGCTTGTGTATTGATGGAAGAGATGTCTGCGGAGCTACAGTGTGTGTTGCAGGGGAGGAAGGATATTGGAGAGCTACAAATGGTATTTGGGACTGGGACTACTGAGTTCACACAGTGCTGCTGCCAAAGTGCACCTGACATTGTGCCTGTGGCCCCAGAAGCTCAGGTCGTGTTGAGTTTGTAGATGAGACCTGGTCTACAAGGAGATAGGCCAATGTAACACAGCCAACGGGATGAAAAAAAATCCCACCCACACTTGTGAGTGACCTTGACATGCCAAGCCAACCCCTGCTGTGGATGCAGCATCTATGTCAACAGAAGAATGCTCCCATCTGGGAAGCGGTGTAAAACCCTCCATTAGTGTTGGCGTGTCTACACTAGAGCATTATACTGGTGTGCACAGCAATGCAGCTGTTCTGTTACAGCCCTGGTACTGCCGATGTATTTTTCTGCTGAGACTCCCATTATAATTCTTTTAAGGCCATTGAGCTTGATCCAGTTTAGCAATGGGAACAGGATCGGAGGAAGAGTTGAACTGGGGCCATGTCTCCCACGGCGCTGAGTGGGATGTCAAGACACAGGGCCTCGTGTACCCAGCTAATCAGTCATTGTCAATGCTTACTGACTAGGGTATTTTTTTTTGCAGAATATGGCCCCAAGAAGAATGGAGGAGCTAGGGGTGGGACCTTCCCTGGAGCAATCCTACATCTACAAGGTGGTTCTGCTGGGGAGCACCGCCATGGGGAAGTCAAGCCTCGCCTTCTGCTGTGTGACAAATGACTTCCGGGAATCCATGCCTACAGTGGGATGTGCAGGGATAGACTGGTGCTTTGGCACGATATGAAGGGCTAGACGGGTGCGCCTCTTACAGCCGGGGGAAGCAGGAGGGTCTCTGCAGTGGCAGCGCGAAGTTTGGCTTTGCTATCAGGCCCAGCAAAGAGGCTGTAGGCTGGCACTCGGTTTGCGGTTTGCGGCTTGAGGCTGCAGCTGCAACTCTGTCCTTGGGAGCCCTGGTTTAGTAGTGGTGCCGTGGTGGAATGTGAAGTAACAGAACCACCCCCGGTTGCCACCAGTCATGGCAGGATTACTGTGGTGCCTGTCTCACGATTGCCAGCTGTGTAACAAGGAGGAGTCTGGTTAAGACGGCACCAGCGAAGGTGGCCCCCTTAAAAGTGGACCCTTTTCTGTTGCTGATCGCTAGGCACCTGCTTCAGAAGCCCTTCTGAAGAAATCAGGCCCATGCCGTGGTTGGCCATGGAAAAGCACCCTTTGAGTTCAGTAGCAGGGACTAGGTTACCTGGAAGACACATTTCTCCACCGGGGTAGAGTGAAGACACTGGGGAGCCAGAATAATGGAAGAGGTCAGGGTCCTGCATGTCTTTGAACCCCAGGACTGTTTGTGTATTAGGCAAAATGCAGCACCCGCTACACTGCGGCCACAGGGACCAGGAAATCATGGCCAGGGAAAAAGGGAACAGCAGCACAGCTGTGGTCACTGTGGCGTCGGCTCAACATCTAGTGGTTAACTTCAGGTAGCGCAGCATTTAAACAAGGCTGCAAGGGTTGTGATTACAATACCTGCCCTGACCCCTACCAATGAACTTCATCAGGGCTGGCGGATCATCAAGATTAGTAGCTTTAACAAGTTTTGCTTTTGTAGCTGTTTAGTTGGAGGAAACGTGGTGGAAGGATGGGAAAGAGCAGATGTGTATTCCATCAATATTACAAAAGGTTCATTTTGGTAGGTGTCTAGTGTTGGAACTGCATGTAGCAGAACTGAGCAAATAACAGTGGATTTTCGTTTTGGTTTCTTGATGTTGATGGGCAGTTTTAAAAGCCCAGTTCAAGTCCAGCAATAATTTTTTGAAAGATGATGCGGACTCAGAGAAATTTCATTCTGGGTCAAATAAAACATTTGTTTCAGTTCTGAGCATGTTAAACTTTCAAAAATTCCTTGGGTTTTGTTTGAAAACACCTTAACTCCTAACTAACCAAAACCTGAAATTTTGGTATTTTGAAGGTTTGGTTTTTGAGGTTTGGGCTGGTGTGGTGTGTTTTTTTCAACCAGTTCAGGCTCATGGTAGTTTCACTAAAGTAGAGGAAGTAATATTTTATTTTGGGCCAACTTCTGCTGGTGGGGGGTGGGTAGAACAAGCTTTCAAGTGACACAGGTATAGGAAAGGACTCAGTGTTGACAACTAAATACCCTGTTTCCTGACCAGATCTTGACAACTTCTGTGACACTCAAAAGCCTATCCTCTTCATCACCAGAAATTAGTCCAATAAATATCACTTCACCTTCTTCTCTCTCCAATGCCCTGGGACCAACTTGGCTATATTAACTCTGCAACGATGGGCTCACAAAACTTTGTGGCGTCATTAAATCTGCAGCTATATTTTCTTGGCGGAGGTAGGGGGGAGCTTTGGCTGAACCTCACTTATTCTAGAGTGAGTGGATTTCCATTTAAAACCACATGGAACTGATGGCGAGGAGGTGCTTTGAGCAGATCTGCCTAATGGGCAGAGCCTGTAGGAAATCTGGGATTAAAGCTGCTTGATGTGATCTGTTGGAGGACTTCTTGTGCATCTGAGAAAATCCAGGAAGCAGACTTGTTAAGGACCCTGTCACAAACAGGGCAGAAGAGAACGTTCTGCAGCAGTTGAGGGGTTGCTAAATGGTAAAGTCTCCCTAGGTTAGTCAGACCTGAAAACTCAGTTGAAATGCTCCCCAAATCCCCAGCAACATCATAGCGTTCCAACCCCAGGAGCCAGCGCGTCTGGAGGGAGAACTCTTGCAGCCTGGTATTCAGAGCGACGTCTTCCCCAATGTAGGGAGTGAGGAGAGAGAAGGTAATTGCACTCAGCCGCCTGCCCGGCTCCCCGGCTCCCCGCTCCGCCCTTATCTCTGTTCAAGCTGGTCAGGAATTCTTTGCCCACGTATAGCTATTGGAAAACGTGGGTGAGGCAAAACAGAAAGGTGTGTTTTGGCTTAAACTCCCCTCAGGACGGCTGTTCTGCTCCAGGCTGGTGTTCTGCTGGGACAACCTCCCACCTCCACCCAGCCTAACCAGTCCCCTGTGGGTAGGGCGGTTGCCAGGGGTCGGGGGACACACATGTCACAGGCTGCCATTACAGCTTGTTCCAGACCCAATGTGTCTCTCCAGCAGCTGGCTTATCTGACTGGCACGATGTTGGCTTAGCCTGGCTGTGAGCAGCCACATTGCAAATCCCTCCCCAGGTGACTGTCTCTGCCCCGGTTCTGCTTCCTTCCGTCTGCTGCCAGCAGCTGAGCCCCCTCTGATTCTTCCCCAGGGGATTGTGGGAGGAAACCCTCTCTCCTTCTGGGCCTGGAGGGGAACTGTGGGAAGGCATTGGTGGAGGAGGATCAGCCCTTGAGTGACTTCACTGCCAGCTGGGCGGGGTGTGTGGGAATGAGGGCACTGAAGACCTACCCATGTTTAGTAGCATGGACGAAGCCCAGCAATGGTTCGTTATTCTGTGCGACTCTTCTCGGGCGTGACAAATGACCCCTCGCACAACTGTGTCGCATTTAGATGGTGAGTTTGTTGGCAGTCTACCAGCACGCAGGTCAGTAACGTCACTGAGAAAGGTTTGTAACCACTCTGTAGGTGAACTCACAGCTATCCTCCAGGCCTTGGCGTCGGGGACCAGAGGTGCTGGAATTAGAGGTGCCGCTCTTTGGGCAGGGGCTGGGAGCAGGTGTCCCGCTGGGAGAGCCACCCAGCCTTCCAGCCCTTGGTGAGCCGGGGGGAAACTAAGAGCTTGGCTGCATGAGCAGGGTGCAGGGTAAGCACACAGCACACACACACGAACACTACTACAGGCCCCCTACAGTGCCTGGAGTGTTCCCTAACATGCACCACGCAGGCCTGGTTGCGCCCGACACAGGCTAACGTTCCACGTGGAAGGGTTCTAAGCATGGTGGTGCCCTTGTGCCTGGTGAGTGAGACAGGGCAAGTCGTGGGGGGGTGGGTACGAGGCCTGAAGGCAGTTCGCACAGATGGAAAAAGTACCCAACAGAATTACTTGAGTAAAAGCATAAGTACTTCTACTTCAGTTACACATACCAGTTTGTACTTTTACTCAAGTAGTTTTCCAGGAGGAGACTGATTTTACTAAATTACCTTCCCTCCCCGCAGCAGTGCTTTTACTCAAGTAACTTTCAGGGTACTTCTTCCACCTCTGGCAGTTTGCAGCATCCAGCTTATGGGGTGGTTTCTGGGCCACCTTTGTGAATAGCTGAAGATTTGCAGATGCTCCCTTCCTACTTCTCAGCCACTGCTTGGACAGGGCCAGTGGAGGCATTCTTGCTACCTAGCGCGTGGGTCTGCTCCAAGCTCAGTGATCTTCTCTAGGTTGGCACCATGCAGACCCTGTCCACACTGGGCAGGCCTCGGCTCTAACTGCAGTGACTAATCATGAAGTCAGGAGCTGTGGTTCTACCTGTAAACCTGTCTTCTTTCCATCACCTTACCAGAAGGGTTACGGAGGGAGGTTCAGATGGGATCACAGTGCAGAACAAGCCCGCGTCTACTTTGACGGAACTCTGCTTTTGCGCCCCATCTCCCAGGAGGCAGACGAGTTTGCAAAGAGCAAAGGCTCAATGCACTTGGAAACGTCAGCAAAATCCAACCACCAGGCGACCGAGGTTTTTGTGGCTATAGGCGAGTTCCAAGTGAAAAGCGGCTGTACAGGCCAACAGCATGATGGATGTGGAGGTCTCTGCCTGCCAAGCCATAACTCACTGCTGCTGGTCTCCTCCCAGCTGCTCCAGGGAAGTTAGGGTGCAGACACTTGACCTGAAGAGGTCCAGAAACTGCAGAGTGTGCATCGGCGGGAGGGCGGGAATTGTGTGGAGACCCACCTCCAGAGCCCTGCCTGGAAAGGTACCCACTGCTGTCCCACTAGGACGATTTGAGGACTGGTACTGACCCTAAGGTGAATTGAGTTTGAGACCCCGGGTCTAGCACAAGAGGGTACATCAGCAACAGGTTCCACCTGCAAAATGTCACCTATCAATAATGAGCATTTACTTCCCAGTGGTGCTACATGACACAGGTACCATGAAATCTGTAGATGTTTTAGGGCAAGGAACGAAGAGGGGAAATGGCTGAGTCCTGAGGGAGGGGCCGTGTTCAAGAGCAAAGGCACCTGAGGGAAATTGTGAATGAATATTTGTTAAAACAGGAAGTGCCGAAGTCCTAGGCAAAGAGATATATTGACCTCAAAGCTAAAAAACAACTTAAACCACTCAGCATTTATGAATAAAAACAGTCATAAAAACATATCAGACCAAAGGTCCATCTAGCCCAGTATCTTGCCTTCTGACAACGGCCAATGCCAGATGCCCCACAGAGCGTGAATAGAACAAACAATCATCAAGTGATCCCTCCGTGTCACTTATATCTAGATATTTAAAATATTAATAAGAGGAAGATCCCATAATTCAGCCAAATAGCTTTTTAGTGAAGAAAAGAGTTGGCTCTCTCCCTCTTTCACCTCTCTTTGTTGCAGGTCAGTCCTTGGGATGAAATTTCAAACAGCCCTAGGACTGCTCTACATTTCACCAACAGGAATAGTCATCTATGGACTATTCTGCTGGTTGGGGGATGGTGTTGGCCACACCTCCGGCCCACTGCTGATGAGAGGGAGGGACACAGCAGGGAAACCCCTATCTGCCCCATCAGCAGCTGGAAAGTTGTCCTAACAAAGCCAGAGCAGGGTCTGAGGAGGTAGAACAAAGCATTACACTAGCTGAGTGGAGGAGGACGGAGAAGTTCTTATGCTGAGTTTCTTCACAGCTCATGAATTAGTGAAACTGGAAGAAGAGAAGGAACCAGCCCTTCAGCCTCAGGCCTGGAGGAAGGAGTCATGCATGGATCTGTGCGAGCCAAGTCATTCCACTAAGAAGTGCTTCAGGAGCTAAGGGAAGCGACAGCCTGACCCACCCTACAGCGGGTTTTTATTTGGGGGGAGGATGGAATGGCAACCGTAATCATTGTAACAAGTGTGGTGTCAAAGGCGCAGCTTGTGAGTGGGACTGCGATTATAGGTTGGTTTTTTTTTTTTTGTTTTTTTTTTTTTAAAAAGTTGTTGGCGTTTGACCGAAGAATTCTATGAGGAGAGATTGCTGCGTGCCGGGAACCTGTAATGCAAAGCATGAGAGCGGTTTTCAGGTATCTAAAAGGGTGTCATAAGGAGGAGGGAGAAAACTTGTTCTTCTTGGGCTCTGAGGATAGAGCAAGAAGCAATGGGCTTAAACTGCAGTAAAGGAGGTGTAGGCTGGACATTAGGAAAAAGTTCCTAACTGTCAGGGTGGTCAAACACTAGAATAAATTGGCAAGGGAGGTTGTGGAAGCTCCATCTCTGGAGGTATTTAAGAACAGGTTAGATACATGTCTATCGGGGATGGTCTAGACAGTACCTGGTCCTGCCATGAGGGCCGGGGGCTGGACACAATGACCTCTCAAGGTCCCTTCCAGTCCCAGCATTCTATGATTCTATTCCTCTAGATTGTGTTGATTCAGTTTTATTGTAGAAAAATTGTTCTAAAAGGTCTTCAAGAATAAAGGCAGCAAAAAGGAGCACTCTCTCTTCCCTCCACTTCCCCGCACCTTTACAAGTTCTACTTAAAAAAACCACCTTATAGAGGCTATTGAATGTTAAGGTCATTCAGCCATGAAATGTAAGACATGGACTCTCCAGAACATGCAGATCCCATTTTTTATTGTGGTAGGAATACTGATTTTGTCATGAGGCTTGTGGTTGCGGGGGCCTTTCTAAAAGGCCCAGCTGAAGGGCTCAAGTCACCCTTTGAGAAACTTTAAAAGCCAAAACACTTTCTGGCCCTCATGGGGATTCTCTGTTGGCAAGCAGGCAGGTGAGCCAGCGGGAAGAGAATAGAATCATTCTGAATTGAATTAGTTACCTGCTTTGTATATTGTCTGGCAGGGGCAGACACACCAACATGTTTAATGTGGAGCAGGCTTAATGAATTGAGTAAATGCTCAGGCCACAACATGACCTGGGCATACAGACATGCAAGTAGACAGGAAATTTAATTTTGGGTTTGATGTGGAACGTCTCAGGCTGGCTGATGTGTCCCCCCTATACACTGTAACTTCTAAACAGAATCCCAGGGAAGTACTATTTTTGGTTGTTTTGTGACACTTAACAGCCAAGTATGCTTTGTCACTTCCTTAGTCTCTTTTGTTTTCCTAATAAATCACTGCCCCTGGCTTTTTTTTTTTTTTTTTTTTTTTTTTTTTTTTTTTTTTTAAGGCAATGCTTTGATCCCTGTGTCCTAGAGGAGGGTCTCTGTACATTCAGGCCTAAGACTGAAAGGTCAGTTATCAGCTTGGACACCATTTCCACCTCTTTGTTTCCAAACTCTCTCCTAAGGAAGGGAGAAGAGCTCGGGGTTACCCGTCCCCAGTGGGTTTTCTCGGGAGGGTTTTCTCACTTGAGTGGTGGCAGCTACCTCCCAGGGTCAGGGAATCGGTGACTTTGGGAAGCTTTTGAGCAGAAGCCTATAGAGGAGAGGTGTTTGTAAGGCTTCTGTGGGCCCCCACCTTCTGCCTGTGAAGTGTCAGCGTGGGGATCAGCCCTAACACCCTGAGGAGCCGGGGATGTTGATGTCGAGGGCTAGGCAAGCTGCTCTTTTCCCCTCATGCCTGGATGGCATGTTAGCTCCCACCCCACAGCAGCGGGCTTTGCTGTGAAGGCACATTTAGATGCATGGGGCAGTTCCAGAGTCATTGGTTCTGGCCAGCTGCTGGCTTAGACCAGGTCTATGCCAGGGCCAGGGACACATGCCCTGTGTAACACTCCAGTGCATTCACCACGCCTAGTGTGCCAGAACACAGCAGTGCACTGTCACTCGTGCAGTTTGTTTCCTCTGTGGGGAGGCAGGGCTGGACTAATCCACACTGACAAAGCGCTCCAAGGGCAGGCCAGACTCCATGCAGCCATCGCCCCGTTGGTTACTCTCCGGTCCCATTTTCCACCCTCTTCCCAGCAGCTAGCAGAGTCAGGGTGGGACCCCTGGAGCTGAAGACATGGACCTGTCATATGTCTGTACCTCGATCTGGCTCAGGGAATTGAGACAGTCTTCCCTCTGGCACAGCTCTCCCAGGCAAACTCCCACATGAGCCACAAAATAAAGGGATTAACGGGGTTTACCTGAAAGGCCCCTCAGGAGGCTGGCCGGCTTCCAGCAGGAGCAGCTCCCTGGCTGGGCCCTAGGATCTTCAGAGAAGAGGTTTTTTTTCCAGGAGGGCCTCTTCCTGATTAAATACCTGCCCTGCAGCACCCAGGTGGAAGCTGGCTGCCTCTAATTGGCAGGCTGAACAGGTTCCCTGGGGCCTGGGTCCTTTTGCAGAAAATGGGCCCCTATCCCACTGATTGAGTGTGAAGCACATTCGCCTCACCATGGACACACCCAGAAGCCGCCTCAGACCCTGGGCTGTCCTTCAGTTTGCATAATGCCCCACAGCCTCACTTATGGAAGTAGCACGGAGAAAGGAGAATCCGGCTTCTAATCAGCCCCATGTAATTAGGGTTACCATATTTGAACGTTCCAGAAAAGAGGACCCCCCCCCCAAGACAGAGTGTATCTGTCTCAGTAGCTATTAATACAATATAGCTACTGAGACAGATACACTCCCTTTCAGGAGGGAGTGGTCCTCTTTTCTGAATGATCAAATATGGTAACCCCAATGAGTCAATGCAATTGCATGGGATGCAGCTGAGCTGAAGGAGGCCTGCAGTCCTTGCCTTTCCGGAGCATCTGTTTGCCTGCAGCTTGCATGGTGGGGATCTCCATGTCCTTAGGAACTGAGGACTGTGGGGCAGATATCAGTTCCAAAGGTGCCTCCCCGCATGCCTTGTTCACCTGGAGGATGGAGCAGCTTGATTCTTTGTTACTTTTCGCTATCCTATGGGAGGTTTGAAAGACACCAGCACAGGGTGCGTTCTCTTAACAGGGTGTGTGCAGACAGAATCCCAGCCCTGTGGCCAAAGGGTGCAATTACCGAATCCTACCCAACCAGCAACAGCTGTAAACCCAGCTCCATGATAGCCTCCCATGGTCTCTTTGCAGTCCTTTAGTCCTGATTCTGGGCTAGCTGCTGTGTATCGTCCCCCCTGCCGAATGCAGCATGCGGCGTGCACCCCGTTTCTGCCGTACGTAGACACGCCGGTCTGCCAAGTTGTGTTGATTGACACCAGCAGAGGAACTGGCCTACACCAGAGTGTTCTTCAGGCAGCATAGCCTGACTGTCAGTGTGGGCTGTACCTGGGCCAGAGAGAACAAGAGGGCAGGGCCCGGGCCAGCCAGCTCAGTGCCTTGCTGCAGAAGTGCTTTGATTAAAAATGAAGCAGCAACAACTTCCAGGGCAGTTTGGTGTAAGCAAGAGGTGACGCCTACCTGGATTTATAGATTTTAAAGCCAGAAGGGCCCTACGTAGTCTGGCCTAACAGGCAAACCCGTCGCAGAGCCACCTGGGTGACCACAGAGAGTGACTAACAGAGGTAGGAAGTGGAGAAGCCAGCTCAGGCCTCTCAGCAGGGCAGCAAGAGTTTGCTGCCCTAGGAGGAGGGTGGGGCTGTGCAGGTGCACCATGGCCAGACACCTGCCACCCAGACTGATGCAAAGCCAGCTGCAAAGATCACCTTGGTTTGCCAGTGCATTACTCCTGCTGGCCAGACATGCTTGTCAGGGAAGTAGGACCCGTTCCCACACTACCTGTTTGCAGCTGGAGTCAGAGTCCGACTAAAAAGTTGGCTACTTTGCCCAGTGATGCCATCAAAACACTTTATTGCGTGGACAAGAAATTGTGCAGGAAAAAAGAAGCAATCTCAGGGGCCAGCAGTGCTACTTGGTTCTGAAGATCTGACTCCCGGGAGAATTAAGACAAGTCTGATTCACTTACGGCCACAGCAGACACATGCAGGGCTAGGGGGTTTTTCAATTTTTTTATTGTTTTGATTTGTATAAAAGAGCCCACATTCCATGAAGATCGTTAACACAGGAATTTGTACGTCTTGCCCACAGCCATTTCCAGGGGCAAACCATTTTAGACAGAGCAAAAGCCGAAATGGGGACAAGTGGGGGACAGGGGGAAAGAAAAAAGGCAAATGAAAGAGGGAACATGTTTGAAAATATATGGGAGTTATCATCAGCTCTTTGGTTTCTATCATTTATAGCCACAAAGATACATTGAAATGAGACCAGACATTCTCATTTGCCTAGAGGAGAGGCTGGGCTGTACAAGGAGGAAGGGAGAAGGGTCTTTTATTATCGTTATGAAAATTCATCCCCACTCTTCACGATTTCATTCATCTTGAATGGATTCGCTGCTGGCTTCTAGAGGGAGACAAGCTTGCCTGAGTCCATGGCCTGACTTCCGGGAGCTCACCACGACAGCCCTCCTCCGGCCAAAGCGTCCCACGGGTCTGATCCCACGGCCTGTGTACCAGGAAGGGTCAATATCGGGGTCTGGAAGGCAGAGGCCAAGCAGGGTTTAGCATGAGGGGCTGAGGGATCCGCTTCCTGAGCAGGTGCCAGCCATGTTTCTTGGGATTATGAACCAGGGACTCCTGGAGCTAGAAGGATGAGCTGCTTCAACCTGACAGAGCTATAGCTCTGCAGCTGGGGGCTGCGATAGCACATATCCTTTAAGGCTCAGCCCCAGACCTGCAGCACAAACTCCCAGGGGTTGCACCCACCTTGTCACTGCCCGTGGTGGGGCCTTAGCTCATTTTAAAATGACCATGAACTTGTGTGAGAACAATGAAAGTGGGAAGCGGGGTAGCCTAGTAGAGGAGGGACTGGAACGAAACCTAGAAATAAAAGGACTCAGAAAACTCAGGCAAGTGCATGGGGCGGCCCTGTAAAGGGAGTGACCTGTAATGTTGCACATTGACCAGCAGAGGGCACTACTACACAACCCTGCATCCAAAGTAAGGCCTTTCCCTCAATGTGTCTGCATTTGAACTCCTCCAGGTGTAGGGGGCCAGGCTGGGATGGTCCTTACGTGTGCCAGGGCTGTGTACATGTGTAACCCACATACCTAACACAAGAACGGCCATACTGGGTCAGACCAAAGGTCCATCCAGCCCAGTGTCCACTCTGCTAACAGTGGCTGATACCAGGTGCCCCAGAACGAGTGGACCAAACGGTTAACGATCTCTCTCCTACCATCCATCTCCTTATAAAGGGAGGCCAGGGACACCATTCCTTACCCATGCTGGCTAATAGCTAGTAATGGACCTGACCTCCAGGAGGAATTTATCTAGCTCTTTTCTGAACCCTGTTACAGCCCTACTTGGCACTGCCTCCTCTGGCCCCCTCAAGGGCTGAACTCACAACCCGGGGTTTAGCAGGCCAATGCTCAAACCACTGTGAAGAACTCCCTTTTATTTGTTTTAAGCCTGCTGCCCATTAATGTCATTTGGCGTCCCCTAGTTCTTGTATTATGGGAACAAATAAATAATTTTTCCTTGTTCACTTTCTCCGCACCCCTCATAATTTCACAGACCTCTATCATATCCCCCTTAGTTTCTTTAATCTCTCTTCATATGGGACCTGTCCCAAACCTCTTATAGTTTTTTTTTTTTTGCCTTTTTCTAATGCCAATACATCTTTTTTGAGATGCGGAGACCACATCTGTATGCAGTACTCAGGATGTGGGCATATCCTGGATTTATATAGAGGCAATAAGATGGTCTCCATCGTACTTTCTATCCCCTTTTTTTATCTAGGAGTGTGGTTCACTGTTCCATGAATGAATTAGTCCTGAACCTGCAATCTCTAGAGCCTTCTACTGTGTGAGCTAAAAGCCAGATGGCTCTCAGCTCAGCGTGTAGAGGAGATGTGTTCTTAGTGCCACAACATGGCATGGTAAGCCACCCCTAGGTCTGTGGTTTACATCTGCATCAACTGATGGTCCGGCCTGGCTGCTGCAGTTGCTGGGACTTACTCCGGATTTCCATGGATCGCTCCCGGATTCGGCAGTCGGCTTCGGGCAGGACCAGACAGAGGAGCAGCAGGTACATGAAGCAGGCAGCTAGCAGTTTCATTCCCTTCAGTGCTCTCAAAGCTGGTGGCTGGTGCCGGAATTCAGCCAGGAGTGACCCAGCCTGCAGAAACAGAGATCGGCAGAGTAGATCAGGCTGGTGTGAGTGAATCAATCCTCTTCCGCGAGACAGACCCACCAAACAACAGGCATTACAGCTGCCCTGGGAACTGGGGGAGGGGGTCTTGTCCACGGGAAATGCCAACATTTTGATACTGGCTTTTTTCCGCCCCCAGATGGACTGAAAAGCTGAAATTTCAAAACTTCTTGTAAAGTCAAATTTCTCCATTTAAAAAGAAATCTGGAACCATCAAAATGCTTCATTTAGCTAATGTCAGAACCGTGCCATATATACTACCCACTTCCCAATATTAGATATACACATATTACAATTCATGTTTTAATAGAGAGTGTTGAAACAACATGAATCAACCTGAGAGAAAAGTGTGTCATTTGACTTTACTGGGAAAAAAATATAAACACTTCAACATTATCAAAATGAAACGTGCAAGGCTGACAGACCCAGGTCACCAGCAGGACGGCCTGAACTTGTGACCTTAGGAACTAAAGCCACATGCTCTAATCACAAGAGGTAAAGCACAGCTGGCTTTCACTCTCCCTTGTCTGGTCTCACTGTAGCTAGGGCTACACAAGAAAGTCCAAACTATCCCTTTTGAATTGTCTACATCAAAATTGTTCTCAGAGTTAACAGACGCCCACAAAACGGCTGAACTTGGATTAAACTACATTCTCCAATGGAAAAAGAACGGTTCCCTTGGGAATGGTCTGACCCACGCTGGCAGGAATGGATGCACGATCAGACGCGCCCACCTCACTGTCGTCATTGAAAAGCCATGAGTCAGGTTCCCCCCAACTCATGAGACTGGCTTGAAAATCCTGATTTAACTGAATTTTTTTATTTGCTGCCTGGTTTCTGAGGCATTACGCTGCGCTTGGGTGACATTTTCAAGTGCTTATCCTCAGCCGCTGGGTGGGTGGGTGGATGGGGAACCTATTGCAAGACTCATGCTGAAAAAACCCCTTAAACTGGCAAGTATCAGAGGGGGAGCCGTGTTAGTCCGGATCTGTAACAGCAACGAAGGGCCCTGTGGCACCTTACAGACTAACAGAAAAGTTTTGAGCATGAGCTTTTGTGAACACAGACTCACTTCATCAGATCCTGGTCTTGGAAATCTGCAGGGAATTATGCCCGGAGTCCTAGGAACTGGGGGAGGTTAACAGGGTCATGCCTTGAGCCCTCTGGACTGGGTGAAGGCGTGTGGACGGGAGTATGAACTTCATGCAGGTAACAAAGGCAGCAGTTGGACTGAGTCCTTACACGCCCTGTACCTGCTCTTGCAGACAGTCGAGTTCTAGGGCTTGGCCTGGGGTCTTTGGTCCAGGGCCTTCGTGGGCTCTCTAAGAACAGTTTCAGGTGCCTTCATCGTGGGCTCGAAGCATTAAATGGCGCTTGGTCCTGCTGCAAGTACAGGCGACTTGGCTTGATGGATGGCCTCTAGCGGTCCCTTCCCAGCCGGGATTCTGCGATTAACCCTTTCAATACCTTTTGGCAGGGGAGGCCGAGATCGTCAGTACATTGCAAGCAGCTGGAAGCCCTGTTTCAATGGCCAGCAAACCAGACTTACAAATGTGTCAGGGATGCAAAACATCCAGTGCTTACTGGGGAACTGGCCATCGTGTCTGCCTGCAGGGAAGGTATGTATATATATATATATATATATATATATATATATATTGGCCTAAGAATTTACAGGGTGGGGCTACATCGTACATCAAACTAGGGCTCTGACTCAGGTTTGAGCCCAAACCCCTCTTCCATCCACACACACACCAATCTGCCTTGGGTCAATAGGCACTCAGGACCTGGGTCCTAGGGCCTTGCTAGGGGGAGCTCATGTCCCTCCAAGTCCCTGTCTCAAGCCCTGTCTCTGCAGCATGGACGCAGCTGGCACCAGAAACTCAGGTCAGGCCTGTGAGACGCAGCCTGAACCTGGCCGCACGGTGGTGAGACCCAGGCACACTAGCAGGTGCAGCTCGCAGGGGACACACATCCAGGTCCCACTGATCTGGGATTGCACTGCAGTGCAGACACGCCCCCAGTGACAGAACAATTTAAGGCCAAGCCGGGCAGAGGTGAGCTGACTCCAGAAAGGGCCCAGGTATTGCATCGTTTTGCATTGGTTTGAAGATTAGTTGCATAGCTGTGACAAACCCTTATCTACCTGGTCTGCCTCTCTACCTCTTCAGCGCATAGTACTGCACACAGGACAGCAGCAAAGCACTCACCTCCTGCCTGACTGTGTAGACCCTTCAGCCCCCCGCCTGGTGCCCGAGGGCTTGGAAAGCTCCCCCAGCACAGCTGTGCTTCTGAGTGGATGCTGCCTCTACTGACAGGAGAGTCTCAGGTCAGTGTGGCTAACCCACTGCCCCAGAGGTGGTGGCGAAGCTGATGGTTCCATCAACCTAGCTTGTCGACACAGGGACTTAGGTCAACTGAACGACACTGCTCAAGGTTTTCCACACCCCAGGGCAGCACCGCTGGGCTGAGCTAATTTTCTAGTGCACTCCAGCCCTTAACTACCACCTCCTTACTTCTGTGCAGATGGCCAGGTCTAGATTGCATTGCCATCTGCTCCTAGGCCACCCAACACAGAGCTGAGGGGCGGGGGGTGTTCAGTTTGTCAGCGTGACTTACTCTGACACAGCCACACAGGCCTCTTCCCCTGCTGGCGCCCGCCCTCAGGCTCCCCAGCGGGAACCAGTTTGGAAATCTCTTCCCAGGCAGTTCTTGTGCCACTTGCAGGCTGCTGAGCACGACCCAGGTCTGCGAACAGCCGGTGGACAGAAACGGGCTGGTCCATACCCACTCCTCGCCCTTTGCTGGATCACCATTTATCCTCGCCTGAGCCCGCACGGTTTCTCATTCACTGCCCTGCCTGCTCCCTGCGCGTGGCGTCTGGATGGGAACACGGCTGCCACTGCAGAAAAGGGTCCGGTCCCCCTTTCAGTACAGGGCCCGACTCCTGGGCAGCCCACACCTGGCTGCTGTAGTGGGGGCCCAGGGTAGCTAGGAGCAGCAGCGGAGGAACCAGCTTTCTAGGCCAGCCCATTTCTGCTCCCCTGCCTTGTCTGTGATGCTCCAGGGCCCCACCCCGGACGTCTTTTCAGCAACACCCATCGGCGAGTGCTGGGGGGGCACAAGGGGCACTGACTCTATGACCACCCACTAGCGACACCTCCTGGTCATATCGTCAGTCTGAGGGAGGCCAGCTCGGGGAGGGAGTGGTGATGGGGACAACCCCTTCTTCCACCCCAGACCTGCCTCTTCCTGACCAGCCCCAGCCCCAGCCCCTTCCCCCACTCCACCCTTCCCCCAGCCTCTGCCCTGTCCCCTCCCCCTGCTCTGCCCCTTCCCCCAAGATCCCACCTCTGCCCTGCCCTCCAAATCTCCCCCCAAGGCCCCTTCCCCAAGTGATGCAACTCAGGTGACTAATGGAGGCGCCTGGCGGTGGCAGCAGGACACAGGCCCACCCTGGTGGCAGGAAGTGGCGTGCCCTGGCCCCGGCTCACTCTGCTGCCCAAGTTGCGTTGCTTTGCTTCCTGCTGCCGGTGAACGCGGGGGGAGGGGTGGTTCCGCTCCTTCCCGCGTGCCCCTCCCCCAAGCAACGTGGCTTGGAGCTGGGGAGCAGAGCAGGCTGGGGCCGGGTGCTCCACCTCCTGCTGTCAGTAAGTCGGGGTCGGCCCGACTCCTGCTGCTGGTGCCAGGCCACTGATAGCCCCCTGGGCCCCCAGCGCATGGTTGGCCTGAACCACCCGATGGATGGGATGGCTCTGGCCCCTTGCCCCTCCCTGTACTGCTTTGGGGGGGGTATGTGGCCTTCATGCCTGGGGCAGTTTATAGCTTGAGCAATGTGTTCGGCTAAATCAGAACAGGATTTACCGCCCCGCCCCCCCCCAAAGTGCCACACCTGAACGCCTGAGTCAGGCTCTGGAAACGAAAGGGCATTCCTAACTGCTTCCTACAGCGGCGTCCACCATCAGGGCGCTGTGCGCTCAGCCACGGCCCCAGACCGCAGCCACTCGCGCCGGCTTCGTCACTTCACACAAACCCTGGGGCAGCGGGGGAGGCAGGTGTGACCTCTGACACTCGGTGCAGTTTTTACAATTGCACCGACGGCCGCATAACTTCCCTCACAATCCTCCCTCAAGCTCCCAACTGAGCACGTCATTTTACTCTTCTCTGCCTTTGCTGTCGACCATTCACTTGGGTTTTACCAGATGTTGTTTGTGCCTTACACGGTGAGGTGAACGGTTGGGTTGAAATGCACAGGCTAGGAACGGAACTTGTACCGGGCTGTTATCTGCATCAATCACTTGCAATTCAGGAGCTAACTGGCCACAGAAAAATCTACAAGGGAGGAGAATTACTGTTCAAGCAGTAGCAGCTGGAGACTCAGGGTTCATCTACACAGCAGCCTTATGCTGAAATAAGTTATTCTGGAAGAGCTTATTTCAAAATAACACTGCCCCACACAAAATAGCACTTTGCTATTTAGAAATGCAGCGTCTACACACATGGAGCCTATTTTGAAATAGAGCCATTGGGTACACTATGGCTTGGTTTGAAATAGGCGCTATTCTTTAAAGAATGAAGTTTACTGATTTCAAAATAAGCTTTCCGCTACTTCAGAGTTATTTCACAGTAGTGGTTGCCTTGTGCAGACACCAGAATAGTGATTTCAAAGTTACAGCTGTGATTTTGAAATAAGTTTGCTGTGCAGAGCCACCCTCAGACAAAGTTGGTGTTACTTTGCAAGACTTTGGAAAATTCTAACATGCTAAACTGAATTCATGCAAAACACCTGCAAAGCAAGCTTGTAGTAGTGGTTCCATTCCTGTAACAGGAAAACAATTAAAAGCTGTTTTGAAATAAGCTCAGATTTTGTACTGACACTTGCCTGTCATTGCGTGCTTTAGGGAAAGGACCCTTTGCTGAAGTTTAAACACGGTGCGCACAGAAGTATAGCCCACAAACGTTCATGGGAAGAAACACACAGATACACACACTCACACATGCTGGTAAGGAGACACACACACACAGGTTTAGTACAAAAAAACCACACACAGCAGCTCCACAGTAACATATCACACAAGCAAAAATAAATTCAATGACAGTTCTGACCTCTCCCAGTTTACCTCTGGCTTACTTTGCTTTTCCTCTGCTTCCCATGGGAGCCCTCACTCAACGACATGTGCCTGGCTGTCACACAGCCCTGCCAACGTACTTACTGTGCGTCGAACAGGCGTTCTGGCGGGCAATGCTGCTTCCTTCCTCCAATGATCGGACTCTGAGCCAGAGAGCCCCCGGTTGCCTGTTTTATGCCTTGCTTAAGTGCTGATGTCACAGACAAATCCAGCCCTGGACAAAGCCTGAGCCTTTTCACGTCAGCTCCCCTCCCCAATCCCATTATGTTAATTTTTATCAAACCGAGAAAGGGCTTTTCATGATTCACTAGGGTGGTTATTTTATCTTGGGGTTCTAATGGCTTCTTCAATTTGGACCAATCAGATAGCTTGGGAATATGCTAATCTTTTCTCCCCCTGTGCCCCTACTTCCTACATCCCCAGACGTACCCCAGCAGTGAATGACTTTTGGGCAGGCTCATTCAGGAGCACGCTGCTGAGGTTTTGCCCAGGGTTGTTGAATTGCATGAGACTAGTGAAAATCCCACTTTGTAGCTCTATGATGTAGGAAGAGTTTGGAGGAGGGACAGTGTCTGTACTGCCCGCACACCTGTGCGGTTCACACGTCCCAGACCTAGGCCCCCACCCTGCAATTCACCATGCTCGAGCAGACAGCTGAGGCTGTGCAAAGCACCACCCCAGGGCGAAGGGCTGGATGGAGGCCTTACAATGAAGGAGAGGAACAAAACTGCTCCACCACAGCAATGAGAAGGGGCCTTCACTGCACTCACCCTGCCGCTAACAAGTGTGACCAGTGTAGGCAACCGGCTAAGCAAGTGAAAAAGACGATTGGCCGACCCCTCTGTGACATGGATGGAGGCAAAAAAAGCACCGAGTACTTCCGCTTTTTCCCCATCACGCTTTCCCCGACCACCTTCTTGTTGCTAACACACTTGGAGACCCCTTCTTGTTATCCTTCACCTCCTTCCCTAGCTGCGACTCCAGGTGTGCTTCAGCCTTCCTGATTACACCCCTGCATGCTTGAGCAATAGGTTTATAGTCCTGTTGGGCCAAGTTTCCCATTCTTGTAATCTCCAGGTCGCCAAAGATTTCTCTGTTAAGCCAAGCTGGCCCCCTGCCATATTTGCCATTCTTTCAGCATTGTGGGACGCTTTGCTCCTGTACCCTCAGCAAGGCATCTTTAAAACACAGCCAGCTCTCTGGGACACCCTCCCCCGTTGTATTAGCCCCCTGGGGGATCCTGCCTATCAGTTCTCTCAGAAAGCAAAAGTCTGCTTTTCTGAAGTTCAGGGTCCCCAGTCTGCTTTTCTCCTTTCCTGCTTCTCAAGACTCTGAACTCAACCAACCCATAGTCACATCTGCTGAGGCCCTCCCCATGTGTATTTTCCCTACCAATTCAATCGTTTGTGAGCCACAGGTGAAGGGGATCATGAACCCTAGTTGGTTTCTTCAGCACTTGGAGCAGAAAATTGTCCTTAACACTCTCCAAAAACCTACTGGATTGTCTGTGCATGGTTGTATTGTTCTCCCAGCAGATGTCAGGGTGGTTGAAGTCTCCCCTGAGAACCAGGGCCTGTGATCTGAAAACTTCTGTCCGAAGAAAGCCTTGTCTATCTCATCCTCCTGGTCTGAAGCAAATGCTCATCACATCACCACCCTTGTTGCTCTCATCTCTAATCTTAGCCTAGAGACTCTCAACAGGCTTTTCTCCAGTTTCATATGGGAACTCTGAGCAATCATTCTGCTCTTACAGCCTGAAACTCCTCCACCTTTTCTCCCCTGCCTGCCCTTCCTGAACAGGTTACACCCATCCAGGGCAGTGCTCCAGTCATGAGAGTTACCCCACCAAGACTTTTATCCAGGCAAAAAACAAAACCAAAAGTTGATTTTTTTAAAACAATCTTTTTGATTCTTTTTTAAAGACAATTTCATGATTTTTGGAGGCTCCAACTCTGGATTTTGACTGTTTCGGGAGGGCAGTGCTGCAGGCTTTATCTCTCAATCTCCACAGGAGCTTGTGTGGGGGTTGTAACACAGCAAATAGACTGTGCACGTCCTGCAGAACATTATAGGGCAAAAGGAACTGGGTGAGATTTATCATCTGAAACTTTTTTAGCACAAACTTCACATGCAGGTTAAACTAGACGTTCTGTGAAGTTGCATTGATTCTGCCCACTTGTTATGGTCACGGGGGGGTGGGGGGGAGAAAGATAATCAAATTCCACAAAAATTAAAAAATTCATTTCACCCTGTTCAAAATGAAGTTTCAATATTTCAGTTCAAAATGAGATTTTTTCACTTGGAATTTTCCTTCACTTTTACAGAGAATCATTTTCAAATGCAGAAAAATCCCAAAATTGAAACAAAATATTTTGGTCTAGGCTGAACAGATCTTTCCCCTCGGTTCTAAATGATTTTTTTTTTTTTTTTTTTTTTTGCCATTTGCAAAACTGCCAGTGGAAGCCCCCCGCATGCCCAAACAACCTGCCCCCCCTACAAACCACTGATTTGCACAGGACCAAGTAGGGGTAGAATGCCAATTTCCAAAGATCAGTTCCTTTTATTTCATAAGAACCGTGGATACTCTGGTATGGTAACTGTTAATATGGATAAAACAACGATAAGTCCTGTGGCATCTTGTAGACTAACAGTTTTTTTGGAGTATAAGCTTTCATGGGCAAAGATCCGCTTTGTCAGATGCATGACTACATGTTTTCCCCTCTGACACCTTTTAATATGGGTGTGGCCAACATCTATAAAAGTCTATTCAAGTCACTAGGCATCTGATCCTGAGTCCCCACTGCATCTTGATTTCATCCTCTGCATGGTTCTCGCCACAGCAGTGGTTCTCAACCTATTTACCATTGTGAGCTGCATATTCCCATCCACAAAGTCTCGATGGGGAAATGTTACTTTACGGAAGCACTTGTCCTACTCCAGAATGAAAAGTGCACTGTAGCACTGAGAGGGGACGGTACTTCCTGAGGAAATCGCCAAGTTGAGTTAAGCTACGTAAGTCAACCATTATATCCCAGAGTGGTAAAGCAGGTATTAAAGAAAGAATACATCCCAGCCCTTCTGGTTTTCGTATCCAGGAATCCTTTAATGGTTTTTAACTGTACAGCTTGCCATTTTCCACAGTTCACGAGCTCAGCTGGTGGGATTCACAGTGCAACCCCTACCTGCTTACAATCTGAGCGAGCCCTAAGCAGGGCACAGCATCTGGATGCGATTCATTTGGTCTTCATTTGGTGGAGATGTGACCAATCAAAAACGTAAAGAGCTTAACATACCAATAAATAAAAGCTTTTATGAGGGGTGGGAGAGGGTTGTGATAAAGCATTTCTCTTGTTTCTACTTTCGTATATGCATTGATCCCACGTGTTCTGGTAGCTCCTCTGGGCTTAATACACAACAGCACAGGACCCAGACAACACAACACAGTCAAAAGGGAATGTAAAGCATTATGCTTCATTTCACAAGTATCTCCTCTCACTCCCGAATGAGTGCGTGAAACACTGGCTTCTGAACGATGCCAGATTAATGAATGGGTTTCTCTCCCCCGGCCCCCTGCCACAACACAGCTTCATTTCCTGTACTTTAACAACTGCATTTGGCTACTCCAATGCAGGTGTACTGACTGGTTAAGTGAGCAGTCCTACAGCATATCAGAGACTAATTTATCAGGTCAAGAGCTTTTGGTGGGTAGCTCATGACCTAATAAATTTGTTAGTCTCTAAGGGCAGGTCTACATGAGGCAGGCCAGTCGATCGCAGATACGCAACTGTGTAGCTAGAATCGACTTATCCGCAACTGACTTACCTGGCTGTCCTCACAGAGGGAGCCTGATAGGAGAAATTCTCCCATTGACCTCCCTTGTTCCTCACAATACTGAGGACCCGACCGGGTCGATCTTCCATGTCATCTAGACGTACCCTTAGGTGCCACGGCACTGCTTGTTGTATTTGACGTTACAGACTAGCACGGCTATCCCCCTGAGACCGGTCAAGCGAGGAAAAGTAAAGAGAGAGGCAGACAACTCTGCCAAAATCAGGAGAGAGGAAAGCGGAGGCAGAAATGGGGAGCTAGCACCTCCTAACGTGAGATTGGCTTCATTGTACGATTTAGCACACGCACTGCTGCACAGAGACAGAGGTTGATAAAAGCAGATAAATGAAAAGGGCCTGGTGTGATACAGTGTGAACACTGCCTAATTTTACACAGCTGAGGTTCGCCAGGAGATTCTGATAGACTGATACTGGAACTAAATGTGGATCGCAGTGCAGCAGAGGTGTTTACAGGCAGGTTAGTGGTATTGTGGCTTTAAAAAAAGTCACCAGGACAAGTCCTCAGCTGGGATAAATCCGTATCATTCCATTGGCGTCATGCCACCTGGGGCTCTGGGTTATGCTCTATGTCCACTCAGTGGTGAGATACATACCGTCCTTCCATTTTTTTGCAGGGTGCTGTGATGTCTTGGTTGTGACCGGAAGTTGTTTCTAACACAGGGATAGTTATTTGCCGAGGGCTCTGCTTATTTCTTAGATGGGCCTAGCCCTGTGCAATCCTAAAGAGAACTCAAGACCTTGGCTAGGACTACCCTAGTGAGAATGGAAACATCTCTTGGGCCGTAAAGGGAATTTGAGAGTATAAGTGGCTTCTGTATGAATCATACTAAATACAAGGCAGCAGCTGTAGAGAAGTCACATTGGGTCACTTCCATTCTCATGCCCAATCGCCTAGGAACATTAGGCTGAGAACACAAATATCCCAAGTCAGTCACAGGTAGAGCTTGTCCGATTTTTTTTTTTTTAAACAATATAATTTTTTTGGGTCAAATCAGAATGTTCTAGAAGTCGTGTCGACAGTGATGAAACTTCCCCACATTCCAAGAAGCACTGTGACAACGTCAGAAGATCTCATCTTGACCTACCGGAACTAGAACATTTTCAGTTTTCAGTCCAAGATGAGACCTCCAAGGGCAGGTGTCCTTTATCTGCCGTGATGCACCTGCTTGGGCATCCCATAAAGCACCTTCCTCAGCAAAGCGGGTTAGTCCCATGCTAGGGGTGGCTAGGCCAACTACACGTTAATAACGCTGCAGTTGCTACGGGCGAGAAAGTCTCTCACAGCTCAGGTAGTAGAGGCTCATGTATTAACAGCAAATGGTCCCAGGTTCAGTCCCTACAGTCAACACCCCACTCAGGGCTTGTCAGCATTGAACACTTCATGCAAAGACCTACCGGCGTAACCACTTCCACTGTGCTACTGGGGAGGAGAGGCTGTGAGAAAGGAAGTATCTGCCCAAAGTCCAGGCGGTATCAGAGCTGGGAGTAGGATCTAGCTGTAAGACTCCCAGCCCCACACTCTGACCTGTGACGCAACACTGCTCCCCCCTTTGTTCAAACCCTCAGCCCCCCACAACACACTGTGGACGCTGTACGACTATGAGCAATTCACAGCTCAGCTGGTAACTCACAAGCAAACACCTTGGCTGGAAGGTATGTTAATGCAGATGGCCAATGAGGGGGTCCTGCACCAACACCTTCTTTACCCAGATGGTGCGCAAGTGTCCAGGGGTGATCAACCTTCCTGTATTCTGTATATGACACAAGCCCCTTAAGGCCTGGACTAGGGGGACTGGCAGTAGGTGGCTATATTCAGAGACATTTTATATACGGTCAGCTCCTCTCTCTGTCTCCTGGGTCCCTACTGAGCCACGGATAGAGATGCTGGAAGGGAGGGCATGGGGGGTGCCCATGGCCTCATCATTTTTACACGTGGGAGGGTTACATCTGGCTGTAAGGAAGAGCAATGGGGTGAGGGGCAGAGAGGAGCCAGTGGGGTCCAGGGTCTTTGGGAAAGGCGCAGCGTGAGGACAGGGGTCTGGGGGGAGGATGGGGGCATGGCCATGGCGTGGGCACTGGTGCCCTGCCCTGCTTTTAGGGAGTGATGAAAAGACAGCACTTGGATAATTAGGGAGTGGCCTTTGCAAAGCACAAGGTTGGGTTTTAGCCACACGACCCTCTTGGAGGCAGTGTAGCTAAAAACTTAATATTTACGGGTTCCACCCCGCCGTCTCTCAACCACTGCAACTGTCAGAGTGAAAAAACTCACTCTGTGGAAGCCACCGGAGTCACCCCCAACATGCGTCTGGCCCAGTGAGTTCACACTTGTAGCCACCACCCGGCAGGGCTGCTTCGCAATGCAGACAGAGGCCACTGTTTCACAACCACGGAAGAGACTTGGGGGTGCAGTGAGACGGCCGGGGCTGCTTTGCCGGACACCGTGGGCTGCAAATCCTGTCAGGAAGAAGCAGCGACTTTCTAATTCCAAAGCAGACTTGGCTGCTGGAGGAGGGAGGCAGAGTTGCAGCTCTGTGAGTACCACCTGGCTAGATTCCTTGTCCCCCTGGGCTGCCTCCTCTTCCCTGCCCAGCACTACTGGTGGAGAGGAGACTGGCAGAAGGGAGAGAAGACGTCGAAGGAAAGAAAGGCGAAGCTCTGAGCTGAGGCTGGGCATGGTTAGTAAAACTGCAGTGTCAGGAGGCTCCATTTTCCTCAGGGCCGATGGGTCATCACAGGCTTCTGCAAGGCACCAAGACACTGAGCTGAAAACCTCCGAGCCACAGCACTGAACACACAAATCTCATTCGCCCCCCTAGACTTGTGCCTTTGCTTCCCACTTCCCAAGCTGCACGCCTCTCCTCCTGCTATCTCTGCTCCCGGTGGGCTGCCCCATCCCAAGCAGGAGATGAACCATCAGCACCGCCCCCCCGGAAGATCTAACTGCCTCCTTTCATCACGCCCATTTACACCCTGGTGCACGCTGCTGACCTAGTCACATGCCATGGGATTGGCTCCGGTTCTTGGCTCCAGGGACTGCCCACTGGCTGAAAATGGGCAGGCTGAACCAGAGAGTTGCTGGCCATATCAAGGTCTCTTGATTTGCTGATGTTGTGAAATGCCCTGACCCTACGTGGCCAGTAAACAGGAACACTAAGCAGCCCCCTGCCCCTTGGAGAGGTCATCTGGCGCTAAGGGACAGACAGGAGCGCCATGGCAGGAACGACCCCGCCCCCGCCCCCCACCACGGTCAGCCAGACCAGAGGACCAGGCTCAATGGTCGTTGTACCGGGGATGTAAGTGAGAGTCTGGGCGTTTACCGCAAAGATGCGATCTGCTTTCCGGCTCTTCCCGTTGGGGTTCCTTTGCGTCAGGGAGCCGCGGTAAATGGAGTTTCGGTCAAAGGAGTCATCGCCGTCTTTACAAAAATAAAAGGCAAAATGACTTACTGTGGCAGGTGGGTGGGTGGGCAGGCTCTGGAGCACGTGGCAGTGACTAGGAAATGCACCTGGGCCCCCTGAAGTAGCTGCCTCACCCTGCTCTGGGCCTGTCTCCCCTCAGATGCCTGCAGGCTTACACTGGTGTCAGCCAGAAGAGACTCAGGCCCCTCATGTCTGAGGCACACAGCACAGGAGTGGGGTCACATTCTGCATCAGGCAGAGGTGGCAACTACCAAGCCGCGATTGTTATTCCCGTTCCTAACTCGGCAGCTACATTTCAGCAAAGAGCCTCAACAACAAGTCAACCGTCTGTCTGCAGGTTACTCGGGCAGCAGCTCACCTCAGAGCACTCGCCAATCCACCCGCAGCGCCTGAGCTAGACTTATATGTTCCCCTGCTTTCCGGCTTGGGAAAGGATTCTGAATCCCCTGCGGAGGACGAGCTCGGACCCCTGGCAGCTTCACAGAGCTTATTCCAGCGGAGCGTCCGGTCACGCTGAAACTGGCTCTAATTTCTCAGCAGAGGTTTTTGGCCAGAGTAGGTGAGAGGTGACCTGAAGTGTTCAGGGGGCCTTAAAACTCAGTGGGCCAAGGTTCCTGGGGAGCCGTTATCCACCAGCGAGAGCCGCCGGGAGGTGCACATATTAGCCAGAAGAGCATCACAGATGGAGTGTTATTCACCCAGCAGCGGCAGCTGGAAATGGCTCTCCAGTGTCCCTCCCTCAGAGGCTGATGCAGGTGCCGGCTGGGCTGGAGGCCTCCGGAGAAGCATTGGGCAGGAAGGGAAAGGGAGTGGCTGCTCGAGCAATGCTGGCTCAGAGGCAGCACTTGGGAGCTTACAGCAGAGCCCAGCTGCAGCCCAGAAATCACCTGGCCCAAACGGGGCCTTAAGCCAGCCGTGCCCATCCACCCGCTGGGCTGCCTGTCGTGCGCTGTGCTTTGCTCCGGAGAAGGGCTGGTTCCGCAGGGGTCATGGCCACCCCACAGCAGGGTCCTGCTTGCACCAGCTATCTGCAGGTGGCTCTCGTCAGACAAACGGCGGCACGTTGAAAGCGGGGCTGCGTTTATGCTCCTTCAAGAAGCACGCGGCCCAGCCTGCTCCTCTCACACCCTCGGCCTGCCTAGGGTATCAACCCACGTCCCCTCAGCCCCGCGCCTCACCCACCAGGATGCTGAAACCGGAAACACAGTTACCAGCTGCCTAACGCAGCCTTGTGCGTCTTCCACCGCTCCCACCAGTTGAGGAGACGGGTCCCCCTGTCGCAGCTGGTCTCTCTCAGGGCTGTTGTGCTGCCCGAAGAGTACAGCCCATTCCAGGCAACCCCCAGCCCAGCCCTGTTTTATCTGCCAGGCGGGAGGAATCGAACTGCACATTTCGGACCCCCTGCACCACCACAGCCCTCGCCTGGGCCAGGATCTGGCTCCACGTGGGCCCCAAGAGTGAGGAACTTCCTTCAATTCCTCGGTCAAGGGACCAGCCAGGCTAAAAGCTCCCTTGGGGTAAGTAGCTGCCACTCCTTTGGTTTCCAAAGAGCTGGGCCCGCTTACTCCAAGGCTGAGCTTGGCCTGTTCAGATGGTGGACAGCTGTATCTGTCCTGCAGCCAGGCACAGCACGGCCTGTCGGTCTTCCCTGTGCTATACGGGAGCAGGGCCATGCTGACGAGGAGCGTACGGTGCTCTGCTCTCCTTAGCACAAGCAACTCCTGCCCCAGTGGCCCAGCATCCCGACGAAGCCTGAAACCATGGGCTTAACGAGGCAGCTTTCAGAACTTCCACCTAATCTCTCACTTGCTCTCGTCTAGCTCCAATTTTTTCCCTATCTGCATCCCTCCCTGAACAACCCGGCACGTCTGTGACCTGTGGGCCGAGTGGCAAGGAGATACAGCCTCTCTACGCTTCTCTGCTGGGGCGCATGGGGAGCAGAGAGCTGCCCTGACGTCAGCCGACTGCCTCCTGGCTCTATTGGCATGCCAGGAGCACGGCACCCCTGGTTATCTAGCTGCCCTCGCAGAGGAAGTGAAGATGACTCTTCGTCACCAACAAAGGGCCCTTGCTCCCTGCGAGATGTGCCTCGTCGGTCACTTTTAATTGAGGGGTGGGCTGTGCTAACTCCATTCCTTGATTGCTTTCCCTTTCCTCACCACTCCTCCCCCTGCTCAGCCCTTCTCTTCAATTCCTCTCGCCAGCGCGTCAGTCGAGATAAGAGGGAAAAATCATTTCCGAATGGCTCTGGCTGACAGCGGTCAGGTTGTACCTTCCCATCACGCAGCCACTACTGCTAGATTTCAGGCCTCCGGCTTCATAGGGACCCTGCCCGGGGCTGGACACGGGAACGGCTCCTGCCCCCTTAGGAGAGTGATGGATCGGGGATTGTAAAGATGCTCACACCCGGTGAAAAACCACCAGGGGCAGGGAACGCCTTACAGTGGTTCCCAACCTGGGGTCCACAGACTCCCAGGAGGCTGCAAGGGAACTGCAGTGGAGCCATAAAAAAATAAAAGATACATAAAAATGATCACAGAAGATAAGTTTTAAATAAGTTGCAAAGTTAGAGTCGATTATTAATTTTTACATTAAATGTCTTCCAAAAATGTGAGTAACTGCTGTCTGAAAATCTACGTTGTAGCGCCTTTGTGCAACTAGAACTGGCTTCGACGGGGGCCTGTGACTGGTTAGTGCTGGGGCTTGGGGGTCTGCAGTGTGAAAACATTGGAAACCACTACGCGAGGAGGTGGGAGGTGCTGGTGGCTATCCTTAGGGGAATGGAGAATAAACAATTCTAGTCTCTGCTGGGAGGCAGAATCCTAGAACACTAGGACTGGAAGGGACCTCGAGAGGTCACTGAGTCCAGTCTCCTGCCCTCACGGCAGGACCAAGTTCCATCTAGACCATCCCTGATTGGTGTCTGTCTAACCAGTTCTTAAATATCTCCAGTGATGGAGATTCCACAACCACTCCAGGTAACTTATTCCAGTGTTAACCACCCTGACAGTTGGGAAGTTTTTCCTAATGTACAACCTAAACCTCCCTTGCTGCAGCTTAAGCCCATTGCTCCTGAGAACAACTTTTCTCCCTCCTCCTTGTAGCGCTCTTTTACTGACTTGTAAACCACTATCACGTTCCCTCTCAGTCTTCTCTTTTCTAAGCTAAAGAAGCCCAGTTCCTTCAGTCTTTCCTCAGAGCCCATGTTCGCCAGACCTTCAATCACTCTTGTTGCTCTTCTCTGCACCTGGCCAAAGATTCGCAGCCTCAACTGGTCACTGGACTCTACTTCCTTCTTATGTTCTACCAGCCAGTTTCTAACATCCTTTTTCCCTGCACTTGCCACCCCAGAGCCTTAGCTGAAAAACACGGCCAGAGGCTGGAAAGATGTGCCTCCCAGTCCCCTCGCTGGGGGACCTTACTCCGCATAAGACACGACATGGCCACCAACATTCGCTCAGACCCAAGCGGAGAGCACCAGGCTTACCAGCAAACTCAAGAGAACTGTTGAATTTTCTCCGTAGCACCTGGGGCAGAGACATGACCTAGAAGAGAAAGTTGGGGAGCAGCTGTCAGTCTCTGGGGCTGTGTTCTTTCTAGCCAAGCACTCTCTGATGGGGCCAGCAGACAGCCTCAAAGCTAAGCCCTCTTTTTGGGTCCCTGCCAGAACGGGTCAGCAGCTTCCTCCAAGCTGTGCAGCCACGCAGGGCTGGGGTGGGGGCAGCTGCTTCTCCCCAAGCCCTGGACCTGCTGCAGCCAGGGGAGAGCAGCCTGTTTCACACCCACCACCCAGCCACAGACGGGGAGGCTCGCCCCTTCCTGGCCAGGCCCTGCTGGAGCTGTGGGGAGGGAGACACTTCTCGTCCGTCCCTGAGGGCCTGCGATAAGAGAGCTGGGGAGAGAGTCGTCTCTCCCAGGGCAGCCTGCACTCCAAACCTCTCAGTCCCACCCCCAGAGGACACCCCCGAAGCTGCAGCACTCACTCCCCCGCATGCCTGCCACCAGCCCCCCCCAAACCCGGCGTCCTTGGGCCCACCCCAGAGCCTGCACCCTGATCCAGAGCTCTCAGCCTCACCCCTCTGCTCTAGCCCTGTGCCCCCCCGCCACACCCTTAACCAACAGCGTTCCCTGTCCGCTGGGCACTTGTGCAGCCGCTTGGGGAGACTCAGGCGCCACCCAGCCAACGAGCAGAGCACCCACAGCCGGCAGAGTGTGTTTCTATGGGTGGTGCACATTTGCACACAGCTTGGTGCACGTAAACTTATTCCACATGCCAACGGAAAAAGAACAGAGGCCTCATGGGTCACACGGCACCTCCCCGGTGACGCACGGAACACCGTTCATTCTGCACAGGGACCTAGACAATGAAAGGGAACCCCACTGGTGAGAATGCTGATGGTACCCAGAATGCACTGGGGCGATGGGGAGGGAGATGCACACGGGGGAAAGCAAAGCAAAGATCTCCGTCTAATTCTTCCTAAATGCAAAACGGCTCTTGACGAGAGAAGTCCTGGCAGCCCTCCCGGAATTCATTCTGGGTCTAGGAAGCTGTACTTAGCTGGCACTTGGGTAGCCTTTGGAGGAATGGCTGGGGTGGGGGCCACACTCTGTACAGACGTCTGCACGCTCCGCACAGCTGGCCCGCCAATGGGTGGGGTGAGGAGGGCAGTTGCATTGGGGTCTGTAACAGGGTCTTGAGGGTGGGCTCTGACTGGCCCTGTGCAGGGTGCTGTCAGTTCCTGTATTAGGCTTGCGGCCTGTCTCTGAGCTCCATCCAGTTCTAGGGTCAGCTCTCGTCCAGAGCTTTGCGTAGTGCTCCTGGTCTCCCAGGCAATATATAGACCTGCTTGGGTCGAGCTCCTTGGAGGAACTGCCGGGGCCTAGCCCAGCAGCTTCTTTTATACCGACCTGCTATGTCCTGATTGGCTGCAGCAGAGACAGCTACTCTCTCCTGGCTGGAGGACCTCTTTTCTGCTCCTTTAGCTGGGATGGGGAGTGGCAAGGCCTCTGGCCTCCTGTAGGGGCGTCAGGGCTCAGTCCACCCCACAGGGTCTCTGAACCGCTGCAGAAGGGGCTGCCCCCCATAGCTGTGAGGGGAGGTGGACACAGCACCGCGGACTGGACAGCACTAAGGGCTGAATTCCTTTGGCCCTGCCCCTTCTGAGGGTGAGAATCTGCCCCCCCCCCACCTTGCCCCACGGCCTGCGGTGGCTGTTGGCCCCACTGCCAGAGAGAGATGATTGCACATTCAGAATGAAAACTATGCAGCACTCTTACCTGGTGCCAGATTGGTGGTCCTACAGTTAGAAGGACCCTCTTTAGCTATCGAACTGCCAGGACAAGTGCCGTCTTCCCCAGGTGGCCAGCTGCTTTCTCAGCCCTGAGCTGGAGTAATCGCTGTGGCCCCGAGTCAACAAAGCATTTATGTGGGCACTGAATTCTAATTCTAATCCTACTCAGCCAGGCACGCAGGTGTGTTCTGCTGGTCCTTCGGGCCTGCAGGTGAGTGACTCCCTCATAATAGCCTCTGAACACCCCCCCGCACACTTGCAATCTCACCTCTGTTTCCCTTCTTGAAGCCCCAGATAGACTCTGTGCAGGGTTTTCCCAATCAAATCACAGCAGCGCTCCTCGACTCAAAGCTCAGAACTCAACACCCGTCAGCAGAGTACAGCCCAAATGCCCCTGGTTTGGTCAGAGCCCTTCCCGCCTTACTAAGCTACGTCCAGCCCTGCCTAACAGCAGCTGTTCGCCCATCTCACGGAAGCTCCCCAAGATCTTCCTCGCTGCAGCCAACTTCGGCTCTTCACAGGAAATTCCCTGGGTCCTCTCTGGTAGGACTCATCCTATTATCAGGGTTGGCTTGGCCTAAGGCAACCACCTGCTTTGGGGCCCTTTACGTCTGAGAGGACAGTGCAATTTCCATGCCCTTGATGGGCCTATCTGTGGAGCCTGCCCACAACAGCTGCCAATTACCAACAGTGATGAAGCTGTGAATCGGAGACGTCTGTAAGGGATTGGCCGAGTCCTGCGAGCCCATTTCACTCAGATAACTTCACAGTCACTTCAGACTCGCCTCCTGTTCTGACAGCGGGCCCACAGGAGAAAGGTTTTCCTGGGCAGATGGCCTGAGGTTTCTCTGGTTTGGCTTAATCACCTCATAGACAAGAAGGCAACACCTGTGTACTCACTTGGAAGTTATCTGGCGACGCCATCTCTAACGAGTCCGTGCTTTGATCCCCGGGACTGCTCCCCGAGTTCCTTGGGGGCTGCAGCATGAACAGCTGGGGACAGAAGACATGGACAAAGGTGCCTAGGGCTTCTTCAGGCTCACGAGGCATGCGAGCAGCCGGGACGTTGGCCCGATGACACTGTGGGATCTATGGGTTACGTTAATTGACTGCTCAACGCCTGGCACTGGGAGAACAGCTGAGCCTGCGTGCCGGGCTCTGCGTTAGAGCTCGGTAGCCCTGGCTTCTAGTCCCAGCTCTCCTAGTGAACAACACTAGGACTGGAGGGGACCTCCAGAGATCACAGAGTCCAGTCCCCTGCCCTCACAGCAGAACCAAGCACCATCTAGACCATCTGTGACCGGTGTCTAACCTGCACTTAAATATCTCCAGTGATGGAGATTTCACAGCCTCCCTGGGCAATTTATTCCAGTTTTCAGCCACCCTGACAGGAAGTTTTTCCTAATGTCCCACCTAAACCTCCCTTGTTGCAGTTTAAGCCCCTTGCTCCTTGTCCTACCCTCAGAGGCCCAGGAGAACAATTTTTCTCCCTCGTCCTCGTAACCCTCCTTTAGGTACGTGAATACCACTATCCTGTCCCCTCTCTGTCTTCTCTTCTCTAAGCTAAACAAGCCCCGTTCTTTCAGCCTTCCCTCACAGCTCATGTTCTCTAGACTGCTAATCATTCTTGTTGCTCTTCTGGGGACGCTCTTCAATTTCTCCACATTCTTCTGGAAATACGGGGCCCAGAACTGAACATAATACCCAATTTGGAGCAAAATAATGACTTCTTATGTCTCGCTCACCACACTCCTCTTAATGCATCCCAGAATCAGGTTTGCTTTTTCTGTAAGGGTGTCACAGTGTTGACTCGTGTTTAGCTTGTGGTCTCCTATGATCCCTAGATCTCTTTCTGCAGTACTCACAAGCAGAGTCTTTCTGCACTTGGGTTAAGGGCCTGATGACGGAACTGGTGGCCTGTAGTCCTAGGTGAGTCGGGTATTGGACCAGAGGGTCAGAACTGTCCCTCCTGGCTTTGACATCAGCATGTCACATGCACATCAGAGGGGCGGGGACGTCCTCTGCGTGCCAACCCCCTCACCTGCGTGCTGGATTTCTTCCTGGGCTTTTCCACTGGTTTCACTGTCAGCCCAGCAGCGCTGAGAGCTGCAATTCGAGACTCGATGTCGGAAACCTGAGAAAGAAAATGCCACGACTTCCTGCAGGTCTGCCCCAGAGATTAGTCGCATGGATGCACATGCGCCATGTGAGCCGAGCACCACCCATCCCCTGGTCATGTCCGTGTCACACCCCATGAGCAGCAGAGTGAAGCCTCCGTGCGCTCCTGTCCCACCAGCGGCACCTCTTCCATAGGGCTGCCCGCGGTTCTATGCTCCAGGAGCGGCACGCTGGGGGGGGCGGGGCAGGGCTGCGGCGCCAGCCAGGTTTGGCCCCTCTGCAGATAGAGGCAGGACGACAGATGGGCCAAATTTGATTGGTGGTGTGACCTGGAGCACGAGGGCTGCAGCGCCACTGGGCGGCTTTTGCCCGCTCCTCCAGAGAGGTGGGACCTCAATGGTCTTGTATCCCCCACATGCAGGGTGGGACCTGTTCAGTTTGGGGGCCCTGGGCAAATGCCGCCCCCCCCATTGCTAAGGGTATACGCTGAGCGTAACGTGCCCACAGCTGCGAACGCCACTGTTCATACTGCCCGACGGCGTTCAGGAAATGCTCGGTCAGTGCGTGTTTGCTAACTGAATAAACGAAGCATTCACTGCTTGGCCCAGTGCTGTGTTTGTACAGCACCTAGCACAACTGGGGCCTGGCCTATAACTACAGCCCCCGGGCATTGCAGTAACACATGTCCAAACAAACGCACCAGGGAGCCTGGCTGGGCTGGCTCCCTCCCTCGCCACAGGACCTGGTTTCACAGCCCTGGGAGGCTGCTCGTACCTCACTCTCGGCCCGCTGCACCTGTGCGGCTGCTGATAGTACTTTGTCCTCCAGCTCTGATAGCTCCGAGTCTGTGGTCCCGCTGTGCCGCGCGCGGTCCTCTCCATCCCGCAGCGTTTCTCCCGGAGCGTTTGTCTTCCCAGCCGGCATGGAGACCTGAGTGGGGGAAAAAGCCATCGCATGACTCCACTGCAGTCAGGCACGGTCTGCTACAGCATCTTCCCATTCTAACACTGGCTGCTCTCCTTTGCATGGTTAGACCGTCCTCAGGTTACCATGGACCACAGAGGGTCTCCAGGACTGATGAAATTAGCCCTGTGTAACTACAAACTTTGGCTTTGTGGAACACTCTGTACCTTTGGACCCCTGCCAGGTTTCCTGCCTCTCCATGACAGGGCCACTTCCACCCCTTGGCTATTTTTAAAAGCAATTCTTGAGATGGCCAAGCGGAGAAAGCTCACTGTGACACACCAGGACAAAAGTCGGGCAGCTGACCCCATGCTATCAGCGTCTGAACAAAGATCTTCAGGCCATGCACTCAGAAAAAAGAGCAGGCTGCTGCAGCCTGCTGAAGAAAGCTTGCAAGCAGAGGGAAAAAGGCAGCCAGGCTGTGAACTCCTCCCATCTTCGTTAGCAGCGTTGGGACGTGCTGAATAGCTACATGTGGTGTCACAGCAGAGCTGCTGGGCTCGGGGAGCTGGACGCGGAATTAACGCACCAGCCCCTGTCTATAGCATCCTTATGTCTGGAAACTAATTTTTCGGGTAGGAGTTCTCCCGCATGCCTCCCGAGAAGATGCTGCATTCACGGGCTGACTTGTGCAAACGTTTCTTTCTAGACAAAAGGGTTAAAGAAACATTATTTGCCCATCTTAATACACAACTGGATTACCAGTATAGTTTCGGTTTATTGAATAAAGCTTTTTCTTGACAATTCCCATCAAATTAAACACAATGGCTTCCTTGACTGCGAGAGGAATTTCCATTCATAAATGCATCCTTTCCTTGCTGCAGCTTTAGGGACTGCTACAGGCACAGTGCAACCAACTAGCATGAGAGTTGTGTTCAGAGCCCGTTTGGTTGACAGGGAACGAAGGGCATTTTAATCCAGACCCTCCCATTACCCCAGACTCAACTGAGTGACTAATATTTAAACTGAGATGCGCACAATGGCCACACGATAGGAGACCTGTGCCAGTAAATCAGTTGGACTCCTCTCCTGACGATGGGGGACACCCAGAGCAAGTGTGCGCTCGTGACCCAGAGCCAATATCTTCTTTCCCTTGGAATTGGTTGGACAGGGCAGTGTAGAAGCAGCTACGGCGGGTCCATGCCAGCGTAGGACCCCCCTTTCACTGGGCCGTGCTGCTCAGGAAGCGAGAGCTCCGCTGACGCACCAGAGGAGCTGACCCTGCATGTGCTTTAAGACCTTTTAAACACTTCATTGTCTAGTTATAATATTTTAAAGTGGATGAGACTCCCTGAGCACCAAGTCCTTTCCTGAATGGCCCATCCACGCCACATCAACCTGCCATTCTAATCACTCTCCAGAAGGGTCCCTTATTCCCACTCCTCCCAGCCTGAGAACGCGCAGTTGAGTAAAACGTTGACACAAGGCTGCACCGTCGGTTGGAAGCTGTGGGCGAGTGTGACAGTGATCCTTGTCTATGCCCCATGCAGTAGTGTAATAACCTGTCCTGATACATAGGCGTGACAAGTTGGTACGGGAAGTTCTAAGATTCCCCAGCTGTTGATGAATGTTCAAAACTGAGGCTGGCAAACGGGCCTGCCTCAAAGCCAGGCACGTGTGTACTGCTTCATTTGCACTGAAGCTGCAAACGGAACCATCAAGGAGGAAGAGAAACAAGAAACGCTCCAACCAGGCAAGGAAAAAGCAGCAGGAAACATCCTTCCCAAAAGCCTATCTCCCAAATCTCAGCTAGAAGTGTTTGCCAAATGGGGGACTGACACTGAAAAGGAGGGAACCAATGCAGCCCAATGTACTCTCCTCTCTCTCTTTCCGTCCACCGATCCACTGCACCACAAGGGACAAAAGAAGCAACCACTGAACTTGGGAGACCCTTGCCCAGGACCGTCCCCAGTGGAGAGCGGTAGCCACGAGGGGAGCCACAATTTGGCAGGTCCCTCCGCAGCGCAGACGAGCAGAGGCGGAGAGGAAGAAAAGAGCGGCAAAAACTTCCCCATGCCCCTCCAACAGCTACCAGCACCGGCCCCTTCTGTGAAAAGACCTGCGGCTCCAGAATCGGGCTGGTCAGCCATCAATGGACTCACAGATAGGAGTGCGATGTGGAGGCGTCCTACTCGTTACCGAGTGACCGCCAAGAGATTATTCCGGCGAGGGATGGGCAGAGTGCACGAGAGACGTTTCTGGGAGGAAATCTAAGACAGGGAATGCGCTGGAGTCACCCACCCCCGCAGTATCACCAAGTGCCCTGGTGTGACTGGCTGGCTGCAGCGCACAGAGGCAGAGCTGGGAGTGACGGGTAATGCCAGAGAGTGTCTGTGAGCAGTCCACAGCCCAGGGCAGCAAGGCAGGGCCAAGGGCACCCAGGTTACCGGCAGGCGCGACACAGCTGTTCATTAGTCTGGATGGTTCCCTGGGGTGTCACAGAAAGCTCCAGCTGTACCAGTGAGGGATGGATGCTGGTTGGCATCTATCAGACACACCTTGCCTGGAGCCAGCTAAGGACTGAACCCCGTCAGCGCGCCCTGTAAGCTACAGCAGCCTTCCACCTTTCTCACACACATCTAACTGGATCTGCCCCCACCCCCACACCTGCCTTATGTAATGTCTGGCTACAGGTGGGGCAGGAAGGAAAGGGATTCCCCTGATACCTCATTCTCAAGGCCCTGGGGTGGGTCTCGGCCCTTGGTTTAAAATATTTGCTTTAACTCTTACAGCTTCAGAGCAAGGGGCTTTTGCCTCCCTGGGTGTATTGCTACGCCCCACCTGCTCTGCTCCAGGCTCCGCCCCCTCTCCTCCAGGCTCCGCCCCCTCTGCCCCTGACCCTGCCTGCAAAATGCAGGGAGGCTTATGGCTCCAAGTTTTTGACAGGCGTCATCCACCTCCTCCCCATCTCCCAGCCCGGAGTGCTGCCTTCCAGCCTCCCCTCAGCTCTCTCCGTGGCGCTGAGGGCTCCTGGCGCCATGGCTGCGGCATCACACAAAAGCGGAGCCGACGTGCCCTGTGGATGCCGCGCGCAGCCAGAGAAATAAGTTCCACTCGCATCCCCCCGCACACGCCTGCGCTACAGCTCAACCGGGGGGGAGGGGGCGGGGGACGGCAGAGGACGAGGAGCTGTAATTAAAGGGCTCCCATTGTTCCTTGAGGGCGCTCAGCCACAGATGGAAGTGGCTCTTCTGTACGGCTTTGATCTCGGCTCATACTTAGCCGAGGACAGCTGTGACAAAGGAGCCGAACCGCCAGTGAAGAGCTCCCATTAGCCAGCATCTGGCATGTAACTGCAGGCGAATGCTGCAATGGGGCAGCTTGTGGCCTTGGAGGGTGTTGGTACAGCAGATAGCACACAAGGAGGTGGACCTGAGCTGGGATTTTCCAGCTGCTGCACAACATGAGCATGCAACCAATTAGTTTGTTTGCTGTGGTGCACAGTATTACTGCAGCTCCCTGCACCTCTGCAGCTGGAAGCACCCAACACCTCGGCTCAGCTATACAAATGCAACAGGGAAGGATCTGGCTCAGGCTGTGGTACCAAATGGAAGCGGCTGTACCAGATTTCTGATCACAGCTTCAGCCCTTCCCTTCCTTACAGCCCAGCCTCGGGGAGCTCTTTGTTCCATGCAGGGCAGATCCACACAGCTTACGGAAGAGGTCACAACAGGTAAAGCAGCCCCTGGGACAGCTGAGTTAGGACATTCAACCATGACGCCTGCATCCACTCAGGTGCCCACGGGACACTGGTGCTAACACAGCTCCGTTAACAAGGAAAATGGGACTTTCCAAATTGCTCTTAGGGGTTTCCGTAACACTGTGGTTGTGAAAACATAAAAAGGGAGCGAGAGAAGCAGCACCGCGATTCCCGGTCTCTCAGTAGCAATCCTCCCAAGAGATTATGGGTTCATTCACGCTCTCACGACCATCCATCGCGGGCAGAGCAGGCACAGCTAGAGCACAGTACAAGACAATTGTAAGGCTTCTTATAACTCTGGGGATACAACATGAAGAACAAGTGTGAATAATACTAGAAGCTTGTTTCAAATTTTGTGGATGCTTCTCAGAAAATAAACATCCACTCAATGCACAGCAGCAGTCAGAAAAGCAAACCGAATGTTGGGAATCATTAAAAAAGTGAGAGACGATAAGACAGGGAACATCTTATTGCCTCTATAGACATCCAGGGAACGCCCACATCCTGAGTACTGCAAGCAGATGTGGTTGCCTCATCTCAAAAAGGTGACTGGAAAAGGTACAGAAAGGTGCAACAAACACCGGAACTGGTGCCGTACTGAGAGAGATTTAAAAGAGTGGGACTTTGCAGCTTAGAAAAAAGGAGACTAAGGGGGGATGTAACAGAGGGCTATAAAATCATGACAGGTGCGGATAAGTTATTATTTACTTGTTCCTGTAAGAACGAGGGGTCACCAAATGAAATTAATGGGCAGCAGGTTTAAAAGAAACACAAGGAAATTTTTCTTCACGCAGCACATGGGACTCCTCACCAGGGGACGTTGTGAAGACCAAGACTTTATCGGGGTCAAACAATGACCATCAGCCAGGAGGGGTGGAAGTGGTGTCCCTTGCCTATGTTTGTCAGAGGCTGGAAACAGATGACAGGAGAGGGATCACTCAATGACCACCCGTTTTGTTCACTCCCTCTGGGGCATCTGGCATTGGCCACTGCCAGAAGACAGGCTACTGGGCTAGATGGACCTTTAGTCTGACCCAGTCTGGCCGTTCTTATGTTTGCTGCCAGGGGCTCCCCAGGGGAAGTGTTCAGGTGGGATACGAAGGGAGCAGAGCGAGGCCGATACGAAGTGCTTTTGAAAATATCACGCCTCTCCTCCTTGTGTGGCCGAAGAAGAAAAGTTTCCATTACTTCCCTAACCCACAAAATTGGTGCAAATGCGCCGCCCTCCCCGGAGCGCCCCAGGAAGTTGGCATTTGCATCAGAGCGTTTACTTATCTTGCCTCTACTCCCCACCTGAGATATCATCTTCTCCACAGGCAGCCCAGGGACAGGGGCGGCTGTTATTTCCAGGCCAGGTTCCCAGGGGCCCCCTTCCCTCGTGCCCACCTGCGGTCCCTGCCACTCCACTCCACCAATTCATCAGGCCTCAGCTGCTCACAGTGGGCTGCCCTGACAACCCTCCTTTCTCTGCCTCTCTCCCTGCGTCACCCTGCCTGGCTCCTGGGGCCGCGCTGATCTCTCTCTCTGGCGAGAGCGCATGCTGCAGAGAGAGAGTGCTTAGCCGCTAATGGCAACATACAGCTGCAGGGCTCGGTGGACCCGATCCTGGACAGCAATACCGTCCCCGTTCGGCGGGGATAAGAAAAAGCACGTTATTTCAGCACAAAGCCTAAGTGCAACCCTGCCAGAGCTGTCCCGGCTATAAGGTGAGGTGGGGAAGCTGCCCCAGGCCCTGTGCTCCCGGAGGCCCCCCGGCAGCCACGTCACTCATCCGATAAATGGGAAAGGGGGAGATTCCTTGTGGCAGGGTGTGTGCAGCAGCCGAGTTGCCTTCCCTTGCCCGTCTCCTCCCTGCACTCCCACGCAGCGTGTGGCCACATGCTGCGCTCCACCGCTCGCCCCCGGCCTGCTACACCAGCTGAGTTGGCCCCCAGCCGCCCCTGGGCAGAGGGCCTCAGTGAGCCGGGAGAGCAGAGCAGACTGCTGCTTGCCCCACCTGGCGAGGTGACCCCCTGCTGCTGTCTGCTCACCATGCCCTGTGCCAGGTAATCCTTAGCCAGGCTTGTCAGGGAGCAGGAGAGGCGACCAGCCTGCAGTGCCTGGGGCCCTATGGGGGGTGTTATCCAAGGGCCCACCACCCCCTCAGTATACTCCCCAGCTGTACGATAAACTTTGTACTTTGTTACCTGTTCCTGGATCAAGCCAGGTCAGCCCTGTATTGTTACACACTTAAAAATCAGGAAGAAGAAAAACACCATCCTGCTCCCTTCTGGGAATAACTTCCTAGACACCACCGTAACCGAATGAGACAAACAAGCATGTTTACAGGGTCGTGCTCCAGACAAGCACGTCGCCTGGCATGGCACTCAGCACGGAGCGGCTAGCTGTGTCCATTTGATATGTTCTGGTGGACCTGTGGTTGGAGACACAAATCTGTGTTTTCCTAGCTGCTTTTCACAGCCAAAGGAGTTTGTTTTTAAGCCACTTCCTTCTTCTCACACGCCTCCCCGCCGAGCAGGGGCAGAGTAGAACACACACCCCAGATCCAATCTCTAGGGATACTTGAAATGCAAACCCGGATGAGACGCATGCAAGGGGGATCCTGCTGTTTTGAAGAAGGATGGACTCACACCCAGGACTGAGACCTCTCTGGAGCTTGGGGTGTCGGAGTCCAGATCCAAATGCTGGAGCTTGAGACCAAGTTTGTTCTGGCAGGGCCCAGAGCTTTTTAAACAAGAAGAGGTTTCTAAATGTCTGTAACAAACCTCAGTGGAAAATAAAGCACAGGCTTTGTACTGCTACTGCCCTGACTGGTGACCAAGCAGTATGGCAAAGGGTACTGGGATGCCTTGACTGTAAGCATGGGGCCAAATTCTGCTCTACAGCCCAGAGTCTCTCCGGCTTGGACACCTTCCGTCTGACCCTTGCCCCCTGACAACTCCTTTGCGACACACTTTTGTGCCATCTCCTGCTGCCCCCTCCCCAGCACAGGGGGCGTGCCGGGGCTGGCATGTGCCTGGGTTTGCCAGTTTGCAATTGGTGGTTGGTCTGATGAGATCACGGCCAGTCTCCAAAGTTAGAGCAGACCTGAAGTTGCTCTTATCAATGTGAATGGACCCAGGCCAGCACAGATGCATCGTGAGAGTTTGGGAGGTGCATGATGACCCCCGAAGAGAGAATCTGGGACTCTGTTGAGCAGTTTTCGGGCAGAGCCACTCAGCGAGCTGCACCCCAGGAGTACCTTCAGTAATCATGGGACAGGCCAGCTGTCCTCGAACTTAACATTAGCCCTGGGCTGGGACACAGGTCTGCTCCCAAAACACGCACGCCCGTTCGACCCACGCGCCCCGTTCAGCCGCTCGCCCCTTCTCTGAGTCACCTGCACCTCTGCGGCCAAGTGCCTTCCTCGCGGACTCCGATGAAAAGGCCTTGTGGAGAAATAAAAGACTCTTCGACTACACAGATGAAAGCGGCTTTGCACAAGCCGTTACGTGGAGCACGGCCCAGCCTCGCGCCTTGCGAGTGAAGCCGCTCGTTAAAAGGACATCTGTCAAAGCACACAACAAGAGCTGCAGAGAGGCCCAGACAAAGGCGCCATTAAACCCCGAAGGAATGCTGACCTCTCCGCTTTGTTCTGCTGGAGCACCTCGGAAGAAGGGAATAGCTTGTGCGAGGCCAGCAGAACACATGCGGCACAAGCTTTTTCTTCTTCTAATTAATATTTGAATCACTTCCCACCCTTGCTGGGTTGTCATCAACCGCCCAAGCAGCCAACGCAGACCTACTGCGTCGCAGAATTTCCTGCGAGGAGGTGTTCTAGCGCATTAGCAGCCACAAAGGCCTTTGTTCGCCCTTCACCTGAACAAGAACGCCAAGCAAATAACTCTCCTCCAGCAGGGCACTCCTGGAGAAGTCGGTCTCTGGTGGGTTCAGGCTCCAACCGGGAGCAGTACAGTGGCTGTCTAGGTGGGGAACAAAGCAAATCCGGCCCAGGAAAGTTCAACACATGGCAAAGGATGAGGAAGGGTTTACTGGAAACCAGCCTGGGGCTTTTCCTCATGGACATAGCTCTATACCACACGCACTGCAGGGCCAACATGGGGGGCTGTAGGGTGGGCGGGATGCTGGGGTCTTCCCTCTGGGGGCTAATAGCTGGAATAGTTTAGGCATGCCCTCCAAGGGCTGGGTGAGCTCCTCAACCATCAGCCCTTCACATGCTCTTCAGGAAGCAGATATGGGGCACGGCTCTGTGGACACGCTCTCTCTACCCAGTGCAACAGCCCAGCGGAGCCTCTGCGTTAGGAGTGTCTGTGCCAACCTGGAGGGGCCTGGATTTGCCTTGAGTAATGCTGAGGGCCCCATTGCGATGGGCCGTCCCAGGGCGCCAGTTCGTTCCCCGGCCTCGCAGGACACAAGACGGGAGGCCAGATGTTGGGGTCGCCCTGCCCCTCGTTGCAGCCCAGAGGCAAAAGCTGCTTGTGCGAGTGGGAAGGATTGGTACAGGAAGAGGAGACAGGAGAAATGTTGGGATACCCCTGGGAGTCGCTCAGGACCCCCCAGGGCAGCAGGTTGGGGGCTCACGCAACAGGGCTAACCAAGACTCGAGCCCAGGGGATTAGGACCAGCCCAGCTGACAAGAGCTCCTGGGTTCCAGTCCCACCTCTGCCACTTCCCTGACTTAGCACTCACAGGTACTATTGGCCTAGAACTTGGTCCACAGCCCTGTAGCAGTGTCTCCTCGCTGCCAACCATCCCCCCTTGATGGTACAGAGCAGGAGCTCCTAGAGCTGGCACAGTATTATCCAGGGAACACCTCTAGATTTGCAAGAAGGGCTGCTCCCCCTTCCCAAGCCACCAGCTCTCATGCTGCAGAAATCACACAAACACCATGTGGAGATGCCTCCAGGGACCTGGGGCTCCCCCTGCCACACACACAATATTGAGCAACACTGTCCAGATTTTCACCCTTTAAGTGCAGGCTCCCTCCCCCCCAGCTTTTCCCTCTCCACTAGCCCTTCAGCACAGCATTTGCTGATCTCAGCAGCCCAGAGCAACGCCCTTGTTGAGTAGGATGCGAGTACGCTCTGTGGGGCCCAAGGAAACGTAGGGCGGAGAAAAAAAAACAGGCAGTTTCCAGGCTCCGGTTATGAGAATGAAATGCAGGCTAGGGGATCTGTGGGCCGGTTTGTGAATTACCGAGTTAGAAGTTCTCAGCTTGGGGCCCATGGGACCAGGAGGCACTTCTCTTATGGCTAAACGGGAGAGGGAAACCATGTGCGGGTGGGCAGTTGGGGGTGGGGCAAAGACTGAGGACAGCTGGTCTAGCCCCTTTCTAATCTCATTGTCCCTACATCCAGCCAACGTGAACAGGCAAAGATCTTAGCTACTGCTAACGCTGAGTGTCCACAATGGGGCACAGGAGGAGCCAGTGGTACTGACTGCAGTGCAGTCAAAGGATGGTAAGAGCAGAGTAGGAACATAAATGGGAACACAGAGAATGATGCGGAGGTTTAGCTGGTAGGACACATGCTACCTTCTGAGCATCACTGGGCAGGGCCAGGTCACTGCTGAGGGAGCTCGTTTCTGGTTTCGGCTCCTCCTTCTCCCTTTCCTCCTCCTCTCCCTCCTCAGAAGAAATGCCTTTGTCACTGATGTTGCTGGCTAACTCTTCCAGCCTCTTCTTCAATTCCTCCTCTTCCACATCAGGATCGGTGTGGGAGTCAGGGATCGGGGACTAGAAAGAAAAAAACAAGCAAGTCTCAAGTCTGTTGTGTTCATGCCACTCGAATGTTGTTGATGCTTTTAGGCTTCCTGTGCTATTTCTGTGCTACCGCAAGGATGCAAGAAAGAGTTTATTCAGTCATTTATTGGGTCAAACACAAGACAATGCTCTTGCATGGATTGTTGACAGCTGAATTCCAATCCAGGACTTCTGGATCTAAAGGAAGAAGCCTCTACCTGAGATGGCCATGCGGATTCACAAATATGTACCTAATCCAACCACTAGAGAGGGAGAGAGAGGCACAGTAGGTGAAAGCAGGTTATATAATCATCAGTCACCATCTACTGCTCATCTTCTCAAGCAACCAGACCCTGGAGTCTTCCAGCCCACAGACCTCCATGAGATTTCATGTGTGTTGTGGCTCCGTGTCAGATTTTGGAACCAACAATTTTCATGCAGTTTAGGGCCAACCCTCACGCAGCCAACGGAGCCCATAAGAGCCAGGTTACAGAAGTTAGCTCCATCTAAGAATCCAGGCTAAGAAGCACCAATCAGATCTTGAGATGGACAGGCACTAGCCTATCAGTTGAGAGCAGCATGTCCTAAGGAACTGACCCCTGTGAATAAATGCGGCTGGCTAAAAAAATTCCATTAAAACGCTCCCCCCCTTCTTTTTTTTTTTTTGACAGAAAATTGTTTTTTAACTGATCGTTTTATTTGCAAAAAGCCTCTGTCTTCTACAGGAGATTTTGATTTGTCAAAAAACACACACACACATACACACACCCCCAACAACTATTTTGGATGCAACACGATGCTGTCAGCAGATGCAGCGTGGCCATCGGCTCTGCTTCCCTTCTGCAAGGGAGAGGAGTGGGATGCATCATGGGAAAGCCTGGCGTAGTGCAGAGAATAGGACCACAAGGAATACAAACTACAACTCCCATGAGGCACTCTGTAAGCATTTCCCAATCAAAATATTGCAGATTTTGACCGCAATATTTTGGCATTCAAATTTGTGTTAAAAAAAAAAATTTCCACCAAGGAGAAAGAAAAATCAAAAATCAAAAGTCCAACCCAGCAAAGCTAGCTGACCAATATTAAGTAGTTTTCTCTGATCTAGAAAGATACCATGTTTAAATCCTGGCTCTAAACACTTGTATTTTAATGAGGTTTGGATCTGGAGCAAGTGCTAAAAACTTTTCCGCTTAAATGCATCTGTAATTTTAACTGGAGAGAAATTACCCTCCCACCAAGCCAGACCTGCACGAGTCCTGGTGATTGGTTTTGTCCCTTCTGCTGAGCCACGAAATGTTATAGCCATGAACCACAGGAGCCTACCTGAAGGAAATACAGGGTGGAAATATTCCACAACTGTAAACTCCAACTAGCACAAAATGACACAGGCACCAGCTAACTCAACGTCACAAGAGACTTTAAAATTAAATTAATCTTCCTTGAGGGTGTAATGATGGCCATTGAAACAAGGGTAAATCACACGCAAAAGACAAATGTCCCTCTCAATTAGCATCTGCTACTCAGAACACACAGATTATATCCTTTAATGCAGCTATTGATTCCTGTGTCGTAACCTCGGAATTCTCGTCGCTTTTGGAAGCATTGACACACCGACAGGAACATTCTTAGACTCGTGGAAATAAAACAGCCTTCTTCCTGCAGAGGCTTGACTGGTGTGGAGCCAATTCGAGCTCCTGCCAGAACACCACTGATAACCACTCATTTTCCCCGAGGTTCAGTTTTCCAATGAGGTTCATAAGGTGAAAAATAGCAAGGGCCTAAAAGGCTCAAATCAGAGATTTGAAGAGACAGATCATCTGCCGTTTGAAAATCTTGCTAGGCCTCAGGCTCGTGGATAGGGGAAGGGGTTAGCAAAGGGGGCAGGTGGCCCAGGGCCTGGCGTTTCGACGGGGCTCACAACTTTGGCAAACGCGGCAGGACAAGCTCTGGGCTCCTTCGGAACGCCGCAGCAGCACTACCGTCCCACTCCACGGGGCTCTGCAGGAATGCGGCGGTAGGCAGCACCGTGATCTGAGTGGTGCCAAAGGCTTTCTGCCCTTTGCCCCTCCCCTTACGCCCTTAGCCCCACCCCTTCCTCCCCTGGTCCCGCCCCTTTCAGGTGGAGAAGAGTTGGGCCCCCCTCCCAACTTGCCCCAGGGCCTGTGGTGGCTATTGGCACCACTGCTGACTTCATAACTTTCTGCTGATGGAAAGGGCCACACTCACCAACTATAACCTCCTGGGCAGAAAGTTCTGTTCCTCTTTCTGGCTGCCTAGCAAGCACTGGAGACACGGATGCTTGTGGCAGGTGATGAGCATGGGTGTACATTTGGGGAGGGACAGACGGAAGCCCCTTGGGGAGCTGAGCTATACATTCAGTTAGTCTGTTGGTGCAATAAACATCCCCGTAGTTTAACAAAGTACTTCATCCCTGTCCTTTCGGCTCCCACTTCTTGATTCACTCCGGCACGGCTATACTGCAACCAACATGGGCAAACATACCTGAGCTAGCTTCAATCAAGCTAGAACAGGCACAGCAGCTAGGGAGGTGGCACAGAGGCATCTTGACAAGCTTGCCTGAGTCTGCACCTAGACGATACCAAGAGTCACACCTCCTGACTGCAGTGTAGATGGACTCGCAGGTGTAGCCAATGACACTATCCACCTCTGAGCTATCCCGTCTGCCAGCAGAAGCCCCTTTCCTCCCCAAGTCCCGTGCTGTATGGCAGAATTATTGTCTGTTGCCTGGGTAGCTGAGGGAGGCCACATCTCCTGAAGCTAGAATGCAAGCTCCTTCAAAGGAGTTTGAGGACACTGCAAAAGGAAAATGCTTTCTCCTGTTGCATGCAGCCCCACAACTCAGGCACTGTTACCTCTTCGGCGTGCACCATGATTCTTTCCTCCAGACGGTTCAGCATGCGTTCGATGGCTGACATGCGTTTGTTGAGTTCAGATATCTATGGGAGAGGAGAAAGAAAGGGATAGAGTAGAGGACAGGTCCCACCACCAGCATGAAAACAAAGTAGGGGCCTGGTCTAATCAACAGACTGGAGAATATGGCATAGGACAGAGTCTACCACCAGTGTCACTGGCTAAACATGAAATATGGAATAGGTCATTAGTAGAAAGACAATGGGTGGGGTTTTCGAAAGGGCTTAAAGGAACACAAGTAGACGAGCAAAAGTTTTGAAACAGAGCTCTTTTGAGGGAAGAGAAATATAAATTTGGGTTGGCCAAAACATTTCACAAACTCACGTCAACTGCACCGTATTGTTTCGGTCAACAACAATACCAAAAATGGGGGAAAAAAAAAGAAAACTAAAATATTTTGTTTGGCCATGTTGGGTTCGATTTTCTTCAATTTAAAATGATTTGGGTTTACAAATTTACTCTTGATTTAAAAGGTCACCCTCTTCCATCTCCACTTGAAATCAAGCCCAAGCTTCATTTTGGGTAGAACTCAAAATTTTGTTCAACCTGATATGAATTTTTTTTCAACTTCTCAATTTGACAAAAAAAATTCAAAAAGTTTGTTTTCGGGTTGGCTCACACCATTGTCTAACTTTGAATTTCCAGAAAATTGCCAGTGAATAATTAAAAAAAAAAAACAACAGTTATTTGCAACGATCTAATCTACACGAGAGTATGAGTCAGCTGCTGATTCAAGGCTAGTTTAAATTCAAGTGTTGGTCAGATTTTACCTCCCATTGGTAAGTCCTTCAGTCAGCTAGCACCTCACCAGCTCCTCTCTAATATACCAATGGAAACAGAAATGTTTGAAAGAAAGTAACAAATTCCGCCCCCCACCCCCCCATTATATTTTTGAATGGAAAAAAAACACAAAGAAGAATTTCCTTTGGAAATCTCCTAATTTTTCAATTTAAAAAGTTAATTTTTGGTTTTCAAAACACTAATGTTTTTCCCTTTCATTTATTTATTTTTGAAGGATCTGTCCAATGAAGAAAAGGTGAGGGGAAGGGGAGGAGAAGAGGAGAGAAAACTCAAAAATCAAAAGACAAGCCCTTTTTGATTTTCCAAGGCCAAAATTAAAATTTTGATTTAATAAAAAAAAAAATTGGAACATTTCAAAGGACAGCAGTGCTTTCAGTAAATAATTATATTTCCTTCTAAAAGCTTTTTGGAGGGGGGGCAGGAAAGGATGAAAACCGTTGTAAATGGATGACAGATCTTCTGTATGTGACAACCCATCCTCATCAGTGGTATCCCATTAACCGATGAATGGCCAGGATATGAAACAAGAAAGCCAAATGCGTGCATGTTTTTAACGCTTCCTTCTTTCTTCGCATGTTGCTTTTGTATTTGTTAATACATGACTAATTAGATCCTTACAAGAACTTGGAGTGGCTGTGCCTGTTTAAAAGAACAAAGTAAGCGCAGCAGATGAATGTCACAAATGGGGTACTTCAGAGCAAAGAGGACCATAATTATCATCCTTAATACAAAGCACCTTTAGTGGCACTAAAACCCACAGAGAGGCAGTAATCCAATAACTTCTAAAGTAAATACTGTTGAATTTGACATGACCCCGTGCTTACATCACACCAGGGCAATAAGCAGGCTGAGCCCTGGAGTTGTATCACTAATAAATTAATCCATTAAAGAGACAGATGCAAGAAACTAACACTTGACAGGTAAGAGAGAGTTTAAGGTTTGAAGCTGAAATGCAGAAAACCTACAGGCTAAGATATTTAGCTTAGCCAAGTTAGGCTGTAGGATACAAACTGCAATATTATAAAGAGAAGTTAGTGTAAGTAAGTTAAAGCTAAACCAGCTAAGCTTGCATCCCTGTTTGTGATATGCTCAGTGTTTGGAAATAACTGCTGTGTTTGGATAATAATGTCCATGAAAGCTCAGTAGGTGCCACAAGATGACTCTTAGTAGCTGGGATGAAATGTTAAAAATATGCACAAGGTAACCTCCCTGTGACTACTGGGATGAAGTGATGTTAAGGAGAACTAAAAAGCAGGTCTAATGGGAACAGCACACCTCAAAAACACTGGGGTGCGGAAGTTCAAATAAGGAAACGAGGTTAAAAAACTTCCGTAGATACATCCGAATATCAATGGACATCTGTGCAACACACAGCCAGAGGTGCATTCTGAATGGCCTGCCTTGGGAGCTACCCAGATGGGGGGTGATCACCGGTGATGAAAATGATGGTGAAGAAGAGGACGATGGACACTCATTTTACCCGCAAGGGACGGTGTGAGCAAATGCCAGACGTTCGCCATTGTATTCTTGCCCCGTTAGCAGACTGCAGGGTGGGTACCGTTGTTGGACTGGTTGAGAAGAGGGAGTGTTACAGAAAGAGTACAGGTGATCTCGGTTACTCTTTGTTGGGTTCCCCTCCTGTTGATAACCTGGGTACTGCAGTTCATCTGGAAGCCGAATGCCCACAGGTTAAAGTAGATGTAAGCCCTTCCCTTGGGGTGGGTCATTCAAGTAACTCATTACTCAAGAGAGGGCTACAGCTTGACCATCTGCCTGGAGAGGGGGGGGATCAGGCAACACCGCACGCCCCGGTATGAACAGGCCAAGTGGTGGCACAGCCTAGATGAGGCAACACATTGGGTTATAAACGTCAAATAGCAAAGAACCCACCTAGGACTGTACAATGCCACAGAAAGGGCCCTACAGAGAGTGTCTGTCCAAACTCCGAAAGTTTCAATACCAGCTAGACACAAAACGAAGTAAAGTTGGGCCAGCCTTTAAAACTCGCTTCACCCAGATGCAAACCCTTCCAAGGGTCAGACTGTACCCTCAGCTCCAGCCGCCCCGGCCCCCATAAGACAAGGGAGCCCCAGAAGTGTAACAAAGAACACAATTCGGCCCTGAGTATTACTGGGGGGTCCACAGTGTGATTACAGCAGTAATACGGTTACACAGAGCCACACTGTAAAATGGCCCAGGCTGTCACGCCGGCTGGAGCTACAATCAGATTAGTCCTTCGGCTTTGCCCAATTTATTAGACCCTCGACTATGGAGTGCCAAGTTAAGAGTCAGATGGGCGCATCCTCCATCAATCTCCATTAGGAGCCGTAATGTTGCTGTGGTGGCTGCGTGACACCAGCAAGTCGACTCGGGCTGTGTTTGCTTTTTTTAAACAAAAACAAGGCAGGAGAGGACAGCTCCTCCGCTGGTCACATCAATGGGGAAAGGACGATTTAGACCCCTTGAGGATCTGCCATCAAAACCGCAATTATCCTATGCAGTTCCAGGAGACACCTGAAACCTTTCACAAATTGGTTGCTTGATTAATTGAGGGATCCCCAAGCTTCTTGTTTGCTGGGTTTTTGACTGGCTTTTGCATGTGATGTCACATTTCTGCCCTGTACAGTAAACCCTCACTTTAACGGGCTTCAGAAATAACGGAGAATGTCTGCCAGCCTCTCCACCCGCCTCAATAAATGCCGGTGACTCAGAGCCGCCGAAGCCACTGCTGAAGCTGCTGCTGCGGCTAGGACTGCCAAGACCGAAGGAGCCACTGGAGCAGTGAGGAAGAGGACGATGAAGGCTCATTTTCTCCGCAAGGGACAGTGTGAGTAAATGCCAGGTGTTCTGCATTGTACTCTCACCCCGTTAGCAGACTACAGGATGGGTATTGGTGCTCTTCTTACCCAACCCAACAATGACTTATGCTCCACCTGGGGTACAAGGGCTTAAGTCAGGGCAGTCATCCCAGAAGACTGGTTCATCCACTATGCATTCTGCCCACTGAACAGAACCTGAGACAATACCCACTGTAGTCCGGGGGTTTGAGTCAGCCCTTAGCTGTGCCAACATCCCAAAACAAAGAAAAACATTGAGGAGAAAACCCAGGAGCACTTAGCTCCATTGAAACACATCCAACTAGTGGAACTTTTGGAGGGAAGCTGTGGAGAAGTGATAAATATTCTGTTCAAAATAAAACAACAGTGGAGGTATTGCCTCTTCTCATAGCTTGTTCTGTTCTTCATGAAACCAACAGGAGTTTGAGCAACAACTTCAATGGGAGAAGAATGGGCCCTAAACAGGGACCATCTTAGGTTTACATGTGACTCCACTATTGCCAACTCTTATAATCTTTTCACATGCCTCATGGTAGTTCATGTTTTTTCATAAAACCCCCAGACTCCTCCTGGCCTCAGGTGATTCTGTGAGAATCTTTATTTTTTAAAAAAAGAAAGTTTCTAGTCCTCATGGATGCAGAAATCTCACAAGCGCTTTCATAAGAATTACTACAAAGTCGTGAGTTTTGTCAAAGACTCTTGCCAGCTCTACCTAAAAGCTAATGCTGTGGTTTTGACCCCAGGATTTGCTTCCGTGCGGCCTAATAAAGAAATCACATGTCTGGAACACAGAATACCTGGATGTTATTTCCAACTCTGATACTGGCCTGCTGGGTGACCTTTGAGCAAGTCCCTTTGTTGCTTGGTGCCTCAGTTTTGCATCAGTAAAATGGGGATAAGGAACCGGCCCTCTTTTTTTGTAAGGCATTTAGAGATCCACTGATGAAAAGTGCTAGGGAAGAGCACTTATAATTCACATTTGCTACGGAAGAGCACTTATAATTCACATTTTCTAATCCTTTCTTGAAAACTCTCTTGTTGGCCTGTGTGTTAATTTCACACGCATTGGTTCTAACACCAACACATTCTTTTGTTCCGCAGATGAGGGAGGTTTTCTGCGGAATCAACCTGCAGTTTAGTAAATCAGTTTAAAACCTTCAAGACCCTGGGGTGGAGGGTGAGGGGGGGGAAATTTAACTCCCTCCTCCCCACATTTGCAGCTTCTGCCCTAAGCCTCATTCAAAGGCACATGACAAATCAGAGTGACCATTTTGGACGGCAGCCGGAACACTTCAAGAGCTGCAGAAGAAGAAGAGGGTCACAGAGGTGAGCAGCTGTCCCACTCCAAGGCTTCATTTGTTCCTGAAGCACGGAGGAAATGGTAGCCAGCTGATAGAATAAATGGAACAGGCCAGGCTTTTCACTGCAGCTAAATGGAGTGTGAAGTAGACCTCCAATTTCTCTTCTTCCTGAGCTGAAGAAGTATGGCAGTGAAGAGGCCGGGATGGAAGAAAGGACAGCGACATTCAACGTGGAAAAGGACACAGAGATAGAAGGATTTTCTATTTTCTCTCTGCCCCAGCACACGAGTCAGGAGCGTCAAAGGGCTTTAAAGTGCACGTCCAGAGCCACGCCTGGTTATGCTGCGGTAACCCGCCAGGGCGCTGCCCTTCCAGATGCGCCAGAGGAACGTGGGCTGTGATGGGACACGGGACATGAATGTCTACGTGTCGGGCACCCATGAAGTGGTACCCAGAAAATACCTGAGGAGACAGACCCTAGACTCCGTCACAGCTCCTTCCACTCTGCCAGCAAGGCAAAGGGGCTGCAAAACCGGCCCACCCAGCCTCTGGTGGAGCCTCTCTGCAGTGATGGACTTTCTGGTCTGGCGTATCTAGTCCAGGCTGCTGCGTTCCTGGCAGGTGCCTGCGACGACCGTGTGCTGCTGGGCCGACCCCTTGGAGTAACAGGCTGTCAGAGCTGATTCTCTGAGGGCTGTGGGGTGAAGGTGCATCGTTCCGTCTGGGTGGTTGCAAGGGCTGGCTGCTCCCAGCCCCGCCCCTTTTGCTTGAGGGCCCACCCCCTTCTGTGCCTGCCCCTGCCCCCTGCCATATTCTCCGGGGCCCCATGGACGTGGTCGTCCCCTCTGCACACAGCGCGCGTTCGCCGCCCTGTCCATCAGTGCGACTAGCCCGCTCTGAAACAACCTGGAAAAGGCCACAATTTCACTCTACCGGGGCCACCATTTACGAAACACATCTTCCAAAGGGACTTCGTTTGCGGCATCTCAGCCGAGGAACAGCCCGTACCAGTCACTGGGAAGGGTTTACAATCCCCTTGTTACCTGATTTCCAGAGTGGTTTGCGTTCTCCTGGGAAAAGACTCCTCTGTTCCTGCGTTTCACGTGATGGGGCTGGTAGATGGGTAACTTCTGGGCTCCCCTTACATCCTCATCGGAGGTGTCCATGTCTGCCGAGTACTGGGGCCGTTGCCGCTCGTTCCACGGGCCGCCTTTGGGGAAGGAACGGGTTCGAGTCCCTGGCGCTTCGGGGTTGGGATTATCGTCTTTGGTTTCAGGGAAAGTCCGTGGAAGGATAGGTGACAAGAGGCGAGAAAGGAAACAAAGAGCAAGAATATGAGGGACAAAGCACTCAACAGCTTTCCAGAGCACCACCCACCTGACACAAAGGCCCATGAAATCAGTGTAATGACTCCCACTGACTTCAGCTGGCTTCGATTCAATCCAGATATGCTCCAGCCAGATGCTCACATACATACTAAATAAATCACCTACGATGCCTCATTAGAGGAGCTGTCAAGCTTGTCCCTTTCCACACGGTGGCAGTAGATACTCAACCACAGTGTTTCTTAAACTTTTTCAGACCACCAAACACCAAACAATACTATTTTTTATGCAGAACGCCTCTGAAAGTTTGCTTTAAAAAAAAAAACAAAAAAACCCACACAGCAACATATACAGCAAAACCAAGTACTTTACTCAGGTATTACAGCAATGAAGTAGTAACATTGTATCTGGTTATATCAACAGAAAACACACACTCTCAGTGTCTGATACGAACAAAGTCAGGCTACGTCTACACGTGAAGCCTACACCGAAGTAGCCTATTTTGATCTGGCGACATCGAAATAGGCTATTTCGATGAATAACATCTACACGTCCTCCAGGGCTGGCAACGTCGATGTTCAACATCGACGTTGCGCAGCACCACATCGAAATAGGCGCTGCGAGGGAACGTCTACACGCCAAAGTAGCACACATCAAAATAAGGGTGCCAGGCACAGCTGCAGACAGGGTCACAGGGTGGACTCAACAGCAAGCTGCTCCCTTAAAAGGTCCCTCCCAGACACAGTTGCACTAAACAACACAAGATTCACAGAGCCGACAACTGGTTGCAGACCCTGTGCATGCAGCATGGATCCCCAGCCCTGGGCTAAGGGCTGCTGCACACGGTGACCATAGAGCCCCGCCTATGTAGCCTCTCTCTGTTAGTTTCTCTCAGGTGGAGACACTTTGATCCTAGTTAGAACCTCCCAGCACAAGTGATCAACCAACATGCTCAAGAATCTGTGACCCACAGCTGTTGTTGTCTTTCCCAGGCTGGCTGCAAAGCCAATGTGGATCCCTCCCCTTCAGCAAACTGCGCCATTTAGGAGCAGAGAGACAGCTGTTTCATCAGGGCTACAGGCAGGGTTGTTATCCAGAGGTAACAGTTCAGAGAGCAGACACCTCAGTGGTGCTTAAAACCAGACGTAAAAGAAATCAAGCGCCCAAGACTAACATTACAATTTCTACGCCACATCGGCAAGAGCATGGGCGAAGGACTGCAACAAACAGAAACCATCTTTTGCTGTGTATAGGCACAGTTCGGCTCTGCCCATCTGCTTGCCAGTCAGTTAAATCCCTGTTAGCAGTGTTCCCTGTCAGCGGAGAGCTTGGGTGACCACACAGGAGATATTCAAGTGCCTTCCAGCTGATTGGCAGAGCAGCAGGCCGCGTGTGTTTCTACTGGTGGTGCCCGCCACAAAGTTATTCTGCATGAGAATGGAACAAATTAGAGGGAAGCACGGCCTGTTTGGGTCTTCACCCAGGATTTAATTAAGAGACCAAGCCCCAAAAGGTGCTTTATGGGGTAAGTTACCACCCCACCATGAAAGGGGCCTTACAGCACTTCAGTGAAGCAGCTGGACTATTCAGGGGACGGGCGATTTCAAGGGAAATATTCACTGGTTCAAACCCAGGTAGCTGCTGTCCGAGTTTCGTCTGGCAGCTGTTTCCCTGGTCTGTGAGATGTTGGTCGCTGGTCCCAGCCTAGCGCCTGACGGAGACACCTCCTCAATACAAGACCCATTTTCCTAACTGGCACCATTGTTGGCAGGCATATTAATGAAACCAAGGATTAGAACTATCCCAGCAGCACATGACACAGGGGCAGTGCAGGGAAGTGTGAATAACCTCAGCCATGCCTGGACCCAGAACTTTACCTACCAGACACTAAAGAGTTTACACGTTCACTGATCTTGGTAGCGGAGCTCAGAAAAAGGGTGAATCCAAAACCCAATGACATCAAAAGGGAATTTTCCCGTGGATTTCAGTGGGTTTTGCATCAGGCCTCAAACTGGGAGAAATGAATAGGAGCCTAAGCCAGTTCCAGAGTGTAATTTCTACCCTCTGTTGCTAGGGCCCTGCCAAATTCACGGTCCACTTGAGTTAATTGCAGAACCATAGGATTTTTAAAGTCATAAGTTTCATGCTTTCAAGTATTTCGACCTGAAATTTCCTGGGTTGTAACTGCAGGGGTCCTGTCCCCAAAAGGAATTGTGGGAGGACCACACGGTTAGAAGGGAGTCAGAAGGGGTTGTGGCAATCCCACCCTTACTTCTGTGCTACTGCAGGCAGCGGTGGGACTGCCTTCAGAGCTGGGCAGCTGGAAAGGGGCAGCTGCTGGTCAGGAGCCCAGCTCTGAAGGCAGAGTCACTGCCAGCAATTGAGGGAAGGATGGCCTGGTATGGTATTTCCACCCTCATTTCTGCACTACCACTTGCAGAGCTGGGCCTTTGGTCAGCATCAGCCATCTTCTGGCTGCCCAGCTCTAGAGGCAGCAGCACAGAGTGAGGACGGCAGGGTGTGGTATCACCACCCTTACTTTTCTGTGCTGCTGCTGGCGGGGAGATGCCTTCACAGCTGGTTGCCTGGCCAACAGCTGCGCTCTCCGGCTGCCCAGCTCTGAAGGCAGTGCAGAAATAAGTGTAGCAACATTATAATCTCCTCTAAAATAACTTTGTCATCCCCTGCAACTCCCTTTTAAGATAGAGCCCCCAGCTTGAGAAACTTGGGTCTTCCCTGGAAAATCAGTACAATAGAGTACAGTGTAAAAGAACACTGAAGACCACATTTAATGCGGATGGGAAACCCAATTTCAAGGTCCTTGTTGCATTTTTCTGGCACTGAATTTGGGAGGGCCCCATATAAGGTATCTTTATTAATCTCCATCTTGGATGATCTCAGTGGTCACAGTCACCTGGGCATTAATAAAGCCAGCCATGATGTTAAAAACACATGGGAGATTATCTCTCAGGACTGTCCTTCTGTAAACTAGGCATCACGCGCATTCTACTAACTTGGTAGATGAACGCACAGTAGCGCGAGAAGAATTTGTTTTCTGTCATTTCATTTGCCAGAGTAGGTCTAGTGTCCATACACTCCCGATCCCCACGGGGAGCATTTGATTGCACGGGGCTCCAGAACCACAGAAATCTCCCCCAAACAGGTTTAACCACAACATTTGGTATATGACTGGCAAAAGCGACCATCGTGCCTTAAGCAACTGAGCCCCTGGGCTGCCGAGCCTCTGATGGCACTAAAACTACGATGATTTACACTGGATGGGGCCTGGCTGAACACGGACAAGGGAAAATGTGGCCACCGTAAGGCTGGGTCTACACTAGACCTTAAAGTCGATTGAACGTACTCAGTTCCAGCTACGGCAATTGTGTAGCTGGAACTGACCTATCACTGATGGACATTCAGGCCACCCTCACTGAGGGGAGGTCAACAGGATAGTTTCTCCCCATTGACTTCCCTTACTCCTCATGAGATTGAGGAGTACCGGGGGGCAGCTGTCTACCCCGATAGCTCGATTTTGTGTGACCCACTAGGCACCTGAAACCGAACCCTGAAAGATCGACCCTGTGTAGTGCAGATATGCCAAAAGGCCCGAAACAAGGCTGCTGTAGCTGTCGATTTCATCTGACCTGCTGAAGGTCAATGCACTGGTCAGTGGAAATCCTTGCTCTGGAGCCAGGATGACCAGGCGTCCTCACCCAGCTCTCTGGGTAAGCAGCTCTCCATGTGCCGGTCTAGTGTCTGGTTATGCTTTAGGGTTTAGCTGTAGTCGCTCAGTTATTTTTGAACCGTTCTGTTAGAAGTGCTGGCCTGCTGCTTTGCTGCAGACGCCACAGGAGGATGGCACTCGTCAGTGCGGCCTACCGGGTTTGGGATTCCTTTCCAGGCTCCTTCTTTGGGAGCTGACTGTCAGCCGGACTTCGGAGCTGAACTCCTGCTCGGGAGGGGTGACTTGTTGCCCCTGCTCCTGAAGGATCTGGTGGAACACTGCAGCCAGGTCAGCTTCCGCGATCATTGTCTCCTTCCGGGAGGGGTCCTCCCCAGTATCTGAGAGCTCTGGGAATGACTGAGAAGAGAGGACGCTGGTTAGTTCTTATAAAGAGGCGCTCTGCCCCCAGAACCCACTTTTGAGCTAAATACTTCCAGGTGATTTCCCCCACTCCCCACCACCACCGAACGAATGGATCCACTTTCTAGCTCCACTTCCTGAAGACAGGCCTAAAACCGGGTGGCATCTGAAAGGCCAGTCTAAGGGACTTGAACACTCCGCCGCCATTAGTTTTAATTGCAATTGGACAGCACAATTCTCGAAGCAGCCTGGAAAAGTCTCTGTCACACGTCTTATGTTTTTAAAGTGTCAATTCCTTTGACTGATTCAACAATAATATGGCTCCCAAAATCCTGATTATTTTCAGATACTTGAAATATGATTTCCTCAGAGGCGACAATCACAGTATCTTTTACAAGGAGAGGCTAGATTAAAGAACGAACCAGCCTAAGGGGGTCTGCTTCCAAAATCCTTATCAAGCTCATTTGGGGAGTTTGAAATTGTGAAGGTTTGATGAAGTTTTAGAATATGATGTTACTGTTACATTTTTTGGTATTTCCTACTTCTACTATGCAAGCAAAGGTCTTTAGGTGATGGAGGTACCAGAAAAAAAAAAATAAGGCTACAGGTTGAACCTCTCTAATCCAGCACACTCTCGTCCGACAAACTTTGTAATCCGACGTGACGTTAGTTAGCCAGACAACCAATTTTCATGGGGCTGGCCAAGTTTCCTGCAGTCCCCTAAAGTTTGTTTCCAGCTACCGGTCCTGGCTGTCAGTGTTCTGTGCTGTTATTAGCTATAATTTACCCCCTAAGTGTCTTCTAAGAGCCCAGTGAGCAGCAGAAGTGTTGGTAATGTGCTAAACAATATTGACCTCCCACGGTCCAGCAAATTGTCTCATGCGGTCAGGTCCTGAGGGTGCCAGATGAGAGAGGTTCAACCTGTATTTAGTACTTCTTAGAAGGAGCAATGAACTATCCAGTCCTGCAGCTCCCTGAAGTCTGCGTGATGAGAATTAAGGCTGAGATCAACCTCCAAACATCTGCACTCTTGTACAAACTGAACCAATGCTCCCTACGTGTGAGCAGTGGTCCCTCTTATTTTTCCATCCATGTGTAGAATAAATTGTTGTGGGCACCAAGGCATGTTCGGATGGGCACCAGCAGCAGAAACACGCTGCTGGCTGTTGGTGGCCCACGGGCTAATCAGGGTGTGTCTCCTGAATGTCTCCTGGGTGGCTGCTCAAGAGCTCAGCTTACGGGGAACATGGCTTGTGAGGTTTGCATATCACTAGTTTATATGGGAATCAGTTAGGAACTTTTCAGGGAACTTTTCTACAGGAACAAAGAAAACACACAATTAGTTTTATGACAGAGACAAGGCGGATGAAGTCATCTTTAACTGGACCAGCTCCTGTTGGCAGATGGTAAATCTCTAGAGCTACACAGAGCTCTTCTTCAGGTCTGGAGCAGGATCTCTTACGTTCTCCGTGCTATGTCAAGGTGCGACTTCCACAGTCATTGCGTGTGCTTTTCAATCTGGGTACCACAGAGCCTCAGAGTGACAAATGCCTCGGGAATGGAGGTTGTTCGTAACTCTGAAATGCCCATCGCTCGCAACAAAACGTCAAGGCTGTTCTTCCAAACATTTACCACTGAATACTGACCTAACGCAGATTTGAAACTTTGCAGAAATAAAAATGCTGCTTTCCCTTTATTTGGTAGTAGTTTACGTTCCACGCAGCACTGTACTGCATTTTCTTCTTCGGGGTCTCTGCTGCTGCCTGAGTGTGCACTTCCAGCTCCAGAAGAGGTGTGGGGTTTCATGGCCTGTTTGCGATCTAAGGTTCTACTGCCCTATTGCTTCTTGGTTTGCAACAGCTGGTAACAGCATGGATGAGTGGAAGAAGCACGGGTGCATTGTGAACTGGGTCTTACACTCTTCTGTCCAACCATTATGCAAAATTGGTGTCTTTCAGCTTCAGAAAAGTCTTCTGCTACATGCACAATTCTCTCTCTTTTTGGGAAGTCAGTCTCCATGGGTCAAGCCAGTGACGAGAGCCAGGACCCAGGAGCCGTATGAACAACAGGACTAGATTTCCCTGTAAGTACATTGTCAATCAAGTCCAGAGGGGCCCTGCCTCAGCACAAACACAGGAACAAAATTACAGAGAAAAGCAATGGGGGTTGGTTAAATGACCTTCCTGGAGAAATACCTCCCGCTGCCTCTCACAGAGCTAGTAAAGAAGAGCTCTTCTTGTTACTTTTCCCCAAGTAGCTTTGCCAGAACCTTGTACATCAGTTCTGGGTCCAATGACTACAATTCCCAGCCTGCTTTGCTCTTCATCTCCAGCAAGAGAAGCTGGCTGGAAGCACAAGACACCATCTTCATCCCTTCCCACTGAGCCTAGAAATGAACCGAGCCAATGGATAAATTTATCCCGTGGGGGCCAGTTATAAAAATAAGTAATTACACCCAGAAGAAAATGAGACCAGAAGACACAGTCTCTTCTGAATCTCCTGCCACTCTCGCTCACCAGTTCTCATTCCAGTTCTCTAGCCCCATTCTGATTCATGGCCTTCAGAAGTCAGGTCTATCAGGCAGAAAAGAAAGCTGGGGCAAAAGCTACTCAGCACCACACCTTGGAAACTCCAAGCAGAAGTGAAGAAAAAGGCAGGAGTAAGGAACAAAAGAACAGCTGCCCACCACCACCGCCCCAGTACCTGGAGGCCGTCCTTGTTGATTGGAGTTTGTGAAAGCTGCATTGATTGACGGCGTGATTGGGCGGAATATTCTGAGTCCAATTCAAAATCAAAGGGATGAACAGAAAGCAGGCGCTTTGTCTTGCGCATCTTAGAAAGCAGGGAAAAGGGTGAGAAAGCAGAATTCATCATAAGCGCAACTGGTCTTTGAACAGGGGTCCGATGAGTCCCCCCAGCTCATAGCTCTCGCTCTCTGACTAGGCTTCTGGTGGTTTAATTTATCATCTACTGGCTACAGCTCTGGTTCACCTAACTGGCTTTAGTGATGGAATATCACCCTCTTTCTGCCGTGCCACCTTGCTCAGACATCAGCGGATCTCCACAGAGGCTTGAGGACAGAGCGTGGGTCGCATTTCTTCCTATTTCAAGGGCAGGTGTGTGCAACGAAAACCAGAAGTGTCATGGACCAGACAAGCAAGGTCCTTTCCAGGACACTTGGAAACGGACGGAAAGACTCCCTTTAAATTCAAATGACCTTTGGGTCAGAACCATTGTATTCCGGGCTGTGGAGGAGAAACTCAACTAGAGGTTGATTAAGTAATTATGGAGAAGTGACCCAAATGTCCCAGAATTTCAACAGCCGCTGTGGGGATCCTCAAACACAACTATCCCCCTTTTCAGCCAGGGGATCATACAGTGACAGCCACAGCGAGGAGTCAAGTCCTGCTCTGCGCCCTACAACTCTCCATGCAGCTCTGAAAGGAGACTGAATTTATTTGGCACGGGTGGGATTTCACACTTCCTTGTCCTGATACTCTCAGCCCCTTATGAGATCCTTCACTGAACGAAGGCTGCGTCTGCACTAGCCTTTTGTCGGTAAAACTGCTCTTGGTCGGGGCCGGGGGAACCACACCCCCCCAACTGACAAATTTCAGCAACAGATGCACCAGAGAAGACAGCATGATAGTGGCGGGAAATGCTCTGGCCCCTTTGAAACACTGTGTAGCACTGCTCCTTGTGGCTCTGATGGGTGGGGGCGCAGCGCCAGGGTCTTGGCTGCACTATGGACTGACTGCCTAGGCCCCGCCCCTTCCACCATTGGCCCCGCCCCCTTCCAGGGCACAGAAGCCAGATCGCCCCACCTTGCTGTCAGCCCCTCTGTGTGTGTGTTAGTGTAGAACAGCTACATGAGAGACTCAGAGTTGTGGAGCTGCAGTGGTGCAGCTGTGTCACTACAAGGGCCTTGGTGCAGACACTGCCCTGGAGAAGCACAGATTGTGTCTTTAACAGGTCAGCTTGAACGAAGGGACTGTATTTCCAGAAGTGGAACTGATGCAACAATGACATCCCCAGAGAATGCTAATGATGTAACGGCATGTTAATTGCTGACCTATGGCATGAAAAGGTACATAATGAGATGGGATGCTTAGAATATATTAACAACAGCTAGCTCAAACCGAAGGCTTTTCATCTTGAAAGTGCTGTAAAAAGGACTGTCAGGATTATTATCCCCATTTTACAGAGCAGGATGCTGAGTTACAGAGGGGGACACAACTTGCAGCAGATTAACCAGCTGACCCAGGACTAGAACCAAGGTCTCAGCTTAATGTGCTGCTTTCTAGACTATGCTGTTCCTATTTAGAAAAAGGTGGTTCATGTGTCACTTAGGCTAGATCTACAGAGCACCGTTATTTCGGAATAGGCTACTCCAGAAGAGATTTCCCAGGACTAGCTTATTTCGAAATAGCACGTCTACACACCAAAGGCTTATAGAAATAGTGCTCAGCTATTTCAAAATAGCACGTCTACACACCAAACGCTTATAGAAATAGCGCTCAGCTATTTCGAAATAGCACTCAGCTATTTCGAAATAGCACATCTACACACAATAGAGCCTATTTCGGATTACAGCCCTTGGATGCACTGTACCTTATTTCAAAATAGGCTCCAGCCTCTGTCTACACAGCCCCTATTCTGAAATAGGCACTATACTTCCTAAAATGAGGTTTACAGAATTCAAATAAGCTGTCCGCTATCTTGAAGTTATTTCAAAATAGTAGTTGTGCTGCATAGACGCTAGAAGTTATTTTGGAATAGCAGGGGTTATTCCAAAATAACCTTAGTGTTTAGCCACTCCCTTAAATAAGCAGGATGTTTGTATCAATCAGCGGACAGGAAACTTAGTCAAAGTGGCTAGTAATTTTGGAGGCATCTGATTCCAGGAACGCCACCTGAGATTCCCTAAAGGGGGCTGATTTTCAGAGAGAGCGGAAGGACTTTCTTTAAGCACCAGCTCTTCCTTTACAGACTTTAGGCTGGTGACATGGGAAGACAGGTTTGTCGCAGCAAACCAAAGGAAGGGAAGCCCTGGCACGAGAGTGGCAGAGACAGCTCCCCCCAGGAAAGCCCAGAGGAAGGAAAAGCACAGTCCACATTGATGCATGTGCATACTTACCCTAGTATAGTGCTCAGCTTCGCTGCCATCAACAAGGTCATCTTCTGCCTCGCTGTCGCTGTCCAGCCCACCGCCAGCATGCAGCTGGCACTCACCTGGGAAGGGCACAAGGAAATGGGCCTTGAGGATTTGGCGGCAACACCACCACCCTGGGATGAGATTTCCGAGCACATCAGCACCATTGTGCAACTGAAGTGCAACTGTTGGTTGGTTACCCTGAGGTTGCCACGTGACTGTTTTCTTACTGCCATGGTTGCTGGTGAAAGGATTTACTTTGCTGTTATTTTTGTCTCCTTGGAACAATGAGACGCATAACAATGCCCTCATTGTGTTATGGCGTGTGTATCTAGGTCCAATGATTCTGGAGCTTATTTCACTAACAGTTAGCTACGGCTGGCACTGGGACCTTTTGGTTGGTGATGGAGGATAGGGAAGCCAATGTGTCTAGAATGGCTACCTGACTCTTGGCCCATTCTGATGTTCCTTTTATAGCACCTCTTTGGACCAGCTCATAATCCTACTGGACTCTTATCTTCAACAGGTGCAACACGGGCTCCATACTTTCTAACAGAGTGATCATGTATCTCCTCCTAGAGGCTGATCCAAGAGTTATACACCTTGTCACCCTCTTACAACAAAAGGATATCTTCTTTAGCTTGAGATAAAGGCCAGCCTTCCTGGAGTCGACGGTCCCAGATGCAACGTGCTTTGAGGACGTCAGTATATGTGACCATGGTTCCCTGGTCTTATAAAAGCTTGTATCATCTTACACACCCTCATTAGCTTTTTTCCCCTGCTGCAGACCCATCTTCCAGCTCCTTACCGTATAAGATAAGCCGACATGGTTTCACTAGGACAAATTCAGAGGTGACTATTAAAGTCTATGACAGGAGAATCTCACTGAGTCTAAGCTGGTGACTCTGACACGTAAAGTACACCAGTTTAGATTTGCTTCGTCTTACCTTTAAGTCCAACCCAATATAATTTTGTCCTCCTGATTCTCACCAGCCCCTTTCTTGCTGAGACTATGAATAGAAAATCCAGTCCTCTTCACCTTTCTGGGCTAACCCTTTTAAATTACTGGATTATAATTCTTGATTTCCAGATCTGATTCTGCTGTAAGGAGAGTTCAACTCATCTCCAAGGGAGTCAGTATTGCTTTGGAAAGCACAGAGAATTCACAGCCCCAAGCATTAAGTTTCCCGGGGAGCCTGTTAGCCAACCCTGAGAAGGACAAAAAACTCTCATTTGTAGGATCGGGGAGAAGTTTTGATTATCACTGGCAGCAGGAACCCCCAATTACCATATTATGAAAGCCCAGATTCCGCACAGTATTGGAGCACATGCCTTATTTTAAGAACGGAAGTGGTTCCACTGAGTTAAGCAGGATGACTCATGTTATTAAGGATAGGCGTGTTACAGCACTGCTGAATCAGAGCTTGACCTTGAAAACCACGTCTCAGACTAGACATGAGTTATTAGAGAGCAAAGGATCAACATTACGAAGGTTCCAATATTCCAAACCCCTCTCCTCCTGGCTTCTTTTGAAGTGTACACTAAGAGCGTCAGCTAACAGGAACCAAGAGGATCTGGAAAGCTGAAGACATGGGAACTTCCACTCACGCTGCTATCAGAGCAGCCCACTGCTCCCATTTCCCTTTAAAGGGCAATAAAGGAAACTGACTTACTGTTGATGTCCGGCAAGCTGTAAACTCTGTCATGGAGACCTAAAGTATGAAAAAAAATTAGGGGGCAAAATAAACACTTTTTCCAGGTATGTTACACAAACAACCTCCAGAACGGAGCTCAGCAGGAGGCAGATGCTGTTCTCCAGAGTGCTCTGGACACAAGGAGTGAAGCAAATTTTAAACACTGGACCATAAACTGGGAGCCAAAACTGGACTCAGCACAGGTGCAAGGCTCGTGCATCTCCCCATGGTTTTCAAGGGAGGCCGGTATGGAAAGGAGGGCAGACAGGTCTATTTGTGGGCCTGTGGCTGACTGCACGGCCAAGCATTCAACATTAAGCATTCAAGCTGTCTTGACAGTTTCCAAGAGACACCGTACGTGTGTTTTAAGTTACATTCATTGCAGAATCTAGGACTCGGCAGTGTGTGTGATGGATGACAGGATGGTACGCAAAGACTTAACTGCCTTCTATCACGCTGTCCTTAGAGCTAGTTATTACAAGATGTTTAACACCAGCGAAAGCAGCCTGACAACTTACCTGTGCTTTTAGTTGATAAAAAAAGTTACTAGCCCCTCCGGGATGAAAAAGTACTAAGTTATTATCCTTCACCCTTGTTTCAGTATTTCCCTTGCATTGTTTTAAGCTAAACACTTCAATGCTCTTTACTCTTTGGGCATATTGCTGAGAAAGGTGCTCATCAGATGCTGCGATCATTTTAGTTTCGGACTGAGTACTACCGACTTCATGTGCTTCCAGCGGTCATTCTGTGTACTAGTGGACTTTGGAAACGAGTAAGGACATATAGGTTTAATCAGTGTATGCCCACGGTAACCATGCAAACTTTCTTCTGGGACCTTACAGAGGGAATGGAATTCCGCTAGCCTGATATCACCATAGACAACAGAACCAGTTTACATTAAGGAAACAGCAGAAATACTAGATCATGTTGGCAGCAGGTAATTGTTACAGTTATAGGATGTTGACGGCAGCTTCGCTGACAAATCCAGTCCTGGACTGCCAGGCTAAAAACACATCTATATGCTCACAGGCCACTCTCTAAAATAACCAAGACCTGGTCCAACTGCTCAGATTTTTTTTATTTATTTATTTTTTTAAATAAGTTTGCCTTGTGGTTTTTTAGCTTTGGGTTGTGCTTTGGTGACTTCTTCGAGCTTTGCCCCCGCAACTGGAAAGACCGGAACGAAAGCGGAGAGTCTCCCAAGGTCCCAGGAGTACTCAGGGCTTTAAAGCAAAGCACCGAACAACACAGAACAGGTGATGGAATTGTGAGAGCTGGTAACTCGGCCAGCTTGTCCCAGAAGAGCGTGGCACGGACGTTCTAATCCATCCCCTTCCCCTCCCCGCCTGCCTCTCAGCACTTACTGCAGTACTTTTTGATACCTCCCTGGTACTGGGAACACACTTACATGCCTAGTGCATACACTTCCCCTTTGATATTAGATCCTACTAGTTTGATTTCACAACACCCCAGAAGTCTTAACCAAAAAAAATCTGTCCAATGCTTCCACGTACTGGCAAGTTAGGATGCAAACATATCAGCCTGAAGAAGTTAGCAGCAGCAGGGCCAGTCAGCTCTCTAGCCTAGGGAAAGCCTCACTCAGCTGCCAGTTTAGGGCAGTTTTATTGTCCCTGTACGCTGCTCTGGCAGAGCAAAGAGGCCTTTGCATTGGCTGAACCTGGCCCTCGCTTACATGCTTGGAGAGATTTTAAAACAGCAGCAGGAATATGGATATCAAAGCACCATCTCTGTATATATTATTCATACCCAGAGGCACAGCAAACACACACACACACATCCATGTATCAAGAGAGTTACACCAGGGTTACATCTTTCTAGCCAGTTTAAGTTCTTATTTGAGACAATCCAAAATGTTATAGCTGGGGAACTGAAGCACAGAAAGATTAAAAGATTTGCAAGACATTACACAGGAAATCTGAGGCAGAGCAGATAATGACAAATGCTAGTGAACTGAATATTTGTCTAGCAGCAAGAAGATAGCAATAACTTAGCCTTAAATGGTATTATATTATTATAATTACTATTACACGTTGAACCTCTCCAGCCCGATCCTGAAGGATTTTGCCAAACCACGGGAGGTCAATACTGTCTAGCAGCATTACCAACGCTGCCACTGCACTCTTAGAAGACATTTAGGGGTAAATTACAGCTAAAGAACAGCACAGAACGCTGAGAGCCAGGACAGGTGGCTGGAAATAATCTTTATGGGACCCCGGAAAACTTGGCCACACCCATGAGAGAATGACACCCAGCTAACTAAAATCATGTCGGATTATGGATGCTGCCGCACGAGCAAGTGCCAGATTAGAGAGGTTCTACATGTACTAGTATGTAAACCTCTGACAAATGCAGGGGTTAGTTGATGCTAAATAATTTCCCTGTTCTGTGCATTGCCTCTAAAGCATTGGCCCTGGACCATGCAGGAAGCCAGGATACTGGGCTAGACGGACCACTAGTCTGACCCCCTATTGTTGTTCTTACACTCTTACGAGTCTACACTGGAGACTGGGGGTGCAACCTTTGACACAGCCATACCACTAGCATACCACTGCCATACCTAGCAATGCTGGATTCATTTTCAGCCCGGGCTGTAGCCTGCCGTAGAGAGACCGCATCACTTTGGCGCTTCCAAACCTCTTGAAACGGGATCTCACGTGCTCATAATACCACTCCAGGGAGCCAATCTTCACAATCCTGCCCACAGAGCGAGGGGGGGGAGGTGAGAGCTGACACACTCAGCCAGAGAGGTCGCATGGTCATTGGTTGATGCCTGAGCCGCTCCATCCGAGTCAGACAGACAGACAGACTCTGGGGGACTTTAGCTTCCAGGGTGTTGGACTGGGCCCCAGTGGAAGACACAGAGAAAGGCAGGATGTTCACTTCCCTACTCAACGGAAACTCAGGCTGGGTTCAGCAGAAGCCCCCCCACCCGACAGCCAGTTCCAGGGGACAGGCCCCAGAGGGGCTCAGTCACTCCTGCACGATGTCTAGAGCACCGACCAACTGGGACAACCTGTCCACGTACGGTGCATCCCAGGGCAGACATCACCAGCCTAGTCTCTCTGCAAGGTTCATGCTCTCCTGGCACCCCGGCAGAAGCAGGACATATTTGCTCCAGCAGAAGGGGAGGGGAAGAGACAGGAATATGGCACCAGTGCCTGGTGGGGCCATAGGGCCCTGTTCAGTGTTCAACCCCAGCCAGTCCCTGCAGGGCCTAAGAGAGCTCTCCAGGCTGCACCTCCAGGGACTACTTACTCTGGTTTCCTTTGTTGGCAGAGCAGTGACAGCTCCCATGCCTGTATGTAGGTCAGAATACGGCCCAGGCCTGCCAAGACGGCATTAGCCCGCTTCTCTCCTGCACAGGAGGAAAGGTGCTGAGGGCAGTAGCGGGTCCCTGCTCCGGCCCAAGGAGAAAGGGCACTTTCTGCCATTAGAAACCCAGCAGGGGCAGAAGGGAGCTGGGGAGAGTCCAGGAAAGGGACCTGAAAAGAAGACCTGCCCACCAACTACACCAGCAACACTTCGGGGAGGGAACTTGCAAGTGAGCGCCTCTGTGATCCTTGAGCCTGCCTTTTCGTTGTCTAATCTTTGGGGTTACTCACTCATAGTTCCTGTGGAGCATCCGTCACAAGCCAATTTCATAACACTTCACAAAGGAGGTCAGTGTTATGATCCCCATTGTACAGATGGGAAGACTGAGGCACAGAGCCACACAGCAACTTGCCCCAGCCCACCCTATGGGCTAGAAGCAAAGCTGGAACCCTATATCGCCCTCACGTGTCAGTCTGTGACCCATCCACTAGGCCACGTTGCCTCTCATCTCCAGCACCATGCCACTGGGAAACCCCTTCTGCTGCTGGTTGGCTGACGCCAGCCCTCTTACCTGGATAAGCAGCAGGGGTCGCAGATCCAGGCTTGCTCCTTTTTATTGTAGCGGCTGCAGTTCTTGCAGGTGTAGAAGTGGCAATCCAAGCATTGGCGCTTGCTGTTGACCAGGAACTTGAAGGGCTGCAGGCAGTGGACACAGTGGGTCTCGTTGAGGTGGGACTGACTAGACAAGATCTCCCGTTTGGTGCTCTCTTTTTCAACCTTGCATTTCAGTTCCCTAAAAAAGCCAGACATGGACGTCAGGAACCCACACAGCTTCATTACACGGTCTGAGTCTGGAAACTGGGGGTAGTGGCCAACACAACAGTAATCACCGAACACCCCAACACTCAAAGCATTTATAAAGGAGATCAGAATCAGTATCCCCACTACAAAGACGAGGAAACCGAGGCATAGAGCAAGAGGAGACTTGCCTCAAGTCACCTAACAGGCCAGGGGCAGAGCAAGGAGCACCCCAGGAAATGACGTACCCCAAGTCACCCAGCAGGCCAGTAACCGAAAGAATTCAGGTCTCCAGAATCTCACTGCAGTGCTCTGTCTACTGTACACCACTGAAATCAATAGTGCTGCTGTGGACTTACATCTGAGCATGGAATTTGGTCCACGCATGGATTTGTTTATCCTGTGTGACCGACCAAACGTAATTTCATTTAGTTCTGCACCCTTCCACATGAGGAGCTCCATGACATTTATAAGTCACCCTAGACGAGTGCTTGCCAATCCCCACAGCTTGTTGAAACTCTGCTCTAGGCAAACTGTTGTTATCAGTGAAACAAATGTTAGAGAACAGCAGAGATGTGCCCCAAGAGACCGCGTTCGCCTCTGGATGCAGGGTGGCTTTGTTCTGTTTCTGTCTCTAAGGCTCAGGTCTGTGGAAATCCAGCAAGGCAGCTCCGCAAGATTTTGGTTGTGAAGAGCTGAAACCTCAGGAGAGCAGTATTCTGGCAAGGTTTTGGAGGAATTCTGTCTGTACCGTCTTTTGCCTCTTGTCTTATACTTGGGTTGTAAGCTCCAAGAAAACCATCTTTTTGTTTGTTGGTTGTACAGCACCAAGCACACAAGGATTCTAGTAGCTTGATATCCAAGCCATGGACTATGGTTATACAGATAACGCACATACTACGTAACACACACCACACAACGCCACAAATATTTCTGTTTTTACATTCTCACTACTTCCCTCAAGGAGCTTCTGGAGTTGGGCTGTTTTCATTGGAGTTTGGCTGTGAACTGAAGTTTTTGGAGGTCACCGGCGTACGTTTGAAGAAGTGTTTGAATACCCATCTTCACTGCACTTACAATTAAGGAACAAAACACTTCGCTAGCTGTTCTCACAGTTTTGGGGCCCAATCCACAGGACTGCAAACATAAAAACCTGTGGAAGGACGACAGTGCCATAAAGGTACGAAGGTGTCAGGACAGCATATGGCAAATATGAAGACAGCGACCACGTGAGAGGCTCACGACAATCTGTATTACGGGGCATGCTTTGAAAGCGATCAGCAAACGTTTCATTTGCCTTTCGGACAGGCTCTCCAGTGTGGACAATCCTCAGCATGGAAGTGCTCCCTGCAGCTGAACAAGAACTGTGTCCTAATAGAGGATCTGCTGCAGTACCTGAAGGATTCCTATGTGCTCGCAGGGCAGCACATTAGCTAGTACCTACCACAGCTTGTTTGCCTTCTGGGTTACGATTAAGACGCGTAATGTTTGATTTGTAGGAAGGGTCCCTCCAGGCTTGTTTTCCATCTAGGCAGGGCTGAACAGGTGCCCTTTCCTGAGCGCAGTTAACGCTGCTGTTCCTCATGAACAAGCAACCTCAGTACATTAGCTGGTCTTCCGGGATTCGGCTGCGGCCAGGGTAGCCATGCTATCTTTACGCCTCTGCAATGTGGGAGGGTTAATAAACGAGTTGCGCTACAAAAGTTAAAACGTCAGGTCAGCAAAGCCCATTGGCAAGAAAAGAAGAAATCACTTGATTTATTGGTATTTTTCCATGTGGGGCAGGGTGGGGGGGGAGGGAAGGAATGGACTGGGAGATCCCAGGGCTGTCCTGAGAAAGTGCCCAGAGCAAGATCTGTGGGAAATCTCCCTAGAGCCCATCACCAGCCTGGGCGTAAGATTTTCCAGGGCAACAGGCTCACCTGGGGCTAGACAGAGTAAATCAGCCCAGCTCCGTTACCTCAAATGGAGCAAGGCCCGTTTCCATCAGCAGAGAATCGGGCTCCGTGTGAGCTTGCGCCGTGTTCCATTGGCGTTCCCGGCCAGGAGATGGTTACAGTACCAAAAAACGTGTCTGTAACGAGGCTGCTTATACAAGCATGCCAGGGGCCACTGCATCTTCATACTATTGAACTCTGAGTGCTGCCCGCCCATTTGGGGAAGCTGCAGCTGAGGGCAAAAACGCTTTGACAAAGAAATTGCCGTCCATGGACCAAACGCTGCACCTTTGCCGCTGGCCGCGAGGCTGGCACCCACAGGAGTGAAATCAGCAAGAGGGGTGACTCATGCCCACACCTTCATATTTCGTGAGTCAAATCTGTCAACACCATCGCTGTTAAGCAGCTCATTTGCCAGTGGTTATTTCACAAACCAAGGGCGAGGGCTGCTCCGGCTTTACAAACAGCTTTCCAAAAACTGAGGCTGTTTGTGGTTGGAATGATGGTGCCCAAGAGAGACCCTCATTCTTAATCCTAGCTGAAGGGCAGCCTGCGGATATGTGCTCCACTAGCCAGGTTGGAAAAAAAATCGTCAGGCCTGGGCAACCCACCTCCTACAGTCTGAGAATTGCTCTTTGGAGCAGGGATGGTCCTTTTCCATATTCGTACAGCACCTAGCACAAGGAGTCCCAACCTGTGGGTGGCCGTTGGGGGCTGCCACAATAGAAACGTTTAACAACATTTGCTTGGCATTGTACCCAAGGAACGTTCCCAGTGTGTGTTCGGGGCTCAGGCAGACATGAAACCTCCACCACACCAGTTTTTCTGGTTTTCAGAGCCTGCCAGTCCTTTCCCAGCTCTGCCAAGGAGATAACAGGCCTCAGCGGAAAGCATTTAAAAGGAACCACACGGCCTTTGTTTACTCTTTTTAAGTCAGCTTCTGTTACTAAATGCCCTGCAGAATGAGTGAGCGAAGGTGTGGTTGGCAAGGGCGGCTGTGGAGTTATGCGGAAAAGCCTCTAGCAGCCTGAGGCTGAAATCTTCTGTGGTATTTAAGAAAACATCCGGGTATCCCAGTGGTAGAATGCCACTCCCTGGTACAGAAACCCATTGAGGGCATAGCATCTGAAAGGGTGGGCGAGATCTGGCTATTCTGGACACAAATGGTTCCCTTGAGACCGTTCCCGCCTGGGCATAAGCAAGAGCTTAAGCTGGGCTGCTCTAACATATACCAAAGAACAAACCATTCTTTGCCGTCACCAGATTTGCCTACCACCACGTTGGCCCCCATCTTTCCAGGCTGGGCTTCTCGAGAGGCTCACATGAGAATGCAGCATTGATTTTATAGGCCTGATTGTAATCTCATTAACAGTGGCACCAATCCAGAGCAATTCCATTCACCTCAATGGAGCTACTCTGAACTGACCTGGGGGTAACAACAATTAGAATCTGTCCCTAACAATGGGAGGCTGCAATCATACAGCATTCTCCTCGCACCATGATCTGATGTTAAATTAAACGATGTCACTGGTACAACAGAACTGAGAAATCATCTGAAGGTAACACAAGAACGAGAGGACAACACGTGTACTCAGTCCGAAAATCGAAACGACAAAAATCAAGGGTCCGGATTCTGCTCTGGTTTGTACAGCTGAAGCCTTTCCTTAGAAATCCTGAGGGAGTTACCTGGATATGCAGCCAGGACAGCAAGAGACAAGAATGCACAGAAGACTTTAGCGGAAAAAACTGCCCATTTCGGGAGACAGTAGTGAGAGCTACTGGTATTCTGGTGTGTGTGGATGTGCATGACCACTGTGCGAATAATGGAGTTTTTGCTTTACTGTGAGTTACAAAAAAAAAATCAGGGAGGAAAAACAGAAGCAGATTGAAAAGAAGTGTCACGTTGAACGAAACCTTCAGGTTTTGAGCCTTTAACATTCTTTAGTTTCTGAAAAATAAAATTCAAGAAAATTTCACCACAAAACCTCACATCGAATTGAAAAAAAAAAACAAAAACAAAAAACTTCACACACTTCATTTGGAAACTGTTCAGACAAAATATGATTATTTTGGATTTTTTTCAACTGAAACTATTTGGCAGATGAGGACACACATTGGCAAAGAGCTGGGGCACCACCAAATCTGCATTTTTTGCCTGAAGTTTTGCCTCAAAAATTCCACCCAGCTCCACAAGCGAAGGCACTGAAGTGCCGTACGACAGTCAGTTTCTAACTCTACCTGCCTGTGGGTATAGCTACACTGTGATAAAGTACCCTTGGCATGGCCATGGCGAAACATGGTGCTTTATGTATTGGATAGAACTGGAAGGTACCTTGACGGGTCACTGAGTCCAGGCCCTGCTGTCAGGGCAGGGGGCTATCACAATCCCTGACCGACAGATTTTTTTAAATCTCTCCCATCCCAGACCCTTGAGAGGCCCCCTTAAGGATTGACCTCTTGTGCTCTAGCCTGAACCCAAACATGAGCACTAACATTTTAGCCGAGTGAGTACAAGCCAGCTGACTTGGGCTGACTTTCAGTTCATCACTTTTTGATTGCAGACTAGACCTTACTTGGCCAAGGTCAGTAAAGGCATTTGATTTCTCTGTGCCTCACTTTCCTCATCTATCAAACGGGAACAAATCACTCCCTTTCCCTTACCTGTTAGATGTCTATTTAGTTCGCAGGCTTTTCAGGACAGGGACAGTCACCCACCACTTTTTTCATACAGCACCTATCACCGCAAAGCCCTGATATTGCTTAAGGCCAGTTTGATGTTACTCTACTACTCTGCTTCTGAGACATGGTGCTAAAAACCGAACCCCTCTGTGAAGCGCCACTATAATAAAAATCCCCACTCTGGAGGCCGCCAAGGATTCCTCTCTGAAGGACATAAAACAAGCAGGTGAGCCAGCACAGGGGAGGGTGTCTTGAGTCCCTTGGTCATGTTTTCTGTGGCATTCGAGCTTTCCCACCCTCGGACTCTGCGGTCCTGACGAGATCTCCTTCTCAGTGATCTGCAGCAGCACACCAGTCATGGACCGACGAGGCTGTCCATCTGGCAGGAACATCGGCAGCCAGCCTGTGGTGGGCAGGCTGGCGGCGAGAGGTGGGAGGTTCGTGGAGAAGACGCTGCTCTCTCTCGAGCGAGGCGATCACCCACCGACAGGCCTGTGGCGAAGGTGGGGCTGACGGCGAGAGAAAATGGTAGCTATAGCAACGCTGCGGCTCTTGCTCCCGCAGTAACACCTGCCGCGCCACTTCCTTTGTCTCAGTGAGTAGCACAGGAGCACCCCTGTGCCCCAGCGTGTGAGGCAGGCCACCAGAAAGCCATGCATGAAATCCACTTTAAGGGGAGAAGCCCAGTTCTTCCTGGAGCGGGAGAGTTCTCTGACTTCAGCCCGTTACGAGAGCGCTCTGGGCATACGTTAATTACGTAACGGAATACGTGCGTTCAGCAGTTTGTGGCGCTGCTGACAGGTTGGGTGGAACCTTCCGTGCAGCCGCCGATGGCTTCTTCTGCGCGGCTCTGTACGTATCTCGCCTGCTGCTGGACTGCGCTCCCAGCTCCGAGCGTGTTTGCAATTGGGTCTGTTGGCTTGACCAGAGCACTGGATTAGAAGTGGGCAAAACACTGCAGGGCTATTGGTCCGAAAGGGCGGCTGAACATCAGAGACAAGAGCTCCCTTTGCTTTCGCGCCGGGTTGGCCCTAAAACGCCCTTTGGGACAGACAGGCTTTTGCCAAACCAAAACCTGAGCAAGGAGCGGTTGAAAGTCAACCCTCCCCAATCCTGCCCATTTCTACAGCCTGTCAGATCTGTGGCTTAAAGCAGCCCAGCCCACATTACCAGGCTAGAAATAACGGGTGCAGCTCAGCTCAGGTGACACCGTTATCGCACCGTCTCTGCCCAGCGGAGCCTGATGGAACACGTTAAACAATGCATCACATCTAGCTGCACCCGAGCCTAGCTGCAGCCAGCAGCCTGCCTGCTCAGCGTCCACACATACACCCCTCGGCCGTTCAGACATTCTGCTGCCAGCTCTATGGACTGGAGATTGCCGGGGGGAGACGGTCACTCGGGCGATGCGTCTGCACAGTGGAACAAGAATAGCTGCTGTTCCCCGGGATGGGTCTGGGCACACAGAGAGCCCTAAGCATGTGGGTGGGATACGTGCAGAACATTGGCTGCCCCCAACCCCAGGCTCCAGCCAGCAGAGTGCCACCCTGGTAGCAGCTGGATGGGTGGGACCGGGTATGGACAAAGCCAGGGTCCTACTCTGGATGCAGCACGTACCAACCAGTACTGCTGGGACATGCCAACAGCAATTACAACCCTTGTGTTGTGGTCCTTGGCCAAGGGTGATGCGTCTTACCTGCCTCCCTCAAAACACACTCAGCTTCCCCACCTCATCCCTCCACTGACCAGGCAGCATGAAGGGCTCGTTGCATGGACTGATTCTTTGTATGTTTCACATTGCAGAACAGCATCAAAAACGAGGAACTGATAAAAATGTCAAGCAGTCCTGTAGCACCTTACAGACCAACACATTTATTTATAAGGTCATGAGCTTCCATAGGACAGACCCACTTCTTCAGATCTGGAGCAGAGAATAAGAACCCAGGGTTTTACAGTAGGGGCTGGGGCAAAGGAAGGAAGAGGGGGAAGGGGCAAGTCACCTGTCATTCACGGGACCAGGTGGAAGGCGTAAATTAAGTGCAATCAGATGGGTGCCATTCCTGCAAATATCCAAGGTGGAGAAATTGCCCTTGTCTTGCGTGAGATAATTGAGATCTCTGTAAAGTACAAGGTGAAGCATGTCAGACTTGCTGATGAATTCCAATTCAGAGGCCTCCCTCTGCAATCTCGTGAGAAAATTCTTTTGCAGACAAACGGCTACTTTTAAATCCCTTACTGAATGTCCGGGGAGGCAACTGTTCCCCTTCAGGTGTATGTGCATTCTACTTTCTGATGCCAGAAAGTTAACCCCCTTTCTTCCTTCCACCCTTCCCACAACTCCCTGCGAGATAAACCCTCGATTCTAATTGTCTGCTCCAAGCCTGAGAAAGTGGGTCTTACCCAGGAGAGCTCATTGCTTAATCAGTAAGTTTGTTACTCTTTAAGGTGCTACAGGGCTGCTTGTTATTTGGGAAGCTACAGACTAACCCACTAGCCATCAGGGTCTGAGAAAAATGTGTTAGAGACAGAAATCAGCTGGTTTCTGGGCACTGGAGGCTTGCGCTTCCAGCTAGAGTGACCTAAAACATTATTTTCTAGCTTTACTGTTTGGCAAGGTAGCTTCCTTTGAAATCACATGGGAAGGACTTTTCATTTAGCTGGTAAGTTGGTACAAAAATGAATTCAGGACCAGTGAACAGAAAGGAAAAACACTATTCCCTGCCATGCCGAAGCAAAGCTGTTGACTCTAAAATGCCTTTCCCTTCTGACGCTTGGCGAACCATTCAGGCTGCTCGGAGCTCCAGTGCAGCTCTCTATGGAGAGTCTACTGGTGAGTTTACCGCAAAGTTTTCTATCTTTGAGCCCCCCTCCTTGGAAAAATACATTCGACAGCATTTAAAGGGCCAGGCACAGCAGGGTAAAGTTTGTCCAACAGCGTAACTGGTAATTTCTGCTCAGGAGAGGCCCACAGGAAGTCTCTCAGGCAGGCAGACTGCTTGGCAGAGCTGCAGGAAAACTTGAACGCATGTCAGAATCAAGCAGGCATTAGTTGTTTCTGGATGCCACAAGCGCTAGAAATTCACTCCACCCTGGCCCTCCTGAACGGCCAGGAAGTCAATTCCCTATGGGTGTGGGAACATGTTTTACGGTTATAGACACTATAAAGGAGCCAATGCAACCAGCATCTCCAGGCAGCCACCCACTTTAATGATTCCAGGTGGAACCACTTCGCTCTCCTCCTCAGTGTACAGCGTAAACAATTCCCTCTCCCAGGACAGAATTAATCTTGCCTGTCACCTTCAGGTTACTATGGTACTTTAGCGTCCTTGCGGCTGCTCGCCTTGCTGCATGATTAACACGCCACAGCCCTTAGAACCACCACTCACACACAATCAGAGAGGAAAAACATCATTCAGAGTAACACTCCCTGGATCCCATGTACATGGCACTGCCCTATTCAAACTCCAGGTGTTTTGTGATTCTGAGCTCGTTGCAGTGTGTCTTTTCAGTTGACTTCTGCTGGTACACCAGCTGAAAGTGTGTGCGGGGGTGTCTGCTTCTAGCACATCACCCTTTAAAGCTTCTGAGAGTCAAGGCAGTGTACCCATTGCACAGGTGGGAAAAGAGAGGCTCATAGCAACTAAGGGTATGTCTACACAGCAGCCTTATTCCAAAATAATGAGAAGTCCTGTGGCACCTTATTAGCCAACAGATTTATTGGAACATAAGCTTTTGTGGCCAAAGACCCACTAACGTGGCTACCCCCCCAATACCTATTTCGAAACAGTTCTTAGCTGTTTCAAAATATATTCTCTACGCACAATGCCGATTTTGAAATAGAGCCTTTGGATGCACTGTGAATTATTTCAAAATAGGCGCTATTCCTCGTAGAATGAGATTACCTATTTCAAAATAAGCCTACCACTATTTACAAGTTATTTGCACCAGCGTTGTGTCATGTCAACACTTGGATAGTTATTTCCTAACAACTGTGCTGCGTAGACCTATCCAAAGAGACTTGCCCACGGCCACACAAGAAGTCTGTGCCAGAGCAGGGTATTGAACTCAGGTCTCCCAAGTCTAGGCTTGAGCCTTAAAAACTGGACTTGACTTCCTGATGTGCAAGGTGCTCTGAAGTTTATTTGGAGAAAAATTCCCTGGCGCCCATTTTCCTAATCACTGTCCAGAGTAGGCTGCTGCTAGCAGGGACCATTCAGCATCCATAGGAAAGATGCTTGAAAGGCTCCTGTTATTGTTAAAGGGATTATTACTCTTCTGTTCGTCCCCTTTGTCAGAGAGGAACTAACAAACTCAGCAGGCGGCCGCAAAGGACCCAATTGAGCCCTAGTATAAGTGCACGCAACTCCTTTTTAAGCCATTGCCGTTGTTGCTGGTTATGCAAAAACTGAATCCAGCCCCAAGTTTTATGCTGGGGCCGCCACCACAAACCAACCAGGGCAGCGCATGCATACACATAGGCATGGGACTGTCACTCGCTCTTCTATCCTCTTGAACCAAAAGATTGATATCAATCAATTTCATACCCTCTGGAAGCATCAGAGATTACTGACATGTCGATTTCCATCTTCCTCCACTGGCTCTCCAATTCAGAGCCAACACGATCAGCAGAAGTTCAGCATCACACAGAGAATGAATTAACTACTTCACAGAAACATATTTAGTCATCCCCCACTCCTCCTTCAAATCCAGACCGGACCTCTCTCCTGCTCGGAGCAAATACAGTTAACATTCCACCCTACGGCTATGTCTACACTAGCCCCAAACTTCGAAATGGCCATTTTGAAGTTTACTAATGAAGCACTGAAATACACATTCAGTGCCTCATTAGCATGCGGCCGGCCGTGGCACTTCGAAATTGACGCGGCTCCTTTTCGAAAGGACCCCGCCTACTTCGAAGTCCCCTTATTCCCATCTGCTCACAGGAATAAGGGGACTTCGAAGTAGGCAGGGTCCTTTCGAAAAGGAGCCCTGTCAGGACGAGCCGCGCGGCGGCGAGCCGCGTCAATTTCAAAGTGCCGCGGCCGCCTGCATGCTAATGAGGCACTGAATGTGTATTTCAGCGCTTCATTAGTAAACTTCGAAATGGCCATTCACATGGCCATTTCGAAGTTTGGGGCTAGTGTAGACACGGCCTATATTTTAGAATTGAGACGTATATATCTGTAGACTACAACGGGGCCAAATCTAGCCGATTAGAAAATTTGCATCTAAATTGGACAAAAAGTGCTAATTTTGATGAAGAAGAGATAAGAACGTGATCAAGGGTGACCTATTTTTAGCCTGCCCTTCTTTGACCGTCCCTCTCATGAGAGCCATGTAGCTATCTGAACTTACTACAGGGTTGCTAATTTATAAAAGACCACCCCAAAAAATAGTAAAGAGCAACAGAGCCAAATTCCACACACTGAAAGCTATGGCAGATGCACATGCATCTCTGAAGCCAGACTTTGGCTCAGGACGTTCCTGGGGTGAGAGTACTGCACTTTGGGTCAGAAACTCAGCTGGCCAAAATTGGAGTGCATCCCTGACTTGGACCAGTGATTACATCCTAATAGAGCTAGGCTGATTTGGACCAGATGAGTGTCTGGATGTTCCTTTTGAGGCAAATACCAAATGAAGTGGACCAGGTTAATAAAATGGGCAGCTCCTTCCTCCTATTGGCTTTGCTGGCAGTGGGGGGAAACCCAAACTATTTTTTCCTTGCTCATATTTTTCAAAGTGTTCACTTAATTTGTCTGTTCTCATGTCTAACAAGGCATAAGGGACCAGAGTCAGGAATTTCCTTCTGTGAGTCACCAAAGCCTTAAAATGCATGTAAAGAATGTACTCACTCTAGTCTTTCTTCCTCTTTCTTCCGCAGATCAAAGTCCCGTTGAACCACATCCCAAACGTGCTTGGCCTCTTCATCGGTTAGCTTGGAAAGATCCAGTTTCCTTCCCATCCTAGCAAGACGTTAGGTTGGGAGAATCTGAAAAAGAAAAAAAGAAGAGCAATAAAAGTGTCAGTCAGATCACATAAGAGCAGGTGGGATGCATTTATTCAAAGAGACATCACATTTTGTGTCAGACAAGGCACAAGCTGTATTTCATGTTGACAGAGGGAAAGGACTTAACTCCACCTCTGTCAATGTCCACATCAGCTAGTTCATTTCAATGGTTTGGTATGCCGGGTGACATGGTGTACAATGGGTGTCCTGCTGTGACATCATCCCCTTTGCTGAAGGTCTACAGACTGACAGTCTCCTTGGAATTAGAGAATCCTAGAACTGGAAGGGACCTCGAGAGGTCATTGAGTAGGGCCAACCACCATCTAGGCCACCCCTGATAGATGTCTAGGTGAAGGTTCTATTCCCTTTGCCCAGAGTCATGCCAAGAGAGGCCTTGATTTGGAGAGGAAAGTCAAGGAACACGTGGCCAACAGCCCGAGGACATGAACTATACAAAACTTCAGACAGTACCCTCACAAGTTGAGGCCTGGCCTGGGCGAGGAGGACATGTAGAACCTTCTTTGCAGCTACAGGATGGAAAGGAAAAAAAAAAAAAAAGAGGAATCCCCACACATGGATTAGGGCAGCCTTTGTCCATCTGTGGACTCTCTCTTTCCTCATTTTCTACACTAAACGACAGGGCGTCAAGCCTACCAGCCCTCAAGTTACATCACCTGTCGAATTTTGAGTGCATACTGTAGTTGGCCAGGCTGGAGTTCTTGCCTGCTGGGAGAGGGCTGACCTCTCAAAAGGGAGGTCGCCTACAGCTCCCCAGTCCTTAGCCTGACCTCAACACCCATGGACCAGGATGTCACTGCCTTCAGAGAGGATATCTGCTACATTCAACTGCCACAAAATACCATTGCCCCTCTTCTTCTGGTTTGTTGGCATGTTTCATTTTCACGTGAGTTGGTCTCAGCTTTGGTCATAAGCTAAGCATATGTAATGCCGACAGACTTGGGTTGCCGGCACCAGTGATGGAACCCGAGACCATAGGGCCTAAAGCCCTGCAGGCTACCACATGAGCTAGAGGCCAGCTGGCTCTCAGCCAAGGCTGCAGAGCAGAGACTTCACTCACCCCAGATGAGGTCTCAGTGCCTCTGGGTACTACGCATATTTTGGTTCCACTTACTTAATACTATCACCATGAATTCACTAGTGTCACCACCACAACTTCAAAGACAAGGCTGGTTTTGTACCATGCGTGAGTGATTACTGAACACTGGAAGTTTAAGTCTCTTCCGGTAAATTAACATTGTGAAAAGTAAAATTAATTTCCTCCCGGTATTGGGGCTGGGGACATACCAGTTGTGAAGGCCACATGACCTCCCCACATGACTTCATGTGACTCCACCCCAACCCATGGCCCCACATTCTCTCACTTCCCATCCCATATTACCTGTGGTCAATGTTCCCCCTAACTTTTTTTCCAACCGTGTGCGGAATAATTTTTTTTGTGTGCGCCAAGGTATGTTCAGATGTGCACTGACACTAGAAACATATGCTGGAGGCTGTGGGTACTGCAAGTTTTCTGCTAATCAGTTGGGTGGCACCTTGGCGACTACCCAAGGGAACCTTCCCTGGGGTGTGCAGGGCTGGGGGAGGCACAACAGCCAGAGGAGCTGTCAGCTGTTCTGCAGCTTTTCCCACTGCACCTCCCATCAGGAAAAGAAGGAGAACCCCATGGAGGGGCTGGGGGCGGTACAGTAGCTTTACAGGCTATAAATAGCTTCCTGGTATGGCGGCCCTGGCCTTACTGGCTTAGCTTCGGCCACTTTCTTACTGATATAGCATACTAGTCCGTATGGATTTACCTTCACCTCTGGTTAGTACAAGACACAGGGTGCAGGAGCGCATCTAAATTAATGTGGTTGCCACAACAGGCCTAAACATCACCTTTGCTGCTCATTCTGTTAATAAAGCATTTCTCGGCCGCCGAGCAAGACTCTCTCCTCGAGAGAACACTCTGGGTATGCAGAGGAAGCGGTTTTCTTCCTTTGCGGGAGCAAACGTTCCTTTACATGCCCCTCCCCTCCCCAGGGATTTAAGCCAAGACGACATTGGAGAGAGGCCCAAAATCCTGCCAGATGAGAGGTTTTATCTGCCGAGTCCGTACTGTCACCATAGACAATCCATCCAGGAGTTCTGCCCATGACACTCCGTTTCGGTTTAGTTTGGAAATTCCTCATCACAGCTCGTTAGCTACTGTACTTCCTCTGTCAAGCCCGGGGAAGAGCAAGTCTGATGATTCACTCGGTGCATCAGCTAGAGCAGTGGTTTTCAACCAGTGTGCCACGGTGTGCCCGGAGAACTGTCCACGTGGGCCACGAAATTTCGGCTCTTTCCTCTCACGGTGGCTCTTTGCAGAGCCACTGCAGGGTGGTGGGAGGATGAATTGATGACCTTAAGTCCCAGATGGCACGGGGTTCATCAGCTTCCCCTCCTCATGGTGAGTCTTTGCAGAGCCAACCCCGTGGGACACGATTCGTGCCAGGAAGCAGCTGAAATGCTGCTTCCTGGCCCAAATGAGCTGGTGGGGAGCCTCCCTGCTGTGACAAGGGAGAGGGAGGGGGGCAATCCTGTTGGAGCTGGGATGCTGTTTAAATGCCACATCCTGGTTCCAAGAGGCTGGCAGGAAGGGGCACCTGCTTTCAGCGGTTATTCGTTTACTCAACATCCCGAGCATGGCGTTGAGCAGATTTTGAAAACGTGCCTGCTCTTGCTGTTGAAGTGCACTCTGCGTGGATCTGAAACCTTAATTAATTTGATCCTTGTTTAGTTTGCCGTACTATCTTGCAAACCTCTCTAGGAAGACTGTAATCAAAAGCAAAAGTAAGTAAATGTGATGTTTATGAGCAATCGAGTCAGCTGAAATACATGGGTATGCCGTGGAATGGTTTGGCTCATTGATATGTGGCACGTTACTGAAAAGGCTGGGAACCACTGAGATACAGCAACAACAGCTGGATTTCAGCTGAGCTGAATCCAAATGAATTTGGTATAGAAAACGGAGAGTTTTCAGGAGAAGTCAGCACCTGAGGTGACCCAGCGCTTTTCCTCTGAAGCCAGGAATCTATTTCCAGTTTGTCCAGCGATTTGGAAACCCAATAAGTAACAATTTGTGAATTGGCCAAAGCGAGCAATGAGTTTATCATTACGTAAGCCGATTTGAAAATGGCTTTGCACCAATAAATCCAAACAGCAGGTCAATAGATGGCAATTAACATCACAACGAGACCCTGTCTAAAGGTTTTTGCTGCAATTATCGCAGGGCCTTTCAAACATGGATTTGACCTGTTCTCTTCCGAATTCAATAACAAGAAGGAAAAAAGAAGTACATTCCAACTATTCATTCTGTACTGAGCATCTACACGGCTGTTTGCTGTTTCCAGTCCCTTCACAAACACAACACCACGTACGCCGCGCAGACAAGGAAGGAAACATTTTTCTGACAAGACAATCACACACTTGGTTTCACCAGGGAAGAAATCGAGTGGCGAGTGTCCATAAAGAGAAAGCGTAACGTCAAGGGGAATGCAATGTTTTTACTTAAAGCTGGCAAGTAGGACCAACTGCTTTGCGCTCCAGTGATGAAAATTTTGACATCTTGGCATTAACTTTTGCTGCTATTAAAATAAATGGTAGGCTCCCTCCTAACTTCAGCAGGAAACGGATCACTCCTTATTTCACACCACGAAACCTACTCTGACAAAGACCGTGAACACATCCCCATGACATAGAGACAGACTCTGCCACCCCTACTTAATGAGGGGTGCCTCCTACCAAGGAAACGAACGGGATCAGTTCTGAAGGAAGGTACCACGAAGCCCAGGAACTGAACATGCAGCATTCAGAGGATTTCCTTGATTCTCAAACTACTAAAAGTCTCACTGATTTCAATGTGACCCAGAAGAACGTAAGCATGTCTATCTTGCAGAACTGGAGCAGACTTTGCTGGAACCATTTTTCATAACTGGAACAACCCACACGTGCTCAGGTGGTCCAGTGAATTGGAACAGCAGGGGAGTTGGTTGAACCGTCATCATGGTTTTCACTAGCAATGTTATTTTTGTCAGCAATAGACCCATGAAGAAGTCAGACACGGCAGCATCACAGGAAAAGGATGTTTTAACTAGAATTCAACAGCCCAACCATAAAATACAATCTTCCTCGATGCTGTACCAGCATTTAAAATATTAACCTTTCTCAGACAGCCTTTTGAATGGGGAACAACAAGAAGTCTTGTGGCACCTTATAGACTAACAGATATTTTGGAACATCAGCTTTTGTGGGCTAAGACCCACTTCATCAGAGGCATGAGTTGGGGGGGGCGGGTTTCAGAGGGGTATTTAAAGAGTGGGGTCCCAGTAAAATGGGAACAGTGTCCCTGGCTAGCCAGTGGCACGTACTGACCGAAGCTGACTTTGTTTAGACATTCCATTCATGGAATTTTGCAGCTTTACACAAGCGCGTTCACCAAACACAAGTCACAAACAGGACTTCCTATTTTCAGAACTAAAAGGAAATCAGCATGACCATCAGCTGATTTCCTCATCACTTCCCCCTCTTACACACGTATGAATATAAGGCTCCAAGCGTATCGACTTGAGTCAGCAGATGTTTTATGCAATTCACCGCCGGTTACCATGGATGAGTCCCAGGGAAATCAATCTCCAGCTCATGGAAATCGATGTACAGCCATGGAAGGAGAAGCTGGTTTACACTAAGGAGCTGGCCCCAAAGGCTTCACAGTGACAGCACCACAGTTTAGATAAGGATCCTCACGAACAGCCACAGTCTATATCCCAGGAATACCAGTCCTGCAACCTTTCCCTGCATCAAAGCCCGCTGCCAGCTTTGTCCACATATCTTCTCTGGAAATACCATCACTGGACCTAACCAGGTTACTCACAGAATCACGGGCACTTTCTCATGCTCCTCTACTAACGTCATATATGCCATCATGTGCCAACAATGCCCAGATGCTTTGTATATTGGACAGACTTCTAACTCCCTTAGACAAAGGGTTAATGGGCACAAAACAGACATCAAAACACTCCAGATCCACAAACCAGTTGGTCAACATTTTAATGGCATGGGCCATTCTGTTAATGACTTAAGAGTATGCGTGTTACTGAAAAAAATTTTCACACCGCTATTCAAAGGGAAACAGCCGAGCTGTCTTTTATATTCAAATTCAGCACATTAACACGTGGTTTGAACCAGGATGGGAATTTTCTGAGTCACTATAGGGGCTCATCTGCATACTTGGCTTAATCTAATTCTTGACTTCCTCCCCCCACCCCTCCACTCTCTGATTTGCTCACCTTGATAATTTTTTTCTGATTTGTCCTCCTTGATTACTGTTTTTGGTTCTCTGTGCCTTAAACATTGAGTCTGTTCTGGTCTGGCTATGGTCTGAAGAAGTGGGTCTGTCCCACGAAAGCTCACCTAATACATTATTTTGCTAGTCTTTAAAGTGCTACTTGACTGCTTTTTTCTTTTTTCTTTGCTTTTTGTCACCTCAGCTAATAGCTCCATCGGCTAATAGCTCCCTCAGTCAGGCGTGTGGATTTTTTCACAGCTGACTGACACAGGTACAGCAGCGTAAGTTTTCAGGTAGACCAAGCCCAAGAACCAACAGGCCTCTCAAAACTTCACTGACAGCTTGATCTTCCTAAAGAGATCAGGACAGCACATAAAATGAAGCATTGCCTCTGTGTGTCTTTTTTTCCCCACACAAGGTTCCCCGAGAGGTGCACAGAAATCAGACTCCTGGGCATACAAGCCAGGCCATAACCGGCTGGGTATCAACGCAACTGGAGACACAGGATGCCGCTCGTGGCAACAGCATCCGGTCGGGAAAGTTGGCAACCCTAAATTTATCTGACTGGCAAACTCCTCTGGAGAACTTGCCTATGGAAAAAAGAATGCTTACATGATGATGCTTTCTTTTAAAAAAGCAACTTAATTCAGTTGTAGCCCTTTGACCAGGACTATGGTTTACTGTAGCGAGAGGATTCTGCCCCCCCGCCACCACCCCAGCAAACAGCTGTTTAATAAATACCGTAATTATTGACCTCTGCTTGGGCAAAGCTCTCTCGTAGTACATATTTGCATGACCATCATTACTATAGGATCTCAGTTCCTAGCAGCCTTTACTGAATTCACCCTCACAGCACCCCCAGGAGAATTAGGAGTCCAGCAGTGCTTCCCATAAGCTTAGCACTTGGGCAGCCACCCAGCTGATTAGCAGAGCGCCCACAACCAGCAGCATGTGTTACGGTTGGTGGTGCACATGCCCCATGCTTTGGTGCAATTAACAAAATTTATTCTGCCCACGAATGGAAAAAATTCGAGGGACCACTGGAGCCCAGCACGAATGGAATTACTAGCAAGAGAAGTAACATGGAATGTTACCGGAATGAGCAGGTTAGTTATTGTTACAGCTCATTGGAATGCAAACGAGTTGAATTAAGTTGTCCCAGAGCTTGCTGTTTTATGACGCTTGATTGCCACAGGGGCTTTGCCATAGTCTGTTTAGGTCGAAGTGGGATTGATGGGATGTAACAAAATGTTGTGGCTGAACGCCCGGGATAAGCTTCTGGCCAGGGAGATGGAGGAGGCCGTGGAGTACTCTCCAAAGGCCAAATGACTGCACAGCCTAAGAGCTGGTTGGCTCCCTGGTGCAGCTGGTTTGCAAAGTGTTACGGAGATGCAGTGGGACACACTCCTGTCCTGATCAAAACAAAAAGCAGTCAAGTAGCACTTTAAAGACTAGCAAAATAGTTTATTAGGTGAGCTTTCGTGGGACAGATAGACTGGCACGGCTTACTCTCCGTTACTACTCCTGTCCTGCTGTCAGAGAAAAGACCTGGATAATCAAATAATAGGTCCCATCTCTGATTTCTGTCATTCTATGAAATGCCTTTGCTCCAGAGTCCACTCAATGGCATGTCATTCCCAAAACTGTTGGGACTGAATTCATCCTGGGTGTTACCTCACTACCATTAAAAGCCACGGTAAATTTGCCTGTTGATTCTGAGCTATGCCTCCTGGAATGCAGTTGGCATTCATGCATTTTTCCCACAGGTCAATTTAACCCAAGCCATTCAGCACTTTATGGCCCTATCCATTACTGCTTAGCTTTAACAGGAAGATTTAAGTCATTAAACACCTGGGCATGCTGCATGTTTGAACACACCTCTGATAGGAAAGGAATAAACTTGTGTTTGCTCAGATACTGTTTATTTTGTAAGTTTCCATTAATTTTTATGGCTTTACAGTGCAGCTGGCTTCACCAGGTATTAAACATCTGCACAGAGGCTGACACAATAGCATGTTGTTTCTGTAAAAGTTTATGCATTCAGTTTAAACACATTCAAACAGTACCAAATAAAGAAATAAATAAAAGCAAGTGTAGCCCTTTAATAATGTAAGTCCCGTGACGGTACATCAGATTTACACTGTTTATAACAGCCATCAAAACAGAACTCCCCTTCAGCATGGTCAAGTTGGGTTTCTCCAGGAGGAAGCCCTGTCTTCCTGATGTAAGGGCCAATGTGGCCTTCTCACACCAAGAAGTACTTCAGTTCAGCATTGCGTGGGGCTTCTACCTCTGGAGTAAGCTACTACACAACACAAAGAAACAGGTGAGATTCTCAAAGAGGAACATTCCGAATCAGCGGTTCCCAACTTTTTTCACTAGCATGGATCTCCAATGGCCTCCTAAAACCATTTGCCGACCCCAGCAAAGCCAATTCTAGCTGCTATCTGCACTTCATTAAATGAAAAAAGGAAACTACAACATCGATTTTTGGACAGCGATTAATAACATTATTGGAAAATATTTAATTTAAAAATAATAATTGGATGTAACTTTGCAGTGTATTTCAAAATTATTTTCTGTGGATTTCTATTTTTTCCCCTTCCTGCAATATCCTCGCGGATACTGGGAACCACTGTTCTAAGTGTATTCCTTTGGGTCAGATTGTTTTTCTGTCGAATAACATCTGACGCCCACTTCAGTCAGTGCAAGCCGAACCAGGTCCTAATTAAAGACAGACCAAAACTAGAATAAGAACATCTGAATCTTGCTCAGAATAGTTGAAAAATGGCTCATGAATAATACTTATTTGCATCAATCAGCATCAATGCTCGTGGGGTTTAACATTGTCACATAAGTATTACTAAAGCCATTGGCTTGCATTTTGGCATCAGTCTGTTGCCCTGATATGGAGCAGGTTGGAAGATTACTTGGGGCAGGGCTGCCCACCCACAGAAGTACAGGCTGTAAGTTCGTTCTGCCCTCCTTGCTTCCTGTAGCGTGGGAGAGAAACAGCTGCCAGCCAGAACTTTGAGTGCATCACCCGGTATTCCAATGCTCCAGCCAGCACAGCTATGCCTATGCACAGAGGGACAGAAGTTACTGCAGGAACCGGGCTGTCGTGCAAGGGAGGATCGTGACCGAGCCACAGTTTGGGTCTTGGTTCACACCTGGTGGAATGTCATCACGCACAACCTTTCCTTCAAAGCCACCGGCAAAGCTGCAGCGTAACCCATTAGAGAGAGCAGCAGGGTTTTAGAAAGTTGGCATTTAAAGGAGGAAGATTTAGAATAATTTCACAAGTTTCCAGTCTAGACTGTATCTAGTAGACCATGATCCATCTAAATATCCACTGCCAATCACATGTTCTGCTGTCCAATCCGGAAAACACACCTTTACAAATTACAGCTGTAAGGGTTAGCCAATTCCCAGTAGACACCAATAAGCCAAGCTTCCTTTTCAACCTCTCATCAATGCTGCAGCAGACACTGCAATGACAATTGATCAAAGAATAACAAGAGCCCTTCTTCCTCAGCATAAAGTTAGAAGTGTCACAAGGTCTGTTCTGGTTGCCTTAAATGGCATCCGAAAGGAGACTGGCCCATCACATAAAAGTTGCAACAGTAATCAGTAGAACCATAGGAGGCCTGACGTACAGTATTTGCAATTTTCAGACAGAGCTGTTTGAATATGTTTTCTCCTAGGCTGCATCTCCACTACATTCCCCTTTTGAAGGAGGAATGTGCATGCTGAAGTATTAGCAGCACAAGTGCGAGTTTTATTTTATTTTATTTTTTTAACCTAACAATGCCCCCATAAAGAAATGAGCACTGGGAGCTTGGATACATGAAATAAGTCAGGCAGAAATGTTCATGTTTTGTGCACCTCTCAAATGTATTTCCTTTCAGGAGGCAACACTCACGTTAGTCCCCAATTTACTTCTATTTCACACAATTTTTGCTTATATTGCTGAAATTTATTCACAGTAAAAACCATGTTATTCAGCACTCATATAACTGGCATTCTCAACTAAGCACCTGGCTGCCCAGGGCGGGCTACTAGGAGCTGGCTACCAGGGGTTACAGCCTGCTTGAATATTTGGAAAAATTGATGATCTGGCACCCTTGTACCTCAGGGTTGCTGGATAATCAAGCATTTACCATACATCAGAAATAACAACCTCTGAAGCTGAGCCTTCAGAAAGAGCTGTCGACACGAAAGGAAGGAATTACCCAGACTTGTTAAGCATCCCACTTGACCATTTTTACAGCCTTCATTTTGGTTTTGGACACACATTACAGCCCCACATTTGGGCTTGGGCAGATGCAGAGATACAGCATCTGCAGAACACTTAGTTTCCAACTCCTGGTTACGTTAAGGAAATTCACACATGGGTGACAAGATAAATACTTCAACTCATCAGCTGTCTGTATGCCAATCACAGGCTAGTCTTTCATCTTGTGTACAGTAACTAATATAGTTATGTACTCAAGTCATCCCGAATGACCGGGTACATTAAGATTAGACTCACACAATGATAAGATAATAATGCTCAATTCTCAGAGGTGTTGCATTCCTATTAAATTCAGTGGTTTCCAACTTTTTTCACTAGTGTGGATCCCCAATGCCCCCCCACAAACCATTCGCCGACCCCCAGCAAAGCCAGTTCTAGCTGCTATGTACACTTCATTCAATGAAAAAGGAAACCACAACATCGATTTTTGGACAGCTATTAATATCATCATCGGAAGATATTTAATTTAAAAATAATAATTGAATGTAACTTTGCAGTGTATTTCAAAATTATTTTTATGAATTTTTATTTTTTCTAGGTGTGGCAGGTCACCAATTCTGGAAATGAAACCCCATCTGGGTAGCTGCTCCACGACTTTCAGAAGAGACAGATAGGATCAAGGAAAGCCTAATATCTTTTACTTACAGCTGATCTGAGCGAAACAAAAATATATATCTCCCAAGAGAAAAAAACTAATGTTTGTTGGGCCCGATGATTACACTAAAAGAAAAAGGAAGAGAAAGCAGCATTACAAGTTGATCCTCTCTAGCTCAGCACCCTTGGGACATAATCAGTGCTGGACAAGACAATATGCTGGACCATAAGAGGTCAATATAATCTAGCAGCACTACCAACACCGACACTGCTTACTGGGATCTCAGAAGACATTTAGGGATAAAATTACAGCTAAACAACACGCTGAGAACCAGAACGGGTGGCTGTAAATCTTTATGGGGCCATGGAAAAGTTGTCCATGCCCATGATAAGAAGTCGTCCAGCTAATTAAAATCATGCCAGACCATGGATGTTGCTAGACCAGGGAGTGCTGAATTAGAGAGGTTCAACCTGTACTGTAAAAACTGCAGTATTTTGAACCCTAAAACTCTAGAATATCTGTTATATGGTGATGCCTGTTAGCGTTTCCATTATAAAAATCTGCTATACTGGTTTTAAACTCAAACACATGGGCTTATTCATTCATGAAAGCCATTCTAGAATAAGGTAGAGTGTCAATTTAATGTGACATAGCTATTCTGGAGTAACTCCATGTTTGGACATTTTATTCCAGAATGCGAGAATCTGAAATCTTTGCAGTAACTTTACCTTTTTGGCTCAGCACATCTTTAATACAAGAAGGCCTGAAAATCCCCCAGTTATTTTGTCATCATAAGCCTTGCTGAGGAGAGGGGCCTTTCATAATTTTGGGAGAATAATGTTGAGTTGTTTTAAAAACTATATAATGAATACAGCTCACAGAACATATTTGCTAGAGAATCGTTCTTCTTAACCTTACATGTATTTATATGAGTTATAAAGGGGCGTTAGAAAATGAAGGAGGAAGACATGGCATAGGTTAAGTGGCTTCAGATGCTAACTGTTCTTAAAGACTTCTGAGGCAGAATAATCGTTCTCAGGAAGTCACAGGACATTGTCAGGGTGCCAAGTAGACTCTCTCAGTATGTACTTAGAACTATATTAGTAATTTTTGCTCTCTCTCTCTCTCACTCTCACACACGCACATGCACACACCCATGTCCATGCCCTCCCTTTCTGGACTGTGTGAATATTTGCAGAGTATTAGCAGGCTGCAGCAAATGGGCGTTTCAGAGCCACAGGTTGACTAAAAAAATATCAGTGCTTAGAAGCAGTATCATTGTTACCCCAGCAGGATGGTTGCGAGTGGTTCCCCAGTTAAAGACTTAATAGGAAAAGACAGACAGAAGGCAAAGGAAGGGCCCAATCCAGCTTGGTGCCAGATGCCTTCTATGGGCTCTCAATTCCCACTGAAGACAGGAGGATTTGAGGGCACTTTGCACCCTCCAGGATCAGACCCGAATTGCATAGATTAAGTGGCATCTTATGCTCGGAGGACCTGCAAGTTTAAAATTTTTTGATCTCAGAAATGGAACTAATATCCCCTCCTGACCCTTGTCTAGACAAATTTTCATTTCAAATGATAAAACCTAGGACATTGACAGTCTGACAGAGAAGTTACTTCCCATGGTCAACACGGTTTTCTAGGAATCAGCCCTACATTCTGCAGATGAGAGAGCCATAACAATGAAAGGAGTTGCCCCATTTACTCTGCTTCCACAATGCTGAAAATTAACCCTCCCACTATGCAGAATAAGCTTTGTTATGTGCACGGAGGTATGTGCGGATGTACAGCACCACTAGAAATATATGCCATGTGCAGCCGTAGGTACTCTCCCAATCAGCTGGGCAGAACCTGACTCTCCCCTGGGTGGCTGCCTAATCTCTGGCCTTCCAGGGATTCCCTACCCCACGTACACGTCGTGGCTCCACTAAAAAACAACAGGAGCTTGGCAGCAAAAGTAGGCAGGATTATGTCCTGAATGAAACTGTTAATACACAGACTGTGGGCATGGTTTACAGGCCTCCAGGGACAATAATTACCACTGTATTGCAAAGCCATCACCACACACACAAGCAACAAGCCTTACACTTTCAAGGGCTGCATTAAATTTACCTGCGTAGCTTCAGCTGTAGTCAATAAACAATCCGATATGTGGGTGATTCCTCAATTGATAGGTAGGCAAGGCTATGGCTTAAACCCATGCAAGCAAGGAAATTCAGAGGAAACTGCCCTGTTTCCCACTGCACAGCCTTTGGGAAGTTCAGCTAAGGAAAGGCACCTCCAACTACTTGTCCGACGTGGTGTGCACGAAACAAGCCGTCCTGTGACACGTTACAGCAGAAGTTCCCAACCTTTTCACTCGGGCAGAACCTCAATCACCCTCTCAGCCATTTGTGGGCCTCTCCAAACCGTTCACAGACTCCCATCAAAGCCCATTCTAGCTGCTCTGTATGCTTCATTAAATGAAAAAGGAAGCCACAACGTCAATTTTCAGACTGCAATTAACAACATTATTGGAAGATATTTAATTTAAAAATAACTGGCCATAATTTTGCAATTTATTGAAACTTATTTTCTACAACCATTTATATTTATCTCATTTTTCCCCACAGACCCTCTACAATGTACTCAGTGACTTCACCCCAGGTTGGGAACCCCTGCCTTAAAGCCTAACAAATTTATAAGCTCATGAGCTTTCCCGGTTTGCATGCGGAATTTAGTGGTTTCAATTGGCATTTTGCAGGCTCACGCTGGGTTCTGCAGTAATATGAATGAGTGACAATTTCTGAGGCTGGCTGGAAGCAGACCAAAGGTTTCAGGGTTCTGGCATGTTGATTAAACCAGCCCAGGCAGTGAAGCAGTAGCAGAGCTGCAGTTCTGCACACAGCATCTGATGAAGCAGGTCTTTGCCCACGAAAGCTTATGCTCCAAAATATCTTTTAGCCTATAAGGTGCCACAAGACTTCTTGTTGTTCTCGAAGCTACAGACTAACATGGCCACCTCTCTGATAGTTTAGGCCAGTGGCTCTCAACCAGGGTGAGGGTATGCAGAGCTCTTCCAGAGGGCACAATAACTTAGTATTTCTCAGCCTTTTTCTACATTTATCCTTTTTGCACAATCATAAATACAACAGCAAGTTGATTGCCTGTAGGTGATTTCTTCCAACCAACCAGTTACAATTAAGTTGATAAAAGAAACGCATTGCAATGGTAGAAAAAACCTGTTTCTCTGAAAATGGGAGGGTCTGGGTGGGTATTTTTTTAAGGGATAGTTTATTAAAAAAATGGTTGAGAAACACTGGTTTAGACTTTCTAGATTCCTCTTTTACAGTTTAATCCAGCATGTACTTCTTTTTCTTTCTGGAAAACAAAAAAACCAATCCTGTAGCACTTTAATGACTGACAAAACACCTAATAAAGTGTTTGGTTGGCTTTCAAGCACTGCAGAACTGTTTTTTTTTTTTTTGTTTTGGCAAGACACAGACTAACAGGGCTACCTCTTTGTGACTATTCTGTCTGCAAGTTCATCTGCTCTGAGTACCACCCCCAACAAAAAAACAGTGTTTCTTTCCTTTCTCCACGGTTCAGTCTCACCTTCTGCTACCAGCCAGCTGCCTCTCCCATGCTAAGTGCAGCAAGGCAGGGCAGGGATGGGAAAACACAGCTGGGACTCCGTTTCAGAAAGGCATTGATAAGGTTCCCTGGTCCCACCCGCTCCCAACAACAGACCCTGCTAAGCTGAAGTTGCAATTTACCTGGTGAAGGGCTGCGGGCAGCTGCCTCTCCCTCTGCCTGGCTCTGTGGCAATCCAGTCCCAGGGGGTGGAGTAAAAATATATTTTTGTCACATGCTTCCAGCGCTGGGTTCCCAACCCTGCCCGGGGGCTGTGCCGAAGAAACCACCTAATCAGGGCCAGGCGATCACATGGCCCATCCAGCAAAGCTGCAGGCGCTGGTAAGCGAGCAGCCCTTGTGAGTCGATTTCCCAGGAGGAGCTACTCTTGGCAGACGCAGTAAAGTCTGAGGGGCAGAGACAGGAAACACAGGACCCAGTGCAACCCTGTTGAAGTCGGGGCACAACAGCTAACAAACACCCTCCTATTCCAGAAAACAAGGCAAAAACCAGACCAAGCCAAGGCAATCTCTGCCAATTTTCAACAAGGAGAGAAGTGACTCCCCCCCACCCCTTGCAGGCTCAGAAATCTTGCGACCAGGAAGCAGGTGATTGCATCACTAACTCACCAATCAAGCAAAATCCAAACCAACGCCCAGCAAAAATCAGAATTTTCCAGATCTGAAGCAGTGGGTCTGCCCCAGGAAAGCTCATGCACTAGTAAATTACAGTGTTAGTCTTTCAAGTGTTACCGGACTGCTTGTTAGTTTTGCAAAATACCTGGCATCATTCAAGCACACCCACGGTTTTTAGACTTTGGAGAGAAAAAAAAAACCAAGTTAAAGTGCCTGTGTCTGCATCATGCCGAGGCTTATTGCTAGAGAGAGAGAGTCTCACAGGGGTAGCAGTATTAGCCTGTAGCTTGGCAAAATACAAGAAGTCCTGTAGCACCTTAAAGACTAACCGGTTTAATTGTTAGGCAATGGGCTTTTGTGGGTAATACCCACTTCTTCAGATAAGATGAGAAATGAGCACAAGCGATCATTTTTTAAAACTGAATTTGATCATCGTCTGGAAAACATTGCATAGACTCATGTCTGGAGCATGTGATATTTTGCTTACTGGTGCATGATAATTAGTGGAGACTTTCAGATGCTGAAATCAATGAAGGGGATTCAACTGTGGCCATGCGTGGGCGTGATCCTAGATATTTCCATTTGCTTATCGATTTTATTTTAGTGGCCTGGGTTCATAATTAATCAACATTAAAGCCAGAGCCAAGGCAATGCAAGTAGGTTAAGGCGCTCTGGTTTTTGTCTCTGGGGTTCTGGGTTGAAATCCAGTGGGGATCCGATCAGGGCGATGCCCTGGACACTTCTCTGTAGGACAGCTTCAACATGCAGCTGGCAGTGAGCGTCACAAATCGCATGAGTCTGTGCAGCACGTCGGGTGAGGGGGTTTCCGCGCTGACCTGACAAACGTGAACAAGATCGATCGTTGGCAATACATACGATCAATCAATAAAAAGGAGCAAAGGTTTGGAGCAAATTCCACACCCCAGGACTCTGAGAGACAACATAGTCTGGTGGAACACGCACAATTTGGAGGCAGGCGATCCCAGATTCCCGTCTGGTGACTTGTGTGTGGCCATGGGGAAGTCAGTTGGATTCTCTGCCTCAGTTTCCCCAAAGGGGTGGTCTGGTTGCAGGGGTACACCTATCCAGAGCTCACTACAGATCTGGGGAGTAGCTAGACGAGTAGCTTCACTTCACAGCATGGGCGCTGAGGCACAGAAGTGACTTGCCCAAGGCCATACAGGAAATCAGTGTCAGAACAGGGAACTGAACCTAAGCCCAGAGACCTATCCCGGTGACTCACTCCCCTGGTTAAGACATCACCTTCCTAGCAGACAAAAATCCATGCACTGGAGGGGATAAACACACCTTCGCTTTCCAGCAGCAGAGGGAGCGGAGACGGCTCTTTCAGCCCTGTTCACGTGGCTTTCATTTCTCAGGATGGGCCGAATGGAGAAGACATAGGCCTCATCCCAAGCCCACTGCATCAATAGCAATATTTATATTGGCTTCTCTAGTCTTTGGGTTATTGGCCATGTGGGTCATTTGGATTTAGGAGCATTAGTTACACTCTCAGCTTAGCCGGATCTCCTCCCTGCTCAAAGGAACAGCGGAGCGACTAGACTTGCTTGGAAAGGTTGTATTTACTGGCCCTGTGCATACAAACTGCCCCAGCGGAGTAACAAACTCAGTGGGATTCTCTACATTAAAGATCTCCAGGGCAGCTTCAAACTAAGCTCTATTGGGCAGGCTCAGTCTGTCAGTGGAAGTCTGTACCACGCAGCTTTTAGCAATAAGTGTGTTGGCAAAGCCTCCTTGCTAAAAGTCAGCGCGTGTGAATGCTGTTTGTTGGCACTTTTGTTGAGGGTTTCGCCGTGGCTGCGGGAGCAGCATTCACACTTTTCATTTGCTGCAAAACTTTGACATTCATGGGGGTTTTTTTTACGCACCCGTGAACAACAAAAGTTTTGTCGATCAAGTGTAAGTGTAGCCATCACCTCGGCGAGTGTCACAAGTACCATGCATGTCTGTGCCCCTTTCAGAGTACTCCAGGTAGCCTCTAGCAGGACTGGGACTGGGAACCAGCCTGGATGAGAACGCTCCTGAACTCTGACAAAGTCCAGACCTCGGAGCAAACGGAAGCGCAGGCCTGTCTCTGTTGGGGCACGTCACCAGCCCACACTCGGGAGAGTTCCAGTGGCAGCTGGCCAGCACGCAGCCACACTCGAAGGCCCGCAGTGAAGCTGAGTGGTACCCTGCCTTGCAGCATCAGTGCAATAGCCCCGGAAGGCTACGCAGAGTGCAAACCCAGACGCTTCATCTGGCATTTACCACACAGGCCTCCCTAGGGGAGTCCCAGGCAAGACCTCGCCCTTGGTTTTGCTGTTCGCAGAGGGCTGGCTTCTGATGAGAGGCTGTGCCCTCTCCTATACCAAATGTGTGTGCAGTGCCTTGCAGGGTCGCAGCGCTCACCTGCTTACCTCCGTGCTCTGGGGGCTGGGAGAAACAGCTTTATCCCCCTTCTATACCAGGCCGGCAAGAAAAGGGGCTGAAGCCAGGTCTGCCCCCCAGCTCTCTGACTGCTCTCCCCTTCTAGCCGGGGGGCAGGGATCCAGCCTATAGGGCACAGCTCTGTCTCACAAGGAATGGCTCCTCACTCCACTAGCAACACTACAGAACCCAGGCGAGGGAAGAGACCGCTCAGCACCCACCGGGAGGATGGGGGCAGAATCAGGCCCTGTTTCACGGAGTGGGAGGCTCTGGACCCCTCAGCTGCTGCTCAGGTTAGCAGTTCATTTCCCGGGGCCGCCGTTGGGCAGCGACTGAAGGCCTGAGCTCAGTTCTCAAACCTCTCCTGCAGGAGGCCGCCGTTGTGGGGTCCCAGCACGTGCGAGATGAAACCAGACCAGGGCCCCGGGCTGTCTGTGCTGGCGATGGTGGCTGACCTAGGAGGTCCCAGGACCGGCTCCGTGTGGTCAGGGTGTTTGGGGCCACTTGAGTTATCGCGCTGCCTTAGAGGCTCAGCAGGGACTGGAGCAGGGAGAGCTGCTCACCAGCCATGGGGCGGCCTGTTTCCATTTCATTCGGTGGCACCGGAGCGTCAGCCTGTGTCTACCCTGCAGAGCGCTGGGAGCAGTCGGTACCCGAGAGCGAGGGGTCCGTGGGGTGTGCTGAGGAGAACATGAACAGTTAGGCCATGTTCTGCGGGCCACATCAACACCTTAGGGCCACGCAACCTGAGCAATGGCTTAGCTGCCCCCCGGCCCGCAACCCGATTGTAACAGAGACCGTCCTACGGGGCTGCTTCTCTGTCAGAGGCCGTCCTCAAAAGAACGGGTTGATGCCATTGGTTCAGTGTAGGTTCTCATAACAGGCGCCTCTCTGTTGTTTAATATTCGGCTGTTCGCTGAGCTCGGCAATTAAATTGCAAACGTTTCGTTACCCTTCGAGGTAACATCGTCAGTGCGCAATCCGGTTCGATAAAGTCCTCCCCAGCTGGCCTCTCTGTTGTATCTGAGCACCTTCCTGTCATGGGTGGTGGGTGAGCTTGGCGAGGCAGGGTCTGGCCCACCCCTTTCGCCCCAGGCCTGGCCCCTCTTTGCACCCCCTGTCCCCTGCTGCCAGCCTTGGAGTACTGGGTGAGCAGCATGCAGATTCCTCTTCCCCCCTGGGGTGGCACGGTTCCTGTGGGGGTGGCTTCAGCCCCAGCCACCCCAGCCCCCCCAGCAGGTTTTCTTTCCTGGAAGAGGAGCAGCCTGTCTGGGCGGGGGCCAACTAGTAGGAGGAGGGGTCCATATGGGGCTGTTTGGGGCAGACCCGCCACCCCTGCCTGTTAGAGGAGCCGCCCCCGGCCTTGTGTTTGTCCTCTCCTCTCCCCAGCAGGAGAATTCAGCCATTTTCTAGCAGCAGACACCTTCAAACACAGAGGAGGCATGTCCCCACCCCAAAGCCTAACACAACAGAGGAGATGGAAGCATACACAGAAACCGAGAGGATATTGCTGGTAGGCAGAAGGTCGTAATCCCTAATCCCTGTGAAGCAACTCATGGGCATGACAGGAAAGGAGCGTTGAGGGGCAACGTTGATGTTGTTTGTGGGTGGGGGTCACCCCTTCCAGAAGAGGCAGCAGGGCAGAGATCATGAAGTTGCTTGTTTGAAAATGTAACAAGTGGGGGATGGAGGCCGAGGCGGTGCCGGGTGTTAGATGGGAAACCTTCACAGCTGGTTCCATGCTAAAATACAATCCCATGTAATTACACCTCAGATTGCATTGCCTCTAAGACAGTGTTTCATGCAGGGAAGGTGAATAGCTTTAGGGGATACATGAAGTCGCATTGGTTTTGCTACGTGAGAAGGAGCAAGTTTTCCTTCCCTTCCCTGCACCACGTGTCTATTTCACATTCATGAGTCAAATCTTGCTTCATCTGATCACACTCCTTTGGGTTCTAGATTATTATGTAAGCAGGAACAGTGACAACCGTTATGTTTGCATTGGAAAAGAGCCTCGGGCCCATTCATTGCGGAGCTCAGAGACATCATCTGACAATTTTCGTTCCACGGTTTTTGCAGTTAAATAAAAACAGGGCCAGTTGCAGTCGGAAGAGTGGGGATTGAAGATGGGTAGGCAGGGAACCTGTGATCAGAGACATTACAGACAGACCCCTGAGAACAATCTCTGCTTGTTACTAGAGTGTGCAGTGTTTTCTGGATAACAATCACACGCACCCTGCGAAAAAACCTTGCTTGTGACTTCCCAGCAATGCCCCTCCCCCAAGCCCGCTTGCCCAATTAATGAGAAAAATTAATCAGCCTCCAGGAACAAAGGATGTAATAAACAGATAAACTGCGTGCTGTTATATAACTGCAATCTAGGACCGCTGCCTGCTCGCACTGAAATCGGGGTAAAAATGGTGACTGTCAGGGAAGGAGGGTGCCACACAGGGGCAGAAACCTCTGGCCCACGTAGCTATGGAGGTTTGAGGTACAGAGCCAGCCCCATAGCAGCAGGGAGAAGGAGCAGAGCTGGGCATCCCTATGCCCTCTCAGGCTTGAGGGCCAATCCCAGAGCTGGGCAACCACGGATGACCTCACGAATGACCCTCCTTCACCTCAGTGGGTCGCAACAGCCCCGCGGCCCATTGGGTTTCCACCTGTGGCCCGGTGGCCACCTGTCTGCTCCTCTCTTCCATGCACTTGTCAGGCACCAGAAGCCAGCAACTCCGCCTCACTCGCAGCACTTCTGGAGCACACGAATCACCCGATCCGCGCTCTCTCTCTGCTCCTCCCAGAGCCGGAACGCCGCAAACAGCTGATTTGCGGCACTCCAGCTCTGGGAGAGAGGAGGCGTGGTGGGAACAGAGCCGACTCCTCTGAAAGTGCTGGGAGGAGTAGGACGTGCAGGGCTCGGGTCCCTCAGTGCATGAGAGGCGTGTGGAGGAAATGGGAAAGCCTGAGCGTCTGCGGGTGGGACATCAGTGGCCACCACCGCTGGCTGCACATAAACCACACTGCAATCCCCATGCAGTTGCCAGTGGGGGGGGTCACTGCTGCTTCTCCTCCCCACTGCCTGGGGCTGCTTCCTGTACCAGGGCTCTCCCAGGGTCTGCCCGGCTTTGTCCCACCCCGTGTGTGCACGGGGCGTACGGCCGCCGTATTGCTTTGCCCAGGAGCAGAAAGCAAAGTGCCTTGCGGGCTTTAACAGTGGAAAATTGAGCACCTGGAGAATCTAGAAGCCCATAGGGTCAGGCAGCAGCGGAGTGGCCTGCCAGGCGTTCGGTGGAAATAAATAAAGGCCATTAGCAATCTGGCCTTCAGAGCAGGATTTGGATTGCACACACTAAATAAGGCCACGCGGGAGAACAATGAGGGGAGAACAGAAGACTGTCCAACTGCTCGTTAGCTAAGTATGGTCCATGCCATGCGCTGCGGGAAAAAGGGATCCTGGGAAAAAAACAAAGCGCCATTGTGTGATTAAAGACCATCACAACATGGACCCACTGAAGTAAAGTTGCACAGGCAGCCTTACATCCGGCACTTCCTGCACGTTGAGATCGGCAGCCTCACTACTGCTCGTTTAGTGTGGCTTTCTGTGGGCAAGATCAATAATTAAATCTGGCCTCTGGTGAAAATGGTACAGGTTGAACCTCTCTCATCTGGCAGTCTTGGGACCTGATTGGTGCTGGATGAGAGAATTTGCTGGACCATGGGAGGTCAACCTCGTCTAGCAGCATTACCAACGCTCCCACTGCTTATTGGGCTCTTAGCAGACATTTAGGGGTAAATTACAGCTAAACAACAGCACAGAACACTGAGAGCCAGGACTGGTGGCTGCAAACAAACTTGAGGGGACCACAGGAAGCTTGGCCACACCCATGGTAAGTGGTCGTCCAGCTATCTAAAATCATGCCGGACTACGGATGTTGCTGGACGAGAGAGTGCCAGACCTGCAGTGACTTCGCCGGCAATGGAATTTGTGGTAAGTAGAGGGGCAGGCATTGTAGCAAAGAGATCTGTATTAAGCACGCAGAGGCTCTGGAGTTTATGTACAGGCAGCCTGTTCCCAACTGCTTACTGCATTAGGTCTCTTTAGGTCTGATCTGCACTGGCAATTTACATCAGCACGGCTACATCCTCAAGTGACATAGCTGTGCCAAGGTCACTCTGGGAGTAGGATTCTCCCATCGACCTCGCTACTGCCGCTCGGGGAGGGGGATTCTCTGTACTGGTGGGAGATCCCCTCTTGCTGCTGCCGGCATAGACACACTCTACGGAAAGGCTCCTGCACGCCTCTGTAGCATTTGCAGCGTACGTGTACCGTCCATCGGGCAGGCAGTGCATTTATGGTGACAGCTGCCGCGTTGCCTAAGTCCTTGCAAAACAGAACAAACCAGATGGAGAAACAAAGATGCAAAGTGCCAAGGTGCAGAGGGATGCAGTGACAGGCAGCGCGTTTGCTGTGCCAAAGGAATAACGTGCTGTTCCCCCGCCAGGCGGGAGTCCATCATGGGACACAGCTCAGCTGTGAAACTGCTCCCAGCAAGGTTGGGCAAGGAGAGCCCAGCAGGGATCAGTTTATCGAGCTGGTCTCTAATGAGTTTCCATTTGGCCTGCTGCTCTTTGTCATGCACCGAACACGTCGGCGGCCAGACAGCGCGGCTTCGCCCCCACCTGGTGGAGCGGGGAAAGCAGCAGGTATGCAGGGAAGTCGTCCTAGTTAGTGATGGAGAAGGGAAAGGAAGTAAGATGCCCTCATGCTCTCACTTCAAGCACCCGCCGCTTCTTGGTCAGTGGGGCTTGAGCAACTTTCTCGCATACACCAACTCCAGCCGGAGGAGCTGGGGAAAGTCACTTCCTTGCTAAGTGGGTGGGCGCAAGAACGAGGGAATGGCCTGCAGCCTGCCAAGGTGGCATTAACTCTGTCCCGTCCAGTCATCACTTAATATGGGACCTCCCAGTGGGCTGCCCGGGAATAAGCAGGAGCACCTGCATCTCCCGTCTCACCTTTAAACGCTCCTCTTACAGGCCGTTGATCCATCCAGTTCGTGGCTCGATGCCAGTCTGGGCCCAGGCCTTGCTTGCCATAAACTCACTGACATCACTGAACTACGCCTATTGACACAGGCTGAGGAGCTGGCCCCTATTATGTTAAAAGCGGTGACCCAGCCGCTAACCGGTGAGCTTTGCTGGGTCTGTCGCACAGCATGTGCAAGTTAGCTGTCTGCTGCATCCTAATGCCCTCAGGAGCCTGGAGACAAGGTTTAGGTGTCAGAGAGGTGGCCGTGTTAGTGTGTATCTGCAAAAACAACCAGAAGTCCTGAGGCGCCTTATCGACTAACAGGTATTTTGGAGCATAAGCTTCCCTGGGCAAAGACCTGTTTTCGTCAGATGCATCTGACCAAAGGGGGTCTTTGCCCACGAAAGCTTATGCTCCAAATCTGTTAGTCTATAAGGTGCCACAGGACTTCTGGGTGTTTTTGAAGGCACAGGCTGACCCTCTCTAATCCGGAGCGCTCTCCTCTGGCAACATCTGGCATCCGGCATGAATTCGGTTAGCTGGATGACTGCTCACCATGGGTGCGGCCAAGTTTCTCGTGGTCCCATCAAGTTTATTTCCAGCCACCAGTCCTGGTGCTCAGTGTTCTGTGCTATCAAAGCAAAAAGGCAGTCCAGTAGCACTTTAAAGACTAAGAAAATAATTTGTTAGGTGGTGAGCTTTTGTGGGACAGACCCACTGGTGGTGGTGGTGGTCTAGCCCACGAAAGTTCACCACCTCATAAATTATTTTCTTAGTCTTTAAAGTGCTACTGGACTGCCTTTTTGCTTTGATAGTATAGCGACTAACACGGCTATCTCGCTGTCAGCGGTCTGCGCTGTTATTGAGCCGTAATTTACCCCTCAATGTCTTCTAAGAGCCAGTCAGCAGTGGCAGTGTTGGTAAAGCTGCTAGACCATACTTATCTCCTGTGGTCCAGCAAATTCTCCCGCCTGGCACCTGTCAGGTCCCGAGGGTGCTGGACTACAGAGCTTCAACCGGTACATGCTGGCAACTGGCGATCTAGCCTGCACTTGTGTGTAATTACAGCTGGTAACAGAGCTGAGTGCTGAGAGGTACTGGCTATCCCTGGGGATTTAGAGGACTGGATAATCCAGCTGGTGGCTTTCCATTGCAGAACTGCCCCCCAAGCGGGAAGGAGAAGAGGACACATCTGCCCTTCCCCTGTTGTGCCCAGTGTGGCCAGGCCAGGCCAGGCCAGGAAGTGTACACACTGAAGCCCAGCTCTTCTTAGTCTGTATTGCAGATGCTTCTCTGGGGCTGTTAACTTGCGGATGGCTCACAAGGGGCTCCCGGGTGGTGCAGCTGACCAGAGCCAGCACAGGGGTGTGCTTCATCAGAGCTGCCTTTGGGGTGTGGATGAAGAAGGTAAGCAGGAAACACCAAGCAAGTGGCTCATGACTGGGGACTTCGCAGCCCTGTGCGGGTGGCAGATTCCTGTCTTCCTCTATCCCCCTCCCCTTCTTGGAGCCCCTCTCGGATCCCAGCAGAGACCCCCGTTTTACCTCTTCCCTCTCTCGACTGGGTGTCAGCAACTTGTGCAGCTCCACCCCTGGTCCTGCCACTGTCCCAGTCCAAGCCGCAGCTGCTCCGCAGAGGCAGATAGGAAACGTGCAGTTTTGCTCACAGTTAGAGGCTGAAGGCGGAGGAGGGAAGGGCCGTAATTCACAGGCAAGGGTGCCAAGTGTCTGGTGGTCGGCCAGGAAGTCCAATTGAAATGGGACTTGTGCTGTGTCTGATGAATGCAGCTGCTGGGGCACCCCAGGAACTGCACGTCAGCCCCTGCTTCCAGGAGGGTGGGAAGCACAGCTGGAGGAATGCAGCAGAGGGAAAGGTACCTAGGCTAAGGACGGGGCTCCCGGCTCTGCTGGAGAGGTTGCCCCCGGTGCTGCCTCAGAGAGGGACCTCACCACATGCGGCATTTGAAGAGTGCAGCCAGCTACTGAGCTCACCCTCTGTGATGCCCTGTCCCACCTTCTCAGCCTCCCTGGCTGTCTCCAGTTCCTCACCTGAGGGACCCACCCTGCTTCCCTCTATCCCACAGGGCACGACTGGGTAGGCAGGCAGGCTGTGTCCTCCCAGGCTGCCTGTGCAGGTGGCAGGGGAGTCCCGGAAAGAGGATGGGTGGGAGAAGTGGGGACCAAGTGTTGGGAGAGTGAGCAATGGGTGTGTGTGTGTGTAGTCAGTGTTCTCTGTAAGCTGGGAGCGTGGGCGGCTGCCCAGGAGAGATTCAGGTGTCACCCAGCTGATTAGCAGAGCACCCCCTGCCGGCAGCCTGTGTTTCTACTGGTGGTGCACATGCCTCGGTGCACGGAACAAAATTCATTGCGCCCCTGGATGCAGATGTGTTGGGGGACCCCTGGCTGCAGTGTGTGCTTTTGTGAAAGGGGAAAGCTGGCAACCCGTTCACAGGGGCAGACCAGGAGGGCGTGCCACAGCGTGTGGTGGCATTTCAGCAGGGTGCAACAAAGGGAACTTCCCTGAGCGGCTTGTCTGCAGCATACCCGAGCCAGGAAGCTGCCAGTAGCACACAGAGCTTTGAAGTCTTGCTGGAGTAACATCAGGGCTCTGACACACAGTCTGTGTGTAGCATCTGCCAGCCTAGTGAGAGCCATTAGCCAGCTGCGGCCATTTTAGTTAATATCTTTATTTCCCTGTGGACAGGCAGTGACCCGCAGACCAGCCTGAGCATTTTCGGTTGTGGTTTTGTTCTGCCTGTTTTTCTTTGGCCTGCCTGTGTCTGCCCCCCAGCTAGAAAGTGGGGCTCGTGCTACTTTGCTGGCATGTTACCAACCCTGAGGAATACCCCTGGCGAGGGATTTGGAGAGGTAGGCTGGGTTTCAGAGGAGCCTGGAAGAAGTAGGCACTTGACTCTCACTGGCTGTAGGTGGGGTTTGAACAATCCCACCCCCGAAATGCCCTAGACGAGTGACTGAAGTCCAAGCTGCAGGCTGGCTAGAGCTGGTGCGTAGCACAGTCAAGGGGAGGAGGGACGAAGTGCCCCGCATTGTCCAGCAGTGACCCCAGTGTCTTGGGAGGGGCACACGCGGGTAGCAGAAGGCTGTTTCCAGACAGGGGAATATTATCTGCTATACAGGATGGTGGGCAGCAGGGACAGGGCCAAGGGCTGTTCTGGGGATGCACAGGAAATAAAGCTGCAGCCTGCAGTGTGAGTGACTCAAGAGATTAGCTAGGACGGTAACGGGCCAGAGATCAGTGGAAGGGGTTGAGAGGCGGACAGCTGGCGGGGGAGAGGCAGTCACGGGGCACATCCGTTTTAAACTGATCTCTTAAAGTGGAGTTCCCAGTCGGCCAAGGGCCAAGGGCGTAGCCTGCCCCCCGTCTGCCCCAAACCCCCAGTGGCAGCTCTGAAGAGAGGGGTTTATTTGTAACCCTGTGACATCGTCACTGCACTGTCCTATTGCTCGATTATTTCTGGTGTCAGGTTACAGTGGCACCCAACGAGCACCTGACAGTTGCTGGCAGAGCTGTAAAATGGGCCCGTGAACACCTCCTAATCGTTTTCGTGCAGAGCCGCCTTTTCCCAGCTGCTTTCTGCATGTACCACGGACTTGGGTATGACTGGTTGTCTTGTGCCACCTAGTGGCTATTGGCCATCACTCGAGCCAGGCAGCCTCTGAGCATAGCCACATGAGCAATTGGTTCACTGTTTACAGCGTGTATCAGAGAGGAGCCGGGTTAGTCTGTAGCTTTGAGAACAACAAGAAGTCCTGTGGCACCTAATAGACTAACAGATATTTTGGAGCATCAGCTTTCGTGGGCTAAGACCCACTTCATCAGAGGCATGAGTGGGGGGTGGTGTCAGAGGGGTATTTAAAGAGTAGGGTCCCGGTAAAAGGGAGGGCCAGAGCTGACAAGGTCTATTCAGCAAGGTGGAGATGGCCCAGTATTGATAGTATGTATCAAAAGAGAAAAAAACCAAGTCAGATCAGACGGGGGATATGAGCCATTGCAGCTCAGAGATTTCTCTCTCCATCTGATTTTTGAAATGTCTTTGTTTCGGGACGGCCACCCGTAAATCTGCTACTGAGTGTCCTGGGAGATTGAAGTATGACCATCACATACAGCCCCCACCTAAGGCCTCTCCAACTCATCGTCAGCGATCTGCAACCCAAACTCTGAAACCACCCCCTCCACCCCGACTCGTGCAGCTGACGAAGCAGGTCTTTGCCCAGGAAAGCTTATGCTCCAAAATATCTGTTAGTCTATAAGGTGCCACAAGACTTCTTGTTGTTTATAGCCTGGGTTCCCAAACTGGGGTGTGTGCAGAAACTCCCGGGGGCTACGAGGCGACCCAGCGCCCCCACCCAGAGAAAAAGCTGGCCTTTGCTTCCGGCTCTCCACCCCTGCCATTTTACATAGGTGACCCGGCGCAGCCGTGGTAAAAAGCAGGCAGATGGCGAAGACCCATGTGCCAAGGTGAGTGAGTGTGGGCTGGCGGGGGAGGAGGATGGGGTTGTGGGGGGCTGGGGTGCCTGTCTCGGGTAAAGGGGATGGGGATGGGGTAAGAATGGTGGTGCCTGGCTTTGTGGGAGGGGAGAGGCTCAGGTAGGTGGCTCGCAGGGCTTGGGCAGCTGGGCAGCTTACATGACTTGGGCAGCCAGCCCTGGCATGGCAGGGCTCAGGCAGCTCGGGCTGGCAGGTTGTCGGCTGGCCCAGGCTGTGTGGGACTTGGGCAGGCGACTTGGGTGGCTGGCCCGCACCTGGAGCAGGCAGCTGGTGGGCAGGCGAGTGGCTGTGCAGGTCTCAGGCATGCGAGCGGCTGGCACAGGGCTCAGGCGGCTGCCCAGCTGAGGCTGCACTGGGCACCCGCAAGGGGCCAGGAAGAAGTATTTGTGCTCATTTTTAATTTTAAATAAGTTTTATATCAAATTTTTGGGTTTATTTTAAATTACAAACTGAATTTTTTGTTACAAGGAGGTTTGGATGACGGTAAAGAAGCTGGGGGGCATGAGGCCGAAAAGCTTGGGAACCACTGGTTTATAGAATCAAATCCAGTCATAAAATTGGAGGGACCTCAAGAGGTCATCCAGTCCAGTCCCTTGCCCTGATAGCAGATCCTGGCACCATCTACATCAGGGGTCAGCAACCCCCAGCACGGGTGCCAAGAGTGGCACGTGAGTCGACTTTCATCAGCACCCAAGGTGGGAGCTCAGCCCTGCCCCTCCTCCCCCATGCAGCCGGGAGCTTGCTCAAAGCCAGGTTGCCTGTGGATTAACAAAAGGCCGGCTAATGCTACCAACCACCACCTAAACGGCAAAGCTCTGCAGCTTCATTTATGTATCAAGTTGTTGTAAGTAGAACTACCAGTGACTTTAAGAAGTGTCACTGGCACTCGGACCGTACATGGAGGTCAAATTCAGCACTCTGCCTTGGAAAGGTTGATGACTCCTAATCTCCATCGTCCCAGATAGACTTTATCTAACCTGCCCCTAGGTACTTAGAGGTGGTTATGAAATACATCAGAGGCCCCAACAAGGCTTAAACTCACAACCCCTGGTTTACAAGGCCGGGGCCCTAACCTGTCACAGCTCTGTGGTGCTTGAAAGCATGTCTCTGTCTCCAGCAGACAGGGCCCTCCCATCCATAGGCTGGTTTGGGGTGGGCGCCCCAAGCCCCACTTTTTGGGAGCCCCTATAGCTGTCGCCTCAACTGTCCTAAGGGTGGGCCAGGCCCGGATGTTAGCCACGGACCCCAGGGGCTGTGTGGGCTGGCAGCAGGGGTCAGGCTCCCCCTCGCTTACGGAGGCGGTGGGTCCCACTGGAAGCAGAGGAATGCTCTGCTGCACAGCAGCAGTGAAGCTTTCTGGTCCTGTACCCAGTCGCAGCTGGTGCCACTCCCCTGAGCAATGCTGGGCTCGGGGGAGCAGACTGGGGCTGGGGTGCACCTCTTCCTGCTGCTGTCACTCTGCTTCCCACAGCTTCTGCCCCAGGGCCGTGACTCTCAGTGGAAGGTGCTTTTGGGAAGGGGTGCGGGGAGGCAAGAGGGGGCAGAGCAGAGGTGGGAAGAGATGGGGGGTTGCCCTGGGCCCCACACCTGGGGCACGGGCCAGAGAAGTTGTCCCCAGGCCCTGTGTTCCCCTTAGGGACGGCTCTGACAACAAAAGTTGGTTCAAAAAAGTGTTACCTCACCCGCCTTATGTTGCTCAAGGCATTCGTGAAAGGCTCTGCTATGACTGAAAAGTCCCACCCGTGCTGCAGCTACAAAATCTTACTAAGGAGGTTGTACGGAGAACAATGCCTGAGACTGAGAGCAAAGCAGTGGTTCTCTCCATGCCACGGCTCAGAGTTACCGCGTTTCTAGATCCCAGTCAAAGGAGGCAGAAATTTTGAGGAAGAAGGGGCTTCTGGCAGCAGCGTTTCCTTCCAGAAGATCCCTGTGGGCCGTGCGTCTGCACGTGTATTTTGGAGTCTGGAAGAGCTTCTTCTGGACTTCGAATCATGTGCCCATATGCTAATGAGGGGCAGGAAATTTACATCCGCGCCTCATTAGCATCTTCCGGACAGCTTATTCCCACGCCGCTCCCAGAAGAAGCGGCACGTGAAGATTCAGCCAAAGTGAAAGCAATAACGCCTCTTTTGAAGTAGTTATTTCAAAATAGGTGCTCTTAAGACACGGGCTAGCGTGACACTCATCCCTCGTGATACGAGCCCCATTGGGTCCCAGCTTTCTGCTCGTAGGAAAACTCATGAGAAGGACATTACATTACCATTAAAATACACGTAAAAGTGTCCGATTGGTTCCTAACGCCCCAAACTCAGTGAAGGAGTGGCAGCAGGTGGTGCTGCTTTGGAAAGGTAAGTGGACCTTGGGGTGGGGGGGTTGGAGAGGGTTAAAGGCTGGGAGCAGTTTGGGGCCGTGAGTGGGAGGGAGGGTTAAAACCTGCAGGCGGCTCCTATGGAGGAGGTGGTGGCTTGTTCCTCCTGGTTGCAGCAGAGGTACCTGGGGGCGGGGGTGGGTGTGCAGCGGGCAGGGGGATTCGGAAGGGGATGGGGTGGGTGTTGGGAGCGGGCTGGGGGGGTTGCACGGGGGCTGGGGGAATGCTGGGACTGGGCAAGGTGGGGTGGGGGGGATGTGCGGGGAGTTGCCGCAGGGGAAGTGTTGGGATTGGGCTGGGTGGGATTGAGGATCTCCCCGCACCCCAGCCAGGGACCCCACAGCGGGCTCATATGAGTGGGGGAATTTCACTCGGTTGGTGAACAGTGGTAAGTATATGCCTCCCTCATTTTAGCGAGTACTCCTAAGTAAAGTCCTCATTAAATGAGGGGTGAGTGTATTTTGAAAAAAGCCATAACGAGCACCAATGGCGTTATGGACCCGGCAATGCCATTTCAAAATGCATCGTGTGTGGACCTGTGTGATTCCAAATATAATATTTTGAAATAGCTGTTTTGAAATACCTTATTTTGAAATAGGGCTGCAGTTTAGCCATAGCCTTGGTGAGCTCAGAGGGAGCTGGGGCTGGAAAGGCAGGGGTGATCAAAGGGTTGAGGAGAGAAGGGAGAGGGTAGAACGTGTTTCTTTTGGGGGATGGTGAGATTCAGCAGTGAGGCAGCTAGGGAGATCAGCAGGAAAGCATCAGCAGCCAGGAAAGATGTTCTCCTCCCTCCTGCGTGTGTGTTAACAGATATTAGTTTGAACTGGCCGCGTGGGCCTCACTCCGTCATAAGTCTGCGGAAGCTGTTTGGGCAGAAAACCGGGATTTTACAAGCCCATTTTTGCCAGGAATGCCTGTACTCTGGGGAAAATGGCGATTATTCGGTGAAAAGCCAAAAGCCACAAGATCCAGAACTGATGTGGTGGTGATTCGTGGGAATTACAGCAGGGTCTCAACATTCGCGAGGGTTCCGTGTTGAGAACCCCCGCCAATGTTGAATTTTGCGAATATGACTTCCGCCTGGAGCCCGGCTGCCGGCGCTCCTGCCCGGAACCCTGGGGGAAGTGGCCGCTCGCGAATAATGGAATTCGCGAACCTTCAGTTTGCGACTCTCGAGACCCTACTGTAATTGTTTTCCTCATATCCCCCATTTTCCTTTCTTTCCTCTACCAGACCACATCTCCCATGAGACAACCTCCAGTCTGAGGTCAGAATGTGGTGCTTCATGGGAGATGTGTTCTTATGAGAGAACCTGGTCCAGAGAGGAGAATGGGGATGTGAATCATCTGAACTATAACTCCCATAAGTCGCCACCGCCACATTTCTTCCTTGTTTTCCCCAGCGAGCACCAAAATGTCATACAAGAGAAGTGTCGCCAGATGGAGGGAAAATGCAGTGTTGTGTGATGGAGCAGGGAGGCGTCAGAAGGCACCATTGGCAGCCACAAGAATAGAACAAGGGGAACAAGTAGAACTCAATAGTGGTCCTTTTGGAACCACCCAGTGGAAGGTCGGAGAGGCTTGGCTGCCATAAAATGATAGTGGTGGCACAGAGAGGCCTGAAGGAGAGATCTGGCCTTCAGTGGAAAAGTGAGAGATGGAACTCTGCCACATAGAGCAAGTGGTCTTCAGGAAGCAAGAGGTTTGCGGAGACTATTGATCCCAGTATGCCATGCTCCACCGCAATCAGCGAAACGACTTGGACCAGTTGGCCAAAGTCATCTCTCAATAAATGGATGATGTTACCAGCAGCGTCTGAAAGTCCCTCTTAATCCAGAAGCTGAATATGGGCAGAGGGCACAATGCTCTTGATGGAGCATTTGGGGAAGTCTCACATGGCTTATGTTCTTGTGAACCCTTCCTCCTCCCAGCCCTGGCACCTTGAATCCTGGTGCAGAAGAGCTACAGCCTCATTTGGTGTAGAGAATCAGAGGGGGAGCTGTGTTAGTCTGGATCTGCAAAAGCAACGAGGAGTCCTGTGGCACCTTATAGACTAACAGAAATGGATGAGCATGAGCTTCCGTGAGCAAAGACCCACTTCGTCAGATGTAGGTTTGGTGTAGATTGACCTTCACTGCAGCTAAGTCAATGGAGCTACCTTGATTTACCCCAGCTCACGAACTGCTGTGAAATGTGGATGCACCAATATTGGGCCTTCCACAGTAGCAATGAGTTTGTCAAAGGCGATTGTCTTATCTTGCCCCTCCCTGCATTCCCACTTCTCTAGCGAGAGGAGACAGCCACTGCTAGACAAGACAGACCAGGCTCAGCTCAGTTCTGGAGAAGGAAGCCTCTTGCAAAACTGACGGCAGAGGGGACTGAAGCCAGAAAGATGACATTTGTGTAACCCCTTATTAAAGCAGAAGGGGGTGATGCTATCTATTACTGTCTCAAAAACTGCTGGATTCCCAACAACTGGAGAACTGGGAAACAGCTGTGGGATACATTCCTTCAGACAGCTGCTCTGAACGAGGGGCATTTGTTTCAACTCAAATTCCTTCAGCCAGCCCGTTAACCTCTTGAGAAGCGGTTGTGAAAGACTTCAGGAGGATCGAGAAGTTTGCGAATGCTGGACGTTACGCCAGCTGCAGCTAGGACAGAGGATTAGCATCCCTTTCATCGCAGAGCTCAGAGCGCCGTCTGTTCAGGACAGAGCCGCAGGGGACAGGGCTCCTTCAGGCATCGGGGAAGCAGCGGTCAGCAGCTAAGATGGCTAGGCACGAACTGATGCGTCAATACAAATACAGAACAGGGAGATATGGTGGGGGATGGTGGTTCCTCCCAGCTCCCTCAAGCCCAGGGGAGCTGGGAAGAAGGCGGCAGCTGTCGGCCCTGCCCCGGAGCTCCGGGGAAGCGGCAGCCACTGGCGATCCCTCGGAGACCTGGGAAAACCAGAGCTGCTGACAGAAAAGGTGGGGGTGGGATGCGGCCCAATATGGGACAATTCGTCTCTTTTAAAAAATAGGTCAGGACGCCTATTTGGCATCCCAAATAAGGGACCGCCCTGCTCAGTACAGGACAGATGGTCACTCCACGAGTCATCATAAAGTGTTACGGTCAACAGGCATCACAGGGATCGTTCAAAAGTCATTTAAATATTTCTACTTCCAAACTGCACCATGTGTACCTTCCTTTCATTTTCAGTAGGCTCGGGGCAGGTGTGGGGTACAAGGGCCCCATAGTTACGGTGATACCAGTGTAGCTGTTCCCACAGAACATCCTTGCAAAGATCCACCTCATGACGACAGAAAGCATTTTTCTGCCCGCATAGTAACCGCCCCCCTCTGTGTGTTAGATTTGCTATGCCAACAGAAGCATTCTCTTGGCCTGGCTGTGTCCACACTGGGTGTTTTGCTTAGGGGTGGTTTTTTTTCATACCTCTGACCAAGATATTTATGGCACTAAAACCTTGTACCTGGCTTAAGACCAACATCAATTTTTCCTTCCTGCAGTTTGTGGGTCAACTTAATGGCCACCTACTTGTCGTCTCCTGAGCTACTTGGTTTTGAGACTGGCACTGAGCATACATTTTCATCTACTCTAGAGCTATGAAGATGAAACAGTCCCAGTACGTGGGTTTGATTTCAGTACAGGGTGCTGAATGAAGCCATCTGTCTTTGTGTTTGTTTTTTCTGTTAAGAGGTTGAGTTGATCCAAAGCTCTCTAGTGGAATTAACAGAATCATCTGCCATTGGAAAGGGCCAGTTTAGATGAAATTTCATTTAAAAAAAATCACAGTGAAGCTTTTTTCTTAAAATCAAACTATTTTTGCAACTGGATCAAAATGGGATGTTTTGAAGGGACAGTTTCAGAAATGGCTTGTGATATGTTAAGAGTTATAGAAAGTCAAAAATCCAAAATATTCTGAATGACTTTTCTCCATGTGTAGACAAACTTCCTCTGGGCTTGTTACTTCCATTTTACAATGAGGAACACAGTTGCAGGGAGAATAGCTCTACAGAGCCCAGCTAAACGTGGCCTGGACTGAGACTTCCCCGCAACCAGAGAAAGACACGTATTAACCATGTCCAACAAACATGTTGTTAAAGGAATGAGTTCCTTCCAGAGCTAGGCGCTAAGTTGTGTTTAATAAGGTGCTTATTATGCAAGCTAGCTTGATTATTTTTAACAGCTCACTGATTATCTGAGTGTGGACAAAAAATTAAGGGATCTTGTCCATATGCTGAGCTGAAACATCTCAAATGGAACCAATGCAACATGTCCGGTAGTCCCCATTCTGTAAGCACGGCCGTACTGGACTGCATGTCTGTGTTTTGCTATAGCAGATGGCAGGTTGCCATCTTTTGTAACATCACCTGCCTGTTCCCTGTTTGCTGAGCTGTCCAGGGGTATGAAAAGTTACAGCCAACTGGCTGGAATGTGGCTTCACTCCCCTGTGGGTTGGACTGTAGTTTTGAAACCAGTCATTGCCAAATACTGAAACCAGACATGTCGCAGGGTGACGATTACGACATGAAGCAGCATGTGATACAAATTGCATTTGGCAGGATAGTCTAGAGCAGGGGTCAGCAAGCCCTGGCATGCGCACCATTCTTTTCAGCCCTGCCCCTCCTTGCCCCATGCAGCAGGGGAGCAGAGAGGGATGGGTGAGCCCTGCCCACAAGCCATCTGGTGGAGGGGCATGCACCTAGGCTGGGCACCGGCTCACTCCTGCCCTGGAGCCGGCTGACTGCCGGCTACAGCTTAGCTCCCTAGTGCCAATGCCTGGTCTAGAGGATAACAGGAACTGGAGTGCTACAATCTTACCCTGGCTCTATGGGTTTTGGCAACAGCCCAAGCAAAACACTTAATTGCATGCCTGATTTTGGCTTCAGTGGGGCTACTCATGTGCTTAAAGTTAGGCATTGGTTTAAGGGATTCACAGGGTGGGTGCTTTGCTGAGTTAAGTCCCAGCACATCTCAGTGGAATGAGCCTACAAAGGGAGCTACCTATTTTTTGAAGCTGTGAGGGCGTGCAGGAAAAAAAAAAAAGACTCCAGGCTAGAGTTTGGCATTTCCTCTGTCAGAGCAGCAATTACTCCTCAAGGGGGTGGCAGTGGGGCCTTCCAGCCCTATCGGAGCAGGGTGCCTGGTCGGTCACAATGCCCGTTCAGAGCCTAACACTTCCATGGGCACAAGGGTCACATGTTGTGCTGCTGCTTTAGAAAGCTGTTTCATGCAATTCTGTTGCCAGACCCTGTCAACAGGTCGTTTTTCGTTTGCCAGAAAGGCAAACCTTGGAAACGCAGCAAACAGAAGGTTGACAGATTCCCCTTCTTAACCACCTTTGGGAAGGCATTCCCATGCCCGTGGGAGTGACCGCCTGTTTGCCTTCCCCCCGCCTCGTCGCCTTTGGTGCTAACGGAGAAAAATATAAACTGTTTGCAAATGGTGTTAGTGAAAGCCAGCCTGCTGGGTGAATTTTCCTTGCCTTTCTTTTCAGTGTTGAGGAGATTCATTTAGTGCTCAGGGCATCCCAGGGCTCTTGGATGTGTGCAAGCATATCCCGTTAAAACAAGGATGCCTTTTAAAATCTGCATGAGGTGTCCAAGATCTGCAAGGCTCTTGTAGGAACCAACGGGCAGTCTGAGTGTGTAAGAAACACCAAAGCAGGACCCACACTATACAGGAAATGGGTGCCAAGAAATAACTGCATGGGGGGCTGGGAGCAGTTGGGACGGCTGGATCCTCTGCTTCCTTCCTTAGCACAACGTAGAGCAGCCTTATGGCTGCTCTACTTTTCAGTGGTGTGTTATGTGCTTCAGAAGTTACTCTACCAGGGGATTGCTGAATACAGCTGTGCTTCAGGTATATCCCCTTTTCTTGGCCACACCCATACCAAGCCTCCTATGCCAGGTCTGGTGGAGATGATGGTGCAGAGATGGCTGTGCCCCCATTCACGCTCCTCTTTTCTAAGGAGCTGCTCTACTGCTAGTCCCCCTAAGGACAACAGGGGCAGAGACAGTAGATGGTGGAGCAGGGAGAGTGGCCCAGCACAGTTGGAGGATGTGTGAAGACATGGGGCCTCAGCAGAGATGGCGTTGGCCTCCTGTGGATTTCCCAGAGGGTCCCCCTAAATCTGAAAGGACTCTGAACTTCCTCTGCGGAGGTGTGGCAGGGGCAGGCAAGCCCATGGAGCAATAATCAAACACAGCATCTTTAAACATTGGAAACATTGGGCCAGGACATAACCTGTCCAAGCTCTGCTCCTGTGATGGGCCACCCAGCCCCTTCCTGTGTCGCATTTGATGAAGCAACTGCTAGTGGGTCCAATAACTGGCTCAAGAGCAAGAACATTGGCAGCAGTGATTCTGCCTCATCTTTCTGTATTGTGGCAGGTAAGCTACCGGTCAAATGCATGGCTGGAATTTTGCTGTAGTTTAGCAGTTGACTTTTCGAGGGGGCAGATCACACCCTTTGAAACCATTACAGAGGGTGTTGTGCCATTCCGGGTCATACCAAAGGCTGTGATAACCAGCGAGAGGTGCCAGGGAACGCGCACTGGGAAATGTGATCGATGTGCAGGTAGATGGATGATATGTTGTGAGATATACGACAGGATGAGGTTACAGCCTATAATATGCAGAGAACCTGAGAGCAGAGACACAGATGACATCTCCAGTAGCTACCCCTTCTCCATGACATCAGACATAAGCTGCTTGTCTTTACTGTCAAGACCCTTTAAAGTCTCTTCCCATGCTACCAATGAGCTCTGGTTTGTTACCCAGGTGTCAGCGTCCTCTGCAGATCAGCTCTCAGCCTCTCTCCATCACTTGTTACATTTTCAAACAAGCTCCTTTCTAATTTTTGACAGGGTGCCCCTCACACTGGGAAGATCCGCAACAGCCACCACATTATCCCCCTTCAAACTCTCCCATATGTGATGGCTACATGATGTATGGGTAGGCCACTGGGACACTGGTACCACAGACTATTATGTTGACCGTGCTTATCTCAGTTTTCTTGTCCTCCCCTCTCTGTCTCCATCTGTTGTCTTTTATCTTGTAGTTAGCATGTAAGCACTGAGGGAGAGACTGTCTTTTCATTCTGTATTTGTACAGCACCCAGCACCTTGGTATCTCGGTCTATAGTTGCTCCTAGATGTGGTGCTAATATAAGTATCACCAGCTAACAGGAAGAAACACCCTCCCTAACCTACCAGTTTAGTCTGCAACCAGAAATCACCGTCATATGGTAATTAGCACCACCTCACTACAGGTAACAGGCCTTTGATTGGTTTCAAAGAAGCCCAAACATTAACAGCTCTGAATTTCCTTGTTTGTAACATTCAATTATTTTGTGGATCTTTTTTATGTAAAATTGCCAATAGACACTATGTCTTAGATCCATTTTAAGAGTTTGTCACAGACAAAAAGATATAAAACTCTTGATACTTTATAATATACATCAGAAATGAAGTTACCACATGCTATGTGGTTCTGTAAACTTATACTTTGATATACAGCTGTATGTGCCAAGGTGTTTATATATATATATATATATATATTGTGAAGGGGGGAAGCCAGATGGCTACCAGAAAGTAATAAAGAATGGATATATTAGCCCTAGGTTGAACAAATCCCTGTTGGCATGGCAGTCAAATGGTAGTTACTGCAGGTTAATTAAGACACCTGAGGTCAATTAAGAAGGTCCTTAAACTCATTTGAGGCAGTTAGGTGAATTAAGACACCTGGAGGCAATCCAAAACCTGCTAGAACTTGCTGAGCCAGGTCTGACTGGGAATACTGGAGCCAGTCAAGGACTGGCTGGAACTGGCTAAAAGCCAGTTGCGTATTGTGCTAGGAGAACAGAACTGCAGAGATGCTGTCAGGAACTAGGCAGGAACCCCACAGACACAGAGGCAAGGGGCATCGCATGTCCTGCCTGGCTAACAGGCCTTCAGACCCCAGCAGTCAGAGGGAGGAAAACTCCTACGAGAGCAGGGAGGCGGCGATAAGAAATGTAGTCTGTTTCCACTATGTCCCACCTAGAGGCCACCAGACTAGGAGACTTTTCCACTTTCTTTTCCTCACGGCTATGCTAATGCTGAGAATGGCTAAATCAGACTACAGGCTGCCCCTGAATTAGCGGGTTCCATACAGAGCTGTAGTGATCCCCTGAGGTGAGCAACTGGGCAGGGAGCTGCCGTTTCCCCCACCTGGGGAGACATGAGACGCAACCTACCACTGTCCAGAAGTGCAGGATCCACTTTGGGTAACGAGGAGCTTCATCACAATATATTGTGAGAAAATTCCTAATTTCACAACTCTTTCTAATGGTCAGTCCCCTTTAAAAGGGGTTTCAAGATGGGACTCAAGCAATCAGTCATCACTGTGAAAGCCTCTGCCATAAGGGCTCCGCGGCAGTTGTCCTGTCATTAGAAGGTGATGGAAAAGGATTCTTTGCTGGCGGAACTCTGCAAAACTCTTCTGAAATCCATTTGCACTAACTAAAGTTGTGCCTCAGTAACTTTATTCACTGCCAGTGCCTGCTTAGCCGATTTACAGTGGCAATGGTTTCCTTTCAATGTTCCCTTTATTCTGCATTTTTCTGGTGGTTCTTGATAATTTTTGGACATGCTGCTTGGTCTGTGTAGCCATCACAGCCTGGTTCTTTCACTAGCTTGAGTGTTGGGTTTTAATTTGATGGGGAATAGTATAGGCTCTGTCCTTGGGGATGCCAAATGGCTTGGAGGAGTATGAAACGCCCATCAGCAGTGACCAAAACATCTCTGCACTCGGGGAACTCTGAGCGTGTAGCTCATATGCCAGTGGTCAGGAGAAGCACTGCAAAGGGGTGGGAAACCCAGTCGTTCAGGAGGTCAGAGAGCAGAATTCTCACGGGAGTAACCCCCTTATGTGGGTTGTTGCAAGCAGGGCTTGAGCCCTGGCTCTCTACACTTCATGCATTAGTCCCTATTGCCTGGTATGGCCCAAGCCTTAAGTAGGCTCCTCAACCACAGGCCCAGCCACCACTAGAGCGGGACAGGGCACCACATCAAGCGGTCATGGACTCCCAGGGTGGGACTGCTGGGGAAGGTAGACTGACAGGCCGAGGGAGAAGGAAGCAGAGGGTGGAGACAGCAAAAATGAAAGGGCTCTAAGTACACTGGTCCGATATTTTAGTATATTAGTGTTTAACACCCGGTTTTATCACAACAAGTAGGCTGTGTCTGCACTAGCACCCCTCTTTCAAACGGGGGATGCTAATGAGACACTTTGGGATATGCTAATGAGGCACTGTAATGAATATGCGGCGCCTCATTAGCATAATGGCGGCCGTGGCACTTCGAAAGTGCCGCTTTCGATTGTGCGTGGCTCGTCTACACGGGGTCCTTTTCGAAAGGACCCTGCACGTGTCAGAATCCCTTATTTCTATTTGGTTCTTGCTCATTTTTGGACATCCTGCTTGGTTATAGAATAAGGGGATTTCGACATCTGCAGGGTCCTTTTCAAAAGGACCCCCCCCCATAGACGAGTCACGCGCGATCGTTGAAATGCTGCGCCTGCTATTATTCTAATGAGGCGCTGCATATTCATTGCAGCGCCTCATTAGCGTGCCCCAATGTGTCTTATTAGCATCCCTCTTTCGAAAGGGGGGTGCTAGTGTAGACATAGCTGTAGAGTCAATTTCACTCAGTTTAACAGACATCACGAAAGAGACCACATCCTGGGGTTTGTTAAAGAGGTTATTTTTCATAAGAGAACACTGATTTGATGATTATGCTACTGACTAATGTTTCTCTAAAGGGAAAAAAAAGCAGCAGCTCAGTGTTTAATGATCATAATTTTGTGTCTGATATTTACATGGTTATGATTTTTAAACCTCTTAAAACTTCCTAAAGAGCTAAAAAAAGCATTTAAAAGTCCTCTGCCAAGTGCATCGCAGCTAGACAGCTCCGCGGGTGCGTATTTCACATTGCATGTATTTCCACTGGGTTAGTTTGCTGCAGTTATTTTATCCAGGGAGTATTAATGGGATGCTTGGCTGAGCTGCTTGACCAGATGTTTTCTGCGGAGATTTGTGTTTCTACAGAACAGCAAGGAGGACATTAGTTGGATGTTCCAAGAGCCTATAGATCAGCTGAACCATTCAGAGGACAGTTGGAGAGAACATGCTCCCACGAGTGCTGGGTACACACTGTACTTTGTACGTTATTTGCACGTTTCTGTTGGCTAAGAGGGATGGCTATAGCCGGTAGTTTCTCTTTTGGAACCGAGGCGCTCACATGACTGAAGCAGATAGAATGCTTTTCTGTTGGATGCCTGAACTCCTGGGTAGTATTTAACTGCCAAAAAGACAGGAAGCTGATGCTTTTGGATTGTGGGCTTCTAAACGGAATCAGAGCACTTTGTGTGGTGTTAGGTATACGCTAATTCAGTGGTTCCCAACCTCGCATCCGCGGACCCGGGTGTTGCGGTTGTGGGGTGGGGAATGAAAAAAATAAAAGAGAAATAAGTTTTAGATAAATTGAAAAGTTAGCTTATTATTAGTTTTAAATTAAATGTCTTCCAATAGTGTTATTAATGGCTGTCCAAAAATCTATAATGTGGTGTCCTTTTTCACTGAGTGACACGTACCTAGCAGCTAGAATTGGCTCTGACGGGGGGTTGCGAATGGTTTAGGGGTCCACCTCAGAGAAAAGGTTAAGAACCACTGCACTAACTTATATCCATCTAATATGTGGTTAAACTTTGAACTCAGGGTGAAGAGCACCTAGACCCAGGGGTCAGCAACCATTCTGAGGCAGAGTGCTGAAATTTGACCTTTTGGTCTATACGCATGGTCTGAGTGCCAGTAATACTTTTTAAAGTCATTAACAGTCCTACTTATAACAGCTTCATTCAGAAATGAAGATGCAGAGCTTTACTGATTAGGTGGTGGTTGGTAACATTAGCTGGTCATCTGTTAATCCCCTAACTGAGCCAAGTTCCCTCCTTTCATCCTCCCTCCAGGCCTGGCACTGGCTACAGGTGAAAAGGTGCAGGGCTAATTGGGTCCAAAGGTCTTGTTCAGCTCCTGTCCTCTCAGGCCCTCCCCTCACTCTCTCACAGGTTGACTATCCTAGGCCACTACACCCCATCTGGGAATATGGAGCCAGGCTCCCTTCCCACCTTGCCCAGAGTCCTGTGGCGGATGGAGGCATTGCTGCCGATGCCAGAGGGGTTGGCTTTCCAGAAGAGAAAGTTATAGAGTCTGGTTGTGTTCTAAATGTCATGTGCTTTAATTATGCCACTCCTGAAATAAGATAGTCAGACCACAAATAGGCAATCCCTTGTTTCAAGAATCTCGTAATAATCTCCAGCTTCAGGAGAGCCAGGCAAGACTAATGCTTCAGAAACTGACTCTGTCTTTTGCTTTGGGCCCTGATTAAACACCACTATTGCTCAGACGGTTCCTCCTCCTAGAATCTTGCATTGTTTGGTTAGGGTAGAACAGCGTATCTTCCAATGACTGATCATTGGCTTGCACACAAAGAAGAACGTGGAAAACAATGTAGCATCAAATTCTACTTTCAGTTGCCTGGGGTCAAGGCAGGACTAAGTAATAACTAGACTATTACTGACAGGTGTTTGTCTAACCTGTTATTAACAGATCCCAATGATGGAGATTCTGAAAACCCCCAGGGCAATTTATTTTAGTATTTAACCAACCTGACAAAGTTTTTCTTAAAGTTTTTTTTTCTAAAGCCTTGCTTTACCTACACCTCCCTTGCTACAATTTAAGCCTTCTGCTTTTTGTCCTATCCTCGGAGGCTGAGAACAAGTTTTCACTCTCTTCCTTGTACCAACCTTTTATGTACTTGAAAACCATAATGCCCCTCCTCAGTTTTCTCCTCACCAGACTAAACAACCAATTTTTTTCCAATCTGTCCTCATAGTCCATATGTTATAGACCATCAATCATTTTTGTTGCTCTGCTCTGGACTTTCTCCAATCTATCCACATCTTTCCTGAAAAGTGACATCCAGATCTAGACACAGTCCTCCAGTTGAGACATGGAGTAGAGTGGACAAATTACCTCTCTTCTCTTGCTCATTTAATTCCGTCCTTTTTATTTCAGACCACTTCTCTCGGTTGTCCAGCTCAGTTTGAATTTAAGTCCTATCCTCCAAATCATTTGGACTTCCTCCCAGCTACCTGTCATCTTTATGTGTGCGTTCCCTATGCCATTATCTAAATCTCTGATGAAGATACTGAAGCGAACCAGGCCCAGGAGCAATTCCTGCATGACCCATTCATTATGTCCTTCTGGTTTGATGGTGAACCACTGACAACTACTCTCTGGTTTTTCAAGCAGTTGCGCGCCCACCTTATAGCAGCCACATGAGAATGTACAAAAGCTGAACATAAATTGCCAGCGAACAGAACTGACTGGAGTGCTCTAATTTAAGAGAACAATAAATCAGATGGGTTAAGGAATGAAACTTGCCATTGTGAGAGGAACAGGCCTTTCAGAGGTATTAAATTTCTTACGAGGCTGGAAGTAAAGATAGAGTGCCTGGATTAATTGTGACGTATGGGTTAAGAAACAGAAATTGATTATAAATTAAAATAATCTGTTGCAAGTTTAAGTGCTGGCAGTTAGGCATGGCCCATGATATGGCAACTTGGCATTCCTCTTAGAAAGACGGATACTTGTTTGGTCTCCTGGAGGCCCCTTATTCCCTCAAGCAACTGTGTGCACGTTGAAATGAGGGACGCTGAAAGGCAGTGGGGAATCCAAGCTGTATGTAGCCTTGTTATGACTGTGCTCCTATAATCAGAGAAGACTGGGTTTGGAAGAGGCCTCAGGCGGCCATCTAGTCCAACCCCCTGCTCAAAGCAGGACTGACCTTAGCTTACAGAGATGGCCTGGAAGAAGGGATGGTGCTGGGGTAGGCTGTTCTCTTTCTGTATGGCCTGTAGTCTCTTCGTTTGTAGACCCAGCTATCTCCTGCTGTACACTCATGCTCATATCACATCTGAGTCATGAGGAGTTTTGCTACTGGTGCTGGTAGGGCCAAGTGCTGGCTCCCACTGAACGGCCTGCCGTGGTCTCAGGGCAACATTTGTGTTAGGCAACGGCCAAGGGCGGAACTGTGGCTGGTTCCACTCACAAGGCTAGTTCCACCCCACCCACAGACCAGCCAGATGAGCTGGCCCCCTTCAGCAGGTATGTCCCTCTTTCACAAGCTATCATGCACCCCTCCGTGAGGTGAAGCCCAGAGAACGAGCAGGTGCCCTTGCATTCCCCTGTCCCAGAGGCAGCGTAAAGTCTTTGCAGGAAGCGGAAGGTTGGCGGCATTGCTTACAGGCGCGCAGAGGAGAGCAATTTGGCCAATATGTGAATGGCATGACCGCAGGTTTCGTTTCAGAGGCCCAGCACAAGAGCTCAGTTACGCGAGGTGCAAAAAGCACAAGTGAAAAGACGCACCAGCGGTATGAACAAAGAGGTTATTGGCGGCAAATGGGCAAGGTCCTTGGGACACTTTAAGGGAATGGATGGGCCTGGCCTGGGCACCCAATTTTCCAACGTGCCACTGAGCAGGGTGTCGGAGGGTTAGCAGGGAGTTAGCCAGTGTGTTTTATTAATGTGTTCTTTTGCTACGTTAAATCCTGGAGTTCTCTGGTGCAGATCACACAGCGGGAGTTCAGTGCTGCTGGGAAGAAGGAACTTTCATCCCCTCCAATAAGGCTCATTGTCTTTATGGCTGAGCAGTTTGCACCAGCCAGCAAATCCCTGTGAGTCAGTCCCAGAGGAGGTTAGCGTAAGGGTTCTGGCAGGGAGCCATGAGGAGAGAACCGAGCATGCATGAAAGGGAAGAGGGCCGGCGAAAGGAAGAGCCAGCCAAGGCTTTCAAAGTCGTGCCTGCTGTGCTGAGGCTGAGCAGGGGCCACAGCTCTACACCATGACACCGGCTGTGGTATTTACCCTACTGGGCAAGGGCCCCCTTTGCCAGCCACTCCCTTCCCTCACAGGGATCCCCTCTCCCCCAAAGAGACCTCGTTTCTACACACAGAAGGGCAGGCACAGATGGAGAGTTCTACTCACGAAACCCGTCAATTTCCTGCCAGGATGTCCCTGGCATTGCCTGCTAAGGCTCCAGGAGTGTCTTGCAGCCTAATTATCCCAGTGCCAATGCACAGCTTGGGGCCTGGGCCATGGGAGCTGGCTTGTGGTTCATCTAGTCAGGAGTAGAGGTGCCAGTCACCCCCCACTGTACTTAGGATTACTCCGGCATGCGCCTAGCTAGGAGGGACCATTTCTCCTGCACCTGGCACAGTGTCCATGGTTTGCAGAGGCCATTTAGTGACAGCCATTGCTGTCTGTGCTGGTAGCGAACACCAGCCTTATTCCCTAGGAGGGGGAATAAGGGGCCTCTGACTACCAGTTAACGGCAGAGTGAGCCCAATCTGAGCCTCCAAGGAGAGGTAAATTTAAAGCCTAGTTACTAACGAAGGGGCAATGGAAGAGAACAAGTTGAGTCTTCGTTCTGGTCTGCTGGTGCCAGAGGCGGCGGGCGGGGCGGGGCAGGAGCAGCTCTGGCAGGTCAAGTGCACATGTGGGTTCCTGGAAGCGTGAGTGGAAAAGTCACACAGGCCCCAGGCCAGCATTACTCATGGTGGGAGAGGCAGGGAAACGTTGCTGCCACAAATAAGAGCGTCCACTCGGCAAAGCTGCTGGGGAAACACTGGACCCCGGAGATGGGGAAATGGCTGCGGAGGGGCCAGAGCTGGGCAAGAGAGACTGTAGGTCGGGGGCAGACATCCAGCTGAGGGACTATCCATCACCTTCCTTCACTGTTAAAGCCTTTGGCTGCAGCTAATGGCACTAATTGAGGCTGCGCCTCAGGACAACGCTGCAGTCAGGAGAGACCTGGGGCCTGGCCCTACTGGGGGACACTAGCAGGCCTGGCCCTACTAGGGGACGTGACTGCCACATGGCCCTCACCCACGGACAGCCCAGGCCTTCGAGGGTGCAGCTTTGACGTCCCAACTCCTTTGGAGGCCTGGGCAAAGCCAGGAGGGAGGCGGGGAGCACTTTCACAGCTCACAGGCTGCTGCTCTCCCAGCATCACAGCACGTATTTGTCTAGACTGCATCCCAGGCTCCAGCCCCCCCACCACACGCGTCTCACAGATGGTGCTGACACTTGCTGTTACCTACTCACTTTGCCATCAAATAACTCTCCCTTCTGCTGTGCGTTCCCAGGCCTCCGTTGCTCCCCCCTTCTCCATGCAGATGCCCTCCACATCTTTTTCCCCCATTCCCCTGCCCCTTACCTCTCGTCCCCCTCAAAAAGAGTTAATTAATGAACACGCCTACATCTTGCCCTAGGAATCCATGCCATAAATTGCCACGGCAGAAGCAGCAATTCAAGCTAATCTATCCACCAACAAACCTCCAAAAAGCTACAAATCCTCTTCCCTCCCATCCAGATCCCCTTCCTTCGGTCATTTGCTCTTGCAAGACTGTCCATGTTCACCTGGTGTCTATAGCAGACGTGACTACTTCAGCCTGTAACTTGGTTAGTTCAACTGGGAGACGCTCAAAGTTTTAATCACGGAGGGGTCCAAATTCAAGCTCTGTTCACAACTCAAGCACAATGATTGTTATTTCCTTATTTCACCTCAGGGTGTTAACAGCTGGTATTCAAGATCTGGCACTAGAGCAGTGCATGTCTCAGGAGAATACCCAGCTGCTTCCATGATCTCTCATTTTTTTCATACCCTTGTATTAGGGCTCTGTGCACCCGAAGGTGTGGGAAAATTGAAAAAGGAAAGAAATTAGAGCTGCTGTATTCCAAGATCAAGGAGTTAAAATTTACAACTATTCATCTGCATCTGCAAAGAATATATTTTTTTTCTACCCCTTGTTTCCAATTGTTAAAGTTTATGTGTAAAGTGCTGTGCTCCTGTAGGGACATATTCTTGCAATTAAGGAAGTAAAATTCTGAACTGAAATAAAGGAACGTTACAAGTATTTATCAGGCACAACACAGACAAGTTTAACGTGTCGCTAAGCTGAGGTTCTTTGCCACCTGGGGTTACCCCTCATTTTAAATCTAAGTCAGGACAGATTTGTTTAGACAGCGAGAATGATCTCGCTGTATCCAACAGAGGTGCTCAAACTGGGGAATGGGAGTGGCCAGATGCTCGCTAGTGAAGACGATGCCACTGCTAGCAACAGTAAGGGTGACAATTCCATGGCATGTCAACTTTTCTTCTCTGCCACTGGTGGTAGTGGCACCACTGCCTTCAGACCTGGGTGATAGTATATGTACTTTTGGTGGGAGCAGGCAGGATGGACAAAAGTGACCACAGGAACAAAGAAGGGGCGTGATCAAAGAAGTCTGAGAACCACTTGTGCACATCAAAGTCCTGGAGGTGGTCTGATGGCCTCCCTCCCACTCAGCTTTACATTTCTAGGCAGTCTGCAGTTGGTATGACACTGCATGTCTGTGCAGCAGGGACTTTGCTGATATGACTTACTTAAAGAGGATAAAGAGATTGACGGCAGATTATTTGTGGGAAAAAAAGTGTTTTTCAACTGGATTGAATTTTTGATGGAAAATGCCTTTAAAAAAACCACACACAAAAAAAAACAAAAGCAGCTTTTAAGATTCCAGATTTCAATCCCTCCTGAAAACCTGAGATTTTTCTTTGCCAAAAGTAAAGGTGTTTTTGGTTTTCACCGAAAGATGTCTGACGAAGAAGGGACAAAAAAAGAAGGCGTGTCACCTGAGATTTTGTTGAAAGAGTTTCCTAATCAGTTCCAAGTTACTGTCATTTGAAAATTCAGGTCAGAAATGCGTTTAGATTTTGCTTTAAGAACTCCAGTCAACCTAACACGGAGCAGGAATTAGTGGATAACGAAGGCGAGCAGTTCACAAGTATGATGTAGGCTGTAATCTAATCAGGTAAATTATTCATTCATACACATTAGGACAGGCATTTATTTGATTTGCATTTAAAAATCTGTTTGGTAATGATTATGCTGAAAGATTATATCAGCAGCAATCTGGATCTACAAATAACTCCAGAACTAAAAAGAGAGAAAAGGTTAAATCCATAATGTACCTTATGCACAATTAGTAACTTGACCAGCTCCAACCCTGATCCAGAGTCCATTGGTAGTTGCCAAACTGGCTAGCTTGGTGTGTTCCATCCATGTCTATAGAAAGCCCCAGCAGGTGCTCCTTGGTGGGAAAGGCTCCGAACTCAGGAAGAGACTGAGCACATTCAGGCTGGGATTGTGTTTTGTGCTTGGAAGGAGAGGAAAAAGTTATTTTTTCCCCCGATCAGGAGCACCAACAGCCTTTGTGGTCTGTATGTATCCCAGTTACAAACACACATTCTGCTTAATGCGCTTGTACCAGCCTTGTTACCACTGGGGCTTCGCCTATTTGTCCAATAAGGTGACCAGGAAGACATATAACACTCATTTGAAATCAGCGCAGAGACACCTGTAGAGTTCAATAGGGCCAAGCTTGGCACGATGTACAGAAATGCTTCTTGCTGTGTTAGGTGAAGGGTTAGAATAAGCCCTTCTGCGGGGCTCTGAATATGACATAGTTGGTGATGTCCCAGGGAGGATCTGACTTAGAACTGCCACCTCCTGGGGAGAAGGGGCTGTAATTTTGCTGCACCCTTTTAAAGGGTGTAGCACACTTCCCTCCCAGCTGTGAGCCGAGGAGCTCAGGCAAACTTTGCCCTTGCCCAGTAACTCTCCCGCTCCTCCCTGCTCAGGGTGGAGAACCAGCTACTCAATCCTTGCTTTCACCTCTGGACCCAAGGTCCAGGGACTCCAGCTTGATCTTGCAGGGGCTGGGAGGTTAGAGCCAATGTATAGCTTTAAATAACTACATGGCCCTCTTGTCTTCTCCAGGCCCAGAAGTTTTCCAAAACACCAAAGTGACTTAGAAACCTCAGTTACTTTTGAAATAGGACGTAGGCTCCTAAATGCTGCAGAAAGTATGTGTCTCCCAGTGAGGATCTGTGTGATGAAACATATTTAAAGAGCTGCAGCTGGCACAGGGGACCCCTGAGTTCCTGTTCTAAGGGACGCTGGGTGTCCCACGTCCCAGGAGAGTGCCCTCCCTGCCAGGCTTAACTGGGGTAATGCACTTGCACTGTGGAACAGCAATTTATTTGAAATTTGAAATTTTCACAGGACAGCAAAAACATTTCCTGCCCAGCTCAAGTTCAGACTAAAAGATGCTTCTGAACTGTTAATTTTAACTATTTTACATGTGCCATCCTTAGCTGGTCACTTGAGCCCCATGCTATCATTTCTGTTTCTTGATCGGAAGGTGAAAAACATTTTAAAGGAGACAGGAGATAACTTACTTCTTGGTGCAAGTTTTTGGCTGAATAACATTATCGTGAAGAATGATGCCATACAATTTGCAGAATTCACCACTGTGCGGATTTGACATCCTTGCTTACTATTTAGACACATGAATATTAGTCTCTCCTAGCTGTGACAGAAAAGATGGGCTTTTCACTACCAAATGAAAATCACACAATTGGGTTTTTGCGCAATAGCATTTTTTTCTTCCAGATGTTTATTCATTTTGCTCCGCCGGAGTGATGCTGTGATCTTTCATAAGTTATCTGCTATGCCATTCATCAGACCATGTGATGTTACAGTTTAAGCTTTTGTCTAAGATAAACCCATCCATGGCTAAAGTATCCGAGACACTTCCTTTGTCTCTATTGTGGCTTATTCCATAGAGGGGAAAAAGAATGTAGAATACCTTTCTGCCATCTGTAGCCAAGCAAATACTCAAAATTCATCCTCTCTATGCTCTGCTTTAGGAACGGTTATCTATACGCCAGTGAGATCCTGTTCCAATGGAAGAGAAAAATCACCAAAAGGGACACAATCCAATTCTTTGTGCTTTACTGGGAGCTACAGCTCAACTCCTCAGAGCTTTGCTGTTGCCATTGAGGTTTGTTTGCCCTAGTTTTAGCTGTTGTAAGTGCTCATATACGGAGCAAATTCTGAGGACCTCTCAGATACAAGCAACTTGTTGCTACACAGCTCTTTTTCCCCCGCAACAGAAAGGGACAAATGTGCAGTGTTGTAACACTGGTGGGGTGACAAGGCTTTCACATGTGGAATGAATGAAATGTTTGACTGAGAATGCATTAGTCAGGCTGCATCTTCTTTTGAGCCTTGTTTTACAGGGAATTCTGAAGCCCTTTTTCCACTGACTTCTGCCATAAGCTGTTGGAAAGGCTGGTAAACAGAAACTGTTACTATGTAATCCTTCCCCACCTCTTCCTTCTCGGAGAACATGTACGTCTTGCATGTGCAAAGCACACCTCAAAAAACTCCAGACAGCCTTCATATAAAATAGCTAACCAGCTCAGTCAGCTCCACCTATGGTCAGCAGGGCCCGGAGCGAGGTGGGAGATGGGCCTCGCGCTGTGCCTCAGAAGGGGCGGGGTTTAGGGCAGAAGGGGCGGGGCTTAGGCCTTCAGCCCTTAGCGCTGCAGTACAGTGGAATAGGGCTGCTGTGGCACTTCAAAGGGGCCCAGAGCTCCTGCTGTCACTGCTGCCAAAGTAGCAGCGGCAGTGGCTGGAGCTCTAGGCTCCTTTGAAATGGTGGGCCCTGAGGCAATCGTCCCATTTGCTCCCGTCTGCCCCCCTGCTCTTCCTGTCATCAGGCCTGCACGTGGTTCAGGATATCGTAGGCGCTCACCAGGGAGAATATTCACCTGTTAAAAGTCCCAATTTCAGCCACACAGCGAATCGAAGAGCCCACAACAGCCCTCTCCTCTTTGTGTGTCATGTCACTGACCAGAACCGCCCCCCACCTCCCACACCCAGCAAAGGTTTCTAGTCCCATAAACAAGCAATTAGAGAGACCTGCCTCCTATTGTGCTCAGGGAGCCAACACTCGGGCTTTTTGGCTAGATGGAGTGAGGGCCACCTTTAAAATGCTTCCCCTTCCCCATTAAAATGCCTTGCTCCCCAGCTCTGCCAGGAAGATTCTGCCACCCTTTCTGCCACAGAGTGCCTTCTGCAATGAATAGGTCCAGTCCGCTGCAGTGAAAAGGACTTCGCAGAAGGGGTCCCTGCAAAACTGCTGCAGCTGATCTCACGCATTACAGTGATGCTGTGGTAGGGAGGAGGTACTGAACAGGTCACAAACCGCATAGAACAGGGGTAAAGTTTTAAACAGCGCTGAGAGACCAGACCCTCATAGGTATTTAGACTCCCCATTCCCATTGATTTCAGTAGCAGTTAGGAGCTTATAGACCTTTGTGGCTCTGGACCCAATTCACTTAGGCTTGATCTTCACATAGTACGTATGCCAGCACAGCTGCGTCAGTCAGGGTGTGAAAATAAAGCTGCTTAGCTATTCACTGGCCATATCCCCATGCTGATGGAAGGACACTTCTGTTAGCTCAGGTAATGTTGTTTAGGGAGATGGTATTCCTACACCAGCAGAAAAATCCCTTCTCTTGGCTTACCCTGGCTCTGAAGTAGGGGCACATGTTGGTGAAGGCATGTTGGCATAGGATCTGAAGGGTAGGCATAGCCTTAGTAGCTGAAGTCCCATTTTGAAAAGTGAATTTAGGTTGTTAAGTCCTGATCACTCAGAATAAAATTTAAGCTTTCAACAGGTTAGATTTGTAGAGCTATTCAAGCACCTGATTTGCTCTGAAATCCCTGGGAGGATAATACAAATGTTCTGCGTTGGATCCCGGGATTCGAAAGCCCATTGCTGTTTGCCTTTTAAGGGCTCTTTTCTCTTGATAGCAATGCCCAACTATAGCTAATCTCAACTGAAGTTGAGCAAGCATGCGTGCAGAGAAAATGAGAGAGCTTGAAATATACCATGCAAACTTAATTGCTGTTAGGATTTTAGACACAGGGCTGCTCTCTTTATTATCTCTTCCTTTGAACTTTCCATTCTCATACCAAAGCACCATGGCCCTCACACATTATCAAGTACATCAGTGACACTAACACACCATACGATCTTTGGTTTCACTTCAATAACCTGACTTTAATTGCACACAGTCACAAGTCATTTTACCATCTATGCTAGTTGTGAATTCCTTGACACTGCTGCTGAAAATTTTAACCATAGGTTTAACCATCATCTGACAATGGGATTTTGGCTCCCAGGTGCCTAAATCGTTTTTGAAAATGAGGTTTAGGACATTCACTCGATCGTTATAATGCTGAGCACAGCAATGCTTAAATATCTTGACAAATCTGGGATTTAAATGCTCATATGTTTTAAAAAATGTTACCTCAGAACTAATACCTGATTGCAACCAGAAACAATGAGGAACCTACTGTAAAACACAGGTATTTTAATATGCTCCAATCAGACCACTTCCACGTGGGGAGTTTTGCCCAGGAGGAGGGGAGGGAGTCGGTCAACCCACATTTAGCATTTTCAGCAGAAGTACTAAAGAATGCCTGGAAACTATTAATTTTGCATGGTAGATTTCAAAGTGATTTTCTCTATACACGTATTCAACTCCTGTTGAGGTTGTTTACATTTACGCGACTATATCTGCAAAGACAAAACTGCAGATCTTCAACACAAATGTGAAGAGTGTGCTCTGATATGGATGTGAGACCTGGCTAAGTAAAGTCTTCAAATCACATGCTCCAGACATTCGTAAACAGATGTCTGAGGCACACTTTGCATCAAATGGCAAGACTTGGTCACAAACAAGGAGCTTTGGAACAGAGCAAGACAAGAACCAATTGATGTTCAAATCAAGAGGTGAAAGTGGTGATGGCTGGGCCACACGCTCAGAGAACCATCGGCCTGCAGAGTCCGTCAAGCTCTCACACGGAACCCGTAAGGAAATTGCAAAGAGAGGAAGAGTTCGGACAACATGGAGAAGATCTACAGAGATTAAAGTACAACAACTGGGGTACTCCTCAAGCCAGCTGGAAGTTTTGTCCTGAGACAGAGTGAAGTGGAGAAGACTTGTAGATGACCTTTGCTCCACGTGGAGTACAAGGATTTAAGTCAAGTTAAGTAACTCTTATAGGCTGGGGGAAAGCCCTTAATCAACAAATAGCAATAGATTTTCCGGTGACTGGATGCCACAGAAATAGGGTGACCCTTTGTCCCGTATTGCGCAGGGCTGTCCCATGTTTCAGGTGCCAAAAAGGCATTCCACTTATTTTTAAAAGGGGGCTAATTGTCCCGTATTTGCCCCTCCCCCTGCCAGGTGAATTTTTCCCTCACCAGCTGCCGGCCAGAGAGCACATACCGTACGTGAGTACATGCTCTCCAGCCACAGGAAGAGGGAGCCAGTAGGGAGCCTAAAAGGGTTGGAGATATTTTTCACCTCCCTGAGGCCTGGGGAAGCCGGGGGAGCACAAACACCACTGCCACCTCCTTCCCAGCTGCACGAAGCATGGGAAGCAGAGAGCCCACCTGTGCGGCTCCTGCCCAGTTCCTGGCTCCCTGCACTTCAGGGGGGCTGGGAGGGGCACAGGTACCACTGCTCCTTCCTTCCTGGCTCCCTGAGGAAAGGGGCGGCCAGGGAGACCCCCCCCATCCCGTATTTGGGATAGGGAGATAGTCACCCTACACAGAAAACATTTCTACTAAAATCTCCTGATCTGAAATGCCGACCATCTGACAACAGGCAACGTAAAGCAACGAAGCAGTGTATAGGTCTCTGCCCCATCCCACCACTCAATCTCCAGCGGAGGAGGGGGACTGGGAAAAGGAAAGTTAAGGGGGTAAATCTCATGTCATTGAAGCTTTTTGACTCTCCGCAGAAGGTTTTGAGGGAAGTCTTAAAAACAGCCTCAGGTCTTGTAAGTACAATTCTCCCCGGGGCGAAAAGGACGAGAGAAAGGGGTGTCACCTGATAGATGCTCATCTTGTTCTTGATGCACAAATGGAAGGTGGTCAGGTCCAGATCCTCATGGGGATTTAGCTTCCTAACTCCCAGAGTTAGGCACCTACACTCCATTGAAGGTTTGGGCCGTAGTTACTACAGGACTGAGGGTTCTGAAGGAATCTCTATAGAATAGAACGGGCTGGCTGCTCTCTGTCTCTGAGGTGGTATCTTAGGCCTCAGAGTTTATTACCCCAGTTTACAGTTATCATTGATTTAACCTTGAGTTGTATTGCCCTGTAACATGCTCTCCATCTTCTTGTCAATGAGCTCGGACTGACTCCTGTCCTCATCTGACTAGAAACCATCTCGGACCGGCAGATTCCGAGCCCCTCACGCCTCTCGGTCGCTTTAACTCACTCCCTCATTTCTTGAGCTCTTAGTGACCCTTGAGGTGGGCTTACTTCCTCCGCTGCTCACAGAAGCTGTGTCTACACGTGCACGCGACTTCGAAGTAGCGGCACTAACTTCGAAATAGCGCCCGTCGCGGCTACACGCGTCGGGCGCTATTTCGAAGTTAACTTCGACGTTAGGCAGCGAGACGTCGAAGTTGCTAACCTCATGAGGGGATCGGAATAGCGCCCTACTTCGACATTCAACGTCGAAGTAGGGACCGTGTAGACGATCCGCGTCCCGCAACGTTGAAATTGTGGGGTCCTCCATGGCAGCCATCAGCTGGGGGGTTGAGAGACGCTGCCTCTCCAGCCTGTGCGGGGCTCTATGGTCACCGTGTGCAGCAGCCCTTAGCCCAGGGCTTCTGGCTGCTGCTGCTGCAGCGGGGGATTCATGCTGCATGCACAGGGTCTGCAACTCGTTGTCGGCTCTGTGTATCTTGTGCTGTTTAGTGCAAGTGTGTCTGGGAGGGGCCCTTTAAGGGAGCGGCTGGCTGTTGAGTCCGCCCTGTGACCCTGTCTGCAGCTGTGCCTGGCACCCTTATTTCGATGTGTGCTACTGTGGCGTGTAGACGTTCCCTCGCTGCGCCTATTTCGATGTGGTGCTGCGCAACGTTGATGTTGAACATCGATGTTGCCAGCCCTGGAGGACGTGTAGACGTTATTCATCGAAATAGCCTATTTCGATGTTGCCACATCGAAATAGGCTACTTCGATGTAGGCTTCACGTGTAGACGTAGCCATAGACTAGCTTTTTTATAATTAACTTGTAATTAGTGTCTGGGGTTAGCCGAGGCGCTAGGTGGGGGGCAGGGAAGGCAGAAGAGGAGGTGGATGTGTGTTGTAGGCACTCCTGCTGCTGGGCCTTCTGAAGTCTGTGCTCAAAGAGTTGTTTGTCCTGGATTCAGATGCAAGAATTTTCTGTAGAAATTCCTCCAGCTTCCAGGGGCGCAGCCATTTAACCTTCTGCTGCAAATCTGAACCTCACAGAAGGAAACAAACACGGCACATTACAGCGCTAAGAATATGAACAGGGACTATGAGGTGCAGGATTAGCTCCGAGAGGGAATTAAACAGAAAAGGAAACCAGCTGGAAACACTGCACTCATTGTATGTGTGATATAGAGCAAAGAGTTCATTATTCAATGTACTTATCATGGACAAATTATTAGGTCAGGTTCTCAGCTGGTGTAAACTGGCACCGCACTCTTAAATTCAGTGGAGTCTTAAACTTGGCACCGCTCTTCTCAGCACTTAGTCTTTATACTGGCACCAAAAAGTTGCCAAAAATATCTCTAAAGTATCTCTGATTTGAATGTGACAGGCAGCACAGAGCCTAATTAACGATCCTTGTTCTTGTGGCCAAAATGAGGTCCCTAGACCACAGAATTGGTATGCAGAGATCCTCAGGGAGTGTTTGCTGACTTTTGCATTGTATAGCAATCAGGGCTTTCAAGTGAAACTACTACAGATGTTTGGAACGATCACAAATGTTTTTCATGAACTAAGCAAACCATAGGTTCCCCACGGACAAGCTGTGCCTCCCACACTCAACCCCCAGCTCTGTTTTACCTATTCTTGCATGCAGAGCCCAGTGGTGCAAAGATCTCTGTTCAACCCTTAGCAGCAGCTGTTATAATAAAGCCACACACAGTTGAAGACAACCGATGGAGCAGTATAGATTTATAGGTTGGAGCTCCATAAATGGTGAATTCCCCCAGAGCCATTTTTATTTTCTTAGTTAGAGTCAAATAATGAGTAGGTGCAATATAAAAATGCAGACTGACAGCCTCATCCAAAGACCACCAAAGTCAAAAGAGGGGCATCCATTTACTTCAATGGGCTTTGGATCAGGTTAATTTCCTTTACATCTCCCAGGGCACCTCTCTTCTTCATCCATCTTACACTGGTGAAGCAGCCAGCGTTGTAAAAACTTACTGCACTGTTATCCAGCCCTGCCACAGACAGACACAGAAGGGAGCAACCTGAGGGCTGCTCGAACCTACACCAGCTAATACATGTCCCAAGGGACCATCTGCTAGGTGGCGATTCCTGGAGTACCTTGTGTTTTAGCTATCCCTCCCCCTCTGATTCCACCAGTACACCCCCTTGCACAGAAAGCAGCAAAAAAGTCACACAGGATCCATTTGTGCTAGGCGGGGACCCCTGTATGCTAGATGAATCCAGAACAAGAAAGGCAAAGGGACTGGAAGTTTGCTCAGAATCTGCTTGCAATTTTGCCCTCACAGGCTACATCTCCATAGCACCATTATTTCGGAATAAGCTACTCTGGAAGAGATTTTCTGGAACAGATTTTGAAATGGCGCACCCACACACAAAATGCATATCGCAGTAACGCTCAGCGATTTCAAAACAGAGCACCCACACACAATTGAGCCTATTTCAGATTTGAGCCCTTGGTCACACTATTGTTTATTTTGAAATAGTCCCTATTCTCTCTTTATCCAGCCCCTATTCTGGAACTGGTGCTAGTCCTGATAGAATGAGGTTGACAGAATTTGAAATAGGCTGTCCACTATTCCGAATAACTTTGCTGCATAGACACATCCAGAACATCCCTATGAAAAGGCTTGTAATGTCCATTCCTTAGTCCTGGAGTCCCCATACTTAAACCAGACATGCTGACCCTGCAAAACTAAAAACCCCACTCCAGCCTGGCCCTGCCCGTATAACTTCATGCCATTTGACTTGAAAACAGTAATGTACTAAGTAAAATAATTGCTCAACATCACTTTGTATAAAGAAATCCAGAAAAGCTCAGGGCACACATCTCAAGCATTGCCTTGAACAGCACAGGATCCGTATGTCAATTCTTGCTATGTTCTGTTCACTCTCCTTTGGGTGTGGCAACCAGCAGAGAGTACTGCCTTTGAAGTCAGGATGTATAGTACACTTATATAACGACATTATAACATTTACAGCACTGGTCTCTTTTGTAATAGGCCTTCATGTTGTTTATTTACTACCCCAAATTAAGCAGATGTTTTCAATGAGCAGTCATGGGGCTTTTTTTTTCTCCTTCTGGAATGCATACAGATGTTTTAAAACCCATGAATGTCTACCAATAATTCCCAATATCCTTTCTTAGACTGATTTTAACTTGCCATCCTCTTGCCCAGTTAGGTCATGATGCAGACACTTTTTGAGATTTGATTAGCCTCCATATGTTCAAGTGGGTGTATGGGGTGTCCAGGGAGGGGTAGCACCTCTGGTGTGGGGACTTATCTCTCTACGGAGCAGTTCATGCACCTTCAGTCCCCACCTGGCACCCAGCCCTCACCTGTGGCTCCAAGAAGCTGTAGCATGCAGCGGCCACACTCGTGGGCTAAACTAGGTGAAGGTAGCCAGCAGGTCTGAAACCTGTGGTGAGATAGGGAATTGCCTATCCCAGGATGCAAAGTCAGCCACGGCAGACCAAGCAGATGAGATCAACAGTAAGATCCAACAACCAGGAAGGCAGTTCTGCAGCACTCTGTGGAGAGTGAAGGGCATGACAAGGCACCAAAGATGGCATGGCCATGCACTGCAGCCTAGGAAGTCCCAGCTGTGACGACTTTTCGTACCACTGGAACCAGGCTGCTGCGGTGGAGAGAGTGGGACTGTCCCTGTGCAACAGCTTTTCCACTTTAAACATTCTCCCGCACAGGTTCTTTGCTCATTCCCATCATAATTTCGAGCCCTTGGCGAATTTTGGCACTTTGCTTGCCATCCCTTTTTCAGATTATTCCACAGCCATCAGAATGTTTTTCCATTGGAAAAATCCCAATTTGTTGAACACCTACTGATTGAGATGGATTTTCATTTTTAAGAAGTGACACAAAGTGCTTCCCATAATGCCTGAAAGTGCTGCTTCCACACTTTCAGAAGGGACTTTGCAATTTTTTCCATTGTGAAAAGACTGCTTCAAAACCCCTTTTGTCTTTCAATTTAAAAAAAAAAATTGAGAATATAAAAATCAACCCAAAATGATAGTCCCTAATTGCCCCTCCCTGCAATTTTTCTTGTACAGGAAATCTTGAAATTTTGAATTTGTTCTGAATGGAAACAAGTTTCATATTTATGAATATCCCCCAGAAGGAGAATGCTAGTTCTCACACAGCTCTTTTGGGTACATGGCCACCATTAATGCAGTATCTGAGCTCATCACAACTCCTAATGCATTTAACCTGACTACATCCCTGTCAGACAGGACAGCGCTCTTATCCCCATCATACAGATAGGGAACTGAAGCAAAAAGAGCTTGCCCAAAGTCATATCGCTTAGCAAGGCTTTGACTGCCCGACTGGTAGGCTAGTGCCCTTATTCTGTGGGCTACCCTTCCTCACATAACAACTCACCCGGACCTAGGATCAGCACTAATGTACTACGCCAGTGTGAATATCGGTAAAATCTTTTCTCCACTGTAGCTAAGGGGAGTTTTCCCATTGACTTCATGGATCTGGGACTGGACCCCAAATCTTCTGATTTACTCATCAGAATCCAGCCAAGGTTCCGCCTTCCTTTGTGGGACCCCTGAATTCCACTGTTGCTTCCCCATCACATCACATCAGAGTCAGGACCAGGCCTGCGGGGGATGGGGGTGGGAACCGGGGGAGGGACTGTTGCCCTGGGACCCAGCACATCAAAAGGCTTGGAGCTACTTTGGTAGTGGTGGCAACAGACGTGCCAAGCCCCTTTGAATTGCCGCAGCAATGGGCTTGGCTGTGAGGGACGCAAGGAACCCAGCACAACAGTCCAGACCCTGCTGAGGGCTGACTGCCCTAGGCCCTGCCCCTTCCACCCCCGTTTCTGGGGTGCAGAGCCAGGGCCCCTCTCCCACCTTGCACTGGGGCCCACAATAGCCATGGGCCCTGGCGGTCAGGACAAAGGAGGGAGTCCTATCTGGGAGGCAGATGTTATTTTGACTCACTCCCCTGGCTGCAGGTGTATTCTTTGCACCCCGTGATGGGACAGGCAGGACAGGGTGTGTATTCTCCTAGCTTATTCACAAGCAACATTTGCTGTTTTCTATCCAGACTACGCTTCCCTCCCCCACAACCACCTACCTCAGAATTTCCTCTGCGCTCTGCCCCTAATTGGGTCTGTACTCGGGCTCAAAACGAGTAACTGGTGGAAATGGCAGTGAAGTGTTTGCACACAGTGTGACGTGCAAAACTTGGAGAGAAATAGAACCAAGAGAGGCTTTAGCAAACATTTTCCAGATCATTGCCTAACCGGGGGAAAAAAATACAAAGCTAATGGCAGATCCTTTGGAACTAATGAAAAACATTTATTTCAAGCAAAATTATAATGCAGCTGCAGTCCTAGTCTAGATGCACATCCTTTGGATTAGGAGAAGGAAATACTAAAAACAGAAGAACAGGGGTTTTTTAAGGTGACAGGGCACAACATATGCAAAAATCAGATTTTTCTAGTTCCATTCCCCATGCAGAATCCAGGTTAGCGCCTCTCCTGTTGCTGGCAGAGGGACAAGATGAACAGCCCATAGCTGCAGAGTCCAGTAGGAATTCAAAGATCGCCACATTGGTGGTTGTCATCTTTCCATATTTGCCACAATCCCCCTCCACGCTCTAAATAAATGCCCTTCCCCGCCCAGAGCCAGACACCCCCAGCCCTCCCATTCTACTTCAATGCCAGCGACTCAGAGCTGCCAGGTCCACCAATGGGGCCATGACGTGCTTCTCCCACCAAACAGTGGGGCACATGCATGGAGAGGGCAGACATCACTCCCTGCATGCGTCTCTTAGGAGGAGCTGCGGTTCAAGGCTCCAAGAGCTGCATTCACCACAATGCGGTGTCCGCCCTGGTCTATAGTCTATGGAGCCTCCTGATTCTGGAGACAGTTATGAGAGTGCTTTCTGTGTGTCTATGGAAATGGTTATTTCCTAGGTAAGGCTTCAGCAAAGGATGCTCAAGAATTTGTACCTTAGAACCTGGGTTTTGTAGCCTCCCCCGCCCATGCTTGATATCAGGACTGCACACAGCTTCCTCTTAATGGCGAATCAGAAACCAGAGACATCTCACTCCTTTGGCTCTTTGGCCAACAAGCCAACCTTTGCAGGGATGACTGAGGATAGCTGTGAAAACTGGAGCTTCTTCAGGGCCTCATGATCAGCCTGTGTACCCAATTTCAGCCACAGCACACTCCTGTAACAGTGCCCTTGAAAGGAGCAAAGCTCAGGGGCCTCCCTTTCTCACTGGTGAATGCAGCATTGCTGGGGGGACCTTCTGACCACCTCGAAGACCGTACCCCAAAGCAGGGCTTTCTGCAGTGTGTGATGGACTCTCGCGCCCTTTATGGAAAATGGGTTTGGAATATAAATGTGTAGCTCAGGGATGCTTAGAAAAAATGTGTCATTTTTAGTGTTCTAGCCTGCTGAATCTGTACGTCGTATTTCTGTGCCTGTATCATTCCGCTATGTGATGGCAGTATGAAGTGTTTGTCTGTTTATAATTTTAAAGGTGCTAAAGTTGCTCCCAGAACAACCCAAAGAACAGGGTGATCTACTCTAATGACTGGCTTTACTTTTCCTCAGCAAGAGTCCTACGGCATCTTATAGACGAACTACTAACAGATATTTTGGAGCATAAGCTTTCGCGTGCAAAGACCCATGAAAGTTAGTCTATAAGGTGCCACAAGACTTTTGTTGTTTTTGAAGATACAGACTAATTGGGTTACCCCTCTGATACTTTACTTTCCCTGTAAGGCTGGGAGGTGGTTAGTGCTACAAAATCATGTGACCATGCCAGCTGGTACAGGTGTCCATTTTGGAATTCAGGTTTTTTCCAACCGGGGAGGGTGGTTAGGGAATGCTAAGACAAAGGATTCCTGCCCAGGAGAAAAGCCTTTATAAGCAAGAGGAACTTTTCAGCTCCTTTGTCTTCAGCCGGCCTTGGGAATTGCCTGGCATACCCTAAAGAGAAACAGAAATGCTATACAGTTTACTGGCTACCCAGGACAGAATAGGATTTTTTCTGACTTTAAGCTTTCACCTGATCTAAAGGCAGCTGGTTAGGTTAAGAATTCACAAGTAACTAGATTCTTAGTGGAATAGAACTAGCTATGCTTTTTCTTTTGTTTTAATTCAGCAACTCACTTTGATTGTCCTCTTTTTATTTACAATCCCTTAAATCCTACTGTTTTGCTTAATAAAAACTCTTCTGTTTATAATCATCAAGCCCAGTGTAAATTGTTATTACTTGGAGAGGGCTACCACTACGCCTATCTTTCACATACATAGGGGCCCTACATAAGGGGCTCTCCCTGTGCAAATATTTTGCACAGAGAGACAGATTCATTTGGGGTTTTGATCCCTTTGATCTCATTCATTTGGGGCTGATTTCTCAGGTGCTGTGCCATAGAGCTGCACCTTCCCACAAGTGCGGTTAATCAGTGTAACCCCAACTCTGTGCCTTAGCTGGGGAAGACCAGAGGACCAGGCGGAGCAGGACAGGGTGGTGAAGTCACCCTACCCTCTCCAGTATGAGGATGCCTAATGTGGGGTCTGTCTTAGGGTGTACATGAAATGGAGGCACTCCAAAGGAGTGGGTTGCCACAGAGGACACCCTTGGAAGTAATTACAACTTTTCCTACAAAAAAAGAATAAACATCTGTTCTTTACAAACAATGCCATTATTTTATGGATGCTCAATTTACCATAGTCTGGGGATAACAAGTAACATTCTTTCTTTTTGGCACGGAATTGCTGCTAACCTCACATGGATGCATCCCACCGTCCTCTCCACATGCACAGCTCCCAGCAGCTTCTCTGCTTGCACCTGAGGCAAGAATCTGACCCCGCTGCATTTCATTCAGCTGAAATAACCCACCAAAAATCAGTGAGGCTACTTGTGGTGCAAGGTACTGAGTGAAGGTATCAGAATCCGGCCCAGAGCCGACAGAGAAAGGGTCTCCCAGCCTGCAGGATCAATAAGGGATATCTGCTTTGGCATTAAACATGCGCTTCTTTAGGACAATACCAAAGCTACACCTCTTCCACCTCCTAGGCCAAGAATTTGCTGATTTACAGAGAGGCGAATATCTTCTGAGCCACTGGAACTCAAAGCTAGGAAGGAGCTTGCTCACAGCAGGTGCTAATCTTGTGTCTCACTGTGCAATGTGCAATACAAAGTGGTGCAAAAATGTGGGCAGCTCCAGAAGAATCCTCGCCCTAATTATTTTTCCTCAGTAATTTTCTGAATGTCTGGCTGCAGGATCAGTATGGGTCCCAAAGCCAGGACATCCTGGGTCTGACTGGTCAGTTTACACAGCACTCTTGTCATCTGATTGGTTGTCTCCTAAAGATGATGGCTTGGATGTCACCCGGACCAGAACCGCACCCAATTGGCTTCAGGGTTAAAAACTGTTCAGGCACTGTGGCGCTGAGTTCAATACTGATTTTTCTCCCTTGCTGGCCTTTGGGCTAGATCGGGGTGGGCAAACGGTTGGGCCTGTGGGCCACATCAGGGTATGAAAATTGTATGAAGGGCCAGAAATGCTCATGACATTGGGGTTGGGGTGGCCGAGGGGGGTGAGTGCTCTGGCTGGGGATGAAAACTTTGGGGTTGGGCCAGGAAGGAGGGTCTGGGGTGCAGGATGCTGCTCTGGTCAGGGACTGAGGGGGCTGGAGGACAGGATGGGGACCTGGGCTGGAGCAAGGGGTTGGAGGGGCAAAGGGGAGCTCAGGGTGCAGGCTTCAGGCTGTGCTTACCCCCTCAAGCAGCCCGCAGAAATAGCAGTGCACTCTCCTTCCAGCTGGCTCCTACATGGAGGCCCTGGCAAGCACTGCCCTCCTGTCTGCGGATGCTGCACTGGCAGCTCCCATTGGGTCTGGTTCCTAGCCAATGGGAGCTGCCGGGGTGGTGCTTGGGGTGGGCATAGCTCATGAAGTGCATAGGAACTAGGCAGAAGAGGGACATGCTGTTGCTTCTGGGAGCTGCACACAGCCCCAGACCTCACTCTGCAGCAGGAGCTCGAGGGCTGGATTAAAATAGCTGATGGGCCAGATATGGCCCACGGGCTAGATTGTGTCCTGGGGGCGCAGCCCATAGTAAGGCGCAGCATATAACCATGTTGTGCCAGAAGCATTGCCAGGAAGGAATGGTGACTCAGGAAACTGCTGGTCCTGCGCACTCACCAGCTGGCATACACCCACAGTAATTGCTGTCTCACACAGGTTGGCTTGTGAGTGTCAGGTGGAAGCAAGTCGCCTTTCCCTGCCAGCTGTCTCTGAGGAAAGACTAAGCACACAGGGAGGCTACCCAAATAGTTGGGAGGAAAAGAAGATGAACCAGTTAAGGGGAGCTGCTCTGTAGCTGCAAATGCCCTTAAGTCAGGTGTCTAGCTCCCAATGACTTTCAAGGGTTCCTGTTTGCCATCTGTGGCTCCCCCTCAGCCTGTGCCTCATCTCCCCATGAGTCAAACACAGGGTGGGTGGCCCCTGTAAGTGAAACAGCCCCTGCACCAGGTCAGAGGCTCCCAGGTGGCTGTAGGACAGTACCTCAGGGCTCTAAAGGACCAGAGAGCAACCCAACAAAGGCAGAGCCAACTGGCCCGGCTGGGAAGAGCAGGGCAGCACTACATTTGGAAGACTGAACTGGTACAAGGACAGGTGTGTTGGGGCCTGGTGAGGGGCACCACTGGCTCTGCACTTGTGAGCTGTGGCCCAATGAGGGATGATACAGCTGTATGATGCATGTACGGTTTGGATTATACTTGGGAAAATGTGGACTTTCCACGTGGGATTCTCATTACAATTGAGGTGCAGGGAATTCTAGTAATAAAAGAACTTCACGGCTACGTTTACACGTGCACGGCCCATCGAAGTAGCTTATTTCGATGTAGCGACATCGAAATAGGCTATTTCGATGAATAACGTCTACACGTCCTCCGGGGCTGGCAACGTCGATGTTCAACTTCGATGTTGGGCAGCACCACATTGAAATAGGCACTGCGAGGGAACGTCTACACGCCAAAGTAGCACACATCGAAATAAGGGTGCCAGGCACAGCTGCAGACAGGGTCACAGGGCGGACTCAACAGCAAGCCGCTCCCTTAAAGGGCCCCTCCCAGACACAGTTGCACTAAACGACACAAGATCCACAGAGCTGACAACTGGTTGCAGACCCTGTGCATGCAGCATGGATCCCCAGCTGCCGCAGCAGCAGCCAGAAGCCCTGGGCTAAGGGCTGCTGCACATGGTGACCATAGAGCCCCGCAGGGGCTGGAGAGAGAGCGTCTCTCAACCCCTCAGCTGATGGCCACCATGGAGGACCCCGCTATTTCGACGTTGCAGGATGCGGATCGTCTACACGTGCCCTACTTCGATGTTCAATTTCGAAGTAGGGCGCTATTCCCATCCCCTCATGGGGTTAGTGACTTCGATGTCTCGCCGCCTAACGTCAATTTCAACTTCGAAATAGCGCCCAACACGTGTAGCCGTGACGGGCGCTATTTCGAAGTTGGCGCCGCTACTTCGAAGTAGCATGCACGTGTAGACGTGGCCCACAAGGGCTATCTTTATACGTGGGAGGATGTTTCAGAGTACTCCTGGGGCACTGGAAGGAGGGAAACTGAGGCAGACATGCCCACTGTGCTGAGGGGGGAACTCCAGCCGGGCTCACCTCTGACAGGAAAATTGGAACTTTCCTACCTGCCAGGGAAGTTGAGGATAAATAAGGAATGTGGGGTGCTTGGATACAGTTACAATGGGGGACACAGAAGCACCTCAGCAAGGCAGACAGATGAATCCAAGGTAGCCCATGTGACAAAGTCAGTCCTATTCCTGGGCCTCTGGCCTCTACTCAGTCCATTGGGCCCTCTCAAGGGCCCAGTTGCCCTCGCTGGGGTGAGGGGTGGTCTGGGGGAACCCAGCCCGCACCCACTCATGCCAGGTTCCAGCCCGGGGACACTATGTGATGGCTAGGGGGAAGGGCTGACTCCCTTAGCCCTTGGTGCGGCAGCTTTTCTCCCTGAGTCGCTCCCCCAGACAATTCCCCCGGTGCCTTCTCCAGGCTGCAGCTCCCCACTCTCCCTCTGTGGTTCCTGGTGCTCCTGTTCCTTTCTTCTGCTCCTCTCCAACCTGCTTTCTCTCCCCACTTCTGGTCTTCTCCCCTCTCTCCACTTGCCTCTCACACTCTCCTCACCCTGCCCCCAGGGAAGGCTTTGTAAAGGCCTCTTATTAGCCCAGTCATTAGGGTCAGCTGGCCCCAGTTAGGCTGAGCCATCTCCCACCCAGGTGCCTGTGATTGTCCTGCAGGCCCTTCTGTTTGTTTGAGCTTCCTCTGAGGGGTCCTCCACCCTGGCCCTGCCACGCCTGCATGAGGCTGTATACGACCTTTGTATATTTAATCCAGGGGGTGGCACTAGATGACCTCCTTATATCCACTCCATCTTGACATTTCTGATTCTGTATAACTTGCCCCCCCTGTACAACTTGCTCAGGTATGTAGTGAAACCCACCATTTAGTTCTTTGCATTAGGGACCATAAAACAATTCACTGGCTTGTTTTATTGCCCTGTGCTGGCTAGATGGGCAAGGAATCTTTGAGCAACCTAACCCTGACTCATGGCCATTAACTCATGTCTGGTTACTAATGCTACAGGGAGGAAATTTTACTAGGGTTAGCCATTCTGCTGGGCTACTGTCTGCTGACCTTCCTGGCCTGTCAAGGTTCTGTGTTTTAATAATGATCAGAGCTCCCCTCCATCCTCCTCCTTAAGATGGAAACAAGTTTGAGTCTCAGAAGCGCTCTGCCATTTTCTATGCTGTGTTTATAGCCCATCATCTCTTGATAAACCCCAATGACTGGGATTAAGTACGGTGAGGATTTGCTTGGAGTTGACGGCTGCTCTCTGGAATGTCTCTCTTTGATATTTTCCAGCAGGCAGATGGCATATTTCCTGATGCTGCTGCAGAGAGGAAGGAGCTGCAGGCGTTGGGGGTGATGCTGTTATGAAACCACTAACAGAAACAACCGAAAAACATTATGAATTTAAAACCCCTCCACTCCCATTGCTGGATCGGCCATGAGACCCTCACCATGAAGTTTTCCACCCTTCTTGAGGAAAGGAAAAACCTCTCACTAGCTTTTTTAGCATAAAGCCAATCAGATGTAAGCTCTTAAACCTCATGTCTCTGCTTTGATGTGCAGAGCACTAAGTTAGGTAGCTTCGATATTAAAACCATATTAAGAAAAAAACTGGTGTAATAAAAATCTGAAATATTAAATTGCCAGTGAAATATGGTTTAAATAGACCTGCTGTTGAAACATAATGCAGGCCACATGTATTTCATCAGTGTCATTATTTATCTTTGAGGCCGTATCTTAGCCCTCTTTTTTTTTCTTTTAAGCAGAGAGTTCCTCTGATTTGCTTATGTTATGTCCAGAAAAAACTCAAAGGACCAAGTAAGGCATAATTTGGAGTATAATAAATCCCAGTGTATTCTTGGGTATTTACATGTAATTTGTACTGGCGACAATGCAAATTATATACCCATAGAAGGCGAAGACAGAGCTCAGAATTATACAGGGATCACTTTTCATTATTAATTTAGGCTAATTTTTATGATCAATTACTGTTTGTATTACAATAGACTCAAGAAAACCCAGCTGAGAGCAGGGACCCATTGTGGTAGCCATCGTAGGATCAGGTAAGAAGACAGAAAAGGATCATAAGGTCTAAATAGACCAGGGGAGGGAAAAAACACAAACTGAACAAAATCGCCCAAGATCACACAGCCAAACGGTGACAGAGCCAGATACAAACAGTCTCTCAGGCTCTTGATTCCTAGGCCCTGTCCACAGGGCCATAGCTAATTAGCTATTAACTATAACCTCTACACAGGCAAATCCTGAAGTCCTAGCATAGGTATGATCTACACGAGGGTTAGATCGACCCAGCTGTGTTTCTCGGAGATGTGAAAAATCTACCACCCGGAGCAATATTGTTAAACCACCTTAGCTCCAGTGCAGACAGCACTATATTGGCCAAAGAATTCTTCCATCAACCTGGGTATTGATTGCTGTGGAGGTGGATTACCTATGTGGCTGCGGGAACCTCTCCCGTCAGCATACGTAGTATCTACAGTAGACACAGTTCATCTGGACTAGCCACCACCAGATGCTTTAGTTGAGCATCCACAGGCCTGGTTGCTCACAGCTCCTAGTGCCCATGGTTCGCCATTCCCAGCCAGCGTGAGCCGCAGGAAGTGGCCTGGCTCTACACTGAGGTGCTCTAGCTGTGTCTCTGTGACCTTTCCAGTGTACACAAGCCCTTAGTTCTCACTCGGGCAAAGCTCCCTTTGAGGTCGGCATAAGTTCTTCTCTGGTGACAACGGAGTGTGGACTTCAAAATGGGACCTCATTCGAACAGTGCAAGGGATGCGCTGAATATGCGTAGCGCAGATGAGGCAAAAGTCTGACACCAAAAATTTGTTCCATGACTTGCCTGTAAGTGGTGAGCGTTGGCCCAGCGTCAGTTGGCTGGCGTCTGAGGCCATCATTTCCGAAGTGTTGTTGGCACAGCTTTGGGCAATCACGGTCTGTGGTTTGCCAATCACTATAGCCTATTTTAATTCTTGAGCATCTGCCACGAGCCTCACTTTGACTGTGTGGCCACTAACTGGCTTCCTCATCATTTCTCTCCCGTCAAAAAAGCCAGCAGGCTAGCGGCGAGATTCTAATATGCCTTCGGCAGGGACATTCAAAGTAGGGAGATGGGCCATTTCTCTAACTCTCTTACACACCTCTTTGCTAGGAAACCACATTCAGGAAGGGAATAAGGCCGTCTGGAGTGTCTTGACCCTGAGTTGACATTATGGGTGTGTGAAAATTACTTGTAGCTACATCAGTTAGCTCATTAAATGTTTGCCCACCTTCCCCCCCCCAAAAAAAAGCCCAAAGGGAGCTGCAAAAAACTCAGCTGCTAAGTGTGGTCAATGGTAGAAGTGGGAAAGGCCAAGAACGGCTCTGGTCTAGCAAGCACAGCTGTTCCCTTTCAAGCGTCATTGCCAGCAATGCTTTGGAAAGGATGACTTTGGCACCTCCTCTTACCACATTCAGATCTGCCCTTGTGGACAGCCATGGGTGAGCTGAGGTTCTGCAAAGAGGGGCCAGCTCTGCCCAAGGCAGTGCCCTGTGCTGAACATTTCAGCATCTCCTCCAGCACACGCGTGTGAGCTCACATGCTGCCTGTTGCTCCCTTTCATGCTTTTCCAAGGCCTTGCTGCTGCTCAGCGCATTGCAGATCCCTCACCAGAGGAGATGCCATACCCTCCCCATCATTCCCGCAGCTGCACACAGTGCGGTGAGAGGCCTTCCGGTCCCACCCTTGCTGGTCCACACAAGGGTCCTGCGTGGCAGCCCTCAGCTGCTACCTACCTGTCCTTACAACTGCGCCTTCTTCTGGCCTGGCTGTCGGCCTCTGAACCACAGCAGCCTTCTGCAGGGCCCCCAGGCAGGCCTCTGCAGCATGGCAAAGACTTGCTCCTCAGATCACAACATCACCTCTTCCTGTCTCTGAGAGAGCTATGAGGGGCCAGGCCTCAACTTCCTGCCACCCGAGCAGACAGCTTTTTGTGGGAGCACCCAGCACGGGGGAGTCCAGTGCATTCAGTCAGTACACAGCCCAGAATCTTCAGGAGATTTTGCAGATCCGCTTCTGATCTTAGCACAATCACTTTTCTCCAAGGGAGAGCTCTGACCTGTAACCCGATGGCTTCCTGCCAGCTATGAACCTGGGGAGACACAACAAATTGTCAAGAGTTGGGGGTGAATTACTCTCCAGAGACTGGTTCCAAGTTCAGAAGGTAATTTGTGTGAGGGTCTAAAACCTGACCTCACCGGTGACAGCGTGTCTGACTGTAGGAGCTCACTTCCCAACTCTGGGGCCCAATTCGCCCCTCATTTGCAGCAATGAAAAACTGGAGTCATGCCACTGACTTCCCTGTGAGAACTTGATTCCCGTCAGTGTAAACATTCCCGTTGGCTTGACTGGTGCAGTGTCAAGCCCCAAACAGAGTAGCCCGTTGGGGCCTGGTATCCCTTTGATATGTAGACTCAATGGCTGTGTCTACACTAGCCCAAAGCTTCGAAATGGCCATGCAAACGGCCATTTAGAAGATTACTAATGAAGCGCTGAAATACATATTCAGCGCCCCATTAGCATGCGGGCGGCCGCGGCACTTCGAAATTGTTGCTTATAGGAATAAGGGGATTTCGAAGTTGCCAGGGTCCTTTTGAAAAGCAGCCCCGTCTGGACCAGCCGCGCGGTGGTGAGCCGCATCAATTTCGAAGTGCCGCGGCCGCCCTCATGATAATGGAGTGCTGAATATGTATTTCAGCGCTTCATGAGTAATCTTCTAAATGGTCATTTGCATGGCCATTTCGAAGCTTTGGGCTAGTGTAGACACAGCCAATGAGAATTGCATACAATGAGACCTGAGCTTGAGATAGGTGTATCTCTAGCATAACATTGCTTTTTGGCACAATGCGCGACCCCAGCAGATCGACAGTTTAATGTGGAGCCTGCTTCGACCAAGTCAAACGATAAAACCAAACAGCAGTCATGTAGCACTTTAAAGGCTAGCAAAATAATTTATTTGGTGATGAGCATTCATGGGGCAGACCCACTTCTTCAGATCTGGAAATAGTGCTGAAAGTCACATGAAGACCCCTCTGTGACTATTCAAACTATAAGTTACACACTATTTAGAAACAGGATCATACAGCTCTGAATGCAGATCTGACCCTAAATCCAGGCTAATCTGGCAAACTGAAGACCTAATCTCTGTCTCAAGTGGGCAACTGTAAATTGTCTTTCACAAACGAAATAGACTATAGGGGCTTTCAGAAATTATAGTGGTTGTTGAGATTTTGAATTAATACTTCTCTTATCGCTATTTCTGAAGGTGCGTTACAGTGTCCAGGATATTAACATCAATGAAGCTATGCAGATTTATGCAAGATGACAATCTGGTCCCAGGTCCTCAAGTCTGAAGAAGTAAATCCTGTGGTTTGGAAGAAGTGGCAGAACATTTTTGTCAATAATTACTTGAACTTTGTACTGGTTGTACAGATTTACTTGTCTAGCAGCCCTTACTCCAGCTGCTGTATCACAATGTGTCATGCTTGTCCATATTTTGTAGAAAAACTTATTCCAACTAGTTGTCCTGGGAGAGTCTTTGGTCTCGTTAATTAGCATTCCAGTTAGGCTCAGCCATATGTTCTGTTTTATATTCATTGTCTCAAACTGGAATTTTATTGGCCCACATTGCAACATCTCACCAGTAAAACTGATCAGCAAAAATGTCAGCCTAATTTCCACACAACCTCTAACGTCCATGCAGATTTGCTTTTGGTTTTTTTCCTGTTATAGAGAGGGAAGATAATGAAACATTGGCTACGATAGTCCAGTTATAGCAGCCTGCTTGGCAAATTTAAGTTAAGCCTCATGACACCCTTAACGGTTAGTATTTCTATCCCCATTGTATAAATGGGGATGCTAACGCACAAAGAAACATGATTTCTGATTTGCGGCATGCAAGGTATGTGCAAAATATATCTGTCACTGCACCTCTAATTGGTGTGCGTAGCCACCCTGCTTGTGTGCGCAAACTGGTGTTATTATACATGCAAATGCCAGAGCCGATCACTTCTGAATGCAGTTCCCCATTGCTAGAGGTAAGTTACTCCTGTGCAGACAGCTTGCCACCTGGATGAAAGTGAGTTCCAGACCTTGTAAATACAATTATAACAGATGCATAAAATAGATACTGGCTTGAGTAAATAGCTGAATGCCGATGTTTTAAAATAAAGGCCCAAGTGACTTGCCCAGGGTGACTCAGCAAGTCAGTGGCAGGGTTGGAATAGATTCCCAGATCCAGGGTTCCCAAAATGTGGGCTGTAGACTACCGGTGAGCTGTAGAGCATTTGCTGACCACATCATGCTGGCTTGCCTTATTTCCAGCTACCAAATGGCCTCAAAAGTGCAGCTGAAAATACATTCCCTGCCAGACTGATATTGCTTTTCCATGGAAGTAATTACTGTGGTCAGCCCAGGAATTAGATGTGAGCATGCATGGGAAGGGGTATTGCAGGCAAGCGTGAAAGCAATAGAGACAGCCCTAGTGATTGCTAAAGGAAGGGAGGAGGTGCACGAACCAATATATCAAGATGTGCATGTAGTAGGAAAAGCTTGAGACTCTCAGCTCCCTGCACTTTAGATGATACTCTTCAGAATTTGGAACCAATCCTCAGAGGGTGCCAACCAAAACAGCTCCCAGGATGCAACAGATACACCAATGTAAGAGGGATCTCGGCCTCTTATTTTGCAGGACACTTTCCAAGATGTATCAGATTTCTGCTAAGAAATTAGCTTCCTCAGAAGTCAGGTTTTCTGTACTTAGGATCCATTTTCAGGAGGACACATAGAGTATGGATGTTTGTACTACATCTTTATGTCAGGTCAAGGTGCAGGATCCCTAATTTAAAGCAGCAGCCTACTTGACAGCAAGCAAAGAGTGCCAAGCGCTATTTCGACAACTGGCTATTACATCAGTAGGAACGCTCCAGGGTATCCTTCATTAGAGTGTTCCAGCCAATTCGTATGTGGCTGATATTTGAAAAGCCAGAAAAAACAAGAACAAACGCAGTAAAACCCCCTGTAAAAATGCATAAAATACGTCAAGGAGCATTTTACTTTTAGCTTGATTCCAGCCTCTGCAAGGACTGAAATAGGCAATATGTTACCTTTTCCTAATTGCTTTTATATTTAAAAAAAATCAAACACAAACTACAGGTTGAATCTCTCTACTCTAGAATGCTTTCGTCTGGCAGCATCTGTAATCCAGTATGATTTTAGTTAGCTGGACAACCGCTCATCATGGGTGCAGCCAAGGTTCCCATGGTCCCATACAGTTTGTTTCCAATCGCCTGCCCTGGCTCTCAGCGCTCTGTGCTGCTATTTACCTGTAATTTACCCCTAAAAGCCTTCTAAGGGCTCAATAAGGAGTAGAAGTGTTGGTAATATGCTAGACAACAATAACCTCCTGTGGTCTGGCAAATTCTCCCCTTCAGCCTCATTCAGGTCCCAAGGATGCTTGACTTGTATTCTAATTTCAATCAATGTCTCCCATCATTCTGGAGAGAGAAGTTTATGTTAAATACTTGTTTGACGGTTCTTTTCAAAACTAGTTAAATTTAGTGGCCCATGTTGCAGTTTCAAACTTGAGCCAAGACCAAATTTTTAAAGGTGGCTAGGTACTAAAGATGCAGAAAAGCATTGAATGGGATCCTACACAGTTCAGATGCCAAACTTGCCTTAAAATGCTTTTTGGCAAAAACTTAGGCATATTTGAAATTCCACTAGGTGTCTTCCATGCTGAAATCTCTCTGAAAAATCTGGTCCAAAGTCATTTTTTGAAAATGGGACTTCAGACTGTAAATCAGTATTTGAACATGTGACACAGAAATTGTCTCTTAAATATCAACCAAAGCCTCATTTGCAGTGTTGGGATAGCAGTATTGCTCCGTGAAAATCAGAGGCACAGGGTGGGTGAGGGAATATCGTTTATTGGCCCATCTTCTAGGAGTGACAACGAGATTTCAAGGTCACACAGAGCCCTTCCTCGGGTTTCAAAAAACCTGGATTTTTCATCTACAGAAATCAGTCCTATAAAAATATTACCTCACCCATCTCATCTCTCTAATCAAAATCCCTTATTTTTCAGATAGATGTAACATCCCACAAAGAGGACTGCCGGGAACGCTTATACACTGCTCGCTGACAGATTAGGCAGAGGAAAAGCACAATGAACATTCCTGGTCAGGCTTAGCTGTCTCAAGACAGAAACAGATTGGAACACGCCACACTGAGGGTTCGTTTTGCAATTTCAGTGCTGCCTCTAGCCACTTAATAAGAAGAGATTCAGTAGGGAACACAGGGCTTGCTCTCGGTTTACTGCTCAGGCTCCAACCCAGGGACCATTTCCCTTGCTGGTAAAATGAAAAACCCCTTCCTCGATTAAGGAGGACTTATTAGCAGTAGCCTACGTGGGCCCCATAGTTCAAATAAGCAGTTTTTTATTTTTAAATGTTACAAGCTAGATTGTATTTCCTGTTTTCTCCTCGCAGATAACAGTGCAAATAAAACCCTGGGAAAGAGAGTCTGAAACAGACATCCCATTTGCAAGAGCCTCCCCACGCACAGTGACTCAGAAAGGTGATCAGCACAGAGACAAACTTTTATTTTGCAGGGACAGAGGCAACGCTGGCTCTGTGACATCACCCTCAGAAGGGCCAGAAGAAACCACGTCATGCAAGTCTGTTTTTCATTTACAGTTTGGGTCCCCCAATGAGGCGGCCTTGACTGTAACGCTAGAGGCAAGCCAGTTGGACGCTGCATTCTCCACCAAAGGCAAGGTTTTGTGCAGCTCCTCACTGGAAAAAACCTGCCAGGGGATATTTACCATTCAGAGCCCCAAGCTCACTGTGGAGAATACACCGACTCCAGGACCGGGAGAGGAACACCAAGGAGAAGAGATGAGTCCAAGCTGCAAATAATTTGGTGTAAAAGATCTGGGAATAAGTAATTCTTCACGTTTATCTGGGGTAAGTGCTTCTGGCTAGAGAGGAGCTCTGACAGCTCTGTATTTATCATTGTTCTTTACACACTGAGCGACTCTCTCCTGTACTCTCAGCTTGCATGCGCTGACTCTGCAAATTTCGGGTAGTTTTAGCCAGAGCAGCCTCTCTTTATGATGTGATCAAGGAGCAAGGTTCATTCCAGGTGTAATGGCCCTGAAGCCTGCAGGATGAATGAAGCAGTCATCCTGAGTTTATTGGATCAGTCTGAGATTCGGGGCTTTTTCTTGTACAAGCCTCCGTTAGTCTCCACTCCCCATCGGGCTATTTCACGCTTGCTGGCTGGTCGCCCTACTGCAGGGTGACGTTCAGGCTGAATTGGGTCCCCTGTCTTTCCTTGGAAAGGCAGAACCACTCACTGCACCCTGCCGGGTTCTCACACAGCCACCTGAGCAGTCTGGCGGCTGCAAGCACAGAGATCGTGAGGAGCAATTTTAACCCTCTTCTCGCAAGGAAGGGAACTAATTAGAGTTCAAAGCCATTAGCGGCATTTGATTGGCTTTGCTGAGCACTGGGGCCCTGGCTTTGCTGTCCTTGTTGCCATAAATGTCGCTGTGGCCCTGCCTCAGGAAAGCAAGGGGGTGAGGGGAAGAACCCACAGAAGGGAGCAGCACCCGACAGGGAGCCCCTGGGATCGGCCATTGCAGTGGCAGGACCAGTGCCTGAGGGGAAGCCTGGGAGTGGCAGAGAAGCAGGGTCAGAGCTGGCACCTGAGGGGAGACCCGGGGACCGTGAGGGTGCCCAAGGGAGGGCCTGGGGAAGGGCAGGGTGGTGACTGAAGCTGCGCCTGGGGGAAGGGCAGTGGCAGGGCTGTCACCTGAAGGGGGGACTCTGTGGAGGGGCCCCAGGGAAGGGCAGTGGCAGGCTGCAAGCAGGGTGTGTACCACAGCCATTGCTGGGTGGAGGCGGCTGTGGCTGCGGGCTGGGCCGTGCACCCCAGGTGCGGATGCCTGGGCTGGTCCTGCTTGGCTTGAGCAGTGTTGTTGGAGTGACGGGGGAGGATGGAGAGCCAGGCTGGGCCACGCCGCTCCCCTGTGGAGCTGGCTCTGCTCTGTCCCTGTGCAGCGCAGCTCCAGGGAACACGGCTATCGCAGCAGCAGCCCAAGCCGGGCCGGCCGGCCGTCGGTACTGCTGTGGCTGGAGTGCTTTTGCCTGGGGGTGCTGTTTCAGCTGCCTCTGAAGCAGTACCTGGGCTGGGCAGGCAGCGCCAGGGGCAGGGCACACCCGAGGCTGCAGAGGAGCTAGATTGTCACTCTTGGCCTTTCACGTCTGTTTTGCTCTGCCCCAGAATGGAAAAGAAACTGCAGAGTGGGCAGCTGGGGAGCTGCAGGTCCTACCCAGCCACAGTCACTCCTCATCCCCCCTGCCTGGCCTCTGCTCTGCCCCCACCCACCCTGCGTCTCCAAGATCTCCCCTATCTGCTCCCCGGTGTGACCCACCCCTCCGCCTTCTGCCACTCCCAGCGCTGCCCCCTCTCGCCCAGCCTAGCCCTCACTCAGCGGCTGGACATTCATTAGGTGATTTCCTGGCAGAGCCTCTGGGGCATCCCGCTCGCTGGGAAGCGGCGGCTGCGTAGGTCCCGGTGCCATGCGTTGACGCAGGCAGGGCGAGAAGCTGTGACAATGGGAAGCAGTGGCCAGTGTCGGTTTCCTTCCCTTTCTGCCGGGGCAGCAGGGCGGTGCCGGTTTGAGGGAGCAGCTGTCCTGGGTGCGGGGTGTAGCCGGCCAGTCACACCACGAGCGGGACCCTGGCTGTAGGCAGGTGGCTGCTTGGTGCACCGTAATGGCCAGGCTCCCTGGTGGCACGGAGATGCTAATTCCCTGCTCTGTTTAAATGCCCTGCTGGCTGAACCCTGCCACTGCTACTTATGTTCCCAGCGAGCTGTTTCCTTGGGGCACTGGTGCAGAAGGGACCTTGGAGGGGTGCCCAGTGGTCCTGGCAAGGCTGATTCTGCCAGTCCTGTGCACACTGAGTGGCTTCTCCCACCTTCAGTAGTCCTGGGCTACTCACAAAGGAGAGATCCTGGTCGATGACGGCTCTTCCAGGGGGAGGCAATGGAGCAGTTTGACCTTCACATACACAAGAGCCAGAGAGAGAAGCCAAGATGTCCTCCCGGGGCAACACCCAGAATTTTTTTACTCCTGGGCCACCGAAGATATAGCCGGGAGACTTCTCTTGAGGGATGTTAGCTCTGACTCATCCCCTTCACATTAACTGCAGCAGCCCAGCCCCCTCCAGACCAGAGCCCTTGGTGAGAAAAATGTTCCTGGCCCTAACTGCTTCCTGACCATACATCTGGGCCAAGACTGCTTCTGCCCCAGCCCTGGCTGGCCAAAGTCAGCTCCCCTCCAGTGGGATGCAGCTGAGACAGGAAGCTCTCGCTGCTTAGTTGGGGCCCTTTCAAGGCAGGATCTCTGGAGACTGTCAATTTTAATCCCGTGGTTTTACTCACCCCTCTCTTCTGCTAGTTTAATCCCATTGTTTGCGACTGCCATGGAGCAGGCATTTCAGATGCCCCGGCCATCACATTGGCTCAACCAACACCTTGGTTTCCAACCTCTTCCCTACAGTTTCTTCATAATACAATGGAAATAGTCACAACAGACAAGTGACTGATTGACAGCAGATTGTGCTGTGGTGACAATGCATGACTTCCTACCTCCAGGCAGCAGACCTACCATCAGATCATGGTCTCCCCCTGTGTAAGCCCCATGGAGCCGTGGCTTTGTGGATTGAGTTTTTCAGGCTGAAAATGAGGGCTGTGATTCTGCAACCACTGATTCACTGACTTTAAATATCACCCAAAGTGGTTTCCTAGAACGGTGTTTCTTGAACTATGTTCTGTGGAACCTTGGTGTTCCATGAGCAACCCACAGGTGTGCCGTGAGCATTTTGAAAAATAGTGCAAAAGTATCTATTTTCTGTTGTTAAAACCAGCTACAATGCTACTTCTTCATTGCTATGATACCTGAGTAACTTACCTCTTTTTGGTTTTGCTGCACATGTTGCTGTTTGATTTTCTTTTGGTCTGATGATAACTTTTTTTTGAAGAAAATTTCCGGAGGTGTTCTGCCTAAAAAGCATTACTGTTTGGTGTTCGGTGGTCTGAAAAAGTTTAAGAAACACGGCCCTAATACTCCTACCTGACATGTTAAAAATACCCATAATTTACTTCTAACTTTGCCCTGCTGATTTTTCTCTCATAATTCCGGTTTTAGTTTCTGACGTGTGTGAAATACCTACAGGGTGGCACCTTCAATGGAAGCCCCAGATATTTGCATGAAATTACCATTTTCCTCTTGGTTGCCAGGCAGGGATTTCATTCTGTCCACTTTTTCCTGCTTGTGGTCAGTTTGAACTGTAAACCTGACTGAAAGTCCGTCGTTCCGCCTCTCACTCACACACGCTAAATGCATCGTTTGCCTCTCTGGAGTCTTTTGTGCCTGTTTTCACTTCTGAATCAGATGTCCAGCGTTTGTACCACACGTCCCTCAGTTTTTCCACATTCTAATGATCCGCACTCCATATTAAGAAGCAGAGTAGCATGGGTGGAGGGGACCTGCTAGAGTAGGTTACTATGTATAATAAAGAGTCATTGATTCCTGAGGGAGTCTCCCCATCCCTTCAGTAAATACTCTCTTTCCTCTTACTAACTGCTCTATTTCAGTCCCAGATGTAAGCAGCAGAGCATAGCCAGATTGTAAAATGAGAAGAGGATTTTAAAGAGAAAAATCCCTCCCAGATCAGTAACAGAGAGGAAGCCATGCTAGCCTATGTACCATCAAAACAAAAAGCAGTCAAGTAGCACTTTAAAGACTAACAAAATAGTTTATTAGGTGAGCTGTCGTGGGACAGACCCACTTCTTCAGACCATAGCCAGACCAGAACAGACTCAATATTTAAGGCACAGAGAACCAAAAACAGTAATCAAGGTTGACAAATCAGAAAAAAATGATCGAGGTGAGCAAATCAGAAAGCAGAGGGGTGGGAGGTGGGGAAGTCAAGAATTAGATTAAGACAAATATGCAAAAGAGCCCCTATAATGTCCCAGAAAATTTGCATCCCAGTTCAAATCATGTGTTAATGTGCTGAATTTGAAAGAGAGTTCAGCAGTTTCTCTTTCCAAAGCAGAGTGAAAATTCCTCTTCAATAAGACACAAACTCTTGTCGTTAACAGAATGGCCTGCTCCATTAAAATGTAGACTAACTGGTTTGTGGATCAGGAATGTTTTGATGTCTGTTTTGTGCCCTTTAACTCTTTGTCTGAGACAGTTTGAAGTCTGTATGATTCAACCACTAGCCCTGGATGCTCCTTTCCTCTCCTTGCTTTGCGTTGCTTTTATTTCCTTTCACGTAGGCACAAGAGAGCTGAGAAATCTGTTCCAAAGGAACTCCCTTTGAGCCAGAAGAAGAGTTTGGTATGTGGTCTTTAGTTCGGAGCGTAGGGAGAAAAATTGCAGAACTAATATCATAGAATCATAGAACAGTAGAACTGGAAGGGACCTCAGGAGGCCATCAAGTCCCATACACTGCTCTCCTGGTAGGACCACACACCATCTAAACCAGGGGTCTGTGACCTGTGGTGCTGGAGCCACACGTGTCTCTTGAAGGACTTCTTTGTGGCTGCTGATACTACAATTGCAAAGTAAAAAAACACCCTCCTGATTATTTTTGATATTTTGGTGAACATTAAAAGCCCAACAATGAACAACTCAGATCTAAATAGCAAACAATGCGGCCTCAAAATGTGAGGTGACTCTCCTTGTAACATGTGCAGTGCATTGTGGGATGTGTGTGCAGTGTTCTTAAAAAGGAAGGTTTGGTATTATTTGTTAAGGATCATGTAATCCCTTGCATTGCAGTTCCTGAATTACTGAGCTTTTTTTAAATTTGAAAAAAAAGCTCTTTTTGCTCTTTTGGTTGCCAGCCCTTGGTCTAGACCATCCCCAGTAGGTGTCCATTTAACCTGCTCTAAAATATCTCCAGCGATGGAGATTCCACTACCTCCCCAGGCAATATATTCCAGTGTGTAACCACCCTGACAGTTAGGAAGTCTTCCCTAATGTCCAACTTAAACCTCTCTTGCTGCAGTTTAAGCCCATTGATTCTTGTCCTGTCCTCAAAGGCCAAGGAGAGAAAATGTTCTCCCGCCTCCTCCAGTGTTTGCATTGTATCAGCTGTGCTGAACAGAGATACTCCAAGAATTTTTCGGTGGAACCTTACCCTGTCTCTAGGTCAGCCGAAAATCTCCCATTCACTCCAGCAGGGGGCAGGTCAGGCACAAGGAGTACAGGCAATAAAATAAATGAGTCAACACACTATGTAGCATAAATGAGAAGAGTCGCTTGAGTGTCTGTTCCTAATTTATGCACTCATTCCATTTTCCTCGAAGGATGCATGAAACAGCTGATGGATTGCATACGAATGCTGGGGAAGTTTACCAAGGGGGGCTCACAGAACGTGTACATCCAGTTGCTACACTCCTCACCAAAGATTACTAATGAATTTAGTTGGCGGTTAGCTAGCTGAGCAATGAGTCACTCCCCTTTATATTTCTGTATATCTGAAGTGGAATTGGAGCCAAAGGGAATTCTTCCTTTTTTTTTTAAATGCACATACGCAACCACCATTAAAGCTCGAACAGGTGGAGTTAACCAGATACAATGTGAGAAGAACATATTCCAAAATGAGAAACCCAGCCTTCAGCAAAACAAGAGCGCTCAGAACAATTGCTTTGCAGTGGAAGGGTTTTCTGAGGTTCTGAATCTTCTATTTTTTCACTTAGTCCATATTTAACTTGTAGTCTTTTGGAACGGACATCAGCTTAATAAACCCTTCACTATTCAAGTTTCAGAGGGGTAGCCGTGAGAGTCTTTTCAGCAAGACCAATGAGGAGTCCTGGGGTACCTTACAAGATAACACATTTATTAGGGTGTAAGTTTTGCAACCTGCAGCTCACTTCCTGCTTCTGACGAAGTGAGCTGCAGCCCACAAAAACTTACGCCCTAATAAATTGGTTCCTTTTTAAGGCACCACAGGCCTTCTTGTTGCTTTTGCTTCACATTTCAAGTACCATTAGTCTTCACCATCAGTAAGCAGCGCTGCTGTTAAATACGGTTTGGACCAGGTCTGCAGCGGACGTGAATTGGCACACCTTCTCTGAACTCAGTGGAGCTTCACATCAGCTGAGGGTGCACAGGAACTGCCCTTTCGTGTCAAAAGAAACCTCAACAGAGGCTTCTTTGGTGATGGCATTGCTTGCCACAATATGGCCAATGGGTTTGAGTGGTCTAGAAGCCCAGGTGCCATTTTCAAAAATGTTTTTGGCTTGTGAAGTCCCAATATTCAAAGGGTATAATGCTCCAAATTCCCAATAAATTAAGCACCTTAGTACCTCACAAGCTCAAGTCTCACTGAAAATCAGTGGGATTTAGGTGCTGAAGTGCCCAAGTCACTTTTGAATATTAGACTTAGCCTCCTGAGCCTGTGAGGAATTTTTGAAAAACACTGCCTTCTATGATATGAGGAGAACAGATGTGAAAGGCACAAAATTAGAGCCTTCAATGAGAATGTCATATTAGCAAATGGTTGCTCTGTATCATTGGCTACTGTTTTCAAGCATCTGGCAGCATGCTCCATGGTAAATGCCCTCACCGCTTCATTTGAGGGAGTATATCCTATTTAACAAGAACCATCTGAGCCTGCCACAGATATATTGGGCTAAAGATTTGGTGGTTAGGGAGACTTGTAGCACACGCACCTTTCTGCAAATTGGCTTAGACTTCCAGCTCTCCAACATTTACTATTGATCAACGTAAGGGGCTGCGAGTGTGACTCTGGGGTATGGCCCTTTGAAAGTCTTCCAAATTTCAGATTTGGAATTTATCAAACGGCAGCTGTAGATGATTCAGTTCTCAGAGGACAGAGTTCCAGGAAAACAGCAACTAACAAGAAGCTTCTGAGGTAAGTATTTAGCTGGCCAAAGAGGGAACAAGCACTGAAAAGTCATCTGACTTAAAATACAGAGAAAAACCATCTGGCCACTGGCACCATGGTTCTCCAGTTTTGTGACAGCCACTCTGCATGAGGGACTTATGCTTTGTATGGAGCTGTACCAGGGACACTTGATGTGTGCTGTGTCTCAGCAGTCCGAGAGCTTAGTGGCCGTGTGTAGTACACATAGAAAAGTCACCCGCTCTAGTTTGAAATGGTCAGAAATTGGAGCGAGGACAAATTTGTCCTTCTCAGCTCATGAGGACCAGTTTCTCAAAGGGGCCTAAACAGGTTGTGTCTTTGGTATTTGGTGGTCTCTGCCTTTCACCAGAGTGTCTGAGCAATAGACAATATTTATTGCATTGATTGTCAAAACATCCCTGATTGGTAGAGTGGTGCTACTATCCTCATTAGACAGGTGGGTTGCAGGGACTAAGCATGGAGAAACTCAGGCCAGGTCCACACTAGACTGAAAACTCGATCTAAGATACGCAATTCCAGCTACAGCAACTGCAAAGTTGGGATCGACTTGTCTATAACCAACTTAGTTGGCCATCCACACAGAGGGAGGTTGATGGGAGAAATCCTCCTGTTGACCTCCTTTACTCTTCATGAGAATGAGGGTACCAAGGGCAACTGCAGAGCCTCAGCGGTGCAATTTAGCACATCCTCACTAGGTGCGCTAAATCAAACGCCAGAAGATTGACTCTGAAAGAGTAAACCTTGCAGAAAGTTAAGACATAGCCTTAGGGTGTGACTAAGTAGAACAGCAATGTGCTTGACAGGGTTTAATTTCTAAAGCAAGCTAAGGTATTTAACATTAATTAATCATTGAGGATCCTGCTGCTGGGAACTAAAAGTTTCTTAGGCAGCTTTAGTTCAGTCCTTTTTGAAATAGCAATATGTTAGAAAGAACTAGGGAACTTTAGGTGTGTAGCAGCTGGGTCCTCATGGACCAATTAATATCCAACACATTAGTGTGCATTAGAAATCACACCCCAATAGTGAGTATTACCCCAGAGTATAGACCAGAACTAACTGACTTGCCCACACTGATACAGGATGTCTGTGGAGAAGCAGGGATTTAATCCCAGATCCCTGAACAACGCCCAAACCAATGAGCCATCCTACCTCTCAGTTAAACATCAATGTCTCTGCCCATAATACTCCCCAGGTAGGTGAACTGGTCTCCTTCCAGTCTGATGGTGGTGTTGTCGGACTGGTTGATCCTCATTGTCTTGGTCATCGTCTGAAGATAAGCACCTAATTCTGACTCTTTTGGAATCCTCAAGCTTTGATTTGTAAAGATGCCATGGACAACATATACAAACTTGATGGATCGCAGTGGCCGAAAAAAGGCTAGGGCATGTTGAGCGCTTCCTCAGATAAAGTAGCTGCATCCCCTTCAGCGGCGAATTGAAAAGCAAAAGCTTAGATTCTCCGTTAGCCTCCTCCAACAGGGTCAGACTCTGTTTGGCTTGGAGGTGTGACATTGACGTATTTCATTCTAGAGAATTTCACAGCATTGCTTTGGTTGTGTCAGAGTTCATTTGAGCCCTTTTCTGTCCTAGGAGACGTAGACCTTTATGAATTGTAAATAAAGGCTGGGTGTCTAGGGATTCCATAACAGTCTGAAAGTTCAAAGCCCTTTTTTTCATATTGTGGTCAGTCTTTGCTTTCATTAAGTGCTAAGAAAAAGAGGAAACGGTTTTGAGGCTTGAAAAGTGTTTTTTTCTTCTTTTTGCTCCCTGTGGCCTGTCAGATTCCTTAATCCCAAAATTCATAGCAGCCAATTTTAACTCTTAAAGGAATGGGCCAAATTCAGTTCCCCATACTTGAGTAGGTAGTTCCACTGATTTAGCAGGATTTATCTTTCCATGGGATTGGTTGTGTAAACAGAGATGTGAGACTGACTCAGCAATGAACTTGCATTCCCCCATGCTGCTGCAAACCATCTGCAGAAAAAAATTGGTCATGTTTAGGTGAAGTCAAATTCCGTCCATGCTGGGATTTGCTTTTTATGGACCAATGAATTTTCAGATGCCAGAAGGGCTGAGAGGCATTAACACAGAACAGAGCTATGCTATGTACATGATGTTTAGTACTGCCTTTTAAAACACTTGCATTCAGGGGAAGAGGTGGAGCTTTTAACACTGAAGTTGCTCTTGAACCTTTGGCACTTAATTCTTCTGTGCCTCAGTCTCCCCTGATCTGCTCACCCACCTTCAATGTAATTGAGTTTACTGAATGCACAGGGACTTATGAGGATCCACGCATGCTTATACATTTCTTTGAATATGACAACTACTTTACCAGCAATTAATAGCTGGAATATGAAACTCATGTTGACTTTTACCGGTACTTGAGAGAACATGGTAAATGTTACTGCATAAGTTGAAGAAATTTAAATCAAGGCCCCCAGCAGATGGCAGCAAAACTCAGACTGTGAAATATGTCTCTTGGCAATGGACTCCAGAAAGAATCATGTGAAGTTCAGCCAAAGCAGAAAGCTGAAGAGATAAGACTGTCTTCTCTACATCTGCCCTTTTAGTTGGCACCCCAGGGATGACTGGACAGAACTAAATCATGAATTACAAAAACATTTCTTCTGAAGTGGCTCAGTAGCATCCAAAGTTACTCTCCCTCTCCCATTAGTAAGTTAGCTAAGAAGAGATGGCCTAGCCCCGTTTTTCTAAGCAGCTTAAAGTGGGTGCTTTGAAGTGGGTAGTGAGTGGAGAGGAATAAGGCCATTCAACTTGATTGACACTCTTGACTACAACCCCAGCTGGATCATAGGTCATCTATGAGTCTCCTCCACTTCACTCTGTCTCAGGACAAAACTTCTAGCTGACCCCAGGAGTGCCCAGTTGTCCTTCAGTCTCAGTAGATCTTCTCCATGTTGTCCAAGGTTGTCTTCTTTTGTGTTTTCCTTGCAGATTCTATGTGAGAGCTTGGCAGACTCTGCTGGATGATGCTTTTCAGAAAGCATGGCTTAGCGATCTCCGCTTTCTTCTCTTGATTTGAACATCAAGTGGTTCTTCTTCTGTTTTGTTCCAAAGCTCCTCATTTGTGACTAACTCTTGCCATTTGATGCAAAGCTTATACCTCAGGCATCTGTTTAGGAAAGTCTGTAGCTTGTGATTTAAAGACTTTTTAGTACACCAAGTCTCACATTTGTGTTGAAGATCTGCAGTTTCATCTTTGCAGATGTTATTTGTGAACTCCATATGGGACAAAGAGTTTTGAATGCAGCTGTTACTTTCCCTTATTCTAGCACTGATATCTGTGTCTGTTCTCCTGTCTCTGTCCATGATGCTTCTCAAGTAGGTGAACTGCTCCACATCTTCCAGGTCATTCCTTCTGAGTGTGATTGTGCTGTAGTTCTTGGACTGGTTGATCCTCATTGTCTTGATCATTGTCTGACCCTTAATTCATGACACAGACTAGAAGTCATTTCTGTACACACGGAAGTGAGTTTTATTGTTAGAAAGAGAAACAGCCTCTTAGCGTAGTTCAGAAAATTCTCCGAGGAGCCGTAGTTAAGATCCAGGGCATGGAATGGCTTTCACACTGGGAGATATAAAAAAGATTAAGGCTGTTCAGCTTCGAGAAGACACCATTAAAGGCAGGATAAGATAAATGTCTGTAAAATCATTAATAGGGTGGAAAGAGTGCACAGAGGGGTGTTATTTACCCTTTCATATCATACAAAAACCAGGGGTCACCCAATGCAATTAATAGGCAGCAGAAGTGGATGTGCTCCCAGGGCACCGCTAACCTGTGGAACTCATTGCCATGGGACGTTGTTATGGCCAAAAGGGTAAATGTATTAAAAAAAAGAACAAGATAAGTCCATCAAGGTGAGATCTATCAGTGGCTTTCAACTACCCCGGGCACCCAAGCACCTCCACGCTCAGGGCAACCCTAAATCTCTGATGGCCAGACACCAGCAAGGAAAGGTGTGGCAGATGACTCTAAATGCCCTGTTCTGTGCACCCCTCTGAAGCGCTGGTCCCTAGCACTGTCAGAGACAGGAGACTGGGCTAGATGGAACATAAGTCTGACCCCGTGTGGCAGGTTTTACTTTCTCATATTAGGTGTGAGTAAAATGTAAGCACAAAATGGCTTGGAAAAAGACCTCTCACTCTTCTGCACAGGCTCTGATCCTCTGGCATCTTAGTGCTATGGCCAAAGTGCCAGCAGGCTTATACCATTGCTACAGTACATGACAGGTGAGATCAGATGCCACAGTATTCTTGCCGTCACATTAAAGAAGTATGGGTAGGATGAATGGGCTGTAAGGTGGATAGAAAGCTGGGTAGATCATTGGACTCAGTGAGTAGAGATCAATGGGTTGTTGTCTAATTGGCAGATGGTATCAAGCAGAGTGCCCCAGGAGTCGGTCCTGGGGCCGATTTTGTTCAGTATCTTTATTAACAATCTGATTGATGGGATAGACTGCACCCTCAGCAAGTTTAGGGGTGACACTGAGAGGGGGGATAGGTAGATATTCTGGGGAGTGGGGGGTGTTAAGGATAGGTCCAGCGTGACATAAACAAATTGGATGATTGGACCAAAACAAATCTGATAAGGCTCAACAGGGACAAGTGCAGAGTCCTGCACTTAGGATGGAAGAATCCCAAATACTATCAGAGGTTGCAGATCCACTGGCTAAGCATCAGTTCTGCAGAACAGGACCTGGGGATTACAGTGATTGAGAAGATGGATATGCATCAACAGTGTGTCCATGTAGCCAAGAAGGCTAATGGCCTATTAGACCTCATTAATAGGAGGATTGCCAGAAGTTGGAGGGAAGTGACTAATCCCCTCTGTTCAACTCTGGTGATTTGGGCTTATTGAGTCTACAGAATAGAAGAGTGAGGGGGGATTTGATAGCAGCCTTCAGCTACTGGAGGAGGGGTTCTAAAGAGGATGGATCCAGGCTGTTCTCAGTGGTGGTAGAGACAGAGCAAGGAGCAATGGTCTCACATGGCAGTAGGTATGTGGGTGTAGGCTGGATATTAGGTAAAACTATTCCAGTAGGAGGGTGGGGCTGACCTGGAATGAGTTACCGAGAAAGGTGTTGGAATCTCCATCCCTAGAGGTTTTGAAGGCCCAGCTGGACAAAGCCCTGGCTGGGATGATTTAGTTGGGGTTGCCCTGCTTTGAGCAGGGGGTTAGACGAGGTCTCTCACAACCATAATCTGCGATTCTGTGATCTTCAATGTCACGTGGGGATCTGAACACCCCCTGCACATTAAAACGAGTGATGAATGAGCCCCTGAATCTCCCGGCAATGTTGCAACCTCAGCTTCTCTCCCTCTTACATCGCCTACACATCCATCCCCTGAGAAAAGGGCATGGGGCCAGAGCAGGAAACCTGAGTGGGAAGTTCAGCAGCATCTGAACACTGTGAGTGCTCCCAAAGAACCACGTGACAAGCCGCTGATCTGCAGGATGAGTCAGCTTAGGCTGAGGACACACGAGTCCATGGCTAAATACTGGCCTGGTGTCCCTGCATGGTCATGCGTTATATCACCAGGTCCACCGCCTGGGTGGGAGGAAGGGGGAGGTTGCCCCACGGCCTGGCATTGCAAAGGGGCCCTGAGCTCCAGGTACTGGTGCTGCCCAAGTAGCACAATTGGCGGCTGGCGCTCCCGTCTCCTTTGAAGTGCTGCGGCAGTGCTGCTGCTCCATGCAGTTGTGTGGTGGGAGGGGCCAGTGGCAGGCAGCCCTATGGGACTGCCCTACACCACACCCCTTCCACCCTTGGCTCCGCCCCTTCTGGGGCGCATAGCTGAGCCCCCCTCCCACCTTGCCCTGGGACCTCTGGTGATTGTCATCCCCGATGCATATCACTAATTCCTAAAACACTCTGTAGCTGGATAGTTGAATTTAAGGGGAGTATTCAAGCAACCCTGAAATTGTTCCCCTTGCATACAAACACACTGGAGTCCCATCCATGCTCCCCCACCCTTTCCCCCCAAAATCAGTCAGGCCCGATGACACATGTGTGATGAATCAATGTGATCTGAAACAGCTGTAGCCATTTTTTCCTGCCTTTCAAGTTTGGATCTTTTAGATCTTGTCATCTGCCTTGCACTTCTCTCTCTCTCTCTTTTTTTTTTTTCCAAAAGCTACACTTGAGTGAAAAAGCAAACAAAGGGGGATTTTAGAAAGTCAATTTTAAACATCCACTAGAAACACTGTGTCAAACTTTATGGACAGAAAGATACACAAAAGGCAGAAAATAGCTGTGGGGAAAATATTTAAGGAAATCACTTTATTATGCTAGCGGTAAAAATGATTGCCTTTTGAAAGAGTTATTACTAGCAGATGTATAGTATTTGATGTAATAGAACACATATATTGAGGGGTTAGTACATACGATATACATTCTCTGTCACCAGACATAAAACTTGAAATTTCCAACCACAGGTTGAACCTCTGTCATCCAGCACTCTTGGGACCTGATTGGTGCTGGATGAGAGAAGTTGCCAAATCATGGGCGGTCAATATCGTTAGCAGCATTACCAACATGTCCATTGCTTACTGGGCTCTTAGAAGACATTTAGGGATAAATTACAGCTAAATAACACCATAGAATATGGAAAGTCAGGACTGGTGGCTGTAAACAGCCCATGATGACCACCCAGGCTTGCTCCCAGCAGAGGGAAGAGTGAGATAGCTGCATGCGGTACCTGTACAGAAGCAGTCCTCCTTGCTCCCCCCCCAGGAGTGATTCCAAGTTGGCAGTGAGCTGCTTTCTCTGACCTCCCTGCTATTTCCTTCCTGCACTGTGCTGCAACTTAATTTTCACCTCTACTGCAGCAGCGGCTTTCTCCTGTGATTGGGATAGCCACAGATTTGTGTGGATGGATCTCAGCTTTTCTCGTGATGGTTGGTGTCTCACTTAATATCCCTGCTCCTGGAGTCACGTTATTACATTAGGCTCTTGACAGCCATTTAAATCAATTTCTAGCCCCCACAGTGACAGAGCAAAGCTTGAGAACTTGAGCAGAATGTGTCCCAAAGGTGCCAAAGCCTGAAGGTAAATGAAGGCACAGAATTATTATTTTGCAAAATATCTTATGATTTGCAGGTTAGTCTCATATTTTGGGGTCCAGCAATTGCTTTTTAGATGTTTGAGGCTGATGATCTGGAGTGTATAAAGTCAGAAGATTAAAATCTGCTTATATTGCAGGAGTCTTGCAAGGGAGGTTAAGATTTTGAAAGCCCTTTGAGATCCACGGGGAGTCAGAGAGAAGGTGGTCTTGTAATTTGGTCCCCAGAGTGGGAATCTGGGGACCTAGGTTTGATGGTTTGATCCATCTCAGGTCTTCAGGGTGAAGAAGGCAAGTTACTTTGTTTAAATTTTCAAGGCCACTTGGAGAGGTGGATGAAAATGAATGGGAATAAGATCCTTGGCTTGCCGAGGCAGTTTTGGAAATCCTATCTGCATAATAGGAATAATCACACCAAGCTTGGACATGGACCTTTTCATGAGTAGATCTCAGCACACTTTACAAAGGAGGTCAGCGCTATTATCCCCATTTTAAAGATAGGGAAACTGAGGCACAGAGCAATAATGAAACAGAGCTGGGACTAGAACCCAGTCTCCTGAGCACCAGCTTAATATTCTGTCTGTTGTACACAACTGCCTCCCACCACTATCTCACTAGGGACCTCTTAGTGATGGGTAACTTCTTCCCCCCATGTCCACTATATAACCGCTGCATTCTGCGTTTCCACTCCAAATCCCATCCGATGAAGTGGGGTTTTATGCACGAAAGCTCATGAGCTAATTAATGTGTTACGCTGTAAAGTGCCACAGGACTCCTTGTTATCTGTGAAGTTACAGATTAGCCTGGCTACACCCCTGGGCTGTAATGTGCAACACACTAGCCACATGTGGCTATTTGTCTGGTTGAGTGCGGCTAGTTGGCTTGAACAATAAATAGAATAAAGTGACTAAGTTGCTTCAGAACTGACTGGACACCACAGCAAGAGGGTATTGTGAGGATAAACATGTTAAAAAGGCTCTCAGAGACTATTCAGAGTAGTTAATGGTTCTCAATCCTGCTAGAAAGGTATAACAAGTGGGGTACTGCAGGGGTCTGTTTTGGGACCAGTTCTGTTCAACATCTTCATCAGCGATTTAGATGTTGGCATAGAAAGTACGCTTAGTAAGTTTGCAGATGATACCAAGCTAGGAGGGGTTGCACCTGCTTTGGAGGATAGGGTCAGAATTCAAAATGATCTGGAAAAATTGGAGAAATGATCTGAGGTAAACAGGATGAAGTTTAATAAAGACAAATGCAAAGGGCTCCACTTAGGAAGGAACAATTAGGTTCACACATAGAGCATGGGAAGTGACTGTCTAGGAAGAAGTATGGCAGAAAGGGATCTAGGGGTTATAGTGGACCACAAACTAAATATGAGTTAACAGCATGATGCTGTTGCAAAAAAAGCAAACATGATTCTGGGATGATGCATTAACAGGTGTGTTGTGGGCAAGACATGAGAAGTCATTCTCCCGCTCTACTCTGCGCTGGTCAGGCCTCAGCTGGAGTATTGTGTCCAGTTCTGGGCACCGCAGTTCAAAAAAGATATGGAGAAATTGGAGAGGGTCCAAAAAAGAGCAACAAGAATGATCAGAGGTCTAGACAACATGCCCTAAGAAGGAACACTGAAAGAACTGGGCTTGTTTAGTTTGGAAAAGAGAAGATTGAAGGGCGACATGATAGTGGTTTTCAGGTATCTAAAAGGGTGTCATAAGGAGGAGAGAGAAAACTTGTTCTTTTTGGCCTCTGAGGATAGAACAAGAATCAATGGGCTTAAGCTGCAGCAAGGGAGGTTTAGGCTGAATATTAAGAAAAAATTCCTAACTGTCAGGGTGCTCAAACATGGGAATAAATTGCCTAGGGAGATTGTGAAATCTCCGTCTCTGGAGATATTTAAGAACAGGTTAGATAAATGTCTATTGGGGTGGTCTAGACAGTACTTGGCCCTGCCATGAGGGCAGGGGGCTGGACTCGATGACCTCTCAAGGTCCCTTCCAGTCCTAGTATTCTATGATTCTACGATTAATAAGGGCTGTCTATCTATGTATCTATCTATCTATCTACCAACACCTACCTTATATCTATCTTACGCGGATTGATAGACTGACATTTTATTCTCTCCCATCTGTTGTCTCAGCTATTTGGTCTGTAAACACATTGGAACAGGGACTGGCTTTGTATGTCTGACCAGTGACCAGTGTAGAACAATGGATGATTGGGGTCTCTGGGAATTTCAACAGGAGAGCTCTCTGAATGCAGAGTGAAGTATTAATTGATAAGTATTCCATCTTAACAACATATTTTGGGGTTCATATTCTTTTAGGTCTTGTACCAGAATACAGGCTTTTTTTTTTTTCTGTTCTAGACAGAGTGTGGAATATGCAATGCAACCTAAACACAGTAAAAAGGGTTTCCTTCATCTCAGTGGACGTCTTGCTAATATTTGTTTTCTTGGTATGCTGGATTTCAGAGCCTGTAAACAATTTAGGAAAATGACTTACAGCTGTTTAATATTAAAACACAGAACCAAAATTGTTTGGATGGGTCCTTTCCTATTAGCTGGAAAAAAGATTGCTTCAGTTTGTATATATTCTTTCCCATCTCTCTGCAGGCCAGCTGTAATAGACTGTGCCGTGTTTTATAAGATGAAATACGGATGGTCAGTACTTCGTGTCTGCAATACTAATAAAATTTTATACCTTCCAGAAAAATATTGATATTCTTATCAAATAAAACGTGTTATTCACATTCAGGTAAATAAAGACCGCAACATTCTGAAGCTGCTTTTTGGATTATGCATTATATGTCAGATATTTGATTAATGATGTCTTCATTTTAATCGCAATTGATGAAACTAATGTTAATAAACAATCACAGCATGAAACACCCAGTTGTCCAGTATTTCTAGAATTCCATCTTTCCCACAAGGGGATTTTTCCACTCAGATATAATGGGAGATAAGTGTTAACTTGTCCTTTAATTTATTTTTTAAAATCTAGATCTTACAAACACTTACATATTTGGATCACTTTACACAGGTGAATAAAACCTTGAACTCAGTGGATGGGACTATTCACAATGGTAACTGTGTGCGAGGCCAGTTTGTCAGTTACTTCAGTGGGGCCAGAATCTCACCCCTTTTTTGCAGCTTAGAAAGGATTATGCTGTCAGTTTCCAAGGGAGATGAATCAGATCACATATTTCTGGCAAGACCCTATGGAGTCAGTTGGCTCAGTGACCAGATGTCAAATAGATAACAAATAGATAGCAAATAGATAACAGTGTTGGATGAAGCAGTGTTGAGTTCTTTTATGGCTATCATATAATGGTCACATCATCTTCCAACGTGAATGGCTGTCTTATAGTTGACAGTGATTGAATGTAAAATATGTCAGGCCAGATCCTCAGCAGGTGCAAACCAGTGTAGTTCCATTAGAGCTAATGGTGCAATGTTAATTTTATTTCAGCCAAGGATCTGAGCCTGGATCCTACAATGTAGCTAGACACCTAACTCCCATGGAATTTCCTAAGGATTCCATTACTTTGTGGATCCACTAGAATGATCATGACTTGTGTTGGGCTTGTATTTCTCCTTTCCCTCCTGTTTGTAATGACAGTTCACTATTATTAGAATAAAGGTCCAAGTTGCCCCTTCCATGGAGTAACTTGTGGAAGGGGCCCAGAGCTGGCAGGTATCCCCAGGAGTTTTCACACACTCCTCTCTCTCTAGGGGGAGCAATCGGGGGCAGACCCAGAGGGGTTGAGGCACACGGTTCCCCGGCCCCCATGGATCCCACAGAGCCCAGGCCGAGATGAAGACCTCCAGAAGGAGCTGTGCTGTAGCATCTGGCAATGCTTTGTTGGTACTCTGAAACAGGGGCTTGATTGACACCCGTGTCAATCTCATCACTGAGGTGTATGTCTGGTGTACTGCAGCTGGAATCGGGTGCCCCGGATAAACCAATAATGAAAATAAGTTAGCAGGGGGAGGTTGAGGAACATCAATGGAGTGGACTCCTCAGGTGTTAAAGCTGCGACCCCCGACTAACTTCCATTAGGATTTCTGTCCTGCTGAGGAGAGTGCCTGCCCCTGTTTTCCATCCCCTTCCGCCACATTTCAGAGGGAAGCCTTCCCCTGATACCCGTCTGGAAGGGAGTTCTCCAGGCCGCTAGGGTATGGTTGGATGACAAAGGCCTGGCAGTGGAGCCCACCTTCCTTTTCTCACAGCTTGGGCGCGCTCTGCTGGGAGAGAGTCCTTACTTTGACTGGGACTCCAGTGGAACTGTTGCACGTCAGTTATGATGGCAATAACGCCTTAGACCTGAAATAGTTGCATCGCCTTGGACATTGCTTTGGGTTAGGTGTAGGCATATGATGATTTTTAAGGGCAAGCACCCACTATAACACTTGTTCACTCACCAGGAAATCACAGAACCGTAGAATACTAGAACTGGAAGGGACTTTGAGAGGTCACCGAGTCCAGTCCCCTGCCCTTGTGGCAGGACCAGGCACTGTCTAGACCATCCTTGATAGGTGTCTGTCTAACTTGCTCTTAAATATCTCCAGTGATGGACATTCCACAACCACCCTCTGCAATTTATTCCAGTGTTTAACCACTCTGACAGTTAGGAAGTTTTCCTAAGGTCTTGCCTAAACCTCCCTTGCTGCAATTTAAGCCCATTGCTCCTTATCCTATCCTCAGAGGCCAAAGAGAACAATTTTCTCCCTCTCTTGTTACACTCTTTTAGATACTTGTAAGCCGCTATCATGTCCCCGTCCAGCCTCCTCTTTTCTAAACTGAACAAGCTCAGTTCTTTCAAATAAGATCCTGCCTTTGATTTTTCTTAGTCTGTGGCTTTACTTCTCTGAAGCAAAGAAACCGAGCTAGGAAGAGTAGCAGGGCAACCCAGCCATGCACAGCACCCAGGAGAGTAAACACTGTGCATTCCTTTTCCTGAACAGGAAGAAAAATGTGTGCCTTATGGGCATTCAGTAATTCATCACAAAGTGTGTAAGTTTCCTATAGGTCTAGCATTTCTCTTGAAACAGACAGGACTGGAGTCTCTGGTTTATTGCAAGGAAGTCAGGGAACTATATTGATTTACAGCAGATGAGGTCTGACTCATCATTCAAAACCAGCATGGTAATCATGAAAAGAGCATGAAACTGTCCCATTGTGTGCAATTAACGTCTCAGGTACTGCTTCATTTGTGCGTTTCAGATGCGTGAAGGTGCTTTTGTTTTTTGTTCAGCTGTCTGACTTCCAAATTTTGTTACAAAACCTTGTTATTCTTTTCATTAATGATCTCAAAGTTAGGAGTCTGAGTTAACTGAATTGGCAAAAACAGCAGCAAAGTCATTTTTAAAGCTGACTTTGTTTAATAGTCAGCTCTTCTGTCATTTTAATGCCTCGTATCCTTTTGGGGAAAGAGAAATATTTACTTGCTACATTTTATACTTGGATGATATTTGTCAGTTAAGTACTAATACTGCGCTGTGATATTCAAGATTGGAAGCAACTGTTAAATCACAAACTTACCACTCGTAAACCTGCATATCTGCTGTCATACTAAGGGATATACTCTTTCAGCAGATTTGCCATGCAGGTCAGATGAAAAAAAGAGATAAAAGGTATTACATCCTAGCTACAACATAGAAAGTTATTCTTGGGATCCTTCCATGTTCATACTCTGGGGTCCTCTCCACATACATTATTCCAGAAACAGGACTGGAAACTTGCAGGATTCCTGTAGTTACTTATTCTGCCAGGCAGAAAAATTAATAGACTTGAACTTGGAGTGAGGTTTCCACTCCTGCCTTCGGTGCCTCTGAAAGGTGAAGTGAGGAGAAGAGCTGTCCCGGGCTGACTGTCAGGCGGGGATGGCTAAAATTAAGAAAGGAAATATCAGTTGAAGAACAGTTGATCATTGGATGCTGGTCCTGACTGTGTGGCCTCTGACAGTCTGCACAGGTAAAGAAGGAACCATCCAAGTCCTTGAGAGAGGTCTGACCTTACAAACTCCTGATACACAGAGACCATGGCTTAGCTCTTGGCCTGTGTGCTAGACGCTGAACAGCCAGAATAGCACAAAAAGACCTTAAAATCTCCTTCTGCGGAGACCTGGGATTCCCTCCTGCCCACAGGCTTGTCATTCCGGAATACCTTTTCCCCTTGTGCTGTAAAACAACCCGGCAGGGTGAAATCACAGACTGGCCTTGGGCAGGTTTTAGGAGCAGGCAGTCACGGGCTACGTCTACACGTGAAGCCAACATCAAAATAGGCTATTTCGATGAATAACGTCTACACATCCTCCAGGGCTGGCAACGTCGATGTTGAACATCGACGTTGCGCAGCACCACATCGAAATAGGCGCTGCGAGGGAACATCTACATGCCACAGTAGCACACATCGAAATAAGGGTGCCAGGCACAGCTGCAGACAGGGTCACAGGGCAGACTCAACAGCCAGCCGCTCCCTTAAAGGGCCCCTCCCAGACACACTTGCACTAAACAGCACAAGATACACAGAGCCGACAACGAGTTGCAGACCCTGTGCATGCAGCATGAATCCCCCGCTGCAGCAGCAGCAGCCAGAAGCCCTGGGCTAAAGGCTGCTGCCCACGGTGACCATAGAGCCCCGCACGGGCTGGAGAGACAGCAACTCTCAACCCCCCAGCTGATGGCTGCCATGGAGGACCCCACAATTTCGACATTGCGGGACGCAGATTGTCTACACGGTCCCTACTTCGACGTTGAACGTCGAAGTAGGGCGCTATTCCAATCCCCTCATGAGGTTAGCGACTTCGACGTCTCGCCGCCTAACGTCGAAGTTAACTTCGAAATAGCGCCCGACGCGTGTAGCCGCGACGGGTGCTATTTCGAAGTTAGTGCCGCTACTTCGAAGTAGCGTGCACGTGTAGACACAGCCACATAGTGTCAAAAGGAACTTTACACATCGCTGCTACTGAGAAGGGAGAAAGGGGGGCCCAGGTAGAACTGGGGGTTCAGCAAATGAAATTAATGGGCAGCAGGTTTAAAACAGAAAAGAGGAAGTTTTTCTTCACGCAGCACATGGTGGGCCTGTGGAACTCCTCGCCAGAGGATGTCATGAAGAGCAGGACTTTAACAGGGTTCAAAAAAGAACTAGATACATTCCTGGAGGTTAGGTCCATCAGTGGCTATCGGAAAGGTGTCCCTGGCCTCTGTTGTCAGAGGCTGGAAATGGATGACAGGGGAGGGATCGCTCAATGATTACTTGTTCTGTTATCTCCTCTGGGGCAGCTGGCTTTGGTGACTGTCGGGAGAGAGGATACTGTGCTAGAGGGACCTTTGGTCCAACCCAGTATGCCCGTTCTTACTTTCTCATGTACCCCTTCCCCTCTTGGGCCTGTTAGAGAGGCACTAGCGACTGCGCCATCTGGGCTGGGGGAAGAAAGGCATAGCAGGGAGCAGGGCCCTCCTTATGTAATGAGTCCTTGGACCCTGCACAACCCCATGAATGATGGGCAGCTGCTCCATGGCGGAGCACTGTGCTCAGGCCCTGTGGTGAGCAGGCCCAGAGGAGCAGCACAAGCTAAGCCCACGGGGATTGGCTCAGAGGAGGCTCGCTCGCCCCCTCCAGGCCTCTGTCCCCCAGCTCAGTTTCAAGCTGGGACTGCAAAGGGAGTCCCAGTGGTTCTGGCTGGGGCAGAGGAGGAGGCAGAGCTTCAGAGGTGGTGTAGGCAGCAGAGTGCCCTGTTAGCTGAGCGGCGCCTGGGCAGCCACCCAGGAGGGAGTCAGGTGCCACCCAGCTGATTGCAGCGCACCCACAGCTGGCAGCATGTTTCTACTGGTGGTGCACCTCCCTCAGTGCATATAACAACATTTATTCAGCCCCATACACTTGCTCCCACTGGGTCCGCACCCTATGTACTGTCTATGCCAGGAGTCAGCAACCCCTGGCGCGGGTGCCAAGAATGGCACACAAGCCGATTTTCGTCAGCATCCCAGGCAAGAGCTCAGCTCTACCCCTCCGTCCCCATGCATTCCCGATAATTTTCCTTCCATGTGCGGAATAATTTTGTTACATGCACCTAGGCCCATGCAGTTGTGAACCACCACTAGAAACACAGGCTGCCAGCTTTGGCACTCTGCTAATCAGCTGGGAGGCACTTGAATTTCTCCTGGGTGGCTGCCCAAGTGCTCGTCTTAAAGGGACCACTGGTTGGGTGTGGTGGGAGTCATGGCTCTGCCTCATCACATTGCTACCCTAGTGCGTGGGGAAGGAGAGTAGGAATTTGTGGCTGTGTAGGGCAGGAGTAAACTACTATTGCATGGAGCATGGAGGACATGCAAGACTGTGGCTTGCCTGGCACAGAACAGCCATGCACTGCTCCCTTGCTTGTGGCGTGATCTACCCCTTTATGTAGGAGTATGTTCTGACCACTGGGCCATCAGCCTTCTTCTATGTAGCGCCGTCAGTTTTCCACTATTTGTGGTATCTTCTACTCACTGGAAAATGTTATGGTTGTTAACATCTGCCGATGCCAGCGCTGAATGTTTCACCACAACTGAGACGAGAACATGTCCCATTGATGGCATCTTTTCGGTCACAGACCTCTAGCAGGAGCCAGCGGAAGTTCCCAGTAAAACTTTGGCATCAAGGGGGGGGGGCTTATGGGATTTACTAACAGCAGGAGGAGGCGGATCATAAATGCCTTAATCTGTCAGCCATTCCCTTGACAGCGAGGTGGGGGAGAAGCACCAGCGAGAGCTCTGGCATGAGAATGCCATTTGAACTGATCCCCTCTCTGCTCCCATTTAGGGCACAACTTCAGTGCTTTGAAAAACGAGAGACACCGACGCCATGAGGAAACACCGACATTTGCCGCTAGCGGCCATCTTTTGCCTCGTGCTCTCAAGCTGCTGCATGGTTGAGGCTCAGCAGGCAGCAGGTAAGCCTCCAACCTCCTTGGAGGGGTCCTTATTTGCAACATGGTGGTGGTATTTCGTCTTGTGTCCCTGGCTGGTTTTCAAAGGTGCACGAGGGAAATATGTTGTGACCTGCCCATGTTTGTTGACTGAGAGTTAATCTGAGCATAGTAAGCGCACCTCGCAAATCAGTCCGGTGGAGTGCCAAGGCAGAGGCTTGAGTGATCCTAAGCACGGAGAGAAAAAAATGTCTGAGTTGGATGGTGCTCGGTGTGAGATGAGGTCATTGCAAATGGAGCGTTTGCATCTCCTGGGTCCCCACCCTATGTATTGTCTATGCCAGGGGTCAGCAACCCCTGGCATGGGTGCCAAGAGTGGCATGTGAGCTGTTTTTCATCAGCACGCCAGGCACGAGCTCGGCTCCAGCCCTCCTCCTGCATGCAGCTGAGAGCTTGCTCAATGCCATGCTGCCTGCCAATAACAATGCTACAACCACCACCGAAACAGCAAAGCTCTGCATCTTCATTTATTTATGAATGAAGCTGTTGTAAGTAGGACTAACAGTAGGACTGTTAGTGACTTTAAAAAGTATCACTGGCACTGTACAAAGGGGTCAAAAGGTTAAATTTTCGCATTCCACCTCGGAAAGGTTGCTGGCCCCTGGACTGTGCTTCTTGGCAGAGGTCGTTTGCATCCCCTATGTGACGGAACGCTTGTGGGGTTAAAGACAATGTTGCAATGAATTGAATGCTGATTTTCAGCTATTCCCACTGATGAGCGCTGTCTGCTTTGCCGCACAGAAAGCTGCTTTAGTTTTCTGAAGGGATTTAACAACCTTGTTTGGATTACAATTAACTTATTAGGAGTTTGCTGGGAGTACAAAGCACCTGAAAATCAGTATGCAGAGCCCCATCCTTAGTCCTTAATAGTGCAGAGAAGTCAAGGGGACTCCTTCTCCAAGCAAGCAAGGGGACAGCGTTTGGGTCATATAGCATAAATTACTTGTAAGCAGTACTCATGTATATTAACATTACTCTATCCAGGAGATTGCCTGGTGCTAACAGTCCAGGTTCTAAGAATACGTTAGTGGAACTTTGATCCTTTAAAAACACCAGGGGTGGAAAGGTGTCTTGGGGCCCCAGTCCAGCAAAGCACTGAAGCCTGTGTAGGTTTTTAAGATCATGAGTAATCTTTTTTACCTCAATGGCCCAGCTCTTCCAAGGTAGTTGGGTGCCAACTTCCCAATGGGAGTCGGGCACTTAAATACCTTGGAGGATCTGGGACAGTGCAACTAATGAAATTCTTTGGCACCAGTGGATCGGAGTCTAATGCCGCAAACCCAAAGTGAGGGGAGGGGAGGGGAGGGGAGGAGTCACACCATGTTCAAACAGTCCCTCGGTGAGAGAGTTATGTCGGAGACACCGTGATGCTCTTGCTGTGCAGAAAGAGCATCACCTGTGGAATGGGGCACGCTGCTGCCCACGCTACATGTCATCATTTCTCATCCTGTTGTTCTGGGAGTGCAAGGTCTGTGTCTAGCCTTTGTGCAGGTGGTGGAGAAGATGTCTCTTTGCCTCTTTTCCTCCCCTGGTGCCCCTGCGCAGGGCTATGCACAGTCTAGCTTCGAATGATCCTTTTGGCCCAGGTTATAGGGGGACTATGGGCTTTGTTTGATAATGCAAAATAGGCCGTGCATCATGGAGTTGTTCAGCTGACCTGTAGAAAATCCTAAACCCATCTGTTTTTTTAAAGATGTCAAAATCGGTGCTGCTGCTGATATAATATTTCTAGTGGATTCCTCTTGGAGCATTGGAAAGGAACATTTCCAACTTGTTCGAGAGTTTCTGTATGATGTTGTAAAATCCTTAGCTGTGGGAGGAAATGATTTCCGTTTTGCCCTGATCCAGTTCAGCGGAAACCCACACACAGAGTTCCAGTTGAATACGTATCTCTCTACCCACGATGTCCTGTCCCATATTTCGAACATGACTTATCTGGGGGGAGGCAACAAGACTGGAGAAGGATTAGAGTACCTAATTCAGAACCTTCTCACTAAAGATGCTGGAAGCAGAGCGAGTGATGGCATCCCTCAGATTTTTATAGTGTTAATGGACGGACAATCCCAGGATGATGTCGCTCTGCCATCATCTGTCTTTAACTCTGCTGACGTAAACGTGTTTGCAGTTGGAGTGCAGGATGCAGAGGAAGGGGAGTTACAGGAAGTAGCGAGTGAACCCTTCGATACGCACCTTTTCAACCTAGAGAATTTTACTTCTCTCCACGCCATAGTAGGAGACTTAGTGGCAAGTGTCTGTACATCTATGACTCCAGAAATTCCTGGAGCAAAAGGAGAGATTAAAGACGTCACAGGTAATGGCAGACTGCTGTGCTGAGACATTGCCATACTGATCCTTGAGATAAGTATGGTAATTGCTGGTATTGCACTGTTTGTAGGGGAAGAGGGAGATGGACGGTCAAAGGGTTAAAAACAAAGGTTTCTAAGCAAATTGTACAGTAAAGGTGATTACTGTTTGCAAAACCCTGCCAGGTTATGAAATCCAGCTTTGTCTAGGTCTGTATGTCTGACCCTTTAAGCAATATGGAAAAAAAAAAAGTCAATCTTTCTAATGCAGGCCGTGATCCTGTGATATAATCCATGGGAGCACAAGCGTCAACCTGCTTGCATGGAGCTGCTCATAAGACTCGGGCACCCTCATCCCACACTCAGGGCTTGTCTACAATACTTTCTTTTTTTTTTTGTGGTTTGGCTTGGGGTTTCTTTATGGGGAAAAAGAAGGTTTCCCCAAACCCCCTCCCTACCCAAAAAAACAAAACCAAAAACCAAACGAAAAACCCTTACGTCCACACTTCAAAGCTCATTACTCTGGAATAAGAAGGCATTTAACTCAAAATAGCATATCCACTAAAACGAATGACTTTCACCCCTCTCCCTTTCAATTTTGCAATTGACGCAGTGTATACTAAATAGAGGTAAATATGACCTACTTGGCCTTCAAAGAGGCAGCTGATCATTGGACTTATTTTGAAATTGGTCTCTCTAGTGTGACCGCTCAAATTCAAAATGCTTTTTTCAGAAATAACTTATTTCACTGTTAAAACTTTGAAATAAGTTATTTCTGAAAGCCACCCCTCTCCCCTGCAGTGTAGACATAGCCTCAGTGCTTGGGCTAACTCTTGCTTGATCAAGAAGTGTAGGGCTCTTCTGTAGGAAAGTTGTATTCTGCATGGATGGGGTTAGTGATGCAAATGACTGCAGAAATCCCACCGGGAGTTCCGGCTGTGCATTCATGAACCAACAGCGTTGTGGGGTGTTTTGTAAGAACTTTAAGGAGCTTCATGTATGTCCCATAAAATCCACTCTTTGATATCAATTTATATAAATGCTAAAGGAGGGGCACGTCCTGTCAGCTGCCAGACTAGAAGACAATCCCGCTTCATCAGCTCCCTTGCTGCCACTGACTCACAGGGCATTGTGAAATAAAAGCCAGCAGCAATAGCCCCAGCCATAGAAAGAATGCCCCATAAGACCCTGATCCAGAACTCATTGAGATCAGTGGGGAGAATGTCACCTATCTCAGTGGGACCACAAACTAGTCGTGTGTCCATCAACTATATCTAGAGGAAGACGTGTGGGAAATGCAATGGGCCACACTTCTGTGACTCAGACCCCATCGAAACCCATGGGAGCTATTCCAGAGACTCCAGGCTGGGATCTGGCCAGTAGTGAAGTTGTCTGGGAAGATGCTGTGGATTCTATAAACCTGGAAGCACTGATCACTATAAGGAGCTTCAGAGAAGTCATGTTTGCACTCTCAGGAAGATACAGCTTTAAAAACCTCTGGCTAGTCTTCCTGCTTGTCTCTTGGGCACAGGTGGAGCAAATACAGCTCCTTCCTCGTGTTGGCTCCCTGCTTGGTAATAATTGTGGCAAGACCTGGCTCCAGGAATGTCCACTTCCTATCCCTGCTGTAGAATAGTGCAGTGGTTCGCCACCTTTTCAGTAACACGTTGCACTTCAATGAGACAATTCCATGGCACACCCACTTTTTCAGCCGAATTAATTGCACATAAACATTGCCTCTCCCTGCCACCCTGTTGGAGCCGGGACACAGCATTTAAACTGCATCCCAGTTTCAACAGCCGCCCACCTTCCTTCCTTTCTTCCCTTCTCTCCACAGCAGAGGGGTGAGGGCGGGCTCCCCACCAGTCCATTCAGGGCAGGAAGCAGTATTTCATCTGCCTCTTGCTCCAGACGGGTTCCTGCAGGGTCGGCATTTCTCCTCACAATGGCTCTGCCAAGAGCTGTCTTGGGGGTGGAAATTGACCAACCTTGTGCCAGCTGGGACTCAGGCAGCCTTGCTGGCACAGGGTCATCAAATTCCCCCTGTGGTGGCTCTTCCAACAGCTGCAGCAAGGGGAAATTGACAAAATCTCATGACACATTTGGAGAATTCTCACGGCACACCAGTGCATACTGACACACTGGTTGAAAACGACTGGAATAGTGGGAATTTTTCTTCTCTGCTCAAAGAAAGCAGGAGAGTTGGCAATCCCCTTTGCATTGCGGCAGGACGGCACGAGAACTATTGTGATAGAAGGAAATGTCACTTTGGGCCCCACTGATTTCTAGGGTACTGCCCTGGATGCAAGAGTCCGCAGAACAGGGCCCAGTGAATAAGACAATTTTGCCCATTTATGCGATGATCAAATCCCAAGAGGACTGTATGTTCTGCATAACAAGGCCTAGTGATCAAACCTTTGTTTTTATCCCCGAGACTCCATCTAAATGACAGTAGCATTTGGTAATGTAAGACAACAGTGGCATACAAGATATAACATTAATCCACTCATTTTGTCTTGTCTAATTAACCCCTCATTTCAGTCCCATCAGTTGACATCCATCATTGCATGATACTCTGCATAAAAATGCGTGAGCACAGGCCTATTGTTTTGCTAAGTATTTGATGGGGCAAACAGACAGGTCATTTGCAATCCAAGGGGAAATCAAACCTTTCATCCACCAGTGATCTAAATTTTCTCTGTGATAATATATTTTTTCTCAATATATAAAATAATTGTGATATTGAGTGTACTGATTTCACTCTATGGAGTGTTCATAATTTTTACCCCTAAAGGCCTCATACAACTCCTATGGAAGACAGTTAGCATTTTCCCATTGGCTTATTGTGTGGAAGATTGGACCCTCTATGAAACAACTTGAACCAGCGTAATGTACATAATTCCTTATTGGCTTATATTTTTAGAGAAGAAAATATTGTGAAGCCCAAAATCCATGTTTATATCTGTGAAGGAGTATTTCTAAGGCTACCGTCATTCAAGAATAATTTTGGCGAGTGTTATTTTTCTATAAATAAAAATGAAAGGTTACATTAGTATTTAACTGCATTTTGTCCATGGGTGAGTTACACAACCTTTATAAGAATTGTAATAAAAATAATGCTGCAGTGAATGATCAGCGTTGGATGATATTGTGAGCTCTGCTAGACGTAGTCCAAGCAGATCTTCTAAGATGACTTTATGGCGTCATTCATTCAACTGGTGATAGACTTTCATTTTATCTTGTGATACCATGCAGCCCCTTTTCCAGCCAAAAAATGCCATGAGCATTATAATCCATGAACCACATGTTCAAGAGGAAAAGCAGATGTTGTATTTGCACTCTAGAAAACAGAAAGATGTCAAACTTCGACAGTCCCAGAACTGACTCAATAGGAATGTCAGCCTTGATTTTGCCCTGGTGCCAACATTAAATCTTAGCTGTCCATCTAATCTGACACTCTTTGCTTAATAGTGTAACAAGCATGCTTTCATTTGTTCTCCATCACTGGCTTGTTCCATCAGTGTGTATGTATGTACAAGGTTTTTACAGTGATGACAAATTATCCAACATTTGCCTCCCTTATGTTGTTGTTTCCTCCTATACAGGAGCTACTTATGCTGTGGTGATGATCACAGTCCAAAGGATGGTCAATCAGTTAAATACCGCTATTAAGAAGAGACCCAGGACACATGAAAGAGTCATGATCAAAGCCATGTATTGGTCTAGATAGTGTCTCTGATCTTTTAGTTGTTGTGGGGGCTGAGTACACCACAGTCTGAGATGATCACCTAAATTGAAAGTTAAGGACTTTCCTCCCTTTTGACTACATCTCTGAGCCCCTAGTAGTTGCTAACCACAGCTAAGTTCTTTATATGGTATTGTTTATGGGGACTAAAATAGCTCATGGATTGGGTAATGGACAAGAATAGCCCTTTACCGTATTGTATGAATCACATATCTGCATTGTGTGATGGTATTTCACAAAATTGGCTCCTAGCAAATACCAGAGATAAAATGACAACCTCATCCAACTTAATGGGAGTTTTGTGTCAATAGGTCTGGGATTTTGCCATAGGAGCTTTAAAGCTCAGAGTCAGAGAAGATTTCCAATATCCACTTGTCAATTATTTATTAGTGACCTGAGGATTAACGAGTTGTATCCCGAAAACACCTGAGTCCTCTTTGGGGTATGGTGTACTGCCCCCATTGACACGAATAAGTGTAAAGAGGGAAAACTAGATTGTTTAGGAAATTCTTAGTCTGCTTTGGTAAGTCCTGGTGAGATGGATGTCCTAATTCTGACATTTCATTTGATGTACATATTCACATTGTCTTTTTGGCCATCCAGGGCTCGGTTACAAGTGTGGTTGGATAATTATGTCATGACTGGTTTCATCAGCCTGTTTTAACATGATTCTGCATTATTTGATTGAATATCCAGCAGTCATGCAAAAATACAGAACCAGATACCTGCATTTGTAATCAACGCAGGTTCTGTGTTTATGCAAAACCACAAATATAAGCAAATTTATTGGTAGCCTTCATCTGCAGAGTAATTGCACCTGTAATGACAAACCTGTCCCACTAATATTGCATATGGATTAGACAATTGAGAATAAAGTTCTAAAATGAATCAAACAGTCAGTTGAACAGAATATTTAGTTATACTTTTACAAACGTGTTTAGATAACAGCCACTCAGTGTGAAATATATAGATATATATATTCAGCCTACATTTAATCATACAAAAGAGCTCATTTTCAAAAAGAGGCTGAAACTTTCATATATGAAGAACTATACCAGCTATATATAGCTGTACAGCACAGCAGCTACATTTTTCCTGAAAGTCCTATTGCAAATTGGTTTGGAAAAAATGCAATGAGATAAATTCAGGGGAGGTTAACTGTGATTACAAATTATTTCTGCTGAATGTGCAAATGTGTGTTTATGTATAAATCTGTTTATTTTTTGGGTCTCCTAACACCTATAAATATTCAGACAAGAAATTATCTAGATTTCACAAAATTCTATGATCTAGAGTTTTTTCCCCATATTGTTCTGGTATTTAACTGTAAAAATGAATTTAGATTATTTCAAAATAAAATATAGTATTGTCTTCTAAAACAGATATTTGGTTTATTAAGTCATATTCAATCAGAATGCAGAACGGAGAGGCAAATTTCACTGTCCTCAATACACGTCTATTTTGTTTCCTCATTTTCGTGTTTCTTACTGTTTTCCAAAGAAACATGTCAGAACACTGTACAACTGCATGTAATCACTTGTTTTAATGCTTTCACCTTTTGCATTTCTTTTTTTAAAGCGCAAGAATCTGCTGACCTTATTTTCCTTATTGACGGATCAAACAACATCGGAAGTGTCAATTTCCCAGCCATACGTGATTTCCTTGTAAATTTCATTGAAAGACTCTCAGTTGGAGCTCAGCAGATACACATTGGGGTGGTGCAGTATAGCGATCAACCCAGAACTGAGTTCTCTTTGAACCGCTACTCTACAAAAGCTGATGTTTTGAAGGCAGTGAAGGCACTTAGTTTCCTCAGTGGTGAGGAAGCTAACACTGGTACAGCCCTCGAATTTGTGGTGGAGAACCACTTCACCAGGGCAGGAGGCAGCAGAATAGAGGAAGGCGTGCCTCAGATTTTAGTGGTGATAAGTGGTGGAGAGTCTAGTGATGATGTCAGAGAGGGTGTGTTAGCCGTGAAGCAAGCTAGTATTTTTGCATTTAGCATTGGGGTCCTCAGTGCTGAGCGTGCAGAACTTCAGCAGATTGCTACTGATGGAAGCTTCACATTAACTGCCCTGGATATTCGTAACCTTGATGACCTTCAGGAACTCTTACTGCCAAACATTGTTGGAGTGGCCCAAAGACTCATTTTGTTAAATGCCCCAACCATTGTTACAGAAGGTATGTATGCCTTTATGGAATGTTGTATTTCGTTGAATGAATGGCCTCTTGCATGTTGAAAACCCATCTCTGGTATGTTCTCTGAGAAAGAAAGAAGACAACAATATTGAGGAAATGCATCACCGCAGCAAATAACATTTTGACCTGATGCTTTCACAAGAGGCGTTTCAAACAACATAAGCAGCGTGTAAATCTCTCCGAAGACAAATTATTTGTCAGTCTCTGAAGAATGCTTGTGTCATGCAAACTTTCATCATGTGTTGCTGTAAAACTTTAAAAGATGACTTAAGTGTGACCTTTGGTCAGGGAAGCTAAAATGCAGATAAGGAATATACAGTATTATAGATGATGGCTGCAGATTAGGATTGATTCTTAGTAGTAAACTGAGAAGTAACTGCAGGTTGAACCTCTGTTGTCTGACACTCTTGGGACCTGACTGGTGCCGGCCAAGAGAATTCGTCAGACCATGAGAGGTCAATATTGTCTGGCAGCATTACCAACACTTCCATTGCTTATTGGGCTCTTAGAAGAAGTTTAGGAGTAAATTACAGCCAAATAACAGCACAGAACACTAAGACCCAAGACTGGTGGTTGGAAACAAACTTTATGGGACCACACGAAACTTGGCCACACCCATGATAAGTGGTCTTCTAGCTAACTAAATTCATACCAGATTATGGAGGTTGCTGAATGAGAGAGTTCTAGATTAGAGAGGTTCAACCTGTAAAAGGGATGTTTTCAACTACTATTATGGTCAAAGAATGTTCTGATCCAGTTTGGTTGAGGAGGAAGCTAGCTGGAATTTCCCGCTCTCTTCAGGAAAATGCTGATTTTCCTTCAATAAATAACCAAGAAGCCCTCCCCCTTTTTTTTCATTCAGCAATTGACAGCAGATATATTTCATCTGAGACCCGAATTTTCTTTTTTTCTTTTCTTCTCGTTTCTGGTTTTCTGAGAAGAAAATTTAAAATTTCAAAGGGAAGCAAAAAATGTTCTGCAAATATTGTCATTTAGCCAAAAACATACCTTTCCACTGATAAAGTTTGATGGCAAATGTCACTCTGCCCTAGTAAAACAAAGCAAGCAGTCTTGTCGAACCTTAAAGATTAACAATATTATTCACTAGGTGATGAGCTATTGTGGCCCAGACCCACTTCTTCAGATCCGGAGAATTACTGAGAGAAGTAGAACTAAGAGGAAGAAAACCCTGAGGAATCAGCTAAATAGAGGGGGAAGGAAGGAGTAGGGGAGAGAAAAATAACCTCTGCAAGTGTCTCTGCGAGACATCTGGCAGTGGCACTGAAAAGAGTTCCAGGCCGCTCTGAATTGTCACAGCAGTGGTACTGCACATGGCTCTGAGGAAAGGTGCCTTAGACCCCGCCTCTTCTGCCCTTGGCTCCTCCCCTTCCAGGGTGCAGAACCAGGCCCCCTTCCAATCATGCTCTGGGGCCTGCAGCAGCTGTTGGTAGCACTGAGCGGCACATAGTTGTTATCTGTACAGGGATGAGGAAGAAGGCTGCATTAGACAGTACAATTACAGTGACTTGTTTTTAACCAGCCCTCAATTATTTTTAGAGAAAATCCCTCTCCTACTGACATAATACATCTTTGAATACAGTAGCTGAGTTGTTTTGCCACTTTATGTGGAGATATTGAAAGCAGAATACTTAAGTGTCACTTCTCAGTTTAATGGCAATGAGGGTTTAAAGTAATAAACCAACCTCTCTATTGCTCAGCAGCATTAACAGGGTCATTGTAAGAAAATGCATAAGTAGATCCAGTAACATCTCCCTGAAATGAAGCATCTGTGCTGGAGTTAATTTTTAACACATGAAGTTTATGGAACACGCAGCTAATTAGAATCCCTAGGTTACTGTCATTTGATAATCGCTTTAATTAAGATAAATTCTGGAATCAGCGGTTATCATAATAGACATGAGCTGCCAAATTTTTAAAGGCCCCTGTCATGAGTGAGCCTTCCAAAATGTTCATGCCTGCATTCAGCTGCCTCTCCTCCTGGAGTAGATAAAGATCTCCATTTGAGCATTTCATTACCGTAATGGTGTACATTAGTCACCCTTTCTGAATCCAAAGGCCTGTATGGACGATGGTATATTTTGTGTGGTTCATCCCACTGAGTAGGCATTTGAAAACTTCATTCCAATATGTTTCAGTCCATTATATTCTGAAATACAATATTTCACTGGAGCTGCATGGATGTAACCCAGAGCAGATCTTACCACCATCCATCCATTAATGCGTCCATGTAATTTGTTCTGAACAGGATTGTGTAGCAAATCATCAGGCCTGCTTTCCAAATTTAATTAGGGGCATTTGCTTCTGTGCAACTAAAAATGTCGATTCTCAAGCCTGTTAAAGTGAGGCCCACAGGGTCCAACTGACAGCTGAGCTGTGCCTGGGACTTGCAGCTTATAGGGTCTGAGTTTAAAACTTTTTTTTCAGTTCTTCGATAGTTGTATGGGAAGGACTTTTTGGGAAACGTGCTACTCAGAGATGGATTAGACTCCGCATTCGAGTTCTCACAAGGCCACAGGGGTTGTCAGTTGTTCTCCTTCTATTTATAGCATAATTTGTTTGAAGAAGGAATCACAACTTGTTTGAAGAAGGCATCACAACAGTATTGGTCTGAAACATTATGGAAAATGTCTAAGATATGGATGCGTGTGTATATAGATACCTGGACAGAGAGGCTGGAATTTTCAAATGTGCCTATGGGATTTAGGCACACAAATCCAATGGGAGTTGGGTACCTTATTCCCATTTGTGCATTTGATATTTTGCCCAGAATGTATAGCTTGTACATTACACAGATTAGTGCAAGCTGTAAGAACTCTTTCATGTAAACACTGTGAAGTACTGAAGCCCAGTTTCCCATAGGTTGTTAGGCTCCTACCTCCCAGTAAAATCAACGCAACTTGAGGGAACCCCATTGAAATCAGGGCGAGTGTTTCCATTGGCTTCAGAAGGCTCCGGGTCAGATCTGAGAGATGAGGGTAAGGCCCCCTCCTGCCCTAAATAATCTGGAAGAAATGGTTTTGTCTCAACCTCGCCCATTGCAAGGGGCAAGCTGGAAATGCCCAGATAATTAGCAGCATATGTTTCTGTTGAGGGTGCACATCTGCACCAGTCATGGTGCAGAGAATAAAATTTATTCTGCCCATAGATGAAAAAAGTTAGAGGGATCACTGGTCTGGGCCCAGGTTAGCTGCAATCCCTGCTTCATGATGGAAAGCAGTGAATAACTTGGTCATGGCAATCACATTGATTAACAGAGATTTGTGCCATATTGGTCACTTTTTGTACCTGCCAAACTCTTTGGCTGTTTCCCATAGACAGCTCCATAAAGTTAAAAAATAGCCTAGGTCCTCCATGTATGGGTATCTAGCTGTACACAAGCCCAGAGGGTACTTTTTTTGGCATCTTTCTGGAGGACACAAATCAGTGTTTTAACAAGCCTTCTTATGAAGTTGGCATCCTTCCTACATCCAGCTTTCTGGCCTCAGGCCATTCTAATAGGAAATTGATGAGAAGCACGACCGCCTGCTGGGGGAACACATTTTGGAAGGGTATGGATACGAACCAGGGTTCTGGAAAGTGGGGAAGTTACACCACTAATGAATACTATGCGATTAGCTTAACGTTGGCAGCTTATGTTAGTAACACCCCTTTTCAACTGGGATGCTCAGGCAGTGAGAACTACATTATGATCTATATTATACACTGGGACAGATGGAGTAAGAACTCCCGCGTCCCCCTATATGAGCTACTTGGACCTTGAGTCCAGGACCAGAGGAATGTAGTTATTCCCCATCGAGGAGTAGGTGGATGGGCTGTGGGCAGAGTTTTGGCTTTAACCTTTAACAAAGTATGAGTCGTGCAGTCCTTATTCAAGCAAAACTCTTGAAGGAATCTTTCCAGCCAGTAGGGATTTTGCCTGAGAAAGGAAATAAGATCAAACACTAGGCTTCTATTCCACGCCAGGGAATCACTAATGGACTATCAGTCTGCCATTTCCTCCCACTACACTAATAGCATAGGCTATTACTTCTGTGCTCCCACTACTTCGTGGTGCTGGACTGCAACATAGTCTGAAACCATTGGCCAAACCTCTGGCACATGCTGCCACAGACAGAACCCCTGCCACCTGTGCGGTAATGCGCACATGGAGTACTGAATCCCAGTAGCAGCCTGTCCATCAGTGCATCAACTCCATTGCTTCCTGGGCTTTCTGACCACACCAATGGCCCTGACTAAGGATTTTGTCCTGTCAGAGCATCATGATCCTAAGAGCATTTTAAGGAGGCACACTGCTTTCCACCAGCCAGCCTCATCACAGACTGCATTGCAGCACTGTGCTTTCCTTACACCCTTCTTTCTCAGGCTTGGTCTACACTAGGCAGGTAAGTCGATTGCAGATACACAATTCTACCTATGGCAATTGTGTGGCTAGAATTGGTTTACCTGCAATCGACTTACCTGGCTGTCCACATAGAGGGAGGCTGATAGAGTTTCTCCAACTGACCTCCCTTACACCTCATGATATTGAGGAGTACAGGGGATGACAGCCAACCTCAGATAGTTCAATTTCATGCATCTCTACCAGACATGCAAAACTGAACTCCGGAAGATTGACCCTGACCAAGTCAGTCTTCTTCCCAAAAGTATAGCCAAATCCTCAGTTAGCCCAAAACATGCAACACAAATCAGGTAAGCTTTTTCAAAAGGGATTCATGATTTTGAATACCATTTTTTGGGTGCCCAACTTGAAATCTTGTAGTGGGGTCTGGCTTTCAGCCCTTTTTTGGAAAATCCAGCCCTCCTAAAGCATCCGAAGTTGGAACCCGAAATTAAGGCTCTCAAAACAACTAGCTACTTTTGAGTATCTTGCCTGCTGTGAGCAAAAAAAACCCAAAAACCCAAACCTGAAAAAAAATTCCTCTGCTGCTCTTATATAATTGTTTTTCACTGCCCCCCAGAAAAGCCAGGAATTTGTAAAAAGAAGTAAGTGCCAGTTAAATCTGAACATGCAACTCATCAAATGACCCTCTCTCCACCCTGTAATTGTTGAGTCTTCCATTACTGCTTCTAGGGTAATGTCAAAAGCTAAACCAAGATTGTGCAATATTAACAGGCACAAGGGATGCAATTCATATTTATTTACGATAGTGCCTGCGTATCATATTTTGTTATGACTACTAAACATATTGATATTTATTTCACATATTTCTCATTTTCTGTGTTAAATATAATGGCATTTTGATTCCACAGGTTGAACCTCTAGTCCGGCATCTTCAGAAGCTGACCAATGCTGAGCCAGAGAATTTTCTGGACCATGGGAGGTCAACATAGTCTAGCAGCATTACTAACACTTTCACTGTTTATTGGGCTCTTACAAAACATTTAGGGGTAAATTAAGTCACTGCACAGATCACTGAGCGCCAGGACTGGTGGCTGGAAACAAACTTTATGGGACCGTGGGAAACTTGGCCACACCGTGATAAGTGGTCATCTGGCTATCCAAAATCATGCCAGACCATGGATGTTGCTGGATGAGAGCATGCTGGACTAGAGATGCTCAACATGTAGTAAGGCACAACTGTTTTTTTTCTAATTACCAGCTCTTCAGGCTCATGTAGAGACTTGAAAATCCAGTTGTGTTCCTTCTACTTTTTAAATCAACACCCCTAAATAGATTTGGCAACTTAAACTTTTATCAACTATTTTTTATGAGATTTGAGCCAAAATAAAAACCCGCTGACTCTTCCACAGATAGGTTGAGTGAAGAACTATAATAACTTGCTTTTGTTAGCTAAGGAAACAGATAAGGCACGAAGACATGCAGGGAACAGGTAAGTGGAATGAGTAAGAACTTAATTGCATTTGTGTGCATACCCATTTTGAGGCACCCGAAAGATGTAAATTAGCATGCCTCCATAGAAATTAATAGGAATACACAAGTTTATGACAACTGATGTTCTAGCCCACTGACGCTTATGAAGGTTTTTCATTCATATGGTTTTTCTGCACTCCAATATCCTATGACATTTTCAATTTTATCATGTCTAGCCTTGGTATGTTATATAATTTTGCACTATTTAGAAAGAGACATTGTTATAATAAATCATACTGTAACAGAATACAGTGCAACCCCCCATTAGAAAAAGGGGCAATGTTCTGACAGGAAGCACTTTTAAAGAGAAAGAAATGAAGTTCAGGACATAAAACCAAAGTGCCCATAAGAGGCATGTAAAGCAATGGTAAAACTTACTTCGGGCAAACCAGAAGTCATCTATCTAGCCCATTCAATTGTTGATGTTGCGTTGATAAGCACTGTTGATTGAGCACTTCCACTGACAACATATATTTATATTGTTATTTTCAGTTGTTGAAGTGAACAAGAAGGACATAGTCTTCCTGCTAGATGGCACAACTGCATTGGGAGCTACCCAGTTTAATGCAATCCGTGATTTCGTTGTCAGAATCATCCAAAGGCTGGAAATTGGACCAGACCTTATCCAAGTAGCTGTGGCACAATACACGGATACTGTAAAACCAGAGTTCTATTTCAGGACCAATCAGAATAAAAAAGATGTCGCCAATGCCGTGAGGAAATTGAGGTTGATGGGCGGTACGACACTCAATACTGGTATGGCACTGGACTATGTTAGGAAAAACTTCTTCACCAGTTCTGCAGGGTACAGGAGTGAAGAAGGTGTTCTGCCCATGGTGGTACTTATTGCTGGTGGTAAGTCTGCAGATGATGTTGCCCAGCCAGCAGCAGAGATGAAAAGAAATGGAATTGTGGTTCTCACCCTTGGGTCCGGAAATGCAGATCAGTCAGAACTTGCAGCGATTGCTCAGGAACCAAACTTTGCATTCATTTCATCTGACTTCCGTGCCCCAGGTCTACAAGCCATTCTCCCTCAAGTGCTGACACCAATAAAAACGCTCTCTGGAGTCATAGTTCCAGAAATTCCACAAGGTAACCTTAATTGTTTATCAAAGGAGATTCAGCTGAGATAGTTTTCAGTTCTTATTTTATACCTAGGGAAGATGAGTGGTGATTTAGTTCAATTATATTTTGCCTCCTTTCTATTTGCAAATGTTCATGAGCATATTGTTGCATTTTTAATGCATGTGTGACTTGAGATTTTTCATTAATATTTTTGTATAGCTACCCTTCCTCATACTTGTCAGAAATATTTAGAATCTAAACTTCACAATTTGTGCTATTCTTATTAATTACTTAATCACATGATATTGTTTCTGATATCTGATTAGAGGATTTATTTAACTAACCACCAGAGAACAAATTTTGAATTACACAATCAAATATACAATTTGAAATTTACTTTCCATGGAGATTTGATCATGCAGTGTGTGAAATTAAAGCTTGGCCATTCATACTTTCAGAGAAAATGAACCTGAAAAGTTTGTGAACATTTCTGAGTTTTAATTCAAATTTGCAAACACTCTCATTAGTTAAGCATGTCTAAAACTAAGTAGAGCATAAGAAAAGCATGGAATTGTACCCATTTAGAGCGTGAGCCCATTGAAATCAGTTGTTTCTTTACTTTGACTTTTGTAGGTTTTGGATTAGACTCTTATACAGTAACCTGAGCAATGTCCTCTAAAGCAATTTTCCATGTATTTTAATATATGGTTTACTTGCCCAAAGATTTTGTACTACAGTTTGCCTCAGGACTTTTCATCCAGTGGAGGAGTCTGAGGTTTGATTCTTGTAATAAAATACAAAAGGGTCATGATCTAAACTCACAATTAAGTCCCATGTCAGAAAAATATTAGACAAACAAGGCCTCCTTCAGTTCCCATTAAAGTCACTAGAGAAATTTCCATTGCCTTAAGTGGAATTGGATCAGGTCTGTATCACTTTCTAGTTTCACCAAGTTACTAAAATGATAACCCAGATGCAGGGAAACTATATGGTTTTAGGAATCCTTTAAAAATGCAATGACTGCTCCGTATGGAGAGATGACATTTTGAAAAACAGTTTGGCTGCACTGGTCCTTAATTAAGATGACTATCACAGAAAAAGAAGCTATCATTTAACAGCTTTTTACCAAATGTGTTTCCTGCTAATATGGATTCGCATGGCTACATGTCAACCCTGACATTTTTATTTCTGAATGCTAAGTAAAAATGTCCTTAAACTTTTTGCTCTTTATGACTTATAAATGTCACTTCTCTCTCTGTCCCTCTTTCTCTGTCATACACACAGACATAAAGAAACACTTCATGCAAGTAAATGTTCCCTTCCAACAACCCATTACAGGTGTTATTGCTCAGTATGTTACTCCAGTAGACTTTCTGAGGATATTAGCTCTCTTCAGCAGCATTATTCTGAAATAATCCATTCTGGAATTGCTATTCCGAAATAGCTTATTTTGAAATAACACAGCTACACACAAGAACACATTTCAAAATAACACCCAGCTATTTCAAAATAGCCTGTTCGGACACATAGTGCCTATTTGAACACCATTATGGTTTATTCTGAATAACGCTATTCCATATCTTCATAGGGCCTGTTTCAAAATAGGTGTTATTCCTCCTGCAATGAGCTTTACAAAATTTGAAATAATGTGCCCTCAATTTTGAATTTATTTTGAAATAGTGGGTACATAGTATAGATACTTGCAAAATTATTGCGAACTAACAGCTGTTATTTAGAAATAACCTTACTGGGTAGACATAGCCTTCACTGCCTTGAATGGTGACTGCATATGAGAACAGAGATGGGTGATTCAATCCGTATAGTTTGGCAGAAATAATTTCATTCCAAAGGGGCCCGTTCTACCCAGGTGATTTTTAATGCTGTCTTACTAGGACCCTATGGAAAAACCATGAGTTGGGAGAAATTAATATTTAAAGTCTAATGTTCCCATTTCAAGATGTCAAACATCATCCTTGACTTAAGAACCTTTAAAATAGAGGAACACTCCTAAGTACATGCCTATATATATGTGCAGAATTGATAGCCATGTGATAAAGTGGAGAGGCGTGCAGTATACTGCTATATATATTGCAATTTATCTCAGACATTGGACCATGGCTCCAGCCAGCTTGGTCCAACTCCCAGACACATCCACTAACATCACAAACCCCTCAGCAACTTCAAACACAAGACACATTTTTAAAAATCAAACTACAAGGGAAAAGTTGACACCGGCATCCCCTTAAAAGTGGAATTTCTTTCCCCACTCCCAGCTGATCCCAGCTAGAAGCCCAGGTTCAGCCTGGAAGCAACAGCAGCTTTTCAGTACATAGGAAGGTTCTGATATCACAGAACCTTTAAGGAGCAGAGGTGGGAATTGGAGAAGGGAGATTCCCAGGGTGATGTCCCAGCTCTACGGAGGTCATTAAGAGCTTTGCCATTGACTTCAGTTGGAACAATGTTTGACCCTAAGCTTCCCAATGGGATTTAGCAGTATCTTTCAGCCCTTTAAAGTTGGGGCATTTTGGCCTCGATCCTGCAGTTCACTGCCCATCTCCAGAGCCAAAAGGCCACAGTGCTGGTGTAGGGGGAGATCTTTAGCAGGACTTTGCTGGCTTTGTGGCTCTGATACCACCATCTTCTGTGCTGGAAGGGCCCAGGGGTGGGGCAGATGTTCTGCATCATCCTTAAAAGAGGTCAGAATAAGGACCTAAGTAAGAAGTGCCAAATCAGGCAGTACGTCCCCAAAGTTCCTCTCAGTCATTGACAACAAAATGCAAACGACGTATTCGGCAGCTAGGAAGGGTGGAGACACATAAGCACCTTGTGTAGTCATCCCAACACAGCCATGAGCGACACCTACTTAAAAAAAGAAACATATCAGTAAAATCTATTTTAGGTGGCCACATAAAGTACCAGCTAAAACTGGTTGCTGAAGACAGGTGATTTTCTTCTGCAAGTGCAGTCCAATTGTACCGCAGGGGTCATTTCTATTCTACTCTACTGTACTCTACTCTCTGGGTAAATCTCTACAAGAGTCCATGTGGCTAGTTCAGATTAGAGCAAAAGCTGTCTCACTAGGCTTTGAAGCAGTCACTTGAATTGGGAGATTGTCTCATAAGGATGGTCTCTGGTGCTGGTTTCACTGTATTTGACCATGATTCAGATCACAGTGTATCTTACCTACTACAGAGCCTTCTGCAAAGTGCTAATAAATTTTTACTTAAATATTCTCTCCCAGCAGAGTGAATGGAGGCTAACTCCAGAATTTCAGGTTCTTATTTGGTGTGAATTACTGCTTCTCTACTGAAGCTAATTTAATCAGTTTATACCAGCCGAGGTTCTCACCCAGAGTAATGACATTTTCACATTTTTCACATTTCACATTTTCTATGCAGCAGAGGAGGACTGGGCTCCATTTCTAAATATGAGCCATTCAAATACTGTTTGTGGCCCAAGTTGAACCCCAAACCTCCAACAGCTTCATGCAGTGTTCTTGCCATTACTGTCTTGGAAATGCTCTCTTCCTTTCTTTCTCTCTCTCCTGCTCCCCTCTTCTCTCTAACGAGGTATACATGTGTGTGCGGTGCAGACTGTATGCACACATGACAAATACTGGTATGTTTTCTATAATGTCTCATATTATTTTCTGTGCTCCACTGCAGTTCAAAGCAAAAGGGATATCATCTTTCTTTTGGATGGATCACTCAACGTTGGAAATGCCAACTTCCCATTTGTACGCGACTTTGTTGTGGGCCTAGTTAACAGCCTTGATGTTGGATATGACAAAGTACGAGTTGGCCTAGTACAGTTTAGTGACACTCCTACCACCGAATTCTATTTAAACTCATTCCCAACCAAGGCAGATATCATTGCTCGCCTGAGGCAGTTGCTCCCTAGAGGGGGGTCGGTGCTGAATACTGGCTCTGCACTAGACTTTGTCCTTACGAATCACTTCACTGAAGCTGGAGGGAGCAGAATAGATGAACAAGTTCCACAGGTGCTCGTCCTGCTTGTAGCAGGACAATCTGCTGATGCAGTCGCAGAAGCTTCCAATGCGCTAGCACGGGCCAGAGTGCTAACGTTTTGTGTTGGAGTTAGGAATGCAGATAAGACAGAACTTCAGCAGATGGCATTTAACCCGAGCATGGTATATTTTATGGATGATTTCAGTTCCCTGGCAGCTTTACCACAGGAGTTAATAAGTCCTTTAACAACCTATGTTAGTGGAGGTGTGGAAGAAGTTCCACTTACCCCAACAGGTAATATCTACCTTTCTTCATGTTGACTGTATTAAGTTGGTTTTGTTTCTTTTGATTGTTTTCTTTAAATGTTGCACAGCTTCTTCCTTCTGCAAAGCTCTGACCCAGCAAAGCATTGAGCCTAAGCTTAATTTTATGTGGGTAGATCCAATGACTCACTGAAGTGAGCTCTAACACGCTCCTCATTCTGCAGCTGCTTAAGTGCCTTGCTGACTCAGCACTGAAATGGAGATCAGAATGGGACCATGACCATCATACCAAATGTTCTGCCCAGTAGTTCCTGCAGCCTTTGTATCCTGACTTCTTGGGATGCATTAGCGATGGTGACTGGTATTTGTATGGTCCAGCTCACATGTGGGGAGCAAAAAATGAAATGGAGAGATGAATATGGTGCAGAACAGCACAAAAGCAAACCCCAAACAAAATGGCGACAGTCAAACCTCAGTTGAAACCACACTGAAATCAGTGGGCTGGTACAGGTGTAGAAAAGGGCAGAATTTATTCCTGATAATGAGTTGAAAGTTTAAGAAAGTCTCTGACTTTAGCTCCAAAAATATGTATCAGGTTTAAAGTTAACCTGAGATCTAGAAATATTTTTCTCTGAGATTTTTTATTGTGGCTCCATCCAGAAGAGCATAAGAACATAATAAATGGCCCGACTGGGTCAGACCGAAGGTCCATCTAGCCCAGTATCCTGTCTTCCGACAGTGGCCAGTACCAGGTGCCCCAGAGGGAGCTAACAGAACAGGGAGTCATTGACTGATTCCCCCTCCTGTCATCCATTTCCAGCCTCTGACAGAAGGAGCTAGTAAAAAGATTAAGATTTTTCAGTCTGGAAATGAGAAAACTAAGGGGAATTTGACAAACAGATAACTTTGCTTTGGGAAGTCAATGAAATTGAAAGGTGACCAAAGTGAAATGGGTTGTGTCCCTTTTTATTTAGCTACTTTAGTTAATGAAAACCACTCAATCATTTTAAATATGAAAATCCAGGTCCTTGTAAGAAAAGAGTCCATGATGAACCATACAAAGAAAAAAAGATTTTAACAGCTTGTTTCCTTTCCTCTCCATTAGCTCTAGGCCGTAAGCAAGATATCTTATTCATGATTGATGGCTCTGCCAACCTATTGGGGCAGTTTCCTCTTGTCCGGGACTTTGTGCACAGAATCATTTCTGGCCTCAATGTGAAGCCGGACGCTGTCCGTGTCGCTGTGGCTCAGTACAGTGACAACGTCCAAGTGGAATTCACCTTTGATGAAATCCGCAGCAAACAGGAAATACTGCAGAAAGTGAAACGAATGAAGATAAAGACTGGAAAACAACTGAACATAGGGGCTGCACTGGATTACGCACTGAGGAATCTGTTTGTGAGGAGTGCTGGAAGCAGGATTGAAGAAGGTGTTCCTCAGTTCTTGGTTCTGCTTTCTGCTGGGAGATCCACTGACAACGTGGAGCAACCAGCAGAGGCTCTGAAACAAATTGGTGTAATCACTTTCATTATCGCAACCAGGAATGCCGATCCCAGAGAACTTGAGAGAATTGTTTATGGGCCACAGTTCATTCTGCAGGCTGAGTCCCTTCCTAATATCGGTGACATACAATCAAACATAGTGAGCCTGTTGACAACTATAGAAATTGAACCACCAGGTATGGAAAGCCACCATTTCTTTTGTTTTTATAATTTTGGAACATAGATCAAATTTATTTCAGAAGACTGAAAATATGTTGCAAAAATAGTAGAAATTAGAACAACATATGAAACAATTGTTCCAATGCACACTGAAGCTGGTGGAAAAAATCTACCAGTGATGTCAGGGTAGTTCAGGCCCAATATGACTGAAGTTTAAAATAGTTACGTAGCAAGTGGAGTTCTATGTTTTTCTGGTTTTCCTTCATTCAGGCCCTGATCCAGGAAAGTATTTCAAAGGAGCCTAGATCCATCGGTGGATATTAGCCAGGATTGGGAGGAATGATGTCGCTAACCTGTGTTTGTCACAGGCTGGAAATAGATGACAGGACAGGGATCACTTGATGATTACCTGTTAGGTTCACTCCCTCTGGGGCATCTGGCATTGGCCACTGTCGGAAGACAGGATACTGGGCTAGATGGACCAATGGCTAGATGGACCTACCATTCTTATGCTTTAGGCACAAACTTTCTCACTGAATTAAAAATCTTACGGTTCATGATTTGTATTCTGAAGTGTAATCTAAACATGAACCACTGTTATAGTTTGTGCCCAGGTGTCAAGGAGTAATTTAAATGCAGTTGCAATTGGAGGAAATTCCAACACTGTGACTGGAATAAAAGATAACAAAGGGTAACAATCGAATTACAAAGATCATAAAGAGCACGGTATCCTACAGATATCTGTGAGTACATGGGCTTCCTTTTGTGGATTGCCCTTGCTTTGCCTCCTACCAGCAGATGGAAGCAGGGAAAATGCAAAGTACTTCACCTCATACCTCCATAAAAGCTGTGTCTACACGTGCACGCTACTTCGAAGTAGCGGCACTAACTTCGAAATAGCGCCCGTCGCGGCTACATGCGTCGGGCTCTATTTTGAAGTTAACTTCGACGTTAGGCGGTGAGACGTCGAAGTCGCTAACCTCATGAGGGGATCGGAATAGCGCCCTACTTCGACGTTCAACGTCGAAGTAGGGACCGTGTAGACGATCCGCGTCCCGCAACGTCGAAATTGCCGGGTCCTCCATGGCGGCCATCAGCTGGGGGGTTGAGAGATGCTCTCTCTCCAGCCCCTGTGGGGCTCTATGGTCACCGTGGGCAGCAGCCCTTAGCCCAGGGCTTCTGGCTGCTGCTGCCGCAGCTGGGAATCCATGCTGCATGCACAGGGTCTGCAACCAGTTGTCGGCTCTGTGGATCTTGTGTTGTTTAGTGCAACTGTGTCTGGGAGGGGCCCTTTAAGGGAGCGGCTTGCTGTTGAGTCCGCCCTGTGACCCTGTCTGCAGCTGTGCCTGGCACCCTTATTTCGATGTGTGCTACTTTGGCGTGTAGACGTACCCTCACAGCGCCTATTTCGATGTGGTGCCGCGCAACGTCGAAGTTGAACATCGACGTTGCCAGCCCTGGAGGACGTGTAGACGTTATTCATCGAAATAGACAATTTCGATGTTGGCTTCACGTGTAGATGTAGCCAAAGGGTCCTAGCCTGATAAACCTTACATGCTTGTTGACAGGCAGTGCCTGTTTTCTGGTTGGCCTGAACTACAGTTTTGCAGTGTAGTGTAAGTTTGTTCATTAGTAGAACTGATTGAACTTTCTACAGCTTTTTGAAATATTCAACTACTTTTTACATGAAAATTATGAGAATTTTTTCATTATTATTTTATTTTACTTATTTATTTTGCTGGCTTGAGTCAGTTGAAATATTGTCAGAAGATGTGTTCACTGTTGTTCAGTCAACTATGGAATTTGTGTGAGTGTATTTAATGCACACACCAACTGGGTGTGGTTCACAACCCCATGTAGTGGCACCTAGCATACTCAGAGAAAGAATGAGTTTCCTCTACAGCCTTAGCTGGGAGCCAGCTAGGTTTTAGCTCAACCTGTAGCAGCTGCTGCTTTAAATTCCAGAGGTCCTATGTTCAAGTCCACCTGTTGGCAGCTATGCATGTGAGTCTACCTGCACAGCATTACTTATTTCTAGATTAGACTACTCTAAACATATGGAAATACACCTAATCTCATAGAGCTGGAAGGGACCTCCAGAAGTCATCAAATCTAGTCCACGACACTCACACCAGGACCTATCACTAACAGCTTTATTTTTTTTTCACTCTAATTGCCCCAGATCCCTAAATGGCCTCTTCAAAGAGTGAGATTACAACCCTGAGTTTAGCAGCCCAATGCTCAAACCACCAAGCCATCCCCACCTCCTCCACAGGGAATTTTTTTTCTCTCTCTACTCCATCTGCCACCTCTCTGGGGCACCCTAAGTAGAGTGCGCTGGTATGAATGTGTGCTACTCTTCAGAAACATTGATCTCCACTCCCTGATTACGTTCTCCATTTCTCTTCCCTTGCTGAAGGCTGATGCCTCCATGAAAGAGTATAGAGCCCCTCCCAACTAAGTACGTATCACCCAGCACAAGATGTGTCATGGTTCTCATTGGCTTTCCATTCATCTACCCATTAGTCAAGAGCATTTGACTGCCTAGCTAAAGGTAAACTATAAAGAAACTGGATCTGCGTCTAGGTTAGCTGACCTAAGATCCCAAATCTTTCCTCTCTTTGTGACTCATTTTATACTGAGGTTGTCTCCTTTACACAGACCCTCACGTGTCTTCCCCTCCCTTGTTGTCTCCAGTAAAGGTTGACGAAAGTCAGAAGAAGGATGTGGTGTTTCTGATTGATGGCTCAGATGGTGCTCGAAGTGGTTTCCCTGCACTGAAGACCTTTGTGCAAAGAATGGTTGAGAGCCTAGATGTCAGCCCAGACAAGGTTCGTGTGGCTGTGGCACAATACAGCAATGTCATCCAACCCATGTTCCTTCTGAATACCTACGCTGATAAAGCAGGTGTGATCAGAGCCATCCAGGCCCTGTCCATTATGGGAGGGTCTCCTCTTAACACGGGCACAGCCCTGGACTATGTCAAAAATAATGTGTTCATCAGCCAAGCAGGCAGCAGAATAGCTGAAGGTGTCCCTCAGATATTGATCCTGCTGACAACTGGCAAATCCAGGGATGATGTGCGAAGGCCTGCGGTAGACCTGAAGAGGGGCGGCATGGTGCCTTTAGGCATCGGGATTGGAAATGTTGACCCCTCAGAGCTGCAGACCATCTCTTACTCTCCAGACTTTGTGGTGACCATCTCCGACTTCGGTCAACTGGATCGCCTACAGCAAGTCATCTCAGATAAAGTCACGGGCTTCTCCCCAACAGACACAAGAATTCCAACCACCCTTCCGGAACTGACAACACCCAGTCCAGGTAAGATGTTGCTTTTTGGCAGCGGTGTCCGCAAAGTGATGCTCATACAAGTAAGAGTCAGAGACAAAAACAAACATTTAAACAACATTATGGGTGTGAGGCCCAAAGAGAAAGGCAAGGCATTCTCAAATAAAACTCCAGAAACAACCTCCTCTTCCTACCAACTTATCCTTTATTTGCCCAGTCAATTGACCTTGGGTTTGTGAGGATCTGTGTAATTACAGTCAGATATACAAATACAGGTAGGACCTCTCCAATCCGGCACTCACTCATCTGGGAACATCTGCAATCTGGCATGATTTTAGTTCACCACACATCCACTTATCATGTGTGTGGCCAAGTTTCCTGTGGTCCCATAAAGTTTGTTTCCAGCCACCAGCCCTGGCTCTCAGTGTTCTGTGCTGTTATTTGGCTATCATTTATCCCCTAAATCTCTTCTAAGAGTCCAGTAAGTAGAGATGTGTTGGTAATTCTGCTGGACAATATTGACCTCTGATAGTCTGGCAAATTCTCTTGTCTGGAATCGGTCAGATCTCAAGAGTGCCAGATGAGTGAAGTTCAACCTGTACATCTACAGGCCTCAATCCTGTCCTGTTGTCCATGTGAACAGACTACTAAGTTTACACAGTCCACTGAAGTCAAAGTGACATCTGGACCATAGTCCTACAATAAATAAATGGGGTGATATATTAGTTACCAATAACCAGGCAATTTCTGCCTCCAAAGAAAGTTCTATCATTTATATACGATACTGACACTTGCCTAAATGTTCAGCTTGCTGTTCTGATAAATACAATTTGTCAGACACTTGTAGTTCAGCAAGGAAAGTGATGCTCATCCGAAACCATGTATAAAAGCTGATCACCAGGGAACAAGCCTTTTTCTAGGCAATCCCAGCAATGGCAAAACCACTCTCAGATGGCAAGTGCAGAGTGATGTAAAGAGAGGAAATAGCACTGAACTCCCTTTCACAGTGGTTAGACCTCACTTTGCAATAGTTCCTCTGCTAGAGGGAATAGGGGTGGGGTTCCTCAGCTCCCTGCCTGCTCAGCCCCCTCCTAGCGTTTAGTTAGAAGACTCATTAGCAGGAGAAAAACCATCATTCTTCCACACATTGTCTAGAGGTGCACAAGAGGCCTTATTGCTTCTGTTTCCTAACATGGCCAAATGAGAGCTCCGACCATCTAGCACTCTGTGCACTGAGGTTAGCATGTGTTCACAGACAAATCAGGATACCTGTTTAGTAAAATGAGTGGCTCTTGCAAAGTGAGAGTGTGTGTGAGCACAACGGGGGGCTTGCAGGTTCTTGTCTCCCTTGGACTCTGCAAGAGGGAAGTCAGAGTTGTGTGTGAGGACTGCATCCTAGATTTCCACCTGATTTAATCTTAAACTTTGGTTTCATTGGAAAGCTGATTGCACCACCAGGCTGCTTGGTTATGGCCTCCCCAGAGGAGGATGTATTTGGGGTGCCTTCAACATGTTGCACCTTAGATCATTGAGTTATGTAAGTCTTGGGCCTATGTGCCTCACTGAACTCTTTCTCTTTTGACAGTGAGCCCCAAAAGAGATGTTGTGTTTCTCATCGATGGCTCCCAGTATGTTAGTGGTGAGTTCAACTCAATCCGTAGCCTGATCGAGCGGCTGGTGAACTCCATGGATGTGGGTTTTGATGCCACCCGGGTTGCCCTGATCCAGTTCAGTGATGACTCCAAGGTTGAGTTTCTTCTCAACACGCACTCCAGCAAGGAGGAGGTGCTGAGCGCTGTGAGACGATTAAGGATCAAATCTGGCCAACAGGTTAACGTAGGAGCCGCCTTAGAATATGTGTCGAAGAATATCTTTACGAGACCATCTGGAAGTCGCATAGAAGAAGGCGTCCCTCAATTTTTAATACTGCTCTATTCCCGCCCATCTTTTGATGAGGTAGATGACTCTGTACTCCAAATCAAACAAGTGGGTGTAGCACCTCTGACTATTGCCAAGAATGCAAATCCCGCAGAGCTGACAAAGATTTCTCTTAGTTCTGAGTATGTATTCCCAGTGAGAACCTTCCAGGAACTGGTCAACCTCGATCAGAAGCTGCTGACCCCGATTAGAACACTGACAACAGACCAGATACAGAGTCTCCTGGGAGACATAGCTCCTCCAGGTGAGATGGTTTAATTATGCATTGCTGTTAAAGTAGCTATTGCTAGAAGGGCAAATAACTTTCCATTCATTCTCTGCCAACAAAAGATTCCGCTTCCTCCCCACCCCCCCCCCCACCCCCCCCCCCCCCCCCGGCCACCCTTAAAAACAAACTTGGAATGTTTGCACAGTCAGGAGAATGGGGATTCATTAGGGATTTCCTGAAGATATTGACAGTTCACGCTTCTGGGCAAAATGTGCATTGCTTATCTTGCCTGGAGACTTCTGTAGTTAAAATGAGCATAAACCTGGGGCCAAGGGAGGTTAGGAAGATTTAAGGAAATAAAGGCTTAAAATAGTAATCAGACTACAGGAGATATATCCTATATGGATGCAACCATTTAAACTGACTGGTAAAACAAACAAAAAAAATGCAAACAAAAAGCACCATCCTCAAAAAGAAGTCAATTCCCATGCCTACAGGCTGGGTTTTCATTGTAGAGCACCTATTAGGGTCAAATATATCACAATTGCCTGACATGTGAGGCGTTTCATTTCAGTAACTTTCCTCTCTCTTTGATGCTTTTTTTCCCCTGCAGAATTGGAAGGCGATGAGCGGGACATCGTCTTCCTTATTGACAGCTCTGACAGCATCAGAACCGATGGCCTTGCTCATATTCGGGACTTCATTCTCAGAATTGTTCAGCAGCTGGATGTGAGGCCGAACAAAGTGAGAGTTGGTGTGGCCCAATTCAGCAACACGATTTTCCCAGAGTTCCTCCTGAGAACACACAAGACCAAAGATGCAGTTTTGCAAGCCATACGCCGCCTGCGGCTCAGAGGAGGGGCCCCACTGAATGTTGGAAGTGCATTGGACTATGTGGTGAAGAATTACTTTATTAAGTCTGCAGGAAGCAGAATAGAAGACCAGGTCCCCCAGCACTTAGTTCTCCTCCTTGGAGGGAGGTCCCAGGATGATGTGACTAGACCTTCTGCTTTGATTGCATCCACTGGGGTTAAAACTATGGGCGTAGGAGCAAGGAACGCAGACAGCATTCAGTTGCAGAGGATTACCGATGACCCTAGACTTGTTTTCACCATCAGAGATTTTACAGCACTCCCAACCATTGAAAAGAGGTTCTTCAAATCATTTGAGGAACCTCAAGAGCCTATACCCACATCTCGTCCAGATTATGTTCCTGGTCAGTCTTTTATTCATGTTGACATACAATGGGGGAAATCTTTGGGATGCAGCATGGGATAAACTTCTCAAACGTGAAGCTGTTTAGAATCAATGCATTGTGGTCCTTATTCTTTTCCTGGCATTGCAAGAAAGAATACTCACCAAAAGGACCTAGTGAAACTGGGAAAACAGTAGAACTTAGAATACAAACAAGATAGAAATATTCTGAGGGGGCATCTATGCTAGTCTGCAGCTTCGTCCAAAAAAGAAGCAGACCTGTAGCACTTAGGCTGCTTCTACACAGCAGCATTATTTTGAAATAATCCATTCCTGAATAGCTATTCTGAAATAGCTTATTTTGAAATAACACAGCTATACACAAGAATGCATTTTGAAATAGCACCCAGCTATTTTTAAATAGCGTGTCCAGACCATAGGCTACATCTACACTAGCATTCTTCTTTCAAAAGAGGCATGCAAATGAGGGAAATCGAAAAAGCAAATGAAGCACAGATTTACTTATCTGGTAGCTCATTTGCATATTCTTCTTTTGAAAGAGCTTCTTTCAAAAGAAGAAAAGCAGTGTGGACACGGCTGTTTCGAAAGTAAACCCCATCTTCGAAAGAATCATTCTTCCTAAAAAAAAAAAAAATAGGAAGAAGTGTTCTTTCGAAGATGGGATTTACTTTCGAAAGAGCCGTGTCTACACTGCTTTTCTTCTTTCAAAAGAAGTTCTTCCAAAAGAAAAATATGCAAAAGAGGTGCCAGATATGTAAATCTGCACCTCATTTGCATTTTCAATTTCCATCATCTGCATGCCTCTTTCAAAAGAGGAACGCTAGTGTAGACACAGCCATTGTGTCTGTTTCCAAATAGTGCCGTTGGAGGCCATTACAGCTTATTTCGAAACAGCGCTATTCTGTGTCTTAACAGCACCTATTCTGAAAGAGGCGTTATTCCTCCTGCAATGAGGTTTATGAAGTCCAAAATAACGACGCACTATTTTGAATTTATTTTGCCCCAGGTCAGATTGGCAGTGACCTTCATTTTTCACCTTCCTCATCAGCATGTGGGAGCAGACTCTTGCAGGATTATCTGGGTATCTCACTTCATAGTTTCCCTGGCATTGTGGTGGGCCTCATATGCTGATACACCTCAGTCATGCCTGTCCTTTGTGGCACATAGCCTCGAGTTTCATATGGGTAGTTGGCCTGATTCCTGCCCTCGGGCTCTTAGTGTACAGGTTCTGGGTTGTGACGATGGCTGCATGATACAAGAGGGCCAGGGCTACCGTAGCCCCTGCCTTTCTAAAGGGGGATGCTAATGAGCCACTTTGGCATATGCTAATGAGGCACTGTCATGAATATGCAGCACCTCATTAGCATAATGGCCACTGCGCGCATTTAGAAAGGACTGCTTTCTAAACACACAATGCTCGTGTAGACAGGGCCCTTTAGAAAGGAACCCTGCCCTGGATTTCGAAAGCCCCTTCTTTCCAAAATCAAATGGGAAGTGCTTTCGAAATCCAGGGGTCCTTTTGAAAGGCCCCTGTCTACATGAGCACTGTGCATTTCGAAAGCAGCCTTTTGAAACATGTGTGGGTGCCATTATGCTAATGAGGTGCAGCATATCCATGGAAGTGCCTCATTAGCATCTGCCGCAGTGGCTCATTAGCATACCCCTTCCGAAAGGCGGGGGCAAGTGTAGCCACAGCCGAGGTGAGGCTAGACTAGATGATGTGATAGTGCCCTCTAGCCTTAAACTCTATGGTTCCATCATAACTATTATGTTTTACAGCCCCTGTCTTTTGGGCATCAAAATTTCATGAGTCATTGAAAAAACATAAATAAAGCGTGGAAACAATAGCAAAACTTGACATTACTTCACCTCGGTCCTGCTCCAAAGTCTACTGAAGTTAGTGGAAAGACTTCCACAGACTTCCACGAGTGCTGGATCAGAAACAGTGTTCTCGCTAATGTTTTTCCCGTCCATGGATGGAATAAATTTTGTTATGTGCACCAAACCCTGTGGGGACATGCACCACCAATAGAAACACAAGCTGACCACTATGGGTGGCTGTGGGGGCTCTGCTAATCAGCTGAGCAGCACCTGAATCTCTCCTGGGCAGCTGCCCAAGTGCTCAGCTTAGAGGGAACACTGATCAGGACTGTAGTTAGAAGCTCCCTGAGTCTTAAAATAAAAGCAGGATGGACACTTATTTGGCACTTGGATTTCTGTTCCCCCATCTCCCATCTATCCTGTTATCTGCTCTGGCTTCACTCTGGCCTGTTTGCATGTTGTGTATGAATCATTGTTTTCATCACTTGCTTGTTGAGCATTTGCTTTGCTTGAAATTTCACTGGCACCCAGTAATGAATGACGCCCAGTGGTATCCTAATCTGGAACCTGGACGGACAGACCTCTTAATATTTGGGTCTAATAAACCCATAACCTTATGGTGCTCATCCAAACCATTTTAAATACATTTACCCTTTTCTCCATGTAGCTATTATTGCCTCTTTCAGTGAGCCTAACCTGTGCCTTTTGTGTTCTCAGCATATAATCTGCCGCCCTAAATGGCTGTCACAAAATGAGCATATGGATGCTCCTTCCTGTTGCAATGTTCTCTTTGATCCTAAGAGGTCATCTCTGCTTGATATTTTGCCAAATCCAAAATGGGGTCGCAGTAGATCTTGCAGAGCCTGCTTTGCTGTCTGGTTTCTTCAAATGTCACATTTCCAAGAGCTTTCCTGATTCATTGGTGCTTCAGGACACTGTCTCCAGCACAGACTGACAGATTCAGCCATGGCTTTAGCAGGCGAGCTCAAACCTGCAGAGCAGGAGCCAGAGCAGAGATGAGCCATGAGGAACCTGGGGCTTCATGTGCTTATATGAATCCCCCCAAAAGGGTGAGGTGTGAGATGGGGTTTGTGTCACATTGTCTATTCTGGCCACGATTTTACAAGTGACTAAGGAATTTGGGTGCTAGCATTTTGGGGGTGCCCAAAAGGAATGAGATTTTAAAGGGGGCCTGACTTTTAGAAAATGCAACAGTCAGCTGCTGACTGAAAATTAGTTTCCTCCAAGGTTGGCCACCAAAAATAAGGAGGCATCCACTCATTTTTGAGGAATTTGGCTTTCACTGAAACATTCTGAATCAGTCATGGTCTCATGGCTCATCTTATTCTCCAAAAGCAAGACGCTTTTCTCAATGAAATGCAGAATTATTTCTGTGTGCATCAAGCAGCCTTCGGCTGTCATTTAAGAATGGTCTGTTTGCCTCTCCTGTTTACAACAATGGGGGGGGGCACAAAGGATTTAACACACACCTTGTTTTTAACTGTTTCAGATGGCAAAAGGGAAGCGGACATCGTGTTTTTGCTGGACAGCTCCATCAATTTAGGGAGAGAGAGCTTCCAACAGGTTATCCAGTTTGTATATTCCATAATCGATGCTCTTTATTCGGACGATAAATCCATTAAGGTGGGTTTGGCTCAGTACAACTCGGATGTGACGGATGAATTTTTCCTCAAGGACTATACCACCAAGGACCAGATCTTAAATGCTATCAACCGAGTAATTTATAAAGGAGGCCGTGTGGCCGATACTGCAGAGGGCATTAAACACATCCACACAAAGCACTTTGTGAAGGAGGCTGGGAGTAGGGTGGAGGACAACGTCCCTCAGATTGCTTTTATCGTGACAGGCGGCAAACCTTCAGACGACGGGAAAGCTGCCGCCTTGGCCCTGACCAACTCACGGGTCAAGGTGTTTGCTGTAGGCGTAAAGAACATCGACCTGGATGATGTCAGCAAGCTGGCCTCGGACAGTGCCACGGCTTTCCGCGTGGCAAATGCCCAAGAGCTGTCAGAGCTGAATGAGCAAGTGCTGATTACTCTCGATGCCGTTATGGAAGAGAAGCTGTGTCCAGGAGTGACCGAAATGAGAGGTAAACACGATTGCTTCAAAACTGTTATTTTCATGTATAGTTCTATGGTTGTATCGTTGTATTCCTGTTCCCATGCTCTCTGCAGCTTTGCTCTCGCAAATCCTACTGCGTGATTGCAGTCTTGGAGAGTAGCTGTATCTTCACAAAACAAAGCCAGCTGTCCTGGACCACCTTAAAGACTAGCAATACTATTATTAGGTGATGAGCTTTCCTGGGAAAGACCCACTTCTTCAGATCTGGAGTATACTGAGAAAGAAAAATTGAGAGAAAATCAAGGAATCAGCTAAAAGCAGGGAAAGAAGAAGGGGCAGAGAGAAAAAAAAAAACCCTGTGAAGTGTCAGTTAAGTGGGATGCCTGCCATCACTGTGAATATAAAATATGGGGAAATTATCCTTGTAATGCGTAAGATAATTGAGATCTTTATTGTGTCTATGGTGATAGGTATCAAACTTGAAAATGAATTCCAAATCAGATGTCCCCCTTTGTAATCTGGTGTTAAAATCTCTTTGTGGCTGCAGCTTGGCCCTGGACTGTAATCTCTTCCCTAGATGGTAAGCTATCTGTGCCTAGAACCAGGCCATCCCATGCATTTGTGGAGCACCTATGACACATGGGGTGGGGTGTCACTGCAGTATATGCCAAATCACAATCCCAAGAGGCATTTTAAGGTAACAAACACTAGCACAGGCTCTTAGAACTTGGCAGAGAGCTCCAGAGGTCATCTAGTCCAGTCTCCTGCACTTAGAGTTGACTGTGTGTTGACTCTGACAGTATCTCCATCTCAAACTAGTTACTCTAGAATCTAATGTTCCCCTACAGATTTAGGCGTAACCTTATCTTTGTGCTGACAGTTAGTAAGCTTTGTGTCATGAAAACTAAGTAGTAAACTTAAAACTAACTGTCCACCATCCGTACGCACATTATGCCCATGAATTCAGCCTCGACAGGTGGATTTTGCCTTTAGATCCGAATTGCATTTAACTACAGATATTGGAGGGTTCAGGATTGTGGGGAGAAGAGTAATGAGCTTTATTTCTCTTCCCTTCACCCTCAGAGCACATTGTCACATTGTGGGATCTATTTCCTTGTCCTGTTCTCAAGAAATTGGTGGACTTGGTTTGGCTCTAGATAGACACAAAAGAAAGTACCATACAACTCATGAATCATTCTGTAGATAACCCAGTGGGACATTTGCCCATTGTCTATCTGCCATACATTGGCAGCTAAACATCCTCTGCCTGTCCATCATATTGACAAGTCCTTGAGTACAAGTGGCCCAAGACAGATACAGCACTTGGATGATAGACTAGGCACTGGTGGGTATAATTTTTAAAAGCCAGTCTGGAGCACAACTATTGCATGAAATATGTGACCGCAGCTTGGAAAGAGAGAGAATTATTTCTTGCTAGGAAGAATTCTCTTTTTGTCCCTTTGTGGATCAGATCAGTCACATATGGGCTGGACCAGCAGCTTTCTGAGGGACATCTCTATCCAGCCATTTGTTGGCCAGACAGTACATCTCCACTGAGCTAAACCCAACCCTGTAACTAAGCTGTGGCCCCTATTTGCTGAGCTCCGGGAGGTCCTGAGGAAAGCCCAGGGCCTGCTGGCTGAGAACAAGCCTTTTCAGACTGGGGAGATGATGTCCCCATTGCTGATGGTGACTGCTGAAGTCTCCCTGATTCAGGAGAGCTGCCAGCCCCTCTCAAAGAGGTGCTGTTCAATCCTTGCTTGAGAAAACATCTCTGAGCAGTGGTACTACCCCTCATCAGGACTCCCACCTGCCCTTTATGGGAGGGTAGTGGTAAAAGTCCCTCCGCGGTCATGTCTCCTGACTTCTTGTTGATCAGTGTTGCAGCTCATATATAGTATGAGGCATGCTCTGGTTTGGGTGGTTGCTTTTGGCTTCCTAGTGTGGGACAAGGGTTCAGTGTTTACTCTCCTATACTCGGGCGGGGGTGGGGGGTTCATTAACAAGGTGTGGGCCCTGCTGATGAGAAGGGAGTTGTATTCGAGTCCTTCCAATGGACATCCGAGGCTGCTTGGGGAGGCAGTAGGAGCTACCTATCTTTAGTGAGCTAATTGCATTCAGCCAAGCATCTCTTTTAATTAACTTCCCCCTCACCCGACAGGGTGCTTTCTGGCTAAGATAGGGGCCTTTGGTGAGAAAGAGTGTGAATCCATGCAATTTTGGGGATACCCTGGGGTGCAGGACAAGGAGATGACACCCCACGGCATTGCAAGAAAAGAAGTGGGGCTATCTGACCCAGATGCATGTTGGGGCCATCCTCTGCTCTTTGCCCATGCTGTCAGTGAGATGCTCAGTAAAGTGGTACCTCTGGATCCTCCATTGTCCCAGCTGACTTTGGTGGCCTTGTGAGTGTTTTGTGATCTTTATTTAGCACAACTGTTGGGAGATTCGTCCTCTGGGATGGATCTTGCCATGGTTACCCTGGCCTTTGTGACCCCCTGATTAGACTGAGAAACTCAGGTACCAAGGTGATGGGTTCAGGAGAAGAACCCAGATAGACTAGAATTGCCCGAATGCCCTTTGCACTGAAATACCCTTCAAGAGCATTTGAAAACAACAGCAGTTATTGAATTACCAACTCGCTTGGCTGCATCAGCTGCAAGGCTCTTGTGAAACCAGGGCTAGAAAGTCTGCATTTGCTTGTGGACGTGGTTGAGTGTTGACCCTCATCTATAAAGCTCTTGAGAGTGCGAGCAAGCAGTTGGAAAAAACACTTCTCTGGCAGGTGTCAAGATCAGCTGATGGGTTTTTCCCTTCCCCACCCTCTAAAGACTTGTTGAGGGTTGGAGGATATGTCTTTCAAGGGGAAGTCTTTCACCTTGGAATTTATTTAGTGCTTTGCTCTCAGACCTTGCAGCTGTTGACTTTGCTGGGACTCATTGTAACTAGGCACCAAGATTTGCAAATGAAAGGATACCAAAATAAATTGCCCCAATGCATTAAAAATACCCTAAAAACACAGTGTTCTAGATTCCTTACTGACAGTTACACCATTATTATAGGATTTTAGTTTCACAAAATTAATCCACTTTGGTAAGATTTCAGCAAAGTGCAAATCACTGAACTGCCAAGGGCCTCAAGTTGCATTGACGCCTTTTCACACGTCACTCACACGTACGTTCGAATAATCAGGGGAAACGTGCTCATTCATGTGACCATCTCTGACTTGCATAGGCCCTGCTCCACGCTGTTGAAGTCAGTGGAAAGCTCCTTTGACTTCATTTGGCTTTGATCAGGCCTATGGAGTAGTAGATACTCGAGTGAGTAATCCCATTGCATGAGACGCATGGAGATGGGGGAGAGAGTCAGGCACCTCCTCCTTCCCTCTACAGCTTGTATCAAAACCATTTGTATTTGCTCACGGGAGATGGCCTTTACCATGGCCCTCCATATTGGTGGCCTGAGGAGAAGCTGTGCCTTTCTGAAACAATTTCCCTCCCTGACTTTCCACTGGGCAATGCAGTTCTGTCCTAGCCTTTGGTTGATCTAGTAGCTCAATGCCACAATAGGGCCCTGGGCCAGGTCTTCCATGTGAGCAGGGGCTGCTTTGTCCCTTATTCCCGTCTTTCCCAGAGTGTGGCCTGTAGGCCACTGGTGTTCTGCTAAGGACAAGTTGGACATCTGCAGACAGCTGCCAGCTCACATGAGGCTGGCTGATCCTTGTTTCCTGGGGACTGCATGGATGCAGCCAGGCCAGGATGCATGCAGGAGCATTAGGCCATAAGGAGGGCACACCAGAGTAGCTGAACATAAACAACTGTTGGTGTTGCCTTGGGCTTATTGAAAAAATAGAAAGGAGACAGAGTGGGAAGGGGAGACTTCATGTCTTTATTTTGATGTGGTCCCTGCTGGGGAGAAGTTAGACAAGCCCATGATGCAGATAAGAAAAACATTTTCCACTTTAATCACATCTTTCAGCCAATGTTCTCAAGGTGCTTCACAGAGATTGATTGAACCTCACAATATTCCTGAGAAGTAGAGAAACACAGATGATGAAACTGGGGCCATCAGAGTCTACACCTACCCTACCCAATGATGTAAATCTGTTTGGTCACTAAACTGGAAAAAGAACCCAGGAATCCTGGCTGCCAGTGCCCTGCTTTAACCACTAGACTTTTCCCAGCTCTTGTTAAAGCTTTGCACTAATTCTCTCCAAGAATAAAGCAAGATGTGTAATTCTGTGCAAATCGAGGTAAAATGAAACTCCAGTTTTTGGTCACAAATTGGAAGTGGTAACAAATGAAAGGTGAAAATACTTGCTCACAGCAGGGCCAACAGCCACCATGGGCCCCGGAGCACAGTGAGAGGGGGGGCTAACTCTGCTACCTGAAAGGGGTGGGGCCATTGGTGGAAGGGGCAGAGCCAAGGGTGGAAGAGGCAGGGCCTACGCCTGAAGTAGCAAGCAGCGGCCAGAGCTCCAGACCCCTTTGAAATGCTGCTCCCTTTGCTCCCCCATCAGTAGGCCTGCTTGCTAACTACTAAATGATGAACAGGCTTTCAAAGAGGCAAAGCAAGATAATTTCCCCAGGCATCTAAGATACATATATTGCTCCACACATTCATTTTCTGTTCTGTTTTTACAGAAGATGAAGTCAAATTCTAAATAACAGCTACACAGAGCAAAACAGAGGCCCTCTCCCCAGTATAACCACTTTTTATTCATCATCATTATTAGTAGTAGCAGCAGAAGCAACTAGGGACCCAAGCGAGGATCAGGGCCCCATTGTACTTGCTGTCGTACAAATAGCACAAAGAGTGTTGCTGGGCCACGGACCCACAATCTAGGATGCAGACAATATTCAGCAGACAGATAAGCGGCTGCTCAGTGAAAAAAAATAAACATGAGCTATGAGTCTGCTCTGTTCTGAAGTTATCATTACTCTCCTCCTTCCCTTTGCCTTACTCTGTGTCTTGAATGACTCTATGTACTTTGCCTCTCCAGAATGCAAACTGGATGTGATACTTGGATTTGATGTCTCGGATGTCGGACCTGGGCAAAATATATTTAATTCTCAGAAAGCCTTGGAGTCCAAGGTAGAGATCATTCTGAACAGAATTACCCAGATGCAAAGGCTCAGCTGTACTGGCAACCAGAAGCCCACTGTGCGGGTGGCAATCATGGCACAGACCCCTACCGGAGCAGTGGAAGCCTTCGACTTTTCTGAGTACCAGCCTGAATTGTTTGAGAAATTCCAAGACATGGGCAACCGGGGTCCATATGTTCTGACGGCAGAGACGCTGCGATCTTACCAGAACAAATTCAGAACAGCTCCTGCGGACAACGTGAAAGTAAGTCTGGGTTCTCCCCTCCTTGCGGAGGTTTTCCTGTGGCCTTTGACACAGAACCCCATTTGGGGGAGAGTCTCTGCTGGTTTAAACAAGCACAGCTCCACAGAAATTAACTTTTCTCTGCCAGCTAGAATATCGCCCCACTGAAATGATGAGAGCGTGAAAGATTTCCTTGGCTATTCAGCATCAGATTCCCCCCATTCTTTCTTTACTTGGAATATTCCTGACTATATCTTAGTTTAATTGGTTCAAGTAGATTAATAAAGAAAGCATCCTTGTTAGAGCATCTTAACACCATTGTCTTGCTGCACATGAGTGGCATTTGAAAATATATTGTACGGATGCAACACTGTTGAGCATCACTCCAGTTAATATTTGTGAATACCATTTTGGGTTATTTTCTGAGCTGTAGCTATTACTAACTGGAAAATGTACATGTGAGTAACATTAATTGGCATGTAAAGCCAGACATCCATGCATCTGAAGGGCAGGAGGAATCGTAGGGTCAGCTAGGCTGACCTCAGGTGAAATGTGCACCTGAGGGAAGTATGTTATTGCAAGATTGGCCTGGAATGTTCTGGTGCAAGTCTGTGTCATTCCCCTGGAGGCAATGAAACCAGCTGAGAATCTGGCCAATTATTTCACTGCATGGCTGTACATGGCTTTGTTTCACAAGTGAGGCCTGAATTGAGTTTGTTTCTTTCTCAGGTGGTAATTCACTTAACTGATGGTGTAGATGCAAGAATGGCTCAGATGGAGGCTGCCTCAGCTGCACTGCACAGAGAAGGTAGCCTGTTAGCATGCCAAAACACCCATATTTCGGTTCTGCTTTGTGTTGCTCTGGGTTTCTGAGAGCTGAAGTGTGTGCAGGGTTTTGACAACTCTGTGGAGGGTGAGGTCAGAATTAAAGTGAATTTCGCACACACATGGTGGTTTTAATCCTTTTCCCCTTTGAGCAATGCTATGGAGGACATTCTGTGTATGGCCTGTAACACGCAAGCCCATGCTGAAGGGCTCCGATTTGAACCCGGACATCTCAAAGCCTGGAGCGAAAGGGTGTAGCTCAGGCCAGGAGCCACACATCCACTACTACTGGTACCTAAATATGGTGATGACTTTCAAAGCCAGAGAGAAGCAGGTGGACTATTAATCCCTTGTTTAGCCAAAGCCCTAAAATCATTCAAGTGAATGAACATATACACGTTTTCTTTAGATTTCCAGCTGAACAGACAGGATTAGATTTTTACAAGATTTAGGCTTCCAGATGTTGCTGGCACTTACATAAGAAATGTGCTCTGTTCCAATCCCCCAGGTGCAAAGGCGCTCATCTTTGTGGGGCTGGAGAGAACACCAAATTTTGAGGATGTGATGAAGTTAGAGTTTGGACGGGGGTTCACCTATAACAGGCCTCTCCGAGTAAATCTACTGGATTTAGATTTCGAACTGGCAGAACAACTTGTAAGTAACTTTATAAAGTTTCTATTCTGTACGAGCTGGCTCTTTGGCTGGTGAAAATCCTCCCTCCACAGAGCTCTGTGGATTTCCACGAGCTGTGGATCTGGCCCTATAAACTTGTTTGTGCTTTTCTGTGGATGCTGCAATAAATACCATTAAACCCTGACTTGCTTGTGTGAATTGCAGAGGACCTATATGCCAGTTCAGACCCCTAGAGTATTCAGCCCAACACGCCAGATGTGATGCCACAGAATGGGTCTATTATTTCCCTGTTCCAAGAAGCTAGGCCTCTGTATATGCAATTTGCTGCCTTATTGTACTTCTAACTCTTGGCTACCTAGCTCTCATTCCATGGCACCAAACCTGCAGTACTGCTTTGTAGGTTTCTTCCTCTGCATGGATAGTTGCCTTTGAGTTGTATTTCTGCTAATAAACTAGCTGGCAATTTTATTGTTTATCCAAATTTGCAGTCTCTCTAGAGCTCTTTGCAATAATTTCTTTCTCTTCTTAATTGGCTCTCTGCCCTTATTTTACCCTTCTCTTGCACATCATTAATTACAATATTAAATGAGACCAAATTTCATGCTAATCTTTGTGATGCTTCACTTGAACAGTTCTCTCCATAATCACTACCCCACTTTTCAGCACTGCCTAACATATTAGAGCTAGCTTTCAGTTTTCCTCGTTCTAATTCAATTACAATGAATTTTTGAACCTCTCTCATCTGGCACCCTCAGGACCTGACCAGTGCCGGACGAGAGAATTTGTTGGACCATGAAAGGTCAATATTGTCTAGCAGCATTACCAACACTCCCACTGCTTACTGCACTCTTAAGCTACGTCTACATGTGACGCCTACATCGAAGTAGCTTATTTCGATGTAGCGACATCGAAATAGGCTATTTCGATGAATAACGTCTACACGTCCTCCAGGGCTGGCAACGTCGATGTTCAACATCGATGTTGCGCAGCACCACATCGAAATAGGCGCTGCGAGGGAACGTCTACATGCCAAAGTAGCACACATCGAAATAAGGGTGCCAGGCACAGCTGCAGACAGGGTCACAGGGCGGACTCAACAGCAAGCCGCTCCCTTAAAGGGCCCCTCCCAGACACAGTTGCACTAAACAACACAAGATCCACAGAGCCAACAACTGGTTGCAGACCCTGTGCATGCAGCATGGATCCCCAGCTGCAGCAGCAGCAGCCAGAAGCCCTGGGCCAAGGGCTGCTGCACACAGTGACCATAGAGCCCCGCAGTGGCTGGAGAGAGAGCATCTCTCAACCCCTCAGCCGATGGCCACCATGGCGGACCCCGCTATTTCGATGTTGCGGGACGCGGATTGTCTACACGTGCCCTACTTCGACATTCAACTTCGAAGTAGGGCGTTATTCCCATCCCCTCATGGGGTTAGCGGCTTCGACGTCTTGCCGCCTAACGTTGATGTTAACATCGAAATAGCGCCCAACACGTGTAGCCGTGACAGGCGCTATTTCGAAGTTAGTGCCGCTACTTTGAAGTAGCGTGCACGTGTAGACACGGCTTTAGAAGACATTTAGGGGTAAATTACAGCTCAATAACAACACAGAACACTGAGAGCCAGAACTGGTGGCTGGAAACAAATTTTATGGGATCACAGGAAACGTGGCCACACCCTTGATAAGTAGTCATCCGGCTAACTAAACATACTGAATTATGGATATTGCCAGATGAGAGAGTTCTGGATTAGAGAGGTTCAGCCTGTAGTAAAATCCTGAGTAGAAATAGGTGAGACCTTTGGGATGGTTCACTAGCAGGAAACCAATAATTAAATTCACAAAGTGAATTGTTTGTCACAAACCAGACTATGGCCGTGTCTACACTAGCCGCAAACTTCGAAATGGCCATGCAAATGGCCATTTCGAAGTTTACTAATGAAGCACTGAAATGCATATTCAGCTGTTCATTAGCATGCGGGCGGCTGCAGCACTTTGAAATTGATGCGCCGGGGCTCCTTTTCGAAAGGACCCCGCCTACCTCGAGGTCCCCTTATTCCCACGAGCAGATGGGAATAAGGGGACTTCGAGGTAGGTGGGATCCTTTTGAAAAGGAGCCCCGTCAGGACGAGCAGCGCGGCAGCGACGCACGTCAATTTCGAAGTGCCGCGGCCGCCCGCATGCTAATGAAGCGCTGAATATGCATTTCAGTGCTTCATTAGTAAACTTCGAAATGGCCATTTGCGTGGCCATTTCGAAGTTTGGGGCTAGTGTAGACGTAGCCTACATTTCATAAATTCATTTGCTCTTTGAGATTGTTTCGTACAAATGACTTTCAGCCTGTGGCATGCCTGCGGCTTGCTCTCTAAGGGGTACATTCATGATATGAGCATTTCAGCAATGGGATTGGTCACTTAAATCATATGGCATTGGTTCCAATGAAAGTGGGGCATATCAAGGCCAACATAGCACTTAACTCTCCCATGAGTTGTTGCATTGGACCTCTGCCTGGGACGAATGTAGATCCTCTTTCCCTTGTTTATGTGAGCTAGTTGTATGAGTTACTTCCATTTCTGCCCGAGAAGGCGTTTGCTTGAATCTCCTCTGGGAGTCTGGCATTCGTTTTCCTTGGCCATTTGTATAAACACATCTCTGCCTGCATGTAGCTCTGGGAAAAGCAAATAGAAACGGTTGCAAATACAGTGGAGGGTAAAATTCCATTGAAAAGTGACTGAAATCCTTGGGAATGTCTGGCGCTGTTTCTGAGGCACTAAAACCCACTAAAACCTAGGTCGTTACCTTACACTGAAACCGTGCCATTAAATTGTTCAGTGTTCACTGGAGTATTGGGGGATGAAACAGGGGTCAACAACCTTTCCAAGGCGGAGGACTGAAATTTGACCTTTTGACCTCTCTGTACGGTCCGAGTGCCAGTGATATTTATAAAGTCTCTAATAGTCCTACTTACGAACAGCTTCATTCATAAATAAATGCAGGTGCAGAGCTTTGTCATTTAGGTGGTGGTTGTAGCATTCTCTGGTCTTATGTTAATCCACAGGCGGCCTGGCTTTGCGCCAGCTCCTGGCTGCGTGGGGGAGGAGGGGTGGGGCTGAGCTCCCAACGTGAGTGCTAATGGAAATCGGCTTATGTGCCACTCTTGGCAGCTGCGCCGTGCGTTGCTGAGCCTCTTGTTAGCTCCTTAATCTAATGAAGTACTCTTCCTGCAGCGGTCTGTGCCACCGACAGGTGGAACTTAACTTGGGACCTCTGCAGTTTAGTGTATGCGCCTCTACAGCTTGAGGTAAAAGCAGACGACCTGTTAGCTAAGGCTATAGAGGAAACTTATTCTTTCTTTCTGTAAGTGGTCTAAGTGTCGCTACACAGGACAGTGAATCACACCAGCAGGTGTGTGAGTTCCCTGTGTACTCCAGGCAACACTCAAAGATGAAGGTTGCTTAGGGAGTTCCTCTCTGGCTGGATTTTGTAACAGCTTTCCTTTCTTACAGGACAATGTTGCAGAAAAAGCGTGCTGCCAAGTTCCCTGCAAGTGTTCTGGGCAGAGGGGTGATAGAGGTGTGCCCGGTACTATTGGACCAAAGGTACGTTGTTGCCTCTGGTTTCATAACGTCCCGACTTCACTTCATGATGCATAGAAATCCCCTCCAGCTTTCAGGCATACACACATTGCACTCAGTCGCTCGCTTCAGCATCATGCTCTCCTCGCTGAGGGATACGGGAGGACGGTTGGCTCTTAAAGACAATCGTTTAAAGCAACACACATGAAGTGGTAGAGCTTTGTGTTACATAGCAAAGGCATTCATGCCAAAGTTCTCCTTACAGTTCCCTTTAGAGTCTCCTGTCAGAGTCAGAACGAGTGGTAGCTCTAATTTTTTCCATCCATGGGCAGGATAAATGTTATTTGTGCACCAAGGCATGTGCAGTTCAGCATCACCCATAGAAACACATGCTGGGGGCTGCAGGTGCTCTGCTAATCAGCTGGGTGGCCCCTGAATCTCTCGAGGGTGGCCGTCCAAGTGCTCAGCTTACAGGGAACACTGCTCAGAACCTGTTTATGCCAGGTGCTGTACACAACTAGTAAGGGCCGGAGCCTGCCCTGAAGAGTTTACAACCTAGTTTAAGACCAGATGCAACAAGCCTGTGCAGCAGTTGGATGGGACAGTGTAGTGCAAATGAAGAATCATAGTGATAGAAAATATGTGGATGCACAGACTAGCTACCAGGTCTGTAGACACTGTTATTAGATGATTTATTTAACTTCTTAGTCAACAGAGTATATGACACCAATGACTGCTGTGCATTCAACCCAGGGCAATTTTGAACAGGGCCTTAAATGGGGAGAACAGACTGCAGCAAGGAAACCTCTGATAATTGTGTGAAAAAGCAACTGATCTGTGTTGGTTTGCAGGGCGTTTCAGGGGAGAATGGCTACCGAGGTTACCCAGGAGATGAAGGTGGACCCGTAAGTAACTGCCGAGTGTTCTCTTGCTTCAGAGGGGAAGGAAAAGGGTGTCTGATGGAGCGGAGATGGTTTCTGGTTGTGAGGGTGGTGGGGCATGGGGATTTGGTGCCCAAAATCTCCTCCTGGTAAGAAGCGGCTGGGAGTTGAAGAAGCCCTGGTCATACTCCTAGGGCTGCTCTCAAACTCACCACCCCTTCCTCAGGGCAGGTTGTAAAGCACTGAGCAGCTTTGGCCACACCTGGTTACACAGAAAGCCAGACATACCCAGCAAACTCCCTGAGCGTGTGACTGGAGGGGAGCACCCACAAGTAACAGATACAGACAGAAAGAAATGTGGCACGGTTGCTCTGCCCTTTGCAGTCCAACCTTGGGGATATCGGGCAGTAACAGCGATGGTGAAGACAATTTGTCTCGTGGCTTCAATTTCGCATTCGCATCACCACCTCGGAACAGTTACTTCCCCTCACGGTCATACATAAACTGAGAACTAAGCACTCTGTGCTGTATAGCACCAGCTGCTGAGACAGAGGCCAAGTGGACATCCATCCAGCCCCATCACAGTGGGGAGGGATAGCTCAGTGGTTTGAGCATTGGCCTGCCAAGCCCAGGGTTGTGAGCTCAGCCCTTGAGGGGGGCATTTAAGAGTCTGGGGCAAATAGTTTTAAAAAACATCTGTCAAGGATGGTGATAGGCCATACTGTGAGGGCAAGGGACTGGACTCAATGACCTCTGAAGGTCCCTACCAGCTCTAGGAGATAGGAAGAAGCCCAATTCTGCTATGGGAGCTGTGTCTGAGTAGTTAAGGGCCCGGCTGTCATTATGGAGCCATCCAGAGTGTGTTTGCTGTCCAAAGAACCTCCTATAACCAAGCTGTGTTTGGGAGGCTGGAGACAATTTAGCAGGAAGTTATTCTCTTTCAAATGCTTCCTAAGGTGAGAGTCAGCCCGCCACATGTCATGACAAAGGTCACTGGCAGGCTGCTGTGAGGAAATTCACACTGCATATGTCTGACCTCATCAATTGCTGACCTCTGGAAAGTAAAGTAACACTTTGTTGTGTAACCCCACCCAGCCCTTATAGACATCGTCAGTGTCTGGTACAGTAAAACCACACTCTGAATGGGTAACTAAACAAAGGTAGGGTGAGTAGCAAGGTGTATTGTAAACCAGTGGTTCTCAACCCCCAATTGCCTTCCCAAACCATTCACAGACCCCCAGTCTTCACGGACCCCCCAGCAAAGCCAATTGGAGTTGCTATAAAAACAGGAAGTCCTGAGGCACCCTATAGATGAACAGATATTTTGGAGCATAAGCTTTCGTGGGCAAAGACCTGCTTCGTCAGCTTCTGCTCCAAAATAGCTGTTCGTCTATAAGGTGCCACGGTACTTCTTGTTGGTTTTGAAGATATAGACTAACTCAGCTATCCCTCTGATTCTAATGGCTACATACACTTTGTTAAATGAAAAAGGAAACCACAGCATAGATTTTCGGACATCCATTAATAGCATGATTGGGAGATATTTAATTTAAAAATATCATTGATTGCAATATTGCAATTTATTTAAAACTTATTTTTCTATGATCCTTTTATTATAAAAATCCAATTAAAAAGGCACATATTTAAAAAAAGGAAATGTGTTTTGTTATGTTCCTGAGGCCACTGCTACTTATTAAAGCAGAAAGAACCAGAATCACATGTGCTCGCTGTGCTGGCTGACCCGTATGTTCAGTGGCCAAGACAAGTGAAATGCAAGAAGTGCACAGACCAGTCAGTTTCTGCAGTACCCCCTGGAACGCTCTCATGGGCCCTCAGGGGTCTGTGGATCCCAGTTTGGGAACCAATTACTAATTGCTCTATTCTTCCAATAGGGTGAGCGAGGTCCACCCGGTGTCAATGGAACGCAAGGATTCCAGGGCTGTCCTGGTCAGAGGGGAATTAAGGTACATTTTTTAAGTGAGCCTCTCGACAATACAGATGGATCCAAAGTGGGCGTCAAGCAGTGTAACTCCACTGCTGCTCTTCCTGGGAACAAGTGTCTGGGTGGGATAGAGAGCTGCAGGACCCCTGGTTCCAGGAAGCTGGCAGCCTGAGTAGTTATCCTTTTGTCCTGCTGAGGAGCTCGTGCGAAGCTAGGGAAGGGCTATTTCCCCAAGATAGCCTGGCAGAAATATGGTGTCTTCTACATATGTCACCGTTTCAGCGTTTCATAGAGTTGTCACATGAAAGAACAGTGCCATGCCAAGTGCTTGAACATAATCTCATGAATGCAGCCGGCAGAAAAAATATTATCATCCTTGGGAGGCTTTGCAGCTGGACCAGAGCGGGGAAGGAAAGAGAGGAGATTGATTGTCTTGACGCCATCACCATATGTGAATCTTGGCTCAGGGATGAGACTGTGTGGGGGAAGGAACCTGCGACAGGGAAACTGAGCTAAGTGGGAAGATGGCTGTTGTTTTAGCTTGATGTAGTAAATAATGGCTCAGAGAAGGGGAGCTAAAAAGCCAGACCTTGGCGAGATTGGCAATTTTTGTTATAAATATTGAGATTCATGGATTCTGGGGCTGGAAGGGTGCCTTCTGCCACGTCAGAGAAATTCTCTCAGGGTATGTCTACACAGCAGCCTTATTTAGAAATAAACTATTCTGGAAGAGGTATTTCAATAATAAATAAATAACGCTGCTACACACAGGCTACGTCTACACTACAAAAATTACTTCAAAGTTGCTTACTTTAAAGTACAACTTCGAAGTAAGCAGCTTCAAAGCTGAGCATCTACACACAGCCTACTTCGAAGTAGAGCACTACTCCATTCCTGGGAATGGGTTAAGGACTTTGAAGTCAGGCTCCCTACTCTGATATTAACTTTGAAGTATGGGAAAATGTGTGTAGACTCTCTTCTGGCTACTTTGAAGTAGTGCCTAACTTCACAGTTAACTTTGACATTAGTTCCTAGCGTAGACGCACACCCAAAAATGCATTTCAAAATACAACTTAGCTACGTCAAAATAGGCACACATAGAGCCTATTTTGAAACAGAGCCATTGGATGCAGTATGGCTTATTTTGAAATAGGCTCTATTCCCTGTATGAACAGTGCCTATTTAGAAATTGCAATTTCGAAATACACGCTACTCCTCAGACAATGAGGTTTACCAATTTTGAAATAAGCCGTCCACTATTTCAAAATTATTTCAGAGTGGCAGCTGCAGTGTGTAGCAGTAGTGGCAGGATATTTATTTTGAAATAATGGCTATTATTTTGAAATAACTTTGCTGTGTAGACCTGTCCTCAGAGATTCTGTATCAAGCCCATATCTTGTCATTGAGCTAGAACGACTCTCTCAGAAAGAGGTCCACTCTAGAACGACCTTTGGAGACGGATTTATTGAGGCGCAGAAAAGAGCTCAGGCGTGAGGTCATTAGGTTGAGGAAAAGGGGCTTTGTTTAAGGAGTAACATATTATTAAGGACATGGGCTAAAATAGGCATCATTTTGGCCCCTATTCTCCTGCTGCATCACAATCTTTGAAAGTAACTTATTGGCTAGATGGTGCTCGGTTTTACTCAGGCAAGTGAGTTGGCAAGTCCCTGCTAGACTAAGATCCACCCAGATCTTGGGTGCCCTGTTCTCTTCACACACCCTGTGACAATGGAGTGCAGTGGGAAGGGCTGGAGAATTAGGTGGATTCTTCGCTGTCATTTCCCACTTGCTGCTCTTGGGAGCTGCTCAGCGGAAGGAAGCGCTCTGTCAAAGGCTGCAGTGAGTGAGCTGTAAAATTCCTTCCCAGGGCTTTTCAGCTACACGTTGTCCCTTCCTTCAGTTTCAGCCTGTCCTTCAGGAACAGCTCAATTCATCCCCAGCTCTCCTCACACTTGTCAAAGCTCCTCAGAAAACAGCTGTTTGGAGAAATAGAGCTGCTGGCTCCCAGAGCAGATTTTTCCAAACTCTTCATGCTTATCTGCTGACTTTGCACACAGCCCAGCTCCGGGGCTTCATTTGTAATCAAAGAGGGCCCAGGGCTTCAGCAGTTAGGTGCTGAGGCTCAAGCAATTTGTTTACTTTCATAACTTTCTAAACTGCCAGGCCCAGAGGTGCCAGGGTTCTGACCTACCAGGCCCAGAGGTGCTGGGGCTCGGAACTTCTGGGGCTCGGAACAGCCAGGAGTGGAGGTGCTGGGGCTCGGAACTGGCACAAATTAAGCACGATCAATGCTACTGATGCTTGCTGAAAGGCTGTAAGGATGTGGATAACCTGGCTGCTTTCCCTTCTCACTTTGATTGAGGGGGGACGTTTAGGACCCTAATTTGACTGCCCCATCTTTCTGTAGCTGCAGCCATCTGTGGGAAGTCTCTAGGGGAAAGTAACTGTTTACTTTCTGTTCTTTTTAGGGCTCTCGCGGATTCCCAGGAGAAAAGGTATGTGACAGTTTTACAGACCCTGTGCTAAGGACTGGTAGCAGAAGTTTCCCTCTTCCCTTATGCGTAGGTTTAATCATTTGTTCGATGCTTCTTTTATTTTATAGGGAGAACTGGGAGAAATTGGCCTGGATGGCATAAATGGAGAAGAAGTAAGTTGGTTTAATGAGTTGTCTCTTAATGAGCAGCCAGGGTATTGTCCCGTAAAGCAGTGGGAATTCTGCTAATGCATTTGTCTTTGGCAGGGGCACAGAGGCATACCAGGCACTTCTGGGGAGCGAGGAAATGAAGGCAGAAGGGTATGTTTTATTATATTCGCTGTTCCATAAGGATGAGAGTTGGTGACCCCAGTCCTAGACTGAGCTTGAGGGACATACTACCCAGCTCAGGAGAAGCTTCTTCTTCATGTTTAAGCTTCTTCTCAGCTGGTGGTGAATGGGCAACAATCTGGTCCCCTGGTCTAAGAGCAGCTGGAGGGCTGCTCTAAATTACATTGGCTCCTTGTATCCTCAAGGGGTTGTTATATGAGTCCTGGGGCAGAGAGAAGCCCTGGCTGTGCCCCCATTCTCCTGAAACACCCCTTATCTCGGCAGAGAGTTGGATAGCATTGGAGCTACTGTATCAGCTGTACAGCTTCAGGGGTTCCACCTACACTAGGGACACCCTCCTAGAACAGCTGCAGGGTTGCTGTGTGTGTACCTAAGGACCACAGCCAATATGCTCTCTTCCTTACGAGTGGCCAAATACTTTGTATTCATTAACGCTTGTACCCAAGCCAATAGCTGTGGGCAAATCCGAGCCAAAGGGACTCTTCCGAGCCGTGACCATTGAGTGCCATTCACTCAGCTCGATCCTGAACTGCTCACTTCATCCTTTCAGCCATTTGGCCTGACAGAGCGTGGTTGGGCTGGTGAGCACTGAGGGGCTGAGGTGTGTAAGCTCTTTCTGGCAGGTGTGTAAGCTCTTTCTGCAGTGTTTCTAATTTTCTGTGTCTCTCCTGAAGGGTGACAAAGGAGTTAAAGGAGACAGAGGTGAACGAGGTGAACGAGGGCTGCGAGGCGATCCGGTAACTATACTTCAGTCTTTGTCAGGCTTACCACCTGCTAGGCCATCGCACCCTGCCCGCTGCAGGGATTAGCTACAAGGATGGTCCAATATTCCGGGGCCCCCAGAACACGAGCTGGGTGGAGGCTAGATCCTTGGTGTCTACTAGGTCCAGTAAAGTCACCAGTGGCCGATTTGGTCCTGGCTGTGTTAGGAATGTAGAACCAGGCCCTTATGAGGAATAGATTGAGCAAGCATTATCTGTGCAGCTGCCCCACTTCCAGATTACAGGTGTAACCCACACACCGGGGGGTGCAGTTCACTGTCCCATGTAGTGGCACCTAGACCACCTACAGAGACAAAGAATGCACATCCTCTACAGCCTTAGGTGAGAGGCTTGTGGCTTTTAGCTCAAGCTGTAGATGATCAGACACTGAAGTCCTGGGTTCAAGTCCACTGGTTGGTGGCTACACAGACCTATGTCAAATTGCTGGTGCCATACACGTGTCAATCACATGCCTGTTTGTAGATGCCTGCCAGCATGTGACCCACTGACCCTGCCAAAGAGGACTGCTCAGTCAGATGTGCAAGTTAATGTTACAGGTGGCTGAGTAAACAAACGGGAGAAACATTCCTGTTTTGAAAGGTTCAGTTGAAAAATATGAGGCTGAGAGACATGAAGTAAAGTAGAGCCCTACAAGAAGCAAACGAAACAGTGTGTATTACATGGCCGATCAGGGTTGCCAACCATAAGTACCTTTGTGGACAGTCCAAACAAATTAGCCAAAATTGGATGTGTCTGTAAAAAAATGTAGGTGTCCGTAAATTTCATAAAAGTGCAATAAAATTTCAAAAAGCAGCAATTATTCTATTGCAATTAAATTTCTTCTGTGCTGCTCCCACCATTTTACTGCAGAGCAGCGGAAATTGGATGTTTTAGTTGTTTATTTAGCTCAGTGGTTGAGGTGACATAACGTGAATCACGTGATCCACGTGATGTCATCACCTACCTTATCCCACTGAGTTAGCATCAGCGCATTGGCAACATGACTAGCTAAATGATTGTGAGTTAAATAGCACATTGTTCTTGTGATGCATTAATTACCACAATTACTTTTCACTTTCAGCCATTTACGTCATCTTAATATAGGATAAAAATTATGAGCGTAAAAAATTTTGTCTGTCTGTGAATTTTTCCCATTTTGTCCGTAAATGAAACTTCTGTGGGTTGGAAACCCTGTGGCAGATGAGAAGAGTTATCTAAACAGATAGACATATTTCCCCTGCACCTATGTAAGTGGCGATATCAAAGCACTAATATACAGAATCCTACCTATTACATAAGTTACCAGATGCGCAAAGGAAAGCCCCAACATACTTCTTGCTAGTGTGGGATCAACATGTGACCAGCACCTGCCTGTTGATATTGACTTATACTAAACGGACCACCTATTTCCTTATTGAAAACGTTGTTTCATTATATGAAATCCTCTCCCTTTTCTTATTCTATTCTTGTAATATGTCTCCTATCCTGAGTAACCGTTGTGATATATTTTGCACCATTTATACTAAAAAATGAAACCTGCATGAAGAATGATGGAATATCTTACAGCATGTGATGGCTCCACTTATAGGGCTGTTTCTTATTGCCTCTGCTACTTTTAGGGTGAGACAGGAGCTAATAACTTACAGCGAGGACTCAAGGGCTTAAAGGGAGAAATGGGACCAATGGTAAAGTATTGAGTTTTTTTTTAAAGTATGATAGAACAAAGAAAACATGAAAAGAGGAAATTGCTAGGACAACTCGTCAAAACTGTTCAGAGGGCATTATTTTCCCTTGAAAATGGCAATTTGTTGAAATTGAATCTTTCTGGGGAACCATGCCACTTTTAGCAAAATTTTATTTACAAATATTTTAAATTAAGGCTTATTGGACCAGACCATTGCAATGTCGCTTTGAAAGGGCTCTTCATTCAAAAATATAATTATTTCGTATTATCAATTAAGCCAATGAATTATAATATATGATACATTATAATTTAGAATATTGTTTGCTTTTTTTTAAATTCCAGGATTGGAAGGAAGCATTTTGATTTGACCCAAATGGAATGCTTCAATTAACCTTATTTTTTTCCAAAATTGTGTTGAACAAGAATTTTTTTAAAAAATTTACAAATATTGTAATTTTCTATAGCTTGGAAATTTCTGACTTTTGATGGACTCTAAGGTGTGTATCAAGGGTCTCATCCGACACCAACAAAAGTCAATAGAAAGATTTTCCTTTCACTTCAATGGGCTTTGGATCAGTCCCTAATATAGATGGTTTAAATGTTTAATTTTTGAGACCTAAGCTGTGTTCTGTTTGCTAGTTAACCTCAGGACTCTTATCTCAGTCTTTTCTTTATCATAGGGAGAACCTGGACCGGATGGGGCACCTGGTTCCTCTGGTAGCATTGGCAATGATGTGAGTAGCCTTAGTTATCTTGGTATTGTCGGTACCCCTAGCCCCATAAGGAAGTATCTGGTGTTGTGCAAAGGATCTTGAAGAATCAATGTAAAAACTAAGAGTAGACAGGATGGAATGGTACAGCCAATGGAACCCAAGCAAAATGTCACTTCTCACAGTGCTGTTTAATCATAAAAGTCCACCTCTTGCTGTCTTTTCCCACCTTAGTGAATCAAACCTTTGCCAACTCAATGGAAGTTGTCCCTGACCAAGGACTGAATAGAGACTTCAGGATTTAAGCCTACATTAGTTTTTCATTTGTTTAGATGGGGGTTTGACATAATGTTTCAGCAGCACAGTTATTTTACAGAATTAGGTTTGTATTTTTAGTAGACATGGGCCCAATCCAAACCACCAACCAGCACATCCCAAATTGTGGAAAAGTTGGGTTGTAATGTGGTAGCTTAGTTTTGTCTCTGATTTTGATAGCCAATATGCAAAAAGAAGTATCTATCTATTAGCATCTATTAGAACAAAAAAAAAATCCTTCCTTCATTTTGAAACAAAGTCAACTTGACACGTCACATGCGAATGTCTTGACCTATAACATGAATGTCAGCTGCTGCACGGACATCCGGTGTAGAATGTGCCACACAGATCTCAGAACAAAGGCCAGATTCTGCTTTCAATTACACCCTACAGCAGTGGTTCTTAATCCAGGGTGCATGCACCTCCTTGGCGGGGGGGTGCGTGATGCCCTTTCAAGACATACCGGATTTTTTTAGAAGATGAATCGTCAAAAACACAAACTAAGCACGGGCACATAAGTACAACTACTTTGTGTCATCAAACCTATGTATTAGTTAACATTATACGGTTTTTAACAATTATTGTAATATACAAATAAAAAAATTATTTTCAGCTTTTTTAAGCAAATTGTAGTGAAATTATCTCACTACAAAACACAGTGTACTGCCACGTTGCAGGGTATTTCTTGACGCATGCACAGACGATGATGTGGCAGTGCAGTGCCTTTGTTTGAAGTCAGTTAGCCGCTAAACGTTAGTGCATCAGTTACAGTTTACTTCCACAGCAAAACTCTGCAACATCTCTGGGTAGCACTTGTGTATTTTTGTGTGCGTACTGTACTATTATTTGTGATGAGTAATAGCAAAACTATGCTGTGTATATTTAATAAGCATTTAAAAGTGTACAGGGCTCCCATCTCCATTTTTCATTTTTGTGAAGGGGTGCAAGAACATATTTTCAGAACCAAAGGGGTGCAGGCTGCAGTAAAGGTTAAGAACAACTGCCCTAAAGAAGGCTGGGGAGGTATAGTCATGTAAAACCAGAGCAAAAGCAAATTAAATGAACTCTCTCCCCAAATTCGCAGCTTTGTCCTCCTCCCAGTTCAGGGCTATGCCTAAAAGACATGATATATCTGGAAGAACAGTGTTGCACCAGACAGAATGGTATTATTAGTTAGCAGTTTGCAGAAGAGCACCAGGTATATCGGACCTGGCTCATGTTCACAGCAGTGAATTCCTTTTTGAAATGAATGTATTGGTTAAAAAAACCCATCTTGCCTCTCTGTACTCTGTGGGTGCTAACCTACTTATATTAGCTAATCTAATCCAATCCACTGTCCATTTGTGTGTCTCTTCAAAAAATTACTGCTTCCTTTTGGATGCTGCTGTGGCACTCTCAGGATGTCTCCGCATTCTTGTTTTTATGTTTGAGATCAAACCTGAGCCCTGAAAGTGTAACTACAATGCACCCAGATTCAGTTGATATAGGGTCCTGGTATTGGCCTTCAGGCCTTGTTCTACAGTGAATCTTCAGAGTCACAACTGTGTAGTTCATGTATTTTCTATGAAGTTATTAGAGTTGGCAATATTTAGTGCCAGATCCTCAGCTGGGGTAAATCTAGTTCATGTCAGAGGAATCTTGTTCACAGAAAGATCTTGCGCCTTACCTCAAATGTTCCTTGCAACTCTAAGAGGAAAACACAACAAAACAAAACAAAACAAAAAAACCAAATAAACCTCAAGAGGAAAAGGTCTTGAGATTTTCCACACTTTTCCTAGGGTTTTAAGGTTAGGCTCCAATTTCTTTGCCACTGGATTTATTCCGTTGATGTCTGTGGAGTTTAAGACAGCAGAAAATGGCCTCCCTCTTTTAAAGGGCAAAATGGAGGTCATTGCTATTTCAGCTGGTAAATCAGACCCCTTTGGAGACACCTGCCACTGCTGCTCTGGGATGTTTCTTCCATAGTGTGTTCATTGCATGTGGCTAAAAGAATTTGCAGTGCACAAGCTGTGAGAATTCAATTCAGTTGCTTTGCATAACATGTTATATTGTGATTTATCGATTCACAGGGTGGTTTTGGAAGAAGAGGGCCCCCAGGACCCAAAGTAAGTGTCTAATGTGGTGTGTGGTAACTATAAAATCTGGCAATGTGGCAGGGGCAGCCACCTTGCACTGCAGACCACTAAGCTGTATCGAGTTGATGTGTTCCGGACAGAGAGCTGAAAGTGACCTGTGCTGTTCTGGAAGCAGAACTGCGCTTCATTTCTCTCTTACTTTTCTCTACATCTTCTCCAAATTTACCTCTGTCTTCGCATTTCACAACAGGACAGGAGGGAGCTGAGAAGTTAGACCCCCCCACACACACCTGCAAAGTGCAGGCCTGCTCTGCTCTCTCTTTCACTCCTGTTCCCAACACAGGTGTGGGAAGTACCCCATTTCCCCACATCCAAGGCCAGCCTCCTGGCCAACCTGAAATGGGCTCTGCTGTCCCAGGTCCTGGCCTCCAGGTGGCTCTTCTAGGATCCTTCCAGCTTTGCCACTCCCAGGATCCCACCACTTGCTGCCCTTGTGGGCTCTGTAGCCCACCGTCCCAGTGAGCCAGGCCACCAGCCTGCTGCCACTTGGGGTCCTGCTTGTGCCCTCCATCCTAAAATGCTGAGTCTCCCCAAGACACAGTGAGTGCCCTCCGTTCCCATTGAAGTGAGTGGGTATTTAGAGAGCTCAGGCATTTAAATAATACAGTTACAATTGTGTTTCATGACTAGGGTAAGTGGGTGAAATTTTCTGCCCTGGGGTAGACAGGGGGATCAGACCAGATGAGCAAATGGTCCCTGTCATCCTGAGATCTATGACTCAGGTGTCCTATTGTACTACACTATTATAGACCCAGGAACCTAGCTCTGCGGATCTTACTCTAGTGCTTTCATTGCAAGGTTTATTCAAGTAAGAACTGCAAAATCAGCCCGCACTTTTGTAAGGCAGTTCACTAATGCTAACGGGACTTAGCCACATATGAATCAGTAGGAGAAACAAACAGCTTCGTGTGCATAGCTTACTGGTCTTAAAGGGTTATTTTTCATTGTGCTTGATTCTCATTATCCAATGGGCACTTTCCTTTGCTAGGGTGGGGGTAAAGGGGTCTTCCAATACACGGTGATCAGAATAATTGTTTTTGCTAAAGCAGAAGACAAGATAACAAGGGCAGAAATGATTCCACATCAGTGACATTCAGTCGTCACATCTCCCCTCCTCTCTAGCTGTAAAGAAAGGGAAGGAAGTTGGGACTCACTGCAAATCACTTGCAACCCCCCATGTGCCCACTCTCATCTGCATTGCCTTGTCTTTTAAGGGTGCCAAAGGTTCCCCAGGTCCACAAGGAAATGTGGGAGAATCGGGGACAAGAGGACCACAGGTGAGTGAGTTTCACTGGCCAGTCCTGTGTGGCTGCATTTCCCTTGCTACTGCAGTAAGCTTCACCTTGCACTCTTCTGTGTAAACATCTTTGAGACTAGCTGACAAACGTTTGTGAATAATACAGCAAGGGGACTCTGTTTAACAGCCCAGTGGCTGTCAGGCCCCAGGACCTGAATCACTTGTTAAATTCGTGGTGTGGTGGTCACCTCATAAAACAGAAGAATTGGCCCCATGGTTTAAATTGTCTCTTGGTCCTTTGTCTTTTGGTCTCCCTCACAGTCTCATTTTAACAGTGTTATTTCAGTCCTTTAATCTTTTAAACATTACTGGGTATTTATCCTTTCCATGTGTAGGGTCCTCCTGGCGTGCTTGGAACTCCAGGTCTAAGAGGGGAGCAAGGCATTCCTGGCCCAAGAGTAAGTCTTTCTTGTTCTTTCTATTCTTCTGAGGGACCAGAAGAAGCTTCCTGGGCCTGAGTTCAACAAAGTCAACAAGAACCCACAGTGGGACTTTGGATGACGCTCATTATTTCTTTCTCCCCAGCGCCACGTGCCTTGCCAAAAGAATTCTGTTTGCAGCTTGTGATAAGGGTTCTCAAGCCATTGCTTTAAACACAAACGTTAATTTTGAATTCATCGGCTCAAGTCCTGAGCAGGTTTCAAATCTTTTCTCAGGCAAACTCCCAGAACTCCAAGGGGCTTCGAGAGTCAGGTGGCCTAGTGGGTGGATTGCTTAACTTCCTGCCTCTTGCTTCTATGGGCAAAGTGCCTCAGTCTTTATGGCGGGGGGGGGGCGGTGAGGAAGGGCTACTCAGGAATTAACAGGAATTTAGTCTAATGTAGATTGATATTAACGATGCCACTAACTCATTTTTCCACTCAATTTTCATTAAAATAAATGAGAATTGGGCAGCTGAAACCCTAGCACAGAGCTGCGGTTCTGGAGCACAGGTGTTTCTTTAAGGACTTCTTTGTGGCTCCCAACGCTATGATTGCAAAGTGAAAAATAAACCTTGTGATTATTTTCGATAAAGGGTGAATGTCTAAAAGCCCAACAACTCACTTTGAAACACAAATGATAGGTGGTCTCAAAACATCAGATAACTCCCCCTTTAGTATGCACAGTGCATTGTGGGATATTATACTGTATCTGTGTTTTGATCGTGTTGCTAATAAAATCTTGATTTTGAAAAGGAAGCTTGCAGCATTCCTGCTGTGAAGGGCAATGTGCATTTTAAGAAAACTAAAATTAAACATGAAGTAAAATTGCATCATTAAAGTAGGATTGTGAGTGAAAGTCAGGAAGACAGTGGTACAAACACACACGTAAAGTGTGAAGAAATAGAATATATAAAAAGTTTGTGAACTTCCTGCGGTAAACACGTATCACATTACAAATCACTGGGTGTGCACTGGTCTTAAAATAGGGGTTACAAAAAGTACGGTTCGATGTTATTTATTAAGGACAGTCTCATATTCAGATGCATTGCGGCTCTTGAATTATTGAGATTTTAACGACGTCAGAAAAATGGCTCTTCTTGCTATTTTGGTTGCCAACCCCTGCCCTAGCAGCTTTGACGGATATTCTGAATAGCTAATAGGCGATTTCCACTGTCCAGCAAAACCTCTGCATTGTGTGTTGTGGCTCGTTCTCCCTCTCTCTCTCTCTCTCTCTCTCTCTCTCTCTCTCACTCACACACACACACACGTTATTAGTACAGATCTAGTTTCGATTTACTGAGCTTTACTGACCCACTGCAAAACCTTTTCTTTGTATTGCAGGGTGGTGGAGGTGCTGCTGGACCACCAGGCGAGCGGGGAAGGATTGGTCCCCTGGGTCGGAAGGTATGTCCTGCAAAATATTGAGCATCAAATGTCTAGAATAATACTGGAAAGCTGCTTAATCTTTTTCATAAAACTTTCTGGCAGTCAACCTGTTGTAGAAAACTTGTGATTTATTATATAGAGGGTGGAGTGAAGAAAGCTACATACAGGCTAAGCCACTGGCTGCTTGACTGGAATCCTTTTTCATTGAACCATAAGGCCCATTGATTAGCATAAAAAACAGCTTTGAGATTCAAAACATTCTGGGCCAGTTGGTAGAAATTGGTGTAGCATCACTGACTTTGCTGGCTTGCCACAGAAAATGATCCTACCACTTTTGTCAAGACCCATATCCCACTGTGATGCTCTCTTCACCAATAGACATAGGGTCGCCTAATCTGCTGTTGTAACTTCTCCGTTGATTTTACCAGCAAAACATCTGGCCTTTTGTATTTTGGCCTGCTGGTCGATATGCTCAAAAGAGACAAATTGCGACCTGCACACTGCAGCTTCTCTGTATCCTGAAGCATTTCTGAAATCCCTGGATCAGGCAAAAGGATAAAGAGCACTAGTGTTTTTGCCACATGTTTAGCTGTGTAAACAAGGCCATGGTTACAGCAAGGGGCTGTTACAGCTGAATTTGTGGGAAAGGACCAATGCGTGACTGGGAGATAGGCTGACATGAATGCTGCCTTTTTCAGGGTGAGCCTGGTGATCTTGGAACAAAAGGACAGCCTGGACTTCCCGGCCCACGAGGAGAGACGGTAAGTGTTGCTATGGGCACACCTAAAAGATTCTGGGCTGAATCCTTTTCTGGGACAAATGTGCAAAATTCCAGCCAGGCAGAAAATTTAGCATCATTGGCATGTCTGTGGTCCTTGTATCTTGCATGTAAGGGAGAAATATATATCATAGTTTACTCTCATGCAAACATGCCTTTAAAAATGGCATTCTTGGAGGAGATTTTACATTCACTGATGGGGATGCTATTAGGTGGTTTGTTTTTCCTCTCTTACCCGTTTCTTAGCATCTAAGAATTCTTCACAATGAGCAAGAACAGGTGTACAGAGCAGTGCAAGAAATATTTTTATTGCTATGGGTGAAATCACCGTTTCCCTGAAGTGATACCTATGTCTCCTGATCCATTGTGCTGGGCTCAGAGGGCTATCCTAGTTAGCAGTCAGCATAGTTCCTGCGACTCCCAACACAATACATACTGCAGTCCTGAAAGTCACCTGTAAGCCGTCTCATATACCTGGCTTTCCTGTAAGATTGGGCCATCAGTGAGATAAAGGTTGGTAGCCTACAATAAGGAGGAACAAACACAAGGGCTGATCCTGAAAGCACTCGGCCACTTATGAAAAGTTCAGCATGGGTGTACGTTTTGATGAGGTCCGTGCAGTGGTGCCACTGAAGGAGGTGACAACGTGTCCATTGTCTCCACTGGATGCTGGATTGGTGTCCCTGATTCCTCTAGGAATAGAATAACTATCCAATAGATGGTTGAGAGATTTCGGGCTGCTGCTGAGCAGTGAAATAAACACACAGGGTAAAATCCTGTTGCCACTGACGTCAACAGCTAAATTCCCTTCAACTTCAGTGAGGCCAGATTTCACCCAGCCTGCGCATGCGCCAAGCAAGGTTTCAATTTAACGTCTTTGGTTTTACTTCTAAGTAACTAATTCTAAAAGGGCCTGAGTTAAAAGCCATTTTTCATTGATTCCTATGGGCTTTGGAGCTGGATTGAATGGGTTTTTGGGACTCACATTGCACCAAGTAGCTTAGCACATGTGATACAAATTAATGCTTTCATGTTTGCAAATTTTAGGGAGAAGATGGGCGAGATGGAGTTGGCAGGCCAGGACCTAAAGGCAAAAGAGTAAGCTCAACGATATAGCTAACGATATTGCTTGAGGGACCTTAAAAACCAACCCAAACCTGGGAGGTAACAAGGACCTCCATCCTACAACTGGATCTGTACCCATGGAGCCATGGGATTTTGAGTTGAAATCAGTGGAGCTGCATGTAGAAACAAGGGTCTGCTCTAATTTATCTGACTATTGCATCACAATAAAATGATGGCCAAACCCCGCCTCTTTGATGCATGTTGTGCATTGCCCTGCATGCTGATGGCACTTTAGAAATAACTCATTTCAGTCTTGAATAGTAACAGAGAGAAAGCCATGCTAGTCTATATACCACCAGAACAAAAAAGCAGTAAAGTAGCACTTTAAAGACTAACAAAGTAATTTATTAGGTGAGCTTTTGTGGGACAGACCCTCTGAAGAAGTGGGTCTGTCCCATGAAAGCTCACCTAATAAATTATTTTTTTTAGTCTTTAAAGTGCTACTTTATTGCTTTTTTGTTTTCATTTCAGTCTGGTTTGATATTAATAATGGTCTGATTTTTAAAATCACTTCAGTTTGTTTTTCCCTCTTTGCTTGGAGGTTCATTCACTTCCTCCACTGTTTCTTTTTCTTCTGGAACTTGTTTTGGATCTCTCTTCAAAACAAGATTTATTTGTTCGGACCCTAAATTTGAACACATTTTTCTGTTCTTACAGGGAGAAACAGGCTTCCCGGGATACCCAGGGCCAAAGGTATGGCTGAGCTTATGTAACTTCCCTTCCTGTTCTGCAAATGTAACAAATGTCTTCTTTATGCTGCCTGCGGCTACAACTACTGTTTATGGTTTTTTCTAAACAGGGCGCATTTGGAGTTCGAGGTGGTGTTGGAGATCCTGGCTCTAAAGGAAACAGAGGCCGCAGGGTAAGTTTTACCATGACGCAGTTTTTCATGAAGTCCTTCGTGCTAGAAATGAGAGAAAGATAGCTCAGCGCCTCAGCTTTTTGAGTTCTGTACAACTGTTTTTCATCAGTTATTGATATATCCTTGTTGCTGTCCGGGGATTGCTAAGACACTGCCTGGAAGAGCATTTGGGAAATTCTCCTATTCTTGTGTTCAAACATCTTAAAGGGGGATTGGTGATCTTTGCTCTCCTGTCTTTCAGGGGAATGCAGGAGATCCAGGGCCAAAAGGTCAGAGAGGAGAGATTGGACACCCAGGATCACCTGTAAGTGTTTTTTGTATTTACAGCTGATCTAGTAGACTGGCTTCCTTGTCCCCAGAGATCTTGCTAATTTCCCTTTCCATTCGTATGTAGCATGTGTGCCACCAATTGAAGCAGACTCTATTTTGCCTCTTTTTCTCAAAATGGCAAGGTCATTCTCCGTTATCTTGGATATGTTGCATGTTTCCTTTGGGTTGAGTGGGATCCTGATTTCGTTGTGCTTGCTTTATAATTCATAGCTTGCTGTTATCGCCAGATAAAATTCATTCATGCTCTGGGTGCAGTAAGACACCCTGGGCAGGGTAGAATCTCCCAGTGGAAACGTGCCAGTGAAAGGTCTTATCGAGAACTTGCTCTACTTTCTGGTGCTTACTAACATGTACAAGACGTACGTTGTCCATTAGAACGCACCTTTAGATGAGCAATAAGAGTCCTGCATCACTGTACTACAGGTTGAACCTTTCTAATCCTGCACTCTGTTATCTGGCAGCATCCATAGTCCAGCATGTTCAGTTAGCCAGATGACCACTTACCGGGGTTGTAGCCAAGTTTCCTGCGCTCCCATAAAGTTTGTTTCCAGCCACCACTCCTGGTTCTCAGTGTTCCGTGCTCTTATTGAGCTGTAATTTACCCCTAAATGTCTTCTAAGAGCCCAGTAAGCAGTGGACATGTTGGTAAGCTAGACAAGACTGACCTCCCATCGTCCAGCAAATTCTCTTGTTCGGTGCTAGTCAGGTCCTGAGAGTGCTGGATTAGAGAAGTTCAACCTGTACAACAGAACCTTGAAATGAACTCCTTAACCTCCAAGTAATTTGTCAAATAAGGATTCTACTGTACTAGATGGCTAAGGACAGAATGATTTGTGGAAATGGAAATTAAAATATAAAGCTTTTGTTCTTACTTTTGCATGCTCCCTGGTTAAATAACAATTTTAAGTAACTTTGGTATAACAGTTGACCAATATGTATTGTAATGCAACCTTTCTTTCAAACTCTAACAGGGACTTAAAGGGGATAAAGGAGAATCCAGAGATGTAAGTTGAATATTAACTTCTCTGCTTCCATTTTGCTCTGAAATATCTTTTATGTGACAGTGTGTTTATCTGTCTCTCTCTCTTTTCCTTTCCCTCCCTTTTAAAGCTATGCACACTTATCAGGAACATCAAAGATAAATGTCGTAAGTACCTCTAGGCTCTGGTGTTTCTGTCACTACCTTGTCTTATGCTCATGCTATGCAAACTGACTCACTTACATCACTTTCTCTTATTTATTCACAGCTTGCTGCTATGGTAAGTCACTATCAATGATTTAATTTCCGAGAGTAACTTTTATGTACGTATTTAATCTGGGCCAAAGCCTCAGGCTACATGACACCCTCCATTGACTTAATGGAGATAAGTTGATTTATGCCCACCGAGGAGCTGGTCATAGCTAATTAATAATAATATCTAATATTAATTATTTTAATCCGATCTTTTGGTAGGCCCCAAGGAATGCCCTGTGTACCCAACAGAACTGGCATTTGCTATAGATACATCCTCGGGCGTCAATAATGAGATTTTCAATCGAATGAAGCAGACAGTTCTGAGAGTGGTTAACAATCTAACCATTGCTGAGAGCAACTGCCCCCGGGGTGCCCGGGTGGCAGTTGTGACCTACAACAGTGACATCACCACGGAGATCCGTTTTGCGGATGCCAAGAAGAAATCCAACCTCCTGGAAAGGCTTCAGAACCTCCAAATCACCCAGACAACCAAGCAACGCAGCCTGGAGACGGCCATGGCCTTCATAGCCAGAAATACCTTCAAGCGTGTGCGCAGCGGCTTTCTGATGAGGAAGATGGCCGTGTTCTTCAGCAACGGTCTAACCAGAACCTCCAGCCAACTGAACGATGCTGTGAAGAAGCTCTACGATGCTGGAATCATGTCTGTGTTCCTCACTAACCGAGAGGATCGAGTGCTCATAAATGCACTGCAGGTTTGGGTCACTCATTCCTGCTCTTTCCTGTCCGCTTGATGAGCTCTGTATAGCTCCTGCAGCATTCAGTGGGCACAGCAGGGCTAATAGCCACTGTGGGTCTGGAAGGGGCGGAGCCTCAGGTGGAACGGGTGGGGCCAAGCTTCGTAGAGTGGCACGGTGACACTACCTCAGCATTTCAAAGGGGCCCTTCTGAAACTCCAGGCCCCTGTGCAGTTGTTCCCCTTGCCCTCCCTCCCCACCCCCCATCAGTGGGCCTGAGTTGGCACGTTTCTTTTACCTAATATAAACATCAAATCAAGACTTCCAAATGCTTTATTCTGAGCAACATTGTCAGGGCCAACAATGGACTTCATGCAACCTTCTGCAATGCAATGCATGCTGTGGAATGATACATTTGTTTTTTGCATGGTGACAGCTCTTAGAAGCTTTAGTCGTGGAGCACAACCCTGTCGCACCAGGTGCTGTACAAACATAGCCCAAAAATTCCTTGTCAGTCTCAGTAAAGTACACACACAAGTACGCAACATGACTAACTGTGAATGGATAAGAAATAAGTCTAAATACATCGGCAGAAATTTAATGAGCTCTTTGCACTTAAACTCTGAGGAGGCTCCAACGCACTTATTATTTATTAGTACCCCAAAGCCCCAATCACCCATTGCCCTAGATGCTATATGAACACAGCGAGAGACAGTCCCTCCTTTAAAAAAAATCTTACAACTTAACCAGACAATACCAAGGAATGGCGGGGCATAGGGATAGGAATGGATGTACCACTTTATCATGACCATTTTACTGATGGGAAACCCAGAAAGATTAAATAATTTGTCCAAGGTCACTTAGGGTGTGTATGCAGATGAGGGAACTGAATCCAGCTCTCTAATCTCCAAACCAGTGCCTTAACACAAGATGACCCTTACCATAAGAAGTTAATTTATTCAAAACATATGAATACTGTGTAATGAGCCCTGTGCTTTCGGCTTTTGTCTAAACCAGATAAATAACAGTGCAGCTGGACAAGCTATTGTTCTTCCTATTGCTGCAGCTCAGCTTAATCAAACCATTACAAGACTACTGACATGTCACCTTTGTTTCGGTAAGGCACTGGATTTTACTTCCTTTTAAATCCATTTAGTCAGGACCTTGTCTTATTTATGTGAGTAGCCCCAGGAGAGCCAACACAAGTTCTCATGTGATGGAAGTACAATCATAAGTCAGCCTTTATGCAGTATATGATGGGCTACATTCACATGTATATGCTTTGATGAATTATGTTTGGAAATGAATGTTGAGCAGAAAGGGCCCAGATCACATGTTGGTCTGAAGAGGCTTTCCAGGTGTTGCATTCTGCAGATCATAACTTTTGCTTATGTTCCTTCCATGTGCCTTTTCCTGTCCCAGTGCTGCAATTCCCCGTTACTTAGTGCTCAGAACACCGCCTTCTCTAGTTGGCTAGCCCTGGAGATGCCTTGGGATGAAATTCTTTATACCTCATAATCTACTCCTTCCTGCTCAAACCTTGGTAGTATTTTTTATTATTAGGGGATATTTTTCAGTCCATACAAATAAATAGCATTTGAGCATATTACTGCTTAAGAAACATGAAACAATTAAGCAATATTGCAATCAACTCAGTTGCACCTCCTGGAAGGAATGCTTAATTTATGCCAACATTGTGGAAACACACAAAAGTATTATTTGATTTGCTTTTATAGCAAAACTGCATTATTTACCAGGGATATTACACACCAAAGTACTAATGTCTGTGTCGTCTAGGCTCAACAGAAAATAGGTTATAAGTATGTCAAGGAGCAGTCCTCTTAAGGGCGTGCAAATGAAACGGGGTGTGTTTCTTTTTTAGATGTGTGTGATCCTGATACCAGATGTGTCGGTGTTCCTCAAAGGCTTTTCTTCAGAGACAGGAGGGCAGTCCCCACAGACGTAGACATTGACATGGCCTTCCTCCTGGACAGCTCTCAGAGCACCACTCCTTTGCAGTTCAATGAGATGAAGAAGTACATTGCCTACATAGTAAATCAGCTGGAGATAAGCTCTGATCCAAAGTCATCCCAGCACCATGCAAGAGTGGCGGTTCTCCAACATGCGCCTTATGAATACGAAAGTGACTCAAGCTCCCTGCCAGTAAAAGTTGAGTTCTCCTTAACAGATTACGGGTCCAAAGAGGAGATGCTGAATTTCATTCGGACCCAGATGACCCAGCTGTATGGCACAAGGTCTATCGGAAGTGCAATTCAATACACAACGGGGCATGTTTTTGAAAGTGCACCAAACCCAAGAGATCTGAAAGTCTTGGTTTTGATGATGACTGGAGAAGTGAAAAAGCAAGAACTTGAGCATCTTGAAAGAGTTATTGTGGGTGCCAAATGTAAAGGGTACTTCTTCGTGGTGCTTGGCATTGGCAAGAAAGTGAACATCAAGAATATCTACAGCTTGGCTAGTGAGCCAAATGACGTGTTCTTCAAATTGGTCGAGAAGCCATCCGAGCTGCACGAAGAGCCCTTGTTGCGCTTTGGGAAATTGTTACCGTCCTTTATCAGCAGTGAGTATAACACCATGGCATGGGCCTGGGAAAAGTGGAAGAATAAAAATGCTAATGTAGTGCAGCTTGCAGATGGGGAGAGCACAAAAGTACAGCAAATTAGCAGTTGTTGGCCTAGCTTTGCTGTCTTTTATGATTTTAACTAGAGAAGGGCCTAAAGCCCAAGCTGCAGAGCTGAACACCTGAGGCTGTTAGGAGAATTTAGCTCTGGCTCCCTGGCTCCCAGGTCAATCCATAAAAAGTCTGGGTCTAGGCAGCCCAGAGTGTTGGGAACTTTGGCTCTAAATCTGAGATCTTAGCCCCCAGTAGGTAATCCTCTTCCACTCCTACCCCTTGGAGCACAGGCCACTGACCATTTTTTATCCTTTTGTCTTGTGGATGCCAATTAGTTCCACAAAAGGGGAGTTCTGTGCTCACTGCTTTCAGTAGTGCAAAACCTTGATTGATGCAAAATCTTCAGTGGCTCAATGAACCGCAGAGATTATATAGATTTTCAGGGACAAGTCCAGTGCAGCCTTGTTTCTTCCTGTCTTGCAGCATGCCGGCGACTCATTATGCTTGATTCCCTCTTCACCCCAGCACACCACCCTGGGCATATTTGAACAGGGCCAGCTAGGGATTGCTGTTCTCAGAGCTTACTGATCAGGAGCTTAGTGATCTAAATCATGGACCCTGTGATGGGGCCTCCTGCCCCACCCCACAGCATCTCTCCCTCTGTTTGTAGCCTTAAGTGGCCTAGTCACCCCGTCAGTCAGGCCCAGTGGTCTAGTCCTTTAAGTTCAGGCCCATTGGCCCACTCACTCTGGCCTCAGTGGCCCAGTTGCTCACAGTCAGGCCTCAGCAGCCTAGCTACTCCCCTTCATTGCCTTACTCCCTGGGCCACTTCCACTGTGATACCATGCACCTTCTGGGCCTCCACCTCAGGGCCCGCAGTCTGGCAGAATTCAGGCTGGAACCTTCCCCAAGCTCCCCTTGTGCTGCCTAGCACTCACCGATTTAAGGTGCTAGCTCTCTCTGGGAGTGGTCTTGCCCCTTGCCTGGCCAGGACCCAATTGACTTAGCTCTGTTGGAGCAGCTCCTTATATGTAAGGCTGCTCTAGCAAGCTGCCCTCTGATTGGCTCCCACAGGAGCCTTTCCCTCATTGGCTGGTGGAGCTGCACAGGCTCCCTCCAGCCTGCCTTAACCCTTACTTTGAAGCAGTGGGACACTCCCCTCACTACACTACCCAAAGAGTCAGATCCCAACGGTTTGTTGCCTCTAAATGACAAAGGGCTGAGGCAACTGAGTCCCCTGAAGCTTACTGAGCATGGCTCCTTTCGATGGTGTGGCACTAGAAATGCCTGTCAGCATAGGTGCTGGAACTAGGGCTGGGGTGGGGGGCTCCTGAAGCACCCCCAGGCTTGAAGTGGCTTCCGTTCTATACCAGGTTGGTTCAGCAGCTCTCAGCACCCCCTCTATAAAAATTGTTCCAGTACCTCCCGCCTGTCAGGAAGTATGATGTGACTGGGACTGATCCTCACCTGGTACAAACAGCCATCGCTTTCCATTCCCTGCAATGTGTGCCAGCCAAGGATCTGGCCCACTAAAAGGAGAATTGGGTGTTTCATGCAGCTTGTAAATGTTACCCAAGGAAAAAAAACGGCATGGTGGAGCATGCTGCCTCACATGCTGTGCTGACAGTAGACAGTTCATCCCAACACTGCATCTCACACAGTACATAATCCATCTGGTGCTGCATCAAAAGCAGCCCAGCGGGCTAACAAAGCCTCAGAACTGGGGTTTTGCCCTGCAGACCAACATCATACAGTTTTGGCATCTGTGAATAAAATTCAGATTGAGCCTCTCTAGTCTGGCACCCTTGGGACCTGACCACTGATGACAATAGAATTTGCTGGACCATGGGAGGTCAATATTGTCTGGCAGCATTATCAATATTTCCACTGCTTATTGGGCTCATAAAAGACATTTAGGGGTAAATTACAGCTAAATAACAGCACAGAACACTGAGAGCCAGGATTGATGTCTGTGAACAAACTTCATGGGACCATGGGAAACTTGGCCATGCCCAGGATCAGTGGACATCTGGCTAACTAAGGCTACGTCTACACGTGAAGCCAACATCGAAATAGAATAACGTCTACACGTCCTCCAGGGCTGGCAACGTCGACGTTCAACTTCGACGTTGCGCGGCACCACATCGAAATAGGCGCTGCGAGGGTACGTCTACATGCCAAAGTAGCACACATCGAAATAAGGGTGCCAGGCACAGCTGCAGACAGGGTCACAGGGCGGACTCAACAGCAAGCCGCTCCCTTAAAGGGCCCCTCCCAGACACAGTTGCACTAAACAACACAAGATCCACAGAGCCGACAACTGGTTGCAGACCCTGTGCCTGCAGCATGGATCCCCAGCTGCCGCAGCAGCAGCCAGAAGCCCTGGGCTAAGGGCTGCTGCCCACGGTGACCATAGAGCCCCACAGGGGCTGGAGAGAAAGCATCTCTCAACCCCCCAGCTGATGGCCGCCATGGAGGACCCAGCAATTTCGACATTGCGGGACGCAGATCGTCTACACGGTCCCTACTTCGACGTTGAACGTCAAAGTAGGGCGCTATTCCGATCCCCTCATGAGGTTAGCGACTTCGACGTCTCACTGCCTAACGTCGAAGTTAGTGCCGCTACTTCGAAGTAGCGTGCACGTGTAGACACAGCTTAAAAATCCTGCTGGAGCACGGATGTTGCCCATGAAAGTGCCAGACTAGAAAGGTTAAACCTGTATCTGTTTAGATCCCTGCTGTTTGGTTTCTCCCTCTATGAGAAGCAGGAGACCCAGATCTTTTAAACTGTCAGAAAAAAAATACCTGTTCAGCTGAGCCTGTCTAATGTATTTTTGGGGTTTGTCCCGAATAAATCTAAAACTTATGATCACTGTGGAAATGGTGACGTTTTGAAATAATAACTCGGCTTAATTTTTTTGTAGTGATCAAGTGGATCTGGTACCAGAGATATAATAATATTGTTTTTAACACAATAGTCCAAGCTAAAACAGATCTGCTCTCTTCTGTGGCCAAAGTGAGATCAATGTGGTTAAATTAACATGAAATAATTTTTTAAAAATATTATCGTTATTAAAAAAACATTTCACACTGAGCTGTTTCTTTGTCTAGGTGAAAACTCTTTTTACCTGTCTCCAGATATAAGGAAACAATGTGATTGGTTCCAAAGTGATCAGTCAGCAAAGACCTCTTCTAAATTTGGCCAGAAATCATTGTAAGTAGTAGGTTTCCTGCCACAGATTGGGCTTTGGAGGTGAAATCTTTGAAGGACAGGAACAGTCTTCATATTTCTTTTAATATTGAGTGGATCTTCTCACATGTCATCTAACTGTTGATGCAGCTTGTTGTTCTTAGTGCTGTATCAAAGAAGCAGCATGTCTTTGTTGTTAGATAATTTTGTGATATAATCCTGCTAAGTAGAGCAGCAATGGGCAACTGCGAAGGGTGGGTGGGCCACGAGTGACCCTTCTTCATTTCAGTGGGCCACAGAAGCCCATGGCCTAGCACGGTTCCACCTGCGGTCCCCCCGTCTGAATCCTCCTGCACACACCTCTCATGCATTCCAGCTATGGGGAGAAGAGAGAGGAGTGGGGATGGAGCAAGAATCAGGCCATTTATATGCAAGAGGCATGTGGGGACCCAGTATTTTACAGGCTGCAGGTGGAGTCCCAGAGGGCCACATGTGGAGCCCTCCTAGACCAGATATGGTCCACAGGCTGTAGATGATAGAACTTATTTTGTTCATTTGGACCAAGATTTCCAAAAGCAGATTTTTTTATGTTACATTTACTAGTCACGTCAATGGACCCAATCTGTCAGGTTCTCTCTTCATCAAAATCCCAGTAAGTTCAACGAGAATTCCAGGCACCAAGCAAACAAGACTGAGCCTGATGTACCTCATTCAGTAGTTATGTATCTTTCCCTTACTTCATTGGCATCAGGGTAAATCACCACTAAAATGGTGGTGCTGTCCTGGGCTGTATGTTAATGGCTGTTGCCCTCTCTCATATCACAATCATGCCATAAGGTATGGGCTCAATATACTTGGTCCTGACTCACCACGCGTGGGGATGGAGGAGATGCTTACTTGAGCTTCCATCCAGCCATGCATTGCTATGAGCCTATGTGTGTTAAGATGATTCCCCCAGGACGGTGATAGGCATGACATGAAAACCAGGACAGTTTGAAAATGAGAAAAGGGAAGTTCTTTTAAGAAGCTGGTTGTGGCAGGCTATCTGTAGAGCTCTCTGAGTAACTGCCTACTTGCCAACAGAACTTGGAACGCGCCTGCCCCGATAGCACTTTGGTGGAGTGTTCAGTGGTTTGGTAGAAATTCCCCAGCTTTTCATTCCTCTTTGGGCAAAGTTTCCAGCACAGGGAGGTCAATGGAAAGATTCCTATTGACCTTCATGGACTTTTATTAGGCCTTCGCCCCCTTCAGAATTCTCGTATAACACTAACAAAAAATGGTGTTTTCCTTTAGGGTAAATAGAAAAATATATCTAGGAGTAACAACAGGTTTTTGTTTAAACAGATATGCTGCACATAACGTGACTGCAAGTGCCCGTACAACTTCAACCGCGAGTCCAACCACCAGTGCCCATACAACTACAACTACAGCCACAAGCCCAACCACCAGTGCCCGTACAACTACAACCGCTAGCCCAACCACCAGTGCCCGTACAACTACAACTACAGCCACAAGCCCAACCACCAGTGCCCGTACAACTACAACCGGTAGCCCAACCACCAGTGCCGGTACAACTGCAACCGCTAACCCAACCACCCGTGCCAGTACAACTACAACTGCAAGCCCAGCCACCAATGCCCGTACAACTGCAACCGCCAGCGCAGCCACCAGTGCCCATATGACTAAAACTACAGCTGCAAGCACAGCTACCAGTCCCCATACCACTATAATCCTCAACGGAAGTGCAGCTGCTACAGATAAGCCAACAGGTAGGCAGAGTTCTTCCCATTTTTAAGAAGGTGTTCTGTGATCTAGGGTATGAGCAATAAAATTCAATGCTCACTTCTTAAGATATCATGAAATAAAATAGTCAGTGCTTTCTGTCTCAGAAAGGGCTGTATTCATGGAAGAGCATCGAGCCGGCCAGATCCTCTACTGGTGTAAAGTGGTACAAGTCTATTGACTTGGATGGAGCTTTGCTGATTTACACCAGAGGGAGATCTGACCTTCTAACTTTTGTGCCTAGATCCTCATGGCTGTGAATGAAGTAAAGATTAGACAGAATTTGGACTAAACCCAGCTATAAATAAAAGATGTTTCTTTGTTCAAACACACAGTTGTTTCTCAGTGGTTTAGATAGAATAAATATAATGATCAATCTATACACAGTCCAATCCAGTGCTACTGAGTCATAAGTGTAATGCCATCAGCTGGACCTTGAGGGTCTTTGATAGCATAGCAATACATCAGGGCTGAATTTAGCCCACTGTGGGTAAGAACACAGCTGCTGTATAGGATCATTTGACTTCTCAGTCAGCTAAATGGAAACATCACAGTTTGTGCAGACAGAACCAACTCTGGCACCATATATGGAAAAAGAAGTCTTCCGTGTGCAAAGTAAGGGGGTTGCACGAGTCTTTATTTATCAGTGAAACAAGTAACAAAGAACAAATGGCAGATGTACACTAAATGTTTGCAGAGAAACTCATGTCACCATGTAAATATATGATTACACTTTCTTTAGAGGTTGACTCTTTCATAAGTTTGCTGGGAAGAAGCAGTTCAATGCATCACTGGAGTTTTCAGCCAGCATTTCTAATGGTTTACCCAAAGTTCTGTCACAGTTTTGTCCAGACCTGGGAAAACTCTTCACTGCAAATAATTGGACTCATTTAGATCTCCTTTCTGTTCATAAATTATCCTTGGGTGGACACTGGGCCAGGACTGCAGCTGGTGTAACTCAGAAGTCAGTGGAGCTATTGTGTTTCTGTAAGCGTTGGCCAGCTGATAGTTGAAGATCTGTTTGCTATCTGAACTTGTTAGGAGCATCAGACAAACATATTCCAGTTTGTGGGGGGCTTTGAAGACAAGTGCTTTGCTATATCTTTGCCTAGTTACTGTTCTTCTACATGCAGTGTGATTTGGTCGCTTGTCAGGTCAGATAGTTGGGTAAGCAAAACTTTTACGCAGAGGAAGAAGGAAAGAGGGAATATTTCTATCCTAGCTTGACACATGATCATAATATTGCTCCAGGTTTCCCAAGACTTCACTTTCTCTAAATTTACTTCTGAACCAAAAACGTTGAGTGTGGGAAAGCCAATTCACATCTTTTATTCAAAATTGTTCATGAGTGCATTTTTGCAGCTCCATCATTTTGTCTATAGAAAGAATGAAAAACTTTGAAGAAATGTGCCCTTTAGAACCAAATTGATTATTTTGAGGTGTTGAAGTAACACATGGCACAACGTGCATTCATTTCTTCGGTTCTGACTCTGGCACCTATAAATAAGTCAGAGAACAGACAGGGGGCTCATCTATACCAGAAAACTAGATTGACATAATTACATCACATTACAGAGGTGTGAGAAATCAATGCCCTTGAGCAGTGTAATTAAGTTGACCTATAATCCCTGTAGACAGCACTGGGTTCATGAAAGAATTCTTCTGTTGACCTACCTACCACATCTCAGGGAAGTGGATAACATATGATGATAGGAGAACTCATTCCTTGGCGTAAGTAGAGACTGCACCAAATCACTGCAGTGCCACAGCTGTGGTGCTGTAGTGTTTTAAGTATAGGTGAGCCCTAGGGAAGGGCTGGGGCTGTTCTGGTCATAGGACAGTCTTCCCCCATGACTGGAGCTCAGCAGCAGAGCCTAAGGCGTGAAGCAACCTTCTCAGAGCTGCCTTTGTACCCGCAGCAGTTGTCCTCCTGCTCCGTTTCTGTGGGAATATTTTGGCTATGGAGTCACTGATTCTCCCCTGACCTATCCAGGTCCCTCAGACCCTATTCACTGAACATTCCTTGCTGTCTCTATGGGCTCCTCAGACCATGTCCCCTTTGTGAGCCATCAGCCTGTTGCGGTTGCTCTACCCTTTGCTCTTTTCTGCTCCCGGGGTGGCAAGAGGTGGGCAAGGATCAAGAGCTTTTCCTCCCTGAGCCAACATGAGATACCTGATCAGCCTGGACTAAAGTCACTTCCAGGTGTGAATTAAAGAGCATGGCTTATTTTCTCTAGGGCAAATACATTTTTAAAAATTCCGTTCAGAATCAGGGTACTATATAGTATCTGTATTTAAAGCAAGAAATTCAAACATTACTAGTGATTTCAGGTGTCTCAATTTTTGGGTGCCCAGCTCGACACCCCTAGAAGGGCCCTGCATTTCAGAAAGTGCAGCACATCCGCCCTCTGAAAACTTAATCTTGTGTGGTACCTCAGGTTGGGCATCTGTAAACAGTGCCCTGTCCTCCCCCAAAATCACAAGTCACTTTTTAAAACTGTGGCTTTACTATTCCATAATCTGTTCCATAGGAGATGGTTAAAGCCACAGTTCACCTTCCCCTCCACCCGCTCAGCAGCAGCAAATTGGGCTAGAATTTACTCTGAAGACTCTGACTTTAGTTTGTCTCTCATTGTAGTGAAAGTGAAGAGTGAAATCCAGATCACTGACATCACAGAGAACAGCGCTAAACTCCATTGGGTGAACCCTGAGCCCCTGACCCCTGATTTCTTTGACATCACCATCACCTCTGCACGTGACCACTCTCTGTTCCTGAAGCTAAACATAACCAGCACTGAACAAGTGATTGAGGGCCTCAGAAGCGGGCAGAAATACCATGTAACAATTACCGGGTATCACAAATCACAAGCCAAAGTAACCTACACAGGAACATTCAGCACAAGTAAGTGTCTTTCTGGGCATGTGGGATGAAATTACCCCTTTCCCCCCACCCCCGAAGGAAAACATTAAATGGAATAATGACTAACAATGGGGAGTAAATTGGTGATGATTCATGCCTTGCTAATACTCAGTGTGTGATCATATCTTTCCCATTCCACCTACCCACCCTCTTGTCCTAGCATAACGTATGACATGGGTCCATTCAGACGGGCTTAAACAGCAGGTTTGTCCTCTGGAGACCCAAGTTCAAATCCACATGTAGGTAATGCAGGAAACCTTCCAAAGCCGTGGGACAGTTGGTGGTAGCTCCTCAGGAGAAGCCCAAGCTTTTGGTTGATCAGCAAAGAAAGGCATTAGCTGAGTGGTAGGGGGAAGATTGCTCATTGCTTGACAGCTCTAGCACTGGTAGAGCCTCCCCCACGTCGCTGGAGTCATGGAAGGCTTCCTGTTGGTTTTGGTGGCTTTGGAATCCAACTTGATGCAGTCGCTTACCTTTGCAAGCAAGTGGTTCACCCAGCAGAATGTACCGAAAAGCCGTCGACCCAAAGAAAAGGCATGTGCATGAACTGAATCAGAAGCTAGGCTGGTTAGTAAAGGGTTCCATCTATCACTGATGCCCACATACAGCTGCGCTTTGAAAAGCAGGCATTCCCACACAAGCACACCTGCAGAATTCATGCAGAGAGCTATCCTTCTGGCTGAGGGATGGTTTTGAACCTGTCCTCTTGACTTCCGTATGCTATTGGCAAAGCCTATTTTGGTGCACATGCAGTGTGAAGCAAGGCCCTTCCAGCAGAGTTCAGACTTGGCTAGGCCTGTGTATCTCTGGTAACATTCAAACACAAACGTTATCATCAAAACAGCTGTGTAACTGTTGCCAGACCTGGGAACAGCAAACTGCATGGAGGGGTAGCATGCTCTGCTGTTGTACATCGATGCAACTCCATTGAAACGGGGTGGGCAGCACCAATTTACACCAGCTGAGTATTTGCCCCACTGGGTGGGCTCAGCTCCCTTCCCAGCCCAAATCCACACGTGACTTACCCTGTCCCATGCAGAAAGAAATCAGTGTCAGCTACTTTTTGGTATCATCTCCTTCCTTCCTCCCATTTTTGTGCAAGGGGGATTTGAGGTCTGTGCTAGGGGTGGGGAGCCTAGGTGAGCAGGTCGGAGTAGGGGTGCATAGGACGGAATGCCTTGTGGGAATTGCGCTGTCCTCCATTCCAAAAGTCCTGAGAACAATTGTATCCAGGAGTGAGTTCTTGGTCATGCACTTATAGTGGGGCTTCTACCAGCAACTTTGTACTCAGACTGCTAGGGATATAAGCAGGCCTCCCAAGGGACCATGGAGTTGGAGAGCAAGCCCCATGGACCTTTCCAGGGGTTTCCAAACTCCCCAGTAGAAAAACCAGGGGCAATCTTCATTAAAGGAGCTTTGTGGAGAATTCCACCCCAGGACTTCATGATCGCCTCCAACGTAAGCACCAATTAGTAACCATTGGCTTTGTTATAATACAGAATAAAGCAGCCCAGCCTGATTGTCTGGGACTAATTTTTCCTCCCCGGCAACAATGCTCAGTTATTCTGACCTGAATTACTCATTGGCTCTGCTGCAACCAAGACCCATTTCCAGAGTTTATGTATTTACGTAAACAAAACCAGTGCTGAACGTTGCGGTGTCTCTCCCTCCCCTCATGAGCACTTCGGCCAAAGATTTTATTTACTAACTTTTATTTAATTCCTTCCATATTCAGTATGATCTGGTCTGTTTCCTGCTGACAAGCACAATTCCTGGTCTGAACTGTAGCTTTCTAGTAGGCAAGAAGTAAGACAGGTAGCTAGGCAAATCCCTAGGGGGAGGTGGTGTTGGATTTCCTTTAGTTACATGTTTTGCTGAAAGGTTTTTCTCCCTTCCTTCAATCATTCTATTTGATTTTGCTCTTACAGAAAGTCTGCCAGTGCCCAAGGCACCTTCAGTAGCAACTGCTAATCTGATGGTGAATACTGAGCCCTTGGAACATCCAGAAATCGGTGAGTAGCACGGCACTTCGAATTGGAACAGTAGGTTCCGTAATCACCCACATTGTGACTCTACTAGGCCCTCAGCAGAGGTCTGATCTAATCATTCTGTTGACTTCAGTGGACCTTGGATCAGGTCTTAGTGTGATCTGCAGAGAAATGAATGAAGCTGGAATGATTTCCACCAGCAGAACATCTGACCAGTTATTTCTGTTAGGAGTGACATTATTTCGTCAGACAGATGTAAAGAGCTGGGAAATGTGTGTTCATTTAGGGCCAGATTCTGATGGCCTGACCCCAAACAGGAACTTACAATGCATGAAATGTCATTGGTCTCTGTGTGACTGCTCAAGGGATTAAGATCAGACTCCCGGGTCCTGGTCCATGGCCTTTTAAAGTCAATGGGATTCTTCCCATCCACTTCAGTGCATCAGTTCCCCTGTAAGTGAGGCTTGCAGAATCAGGTTCTTGGGTGGACATCAGACATGACCCCATTAGTGTTCTGTACTGTTCTGGCAACCTCCTGGTGTGAAGTTATAAATGGTGCTGGTTGCTCCATGTGCAGCCCTTATTGTACCAGTGTGGGACAGGGGATGGAATGAACTGTCCATCAGAGGATGAGCTGAGGACAATGAACTGCTTGGTGCACACAGCTCTGTCCAAGAGTCTGTGGCCTACCAGGGGGGCAAAAGTGAAAGATTTCCCAGGGATCCTATGCCAAATGGTCACATGACATTTTTGAGGCAGTTTAGCAGGCTTCCCTCACACTGTAAGTCCCGTCACCTGCTCACCCTCTTCTTCATTTCTTCCACCGCGGCATCAATGGTTTATTGCAATAAACCATTAATGAGCAAGTGATCTGCTCCTGTTCAGCAATTAACTGTGTGTTTGTCGTGAACATTTGTTATTAACATGTACAATTGCTTCAATTAATACCTATAACAACTCCTCCACCTGGTCTGAAATAATCATAAGGATATTACGTTAGAGGTACCTCCCCCAAAAAAGTCCATTGAACACTTGATTGCAGTTGGTCTGATCCATTACACCTCAGCTAGCACTGATTCCAGCCCCCTGGCCAGGACACCCAAGCCAGAAAGGAGAGAATTCTGGATGTATGGCGAAAGTCAACTCATGGAAAGCAACCTAGCTGCATTGCAGTTCATTGGTGAGGTGCTGTTTTCCTGCATTGCAGTTCATTGGTGAGGTGTGAAACTGGCTCCTTGTCCAAACTGCAGTCCTGAGGTCTGTAATTTTTGTCTCATTAAGACCTTATTGCTACCTGCACATTGTTTTCTTTGGGAGTAGCTCTATGAGTTTGAGTTACAAATGTAGACCTGGAGGGTGACATTTTCTGAGCTGGCTAGGGGATCTGGGCAATAAGTACTTATTAATTTCTAATGGGAATTAGGAAACTCTGAGGCCAGCCCTTTAATCCTTCTGAGATCAATGGGGTTTCCCAGGAAGTACACGAGGGTAAAATAACATGGTCACTGTTTTTTTAAAACAGATTAAGATTAAAACTATTTCACCAGGAGGGTGGTGAAGCACTAGAATGTGTTACCTAGAGAGGTGTTTGAATCTCCATCCCTAGAGATTTTTAAGTCCCATCTTGAAAAAGTCCTGACAGTGGTGATTTAGTTAGGGTTGGTCCTGCTTTTGACAGGAGGCTGGATTCAATAACCTCCTGAGGTCCCTTCCAGCCCTAGGAGTCTAGGATTCTAAGTTTATTCAGGTGATTTTGCATGCATGCATATGTACACTCACACAGAATAAATCGTAGCTCTTCCCACAGTCCCAGGGCACTGTGCAGGACCAGGATTTCTAGGAATGTCTGAAAAATCTTTGCTAGCTTTCCTACGATTAACACATCTGTGCAGGAGGAGAGGCTGGAGCAATCTGCTTAAGGGTGCAGGATGTATCACTGTCATTGCATTTAAACAGCCCTGCTCAGCAGTAGCTCTTTGAACTTGCTGGCTCCAGATTAGAAACATTTCATTTCTCTGTTTGGACAGCATGCCATTGCTGAGACTGGCTGTAGTACACGGCTTGGTTCCATCAGAGTTTACATCTCTGTTCATTCATCACCTTTCACCATGTCCATTGCCTGCATGGGACTCATTTGCATTTTCTTTCCCCATTCCCCACCGTCTTTCACCTGGAAGAACCTAGCTGGTTTGGAATGCACAACTAGCCTTTGCCTACACGTTTAACCCTTTGCCTACACGTTTAACACTTTGCCCGTCAGGCGTTCCAAAATAGTGTCATGAACTGTATGGTGTACTGCCCATTGGTTTATCTCTCTGTGCCTTCACACAGTGTCTCATGGGAATGCTGATGGGTTGCTAGATGGAACAAAGCAGCAGCAACATGCACAAATTATACACGGTGCAATAGCTAATCAGGCATGTGTGCTTGTGGAATGGAGAGTAGGGAAGTCGTTGCTAGAGCGTTGTGGTGCCAGAAGAGCCAGCATTCCCAGGAGCTAGTGATCCCAGAGGAAACATGCAGTTTGATAAAGAGTTTAACAGTTCACAATAGCTTCTCAGCATTCCTGCCAGGGGTCTAAGACATTAAGCAGAAGAGCAGACTAGAAATACTGGATTCTGTAATCTAAACCTGCCTGTAAGCTTTTGTGTCAGCCATTTGACGCAGCAAAGCGTGCTCTGAAATGTACTACAGATTGAACGTCTCTGACCTGGCACTCCCTTGTCTGGCAACATCTGTAATCTGGCATGATTTTAGTCAACTGGACAACCACTTATCATGGGTGTGACCAAGTTTCCTGTGGTCCCATAAAGTTTGGTTCCCACCACCAGTCCTGGCTCTTGGTGTTCTGTGCTGTTCTTTAGCTGTAATTTACCCCTAAAATGTCTTCTAAGAGCCCAATAAGCAGGGGAAGTGCTGGTAACATGCTAGACAACATTGACCTCCTGTGGTCTGACAAATTCTCTCATCTAGCATCCATCTGGTCCTGAGGTTGCCAGACTAGAGAGGTTCAACCTGTAATAGGTTATATAGTGAGGGCCAAACCCTGCAGTCCTCACAGAGTCAGAACTCCTCTTAAAGTAAATGGGATTTTTGGCTGGAGCAGGAACTGCAGGATTTAACCCTAAAATATCACTTGTGGGCTCCGTTTAAATATTCCAGTCTTCAATTAGTTAAATCAGAGCTTTTGCAATCAGTGAGGTTTTTTTAAAATGTACTTTAAAACCAAAACTCATGCCAAGGCAAACAGGCATTTGAATACACACTTATACCACACACTAGTACGCTCAGAATGCGGTATTAGAGCCCAGGTCAGCTCCTGTTAAGATCCATAGTAGACTTCTCACTGATGTAAACTGGAGCAGGACTGGACCACAGCACGCAAACAATTCCTAGCCAAAGACCTCAGAGGACCCAGGAGTAAAGCTGAAATTCCTAAGTGTTTCACCCATTATTAACCCCAGAAAACCCATCCACCATTCCCTCATATAAACACCACCCATTCTGAGCCCTTGAAAATTCCCCTGGGAGCTGTGCATTTCAGGAGATGGGATTTTAAGTTAATTTTCCCTTTGAAAATCCAATCTTCACTGTTATCTGAGGAGCTTAAGGGAATTAGTCTGACTGCTTCCAATGGCTTCCCAAGGAAGCTGGGTGCTTGGCTCCATTAGCCTCAGTGACATACATGATAGCTGAGTGGATTCAGAAGTTCCTGGCATACAAAGGAGTGGCTTGAGCCCTTCCGCCAAGCTGGAAAACCTCAGCGATCTTTCACCTGGCACCATCACTGCCTAAATCCTGCCACAGAATGATGCCCAGCTATGACTGATGGCCCAGTTACTCCTAGAGTGCATGGGATGGGGGTGTATTGTCCAAGCTGAGGTGAATGGGAAACCGCCATGACTGAATAGGGCAGTAGGGACTGCTGGGGGTGGCACTTCCCAAAGGGATACTTGCTAGATCTCTGGAAAAGGTGTGGGATGTGCTTCTAGCTGTCACTGGCTGGGATGAGCAGCCTTCCTCCTCCCTGTTCCGGCCCCTTTGGGCTATCCTGCCTTGCCAGCAGTGCTAGAAATGCCCCAATGGCAAACCCCACCCACTGTCCCCAGCTTTGCTGAGGTTCTCTTCTGCTTTGCAATGCACAGGAAACTCTTGTGCCCTCAGCCATGGGCCTCTGTGAGCCAGCCCAGGCCTCCCTTGCCCACCTTGGAGTGGTCCCATTAAACAGACCAGAGCAGTGCCACCCAGCCCAGCGCCCATGACCTGCCCCTCCATAATTGACAAAATGACAGCGGTTATGCCCGTGCTGAGAGCAGCTTAGAGACAGATGGGCCAGGATTGGGAAATCACACCTCTATGCAGTAGGACTTCATAGTCCAGCAGTGGGCAGTAATTTTGGATGGGGGGGTCTTGCCAAGAATTTAGAAGATCGTCAGGGGGCTGCCCTCATCCATGATATTAATGGAGGAGGTGTGGGGTCTGGGATGAAGGTTGAGTGCAGAAGGGAGCTGTAAATTGACCAATGGGAGCTGAGATATTTTGCAAGGGTGCAGAGCAGCACACAAAACCTCCCCTTCCCTCCCGCTGTGCAGACTAGAGAACTACAGGGAGCAGACAGTCTCCTATAGCAGCCACTGCCTGCTCTGCACCTGAGGAGGTCCATGGGGCAGATCCAGTGGCTTGGCAGGCTGGATATGGCCCGAGGGCCATACATTGCCCACCCTTGTCGTGCACAGCCCAGGCACCCCCCACCCTTGCCAGGATCTTTGGCTTCTGGGGTGGAGGTGGGAGGTTGCATAGACAGTACCGGATTGTGAATCCCTGATGAGTAGTTGTTTTACACAGGTTGTCCCTGTGGACTGCTCCTGTGAGTAACTGCTCACCAGGTGGAGCTCAGAGTCCACCCCAGAGAAATCTGCTTTTACCCACTATTGAAATCAGGCAAAAAATTGTTTTGTTTTTGCATGAAACAACAGGAGACAATAAAGTCCTGAATTTCACTTGGTCTGGGAAATGTCTTACGCTCTTCTGGCACTTTCACCATGCTCCATTTGGCTGCTGACTACTAGAGTGCATTGATTCGATGCTTATGTCCGAGGCTAGGTAGAAGCACGTAACAAGAACAGCCCTATTGAAACAATGTCTGAGGTGCATGCAACAGCTGCTTAGCATGTTGTCTCTAGTGAGGTGTGTGCAAGCGTATTTGCAGATATGACCAGAGACCTTGCACAAGCAGAGGTCAGGCCAGGCCCAGCTCTACCGGGGACTTTTTTTGAATGCTTGATTTTTTTTGCTCTCTTTGCCTTTTCAGCTTTTAACCCTTTCAGAGTCATTTAACGTATGCACATTTTGAAATTTAGATTTGACAGATCCTTGCTTGCTGGATTTTGACATGGGCACACAGTGCCAGGAGTATCAGGTTGTGTGGTTCTTTGACTTCAAAAACAAGATCTGCACCCAGATTTGGTATGGTGGGTGTGGCGGGAATGCCAATAGATTTGAGACAGAAGCTGAGTGCATTAGCAGATGTGTGAAGCCATGTAAGTATCACGCAGGGTTAACCATTTTGCACTTCTGTAAAATTGTCAAATACAATTTTAGATTGGCAAGAAATTTTGGTTTAAAAACAACCCCTTCCCCCTGCACTTTTTCCCCCTACAGCAGCTGAGAAAGTCATGCAGCAACCGCCCCTTGAGAAAAGATTATTATCAGGTAAACGCACAAATGCAGCAGACACCGCCTTTACGACCACAGTTCTGTCACTGCTCTAGGCTCTTCTGTTGTGAGCTTTGCCACTGTGGGACTAGGGCAAATGGAGCCAGCAAGCATGTGTCTTTCTTTTCCTCACTTGTGCTCTCCAGCAGCTGAGAAGGTCCCATCACGTGCTTTGCATGGACACGCTGTTGGCATGCCTCGCAGTGCCTCCTGAATTGCCAGGCTGAACATGAGTTAGTTGAAACCTGTGGTTCCAGCAAAACCTGGGGGGCGGGGGGTTTACTGTATGATAAATACCTGGTCACCGGATTGGGAAGAGGACTGCGATCACCAGGAAACTCCTGCTAGCATGGTTGTGTTGGCCTCCTTCATTGTGTCCCTAACTCATGTCATCACTCTGGTGTATGCATTTGCTCCTCTGCCAGTCCTGCCTAGCTGTACGCTTTTCTTTAGCGGATATACTGAGTTGGAAAATATTCTTTGCTGCTTGGATCTTGAATCCAGATGTTCCCCTTATGTGGAAAAACACTCACAAGCAAGGGTGGGCGGGGGTGGAGGATGAACCACACTAGAAAACTGCGATGTTCTCCTTAAGGAATTTCCTGTGTTCTATGCTGGGGGTGGGGAGGTGCAGCTTTGGCCAGGGACAGAGTCCAGCCAGAATGGATAGATTCTTGCCTCCTGCAATGGCTGTGCTGCAGCCCGTTCCTGGAGAGGCACGGATGGAGGGTATCAGAGGCAGGGGAAGGCAATGCCTTCCCAAACTGCCAGCCTGGCCCTGCCCACGCTCCATCCCCAGCCTCTCCCGCCCAGTCAGAGTATTCCCCGCTCCCAGGTCTCCTCAGGCTGTCTGGAGGCTGGAGCTTAGCTGTCAGCCCTCTGGGAGCTAGGGAGGCTGGGGACATGCAGCACCTGTGTTCTGGGGACAAGCTGGCCTCCCCATGCTCCAAGGATGGCTGGTGTCACACACCACTTCTTCTCCCACTCCCCTGTACTCTACCCAGGGCTGGATGCTGCCGGCCCTCCTCACCCCCCCAAGCCCATGGCCTTGGGAGGACATCTGGGGCTATGCACTGTCCCCTTGGGAAGGGGGGGGTTTGCCTCGGCCATCTGGGAGCTTTGTGCGGCAGGGGTAGGGCTGAGGGTTCACGCATCACCCATTATGAGAGGGGAGACAAACCCAGGAAGAAAGTTAATGCCAGAGAACCACGGCAACGTAGGGCTCCAAGGGACCTTGAGAGGTCATCTAGTCCGATTGCTAGAGGCCACATGAGAACTGCCTACGGAGCGCTCTGGGATTCTTCTTCACACGACAGTCTGTCGGCGTGAAATAGGGACTGCACATCTCAGAGAACCTCCTGCCAGAGGTAAATAGCGCCCCCTTTCGGCACAGCACAGATTTTGAGTTTTGGGGAAAAAAAATCATCCCCCCTCAGGATGAAGTTTGTAGACGCATATTTCAAAGCTGCAAATCACCAGCAAATCTTTCTGCTGGCAAATTCTTGACTATGTCTAGCTACCACCTCTCATGAGTGTAGTGTAAGTCTCATGTTGTTTGGTGCTTGTCTTAATACCACAGCTCCTACAGTTCTATGAGTACATGGGAATCTTGGCTTTCATATTTCCTGTTAAAAAGCAGCTTCCTAGCCCCGAGGGTTGTGGAGGAATCCTTCAAAACATGATCCAAGTGCACAGTAAAGACTGAAAAACCAAAAAGCAAATAGAAAGAATGCAGGGAACACACAGGAAATTCGAGTGAGTGTGAAGACACCCTCTTTATTCAAGCAGAACTCAATGATGACAATGGATGTTGAGATCACTCCATGTGTCTGGCGAGTGCTTAGCAAACTGCACAGTGGAGCTTTGAGTCCCACTGAAGCGAGAAAACAAAAAACAATGCTTAGCCAGAGCAGGAGGCCCTGAAAACAGTTGGGTATGTGAGACTGGTGAATGGAAATGTTTGAAAAAGGTTCTGAACTGAGCTTATGTTACTTACATACGCTTTTTCCAGGAATATCAACGAAAGGTGTTAGCTCTGTTTTAGAAAGAGGGTAAATTACTTGCCCAAAATTACATCGTCAGATTAGCCAAAAGTCCCATAGGTCTCAATCCCCCAGACCAACAACCAGGTGGCACAGTTTCCCAGTAAAGTAACTGATCTCAAAAATACCACCCAAAGTAATTAGCTATGGTTAGGAACATTGGGAAAGAATGCAGAATGAACATTAAGAACCAGCTAGGAAACAGACAAAAGGAAGGAAAGGCATGGGAAGCACATGGAGACTTGTGTAAATAAGAAACTAATTAGTCCCAGAAAGTGGAAAACAACAAAGGGAAAAACCATCAGAGAATGTGTTACTGTCCCATAGAAGACAAAAGCTGCAACAGGAAAGGAAATTAAGTGCATAGGCAACAAAGCTGAAGTGTGGGACAACAGCACAGAACCACACCCTCTGCTCAAGCACAAAGGCTTTAGCTTCAATCACAGGCTCTAGTGCTTTCCTGAACAGAGAAGCTTTAGTGAATGAAGGTCCAAAATAGGACACCTAATTCTCTGGTGTTTCCTTAAACGACGGTGGGAGTTTCAGTTGAGTTAGTGTCTCCCAAGAACCTCCGGTATAATTCAGTGGCTGGAGGTGAAGCTGTGACAATGCATGAAAGAAATTAAAAGATTTCGCGAGTACTGAAAGAGAGAGCAAAAGGAAGACAGAGTCACCACCTCAGCAAATTACTGCACAAGCCAGACCCCAGCATGGGACTAGATGATGTCATGGATCAGAACAAAAATACAGTGCTGTGTGGAAATTGGACCAGTCAGTGAGAAGGAACTCTAGCTAACTGTCAAAGAAATCAAGGGAGAAAACAGCTATGCACTGGTGTGATCAGTGCTGAAATCCAAATGCTAAAAAAGCTAATCAGGGAAGGAGGTTTAAAAACACTCCTAGAGGTACATGAAAAGGACTAGACTGTTAAGAAATTACAACTTTAATCAGAGGTCCCATTGCATAACCATCAAAGTCAATTTACCTTAACAGGAAAACTGAAGAGATGCTGTTTTACTATCTGTACAGAAGCACATACAGCACACACGCACACACACACACAAGCCACAGGAATATTATTCTGAGTAAAAATTGAAACACAGAGGCCGTGTCTACACTAGCCCCAAACTTCACAATGGCCATGCAAATGGCCATTTTGAAGTTTACTAATGAAGCGCTGAAATATTCAGCGCTTCATTAGCATGCGGGCAGCCACGGCACTTCAAAATTGATGCGCCTCGCCGCTGCACGGCTCGTCCCAACGGGGCTCCTTTTCGAAAGTACCCCGCCTACTTCGAAGTCCCCTTATTCCTATGAGCAGATGGGAATAAGGGGAATTCAAAGTAGGTGGGGTCCTTTCAAAAAGGAGCCCCATCGGGACAAGCTGCGTGGCAGTGAGGCGCGTCAATTTCGAAGTGCTGCGGCCACCCGCATGCTAATGAGGCACTGAATATGTATTGTATATATGTAATGGCCATTTCGAAGTTTGGGGCTTGTGTAGACACGGCCAGAGTAACATGAAGCAGTCATGGTGAATAATTTAGCCAATTGATTTGAGGTTTTTATGCTCCTGGGACAGCTACGAGCAGCATTTCTTTGCATAAGTTAGTTTGACGTGGCTTGGGCAGGGAATATTGAATATCTGCTATGATCGGTTCATGAGCAACCCAAAGAATTTTTTTTAATCCCCCAAAATGTATAGATTTTCAGAGTGTTGTGTGGGTTAGATAAATCACATGGTCCATGTTCCCTGGTGAGGCGAATAAGCAAGCACTTCTGGGGTGAGTACCTTCACCTTTAAAATTAAGATCCAGTGGATGCTTGCACATGCAACTATGAGAGGGACTTGGCAGCTTGCAGGGGAGCTGGAAAAGCTAAACACTGGTGTGGAGACTCTCCTATAATTTAAAAGTAACTGGACGCTCGGCTAGATGGACCTTTGGTCTGGCCCAGTCTGGCTGTTTATAGTCTTCTCAGAGGAAACTATAAAAAATGAGAAAAAAGATCTTTGCCCTCAGTGCGTTAAAGGAAACAGTTCTGATCCCACAACCATTTATTCCCATGACTAGTCCTTACTTGGTCAGGTAGTCCCCTGAAGTTCAATGAGACGTTTGGACTTCCTGTGCTTTGTTAACATTACCTAAATTTTATAGTCAGGGTGACGGCTGCAGGAAATGTCGTAGCTGGAATGCATGTAGGCTGAGACGGCTGAAAATGACTAGTTGTTGAATAGCTCAAGTTTTTTATGTCCAGCTTGCAACAATTTCTGAGGGCCTGTTTTTAAAGGGTTTTGTGCTGTGTTACAGCAAATTGCTAGTCAGCTTTGAAACTCCTGTTTATATATTGAACTGTACTCTACAAAAACCCAGGCTAAATTTCATACGGAAAGCAAGGAAAAGGCTTTTAAACTTTTAAAAAATGTACTCTTGACTTGATGCAAAACCAAGCAATTAAGAAGTAGTTATTTTCGTTTTCACATTCTGTGACTGTCTTGCAAAACTGAATGCACACACGGCCAGCCCTGAAAGTCCTTGTAAGCTTTAGTGTCCTTTCCCCATTGCAGCTTATGAATTACATGAATACACCAGGAACTTGTTATTGAAGAAGCATGTTCCCAAGCAAGAGGGAGAATATTGCAACAATTAGTGTGTCAGCATTTCCCTCCTCCCCAACTAATTGGTTTTACTTTGTGGCTTGTGTGTGTGCGCGCGTGTGTGCTGTATGTGATTATTAATCAAGTGGCAGTCTGGGAAAGATGTCAGTATGAAAATAAGGAACGAGCCGCTGGGAATATTGCGGAAGATGTGTGGGTCCTGCAGATCTGTGCTTGGCACAGAACCCCCGGGGGGTGCCAGAGAAGGTTTGCTGAGTTTAAAACTTTGCCCTTTGATCCAGAGTCCAACTAGACCCCAGAAATGGTCACGTTCAGGACTGCTCTAACTTGTGTCCCTGATATTGGCTTCCAAGTGGCTGCTGTGGCAGGCCAAGGTGATCAGGGCATAGCATCAACCCAGCCACAGCTCCTGCACCCTATGTCACCTTAGGGCTGTCAACTTTCTAATCACACCCAGTGAACGCTTTAATCCCACCTCTTCCCTAATGGCTCACTGTCCCCTGGACTTATTCGCTTTCACCGGACTGGGGAAGGGAAGGGGCAGGGGAGGAGGTGAGAGCTCCAACTGGGGTGCAGGCTCTGGGGAGGGGCCTGAAATGAGGGGTTCAGAGTGCAGGGGGGCTCCAGGTTGGGGTAGGAAGTCGGGGGGTGGGGTTGTGAGAAAGCTGGAGGTAAGGAGTTTGGGGTACGGGGGGGGGGGGGGGGGGCTCCAGGACTGGGGGTGTGGCCAAGGGATTCAGAGTGCAGGAGAGGGCTGCAGGCTGGGGCAGATGATTGGGGTGCAGGAGGGGCGAGGGGTTCAGGGAGAACAAGGGCTGGGGCAGCGGCCTGGGCTTACCTCTGGCAGCTCCTGGTCACCAAGGCTAAGGCAGGCTCCCTGCCTCCCCTGACACCATGCTGTGCCCCAGAAGTGATTAACAGGTCAGGCACCTACTGGGGGAGGAGGCGGTTGTGTGCACTGCCTTCTCCCACAGGCACCCCCCACCCACCTCTATTCACCAGGAACTAGCCAATGGGACGTGTGGAACCAGGGCTTGCAGCGGGACAGAAGCCCAGAGCCCCATGTCCCACCCCCAGGAGCTGGACCCCATGGTCATTCCCAGGGGATAGTTGAATACAAGCCTCCCTTAGGCCTGCAGCATCTTTTCACAGCTGGGGATTGTGCAGCAGCCAGGATGTAAAATGAAGGTTTGCAAACATCCCATGTGGTCCCAGGGAGAACAGGGTGAATACGTGATTTTTGGGTTGCATTGCAGAGCTGGAAAATGCTAAAAGTTCAGGGCAACCCAAAACGAACAGTTTTCCATTTGTTCCCCAGTGAAACAAGTCAGAGCAAAGGCCTTTGGGCCAGAGGGACTGCTTGGATCCTTTTCAAGGGTTTAGTGTTGTAAAACTTGGGTTTATATTTTTTTCAGAAAAAAATTGTGTGAAATTCCAAAACGGAAAGCCAAAACATTTTTGGTTAGACCCACCCCAAACCAATCCTCCTGGCACTGCCAACATTTTTATTTGCTTGCCACAGTCTACTGGAGTCCGTGAATTATTTTGGTCAACCCAAAGCTGTGTTTTTCGGTAAAAAAATGATAAGCACAAAATCATTTTGGCCTGTTGTTGTCCTGTGGAGCAGCCCCTCTGAGCGGGGGTAAATGATGGGGCTGAATTACACTGGCTGCATGCATTTACACCTCCTGCAGGTCATAGGAGCCAACTATGGCTCATGTTGCAAGTAATTTTGTCACTTAAAAAACAATCCAGATACCCGTGCATGTACAGACTGCACAGCTCCAAAAACAGCTCCGTGAGGAAAAGCCACCTGCGTCTGACATGCCGTATGCAGATCTTTAGGTCTAAGCAGTTTCTGAGAACTGGGCTGACTTAAGGGTATAGGCAATTCATATGATAACAAGGACAATCCATTATATTCAGCTGACACTGTTGAAGTGGGACACAGTCCACCTGTGCTCCCAAAGTCCCTTGGCTCACATGGCATGTCCAGCACAGATTTCGTATGCAGAAGAACATGGTGATTTAGGGCAGAAATGGGGTAATGCAGGTGGTGATCTCCGCAGACTGCTGTCAGCCCTTTGCACCAAAGCATTTCCCCACGTCTGCTCGGGAAAGAGAAATCTGCAGCCCGCAACAGCAGGCTGACACGGGAAGGTGGTGACCTTGGCGAGGTGGGGCAGAATCCCAGCTGCCAGTGGTTTATTACATATCCCTCCATCACTGTGAGGAGGGGAACCTCTGTGGCAATATTTAAGGTGACTTAAATGTTTCCAGAGCTCTCTTATCACACCCACATAGATCTAATAGAGACATATCACACAGACACACCCACACCCACACCCACACACCACAGCCAGGCAAACACAGACGCAGCTCATACTGATGAATGCCTTGAAACATCCCCACCCCCATCCCACCCATCTCTGGCTAGTGGGATCACTAGGGACATTCTCGGTGAGGCCCCACCGTCTCCAGCCATAGCAGCATGGGGCCAGGAATACTGGAGGGAGAAAATGTCAGTGTGGACTCCTCAGTAGGAGAGAAAGTGCCGTCCTCTGGGAGGAGATGAGGGAGGTCAGCTTGCAGAGGCCACATGGCCTTTTGGCTTTCACTTGCTGGCTATGATGCAGCACCACTCTCCATTGCTGGACAGGAGTTTATTCCTAGTAGCAGACAGAGAAATGAGATGGTTTCCACTCCCACACCTGAGCAGCACTTGCTGTGCAGAGCAGCCTGTGCAGGGCTGACTTCTGCTAGGCCTGGAGTTTAAAAAAGAACTAGAGCCACGTTTGGCTGGGGGGCTTTGGCAGGCGTGTTTGTGATCAATGCTCGGCTCCCTTCTCCACTAGGCACGTAAGAGTGGGAAGCACAGTGTGTGCAGCCAGTCCCCTTGGCCCTGCTGGGCTGCACACACTGAAGCTAGTGCAGCCCGCTACCCTGTCTACAGCTGGCACATTCCACAGGCTGGCATGGGCGGGAGGACGGAGACGGCCCTGCCTTCTCCTCGGCTCCTGCCAGGTGCTTAGCCTTCTTCAAGATACTTGTAAGAAGCTGGGACCATGATCTCATAAAGATTCCAGCTAGCCCAAGTAAAAGAGGGAACGGGAAGCCCTTCCACCAAGGGGCTGACCAGAATCTGGCCAATACCTTGTGCTTCAGAACTTTAAGCCATCCCTTGCAGGGGCCAGGAAGAAATTTCGTCCCTCACGGGAAGCATTGCCCAGTTGGCTCGATGCACTGCCAGGGTGGCAAGGTGGCTCTGCCTTTATCTGAAGCAGCAGGTGCTACTGGTAGGACTCTGGAATGATGAACCAGTAGTCTGATCAGCTGGTAATTTCTAGGTTCTCTCTTTTAACCCTGCATGCCACCATTTACCCAATGATCCATCTGTCTCTGTCTCCTACGCATGCACCGTCTGAGAGGATGTATCTATGTCAAATTGCATCTGTGAAACCCTGGAAGTGCAGTGGTGGTGTTTACACGTCATTGTTAAGACTTTCTGTCTCTCTCTCTATTTTTGTAGTCACAGATATCTGCAGGTTGCAAAAGGACAAAGGAACCTGCAGGAGTTTTGTGCTCAAATGGTACTATGACTCACAGACGATGAGCTGTGCTAGATTCTGGTATGGTGGCTGCGCTGGAAATGAAAACAGATTTAACACGCAGAAAGAATGTGAAACAGTTTGCATTCCGGGTAAGTTGAGTCCCTTCCACCCGACACCTCTCCAGTAGGGGACAATGTCCAGACAGATGCAGTGGAACTATAAGCCATTGATCATAATTTAAAGTCCTGGAGCCAGCTCATCAGCTGGTGCAAACTGGAGTAACTCCTTTGATGTCAACAGAGCAGCTCTGAGTTACAGCAGTCGTGGGTCTGGTCTATAATCGCTCTGGCGTCAGGATGTTGCCGCTTCCAACCTGATACCAAAACATTGGTTTCTGATTACAGAATGGTCCAAACCTGTGTCACCTGGACTGTCCCAGTGATGACTGCAAAGCAGTTCAGATAAAAATTCCCACCCTTTTCTCTATCCACATCAACGGGAGTCTTTCCCTTGACTTCAGCATGCTGTGGATGAAGGCACAGGTGCACTGAATTATCCTCCTTGAAGCCTCTCTTCCAAGAAGGCCCTTGGTCCGAGATCTGTGGGCATGGGAGGACAGCGGAGAGGGTGCAGTACAGAAAGCCCCCTAGATTATGTGCTGTAGCTTAGCTCTTTAATTTAGGGCATGTGTGTAGATAGAAGAGGTGCCAGTCAAAGCCATAGCTCTTGACGTATTCCACAAGTGCAGTTCTTTGGGGCGTGACCAGAGATAATTAAGACAGTCCCAAATCCAGTAATCCATCAACCCTTGTGTAAGTGGCCATGTGGGCGAAGACTCTGAGGTCAACATGTCCAGGGCTGTGTTGTGCTACTTGCAAATGCCCCTTGAGAAAGTCAGCACATCTGCACCCCGGCAGCATTCCCTGTAAGCTGAGCACTTGGGTAGTTGCCCAGGAGAAATTCAGGTGCTGCCCAGCTGATTGGCAGAATGCCCACAGCCGGCAGTGTGTGTTTGTACTGGTGGTGTACATCCACACGTCTTGGTGCACATAACAAAAATTATTCTACCCAGGGAATGGATAATTAGAGGGAACATTGCTCCTGACCCAGAGCTGGTCACACTAGAGGAGAAAGTCAATCTAAAATACACACCTCCAGCTATGACCATAAAGTATTTGGAGTTGATGCACCTTAGGCTGAATTTCTCTGCCATCCCCTCAGTGGGAGGTTGACAGGAGAAATCTATCAACTTCTCATATTCCTCATGACTGCAAAAAGTACCAAGGTCAATGGGGATTCCCTCAGCGTTGGATTTAATGGGTCCATACTAGACCTGCTAAATCTAACCCTGGAAGATATCAGGAACACAAGGCAGAAGATTTGACTGTCAGTGTTTAACCATTGCTGGTCTGGCATTGTACATGCAGGGTCTCCCAGCCACACGATAACGTTGTGTTTTTCTCTCCATTCAAATTTCAGCTCACATTAACCCTGCAGTGGTCACGACAATCGGCACCTAAAGTCAACAAAATATCAACACATACCTCTAAGAGAACCGGGAGTCAGCCATTGCCAACTTACCCCTTTAGAAGCAAAGGGAATAGACTACCTTGCACTGCACTATTTCATGCTTTCAGTTCCAAGCAAACCTTGAAGAGAGCGTTTTGCTGCATGACCTATCAATATGGTGCTAAACTGTTTGTGGACTGAGTACTCCATGTGTCCGGGTTATAGCATATACCTTCAACATTATGTCATAGTTATCCACTACCGATTCTTTTGCTTGAACATGTCTATGAACTACCATTTCCTTCAGATTCTGGCGTTATGCCTGTTTACGGCAATGTAAAATCTAGAAAATAAGGGACAAAATTATTTCACTGCAACTGTTATGTACTTGCTTGTATCATTTTCATAACTAAGCATAACTTTAGATGGAAAGCCTATGTGTAAAAGGAGTAGTTAATTCTGATAAATGGGCAGTTCATTTTTTCATTCTGTTTTTTTCTCTTGCTGGATTAAACTTCCACCTGATTCTCTTTTTACGGATTTGTGACATATGCGATCACTCAAACCAGTCAAGAAAAAAAGCAAGATTTCTGAATACAGATGCACTGCAGGGACCAACGCCTCAGTTAACGAATTTTTAAATCATGGTGTAGAATGTTTTTGGCATTCCTCTAATGTTGTGTGTTTTATCTTTTTTTTTTTTTTTGTTTGTTTGCAGGGCAGGGGATTATGTTTGTATTGTGGTTTTTGTTTTTAGGAAATCTATACAAAAGAACTTTTAAATAAAGTCTACTGAAGGTTTTGAGAGCCTCATGGTTTTGTGCCATCTTTTACAATCTGGGATGGTTTTCGATGTCAGTGGAAACACTCATGTGAACAGCACTAGCACATAAAATCAGAGCTGGAGACCAGAAGGAACAACCATATTATCCAGTCTCACCTCCTGTATAGGTCTTTGCAGGATCAGAGATTCAACATTGACCAAAATAAAGAAACAAGGAGCTGAAAGTGGATTTTAGAGACCAAATAAATATACTTAGACCTTCTGTAGCAATTTTCACCCACATATGCCAAAGCACTTGGCAAAGGAAATTGGTGTCATTATCCCCATTTTACAGATAAGAAAACTGAGGAACAAGGGACATGTGACAAGCTCACCAAATAAGTCAGGGAGAGTCCTGGGAGAAGAACCCTGCTCTGCTGACCTGCTGTCCAATGACATAATTGTTTGACCATGCTGCTTTGTAAAACCCATAAAACTCTGAATTATTGGGTAGTTTGGTAGAACGGTTTGAGGCTACACCAACTGAAGCCAGCGTCTGAACTCCCCAAGGAAGAAGTCTCCATGGTGGTAACAAACGTGGCTGGCACATACCATTGCAGGCAGGCTATGAACAGTGACCTTGTTTTCAGCAAGCAGCCTCCAGATATGTAGATCCAACTTTTCACACAGCTCTGCCCTTACACATTTTGTACATCATCATTCGCCTGACAGTGGCAGGATGGGTACAGAACCACCAAAACCCCTTCCTGCAGGGTAAGAGTCTTCCCTTTGGGACCTGTCGGGTGCTTGCTGCTCCAGAGAGGCTAGCTCCAGAGGATGGAACCAGGGTGGGGAAGAGCCTGCCAGCCCACTTTGGTGTGATTTGCATACCTGGGATACTGTTAGGGAGCACCCCAATGTGCCTCAAACAGGGCAGGGACCACAGGTGTACCCGACAGTTATGCTACAGGTGGGGGAAGGGTCTGTCAGTCAATGCCGTATTGACGTGAAGCCCAATCATACACCGCTCTCCACACACAGTCAAACCAGAATCAAGGAGGCATTTTATTAACTGAGAGGAAACCTTCCAGCAGAAGGTTTCCCCTCTCCCCAGAGAAATTTGCTTGCCAGGCCGAATGATGTCAAAGTGACCTGTCAGGGTTTCAGTTCTTATCTGAGCTCAAACAGCAGCCAAGGCCCGAGTCTGGCACTAGTATCGGATCCAGGATGGTGGATGTTGCATTCTGTGTGGCTCTAGCCACCCCACGCTCTTTTGGTCTCCCGCTTACTCTTCCTGTCATCGGGTTCCTGTGCCTTCCACCCCCTTGTTACGGTCACCAGGAGTGACAAGTTAGGAAAGTTGATGGGAGATTTCTCCTGTCAAGGGGTCACCAGCGTTTCCCATAGCCATCAGGCTGCTGGTGGCCTGCTACACCTAACAGAGGTGGGGACGTGATGTGACAGCAACCCTGCCCACATTGGGCACTGGGGAGTAAAACTACTCCCTCCACACTGACTTGTCTGTCCAGCACCTCCTTTTTCAGGAGTTGGATCCATCTGGGGTGTTTGTGGTGTTTCCTCTTTATCCAGTCAGGAAAAAGTCAGCCAGAAAGGAGAGATCTGGCACTGGCATTTTGGACTTTTTGGATATTTTCTGTGCTGTTGTATCATTGTTCCCAGATTTATGCAAGACAACCCTTGAAACGGACTGCTTTGAAAGTAGACTGCGCCATCTTCAATTACTTGATCAGAGAATCCCAATTTAGAGCAGCAAGCTGATGAGTGATGTCATATTAGGCAAATTATTATCATCTTGAGTCATACTGGGTCAAAGGACATCCATTTCTTTGAAAGGATCCCAAAAGCCTTGTAGGTTAATCCAGGAAAAGAGACCCAGCAAATCTCACTAGGATCAGAACTAGCATTTGCTTCCATGGGGGAAAAGGCCAGTATGTATTCAGAGCACTAAACCAGGGGTCTGGCTCTGGAGCTGCCTGCGACTCTTTAAGGACTTCTTTGCGGCTCTTGATGCTATAATTGCAAAGTAAAAATAACTCCTTCTGATTATTTTTGGTAAGCAGTGAACACCTAAAAGCCCAACAACGAACAACTCATTTCTAAATAGCAAATGATATGTGATCTCGAAATGTTGGATAACTCCCCCTTGTGCCCTCCAGAGAGACAGGAGGCTCTGGAGTGAAAGTCAGGAAGACAGTGGTACAAACACACTCATAAAGTGTGAGGAAATAGAATATGTAAAAAGTTTGTGAACCTCCTGCAGTAAATGTCTATCACATTACAAATCATGGGTGTGCACTGTTCTTAAAATAGGGGTTACAAAAAGTCTGGTTTGTTGTTGTTTATTAAGGACAGTTTCATAGTCACATGCAATGTGGCTCTTGAATTATTGACTTTTTTACTGAATTGGAAAAAACTGGCTCTTCTTGCTACTTGGGTTGCTGAACCCTGCATGAAACAAAGGTGAAAAATGATGCTCAAATCATGTCCAAGTTACTTTTGATCCCCACAACTTCTCTTCTTCTAAGCCCTATTAACACTGCATCTGTGACGTTGCTACCTGGAAGCGAATATGGATCCTGTGGGGCTTGTTTACACTACCTCCCTACTTTGGAGGGAGGATGGTAAGTGGAGTGTTGGGAGATTATTAATTAAGTGCTGTGGTGCATATGCAAATTTCCCTCCCGCGCCAACTCTGAAGTGTTAAATTTTGAAGTGCCGGCTCGCGTGTAGCTGTGGCTAACCTGCCAGTACTTCAAAGTGCCTGAGGTACTTCAAAGTCCCTTTACTCCTCAGTGGGTTAGCTGCAGCTACATGCGAGCCAGCACTTTGAAGTTTGAAGCTTCAGAGTTGCCGCGCCGGGGGTGGGGGGGGATTGCTTAATGAAATGCTGCATATGCACCGCAGCACTTCATTAATAAACTCCCAACCCCCTACTTACCATCCTCCTTTGAAGTAGAGAGGTAGTGTAGACACAGCCTTGGATTATTTTCTTGGAATGGTCATGAAGCCAAGACTGCTGTCTCCGGCTAGCTTTTTATTTGTGGGCTGCAAGAAGATTTCATATCTGTTTAGGATCCAGGATCTGGTCTTTGTGTGAGTTCTTGGATTTATAATTTTCTATCAAATCAAAAATGTTTTACTTATTGGAAAAAACAGGTTAGAAAACGAATGGCTTAGAGCCAAGTGGGGAAAAAATTTCCTTCAGAGGATGGAAATTATCCATTGGAGCGGTCAAGTGAAATCACGGGATAATATGGGAGTAGAGAAAAGGGCTTTGCTGATTTTTTTGGGACTTTCTAAGAGAAAACAATAGAGCTAATTTTCCATCTTGGATTTGAGTCATTGGTGTGACTCAATCTAATACGGAGCACACACATTAGCCAGTAAACATCTTTTATGGGGACTTTTTAAAAATCACCTTTGGGAAAGAGAATGGTCTATCATTAGCACAGCAGTGTTACCAAAGCATTGTGTTATACAGGTTGAACCTCTCTCATCTGGAACTTTCTCATCCAGCAACATCCATAATCCAGCATGGTTTTATTTCTCTGGACAGCCACTGATCATGAGTGTGGCCAAGTTTCCCATGGTCGCATAAAGTTAGTTTACAGACACCATTCCTGGCTTTCAAGCTACATCTACATTACCCGGAAGATCGACCCAGACAGGGTCAATCTTCCGAGGTTTGATTTCATGAACCTGGCAGAGATGCATGAAATTGATCTATCAGGGTCAGCAGTACTATCATGAGTAGTAAGGGAAGTTGATGGTAGACTTTTTTTCCATTGACCATTCTTAGCAAGGACTGCCAGGTAAGTTGATTGCAGATACGTCAATTCCAGCTACGCAACTGCTGTAGCTAGAATTGGGTATCTGCAATCAACTTAACTTCCTAGTGTAGACCAAGCCTCAGAAGACATTTAGGGGTAAATTACATCTAAACAACAGCACAGGACACTGAGAGCCCAGTAAGTGGTGGACATGTCGGTAATATTGCTAGATAGCATTGACCTCTAGTGGTCCAGTAAATTCTCTTGTCCAGCACCAGTTAGGTCCCGAGGGGGCTGGACTAAAGAGGTACAACCTGTACCATGAACAGAATGATAACCAGCAGCAGCGTGCAGTCTTGCAAACGGGTTGCTCTGAAGTTTGTTGGAAATAGCTCTGCCTTAGTGTGGTGAAGCAAATTGGAATAAAAAAAAGTTTAAAGCTGGGGCTTAAAACAAGTGACACGGAGGGTGGACGAGCTTTCCAGCTCCTCAGAGCATGAGTGATCCTTAGAGGTCAGCCTATCTGCATCATCCTTGTGTCCAAATGTGCCGTACTGGTGGTACCCCAGTGCATGCTACGTGAGCTGTGCCTGCAAGAAGCAAAGTGGAGGCAGGATGGATGCTCAAGCAGATAAAACATTGGATTGGGATCATGAGTGAGCACTGGGCTCAGCCACGACAGCCAATGGGCTCCACATGGACCGTGGCGCATCCCTACTCATTGAGGTGCAAGCTGGATAGGATATGATCATGGTTACTTCAGACCTCTAGGGGTCAGTGAGGGTGTTGCAGAGGGGCTGTGAAAAAATAAAGTTAAATAAAAATGATCATAGAAAATAAGTTTTAAATAAATTGCAAAGGTACAATCCATGATTATTTTAAAATTAATTTGCTTTCACTAATGTGATTAATTGCTGTCTGAAAATCTATGCCGTAGTTTCCTTTTTCATTTAATGACATATACATAGTGGCTAGAATTGGCTTTGATGGGGGTCCTTGAACAATCAGGGGGCTCTGGGTCTGCACTAAGGAAAGAGTCTGGGATCACTGCTCTATGAGCTATTGTGAGATCCTCAGACACTCCAGTGAAGAGAAAACTGGCAGATACGACAAGATGAAAGAAAAGGTAGCAGAAGAGGTGTCTTGTGCATCAGCCCTGGGACTGAGTCTCAGAAGCAGAAAAGAGGGATTTTTTTTTTTTTTACAAAGCCATTCCACACCATCAATGCAGATTGGGGTCAACCACAACAATTCATAAACTAAACTGGCAGCAAGTTGTTTTGGCTAACCAAAACAAAAAAATAAAAAAAGTATGGTAAAAAAGTTTATTTTGGCATTTCCAAAATGAAACATTTTGACTTTTTGCTTTGGAGAGACATTTCATTCTGTATTCCCCTCAATTTTGTTTGAATTAAAAAGAAAAACAGAAAAAAATTCTTTGGTCAAAGTAAAACTTTTTTTAACCAATTTGGCTGATGAAAGGGGCCATCAAAGAACACACAAAGAGAGCAAGCGAGCTGGAATATGGTACCAAATATTTCTTCATGCTGTCTTGAGAGCATAAAAATCATTGCCAAGAGCTTTGCAAGCTTCCGCAAAGATCAGACATTTTATGCATTACAAGAAAAGCATTGTCAAAGTTCACTATAAGAAAAATTTCTTGGGAGATGAACCTTTGTATGTTAGGGCTCAAGACAACACTCACTAGTAGGAATTAGAATGAGACCTCCATACAACAAGTTATCCAATAATTAGGTGTTGTAGTGTTTCTTACACCTTTTTCATAAGCAGCTGCTCCTGGCTGTTCTCAGAGACAGGATACTGGCCTAGCTGGACCATACAAGCGATCCAGTCTGGCACGGTCTAGATGCCTTTGACATAACCTTTCCAGCACATGCATTTATTTTCTGTAGCACTGTCTCTCTTTTAAGCACCATGAGAAGCGGTAACTAACAGAGGAATTATATCATTTTCCATTCAAACACTCCACATCGTCCACAGACTACCAAGATATTTGGCTTGTCAGTTTTCAGTAGGTTTGTTTTGGCTCTGAAATCAAACATGGACATCAGAGGGCACTGCCTGACTTATACGGTCTGTGCATTGCTGTGTGAGCAGAAGCAGCTTTCATTATCTTTCCAACAAACTGTGTAGAGAGCGAAGTCTTGGGTTAGTTCCGTGTGTGGTTTATAGCCCAGTATGGAAACATTTCCCTGTGAAGAGTCCACCTTGCCAGTTTGACTGAAAGCAAAGATAAACACCTGGATGAATAGTGCATGACCGGAGGAAATTTGGTAACTGAAGCAGGACAGTCACAAGAAAAAGACATCTAATGGAAGAAGCCTTTAGACTATGCCCTGTATAAAAGCAGCCATGTAACAAAGCCATAATGGTTCACCTACTGTACAACAAATGGTTTATTATCCACATGTTGCATGATAATATAGCATTTCCTTCTCGCCTTAAAAGCAATTACATCTCAGTAGAGGGTGATACAATATCTACAGAGTGAAATGTGTTCCCATTGTGCTACACACTAGGAAAGCACATAAGACAGTCCCTGCCCTTGAGAGCGAAGCAAAAATTTTCACAGGATAGGGTTTGGAAAAAAAAATGTATTGCAATCATTCAACTGTCCATTTTTGACTTTTTTAAATGAAAAGGTTTAGGTTTTGATTCAAAATGAATTTTTGTTTGTTTAACATAATTTTAAACTAAAAATGTAAAAAAAAAGGTCTAATTTGAAACCTTTTGAAATAAATTCAAAAGAAAATGCTTCAATTAATCTGATAACATTTCCTCTTTTTGCCTTTGAATTTCTGCTTTACAAAAATTGTCAAACTGTTTTAACATTTCCTCCTGATTTGGAAGGGGAAAAATTTTCAATAGCTCAAAAAATTCTTGTGGGATGGGAAAGCCATGTTGTGCCCAGCTCTCTTTACAAGGAAAAGGGGGTTTCTCTAGGTTCACAGAGCTGCAGAATTTAACACCAGAGAGTCTATTATGAGCAGCAAATCTGATGGAGGCTGTGAAATACTACAGAGAATACTTTAATAAAAACAAATCAACATTTTCTCCATTTTTATTTTCATAAACCCATGATTTTTGGGCTACTATCAGGATTTTGGGTGATGATTCAGACTACAATGCAAGGGGGAATTTCTCCTCCATCCAAGACCATGACTGTTTGGCTTAACAAAAGAGACTTTGGATCTCTTATGCATAATTTTTATCCTACCTAGTGTGGAAGTTCTCCATATCTAGAGCACTAATCTTCTAATGAATTCTACTAAGCTGTTAAATAATGAGCCAACAGTTCTTAACTTCAGGACACCAAATGACATTCATTTTTCATCTGACTCTCAATGTGTTCCTACCTCTCCAATCAAATATAATCCATACTGCACGTGCATCAATTTCAACACCTGTTCTTCCCAGACAGCTCTCCCACCCAAAGGGTGCATCACCACCCAGTTCTCTACAGGTTCTTCTGACACTCCATGATGAATGTTCAAAGTGGATTTTTTTTCACTCCTCCCTGTATTGTATTCCTCTGTTGATACAGAGCTGTTCTTGCTCTGGTGCAGGCGTGGGAGGATGGGCACAAGACAGGTCTTGCACCATCAGCAGGAGATGGTCTGCCTTGGAAGGCAAGCCATCCAGCGGTTGATTTGGACTGGCCTCCTGGCACATTTCAAGCACTAAATTGTAAAAAGGGCTGGTGGGAAAGGGGTTGTTTTGAGGGTTTTTAAATGCCCCCATTGCATTGTGGCTTGATTCTCATTTACACAGAGGCCTCTTTCCAGGGTAATAAGGCCTGTAGAAGCATTTTCTGCCCTCTTTGCATTCCTGGAGGAGTGCTCTAAAAGTGTCTTAGTGTAAATGCAAATCAGGATTGGAGCACTGCAGCCTGTCTGAATAATCCCCTCCCCAGGTCTCTGGTTTTAACTGGAAGCAGAGAGGGAAAACTGACCAGGGATCCATCTTGCACATGAGACAGTATTTCCTACTGCAGGGGTAGGGAACCTATGGCCCATGGGTCAGACCCAGCCTATGGCTTGTCTGGGTCCAGCCCATGAATCTCAGGGCACAGCCCCCACTTATTGTGGGGAACATGAGCTGGGGCTCCAACCCCATGGCCCCCCATTCCAATGAGGTTGGAGCAGTAGTGTCTGCTGCCCACCGTGTGGCCGGTGGGGTGTGGGGGGCGCGACTCTGAGCCTCACAGGCCAGAGCCAAGCAAATCTGGGCTGGATGGACCCCGCAGGTCCTGTCTAGCCCAGGCAGGATGTGCTGTCCCATTCAGGGGCCATGTCAGTACGGTGCTTTTTAATTTCTACTTTTGTTTTGCTTCCTGCATTTATGAGGGCCCTGGCTGATTTTTCTGTGGGTCTGTGGCCCCCAACCCAAAAGAGGTTCCTCTCCTCGTCCTCTTGCATCTACCTGGGGTAGATGGGGATTTCTTGGAGGGAGTTTTGTGAGGATTAGCTATTTGCGATCCGAGTATACCCACCTAAGTGGTTCTTTTCTGGAAAGGGACTGTCTGAGAAGCCATCAACTCTCCTCCCTTTTCACTCCCTGCACAGCAGGCTCAGCTTTCTCGGGCCTTTTAAGGAAGCACATCATGGTGCTGGAATCCGCTCAACAGCTGCATTCCGGCTTGCACACATGGAAGCGATTGTCATTCAGCTGGGAGAGCATCTGCCAGCGTGGCCGGGGACTCAGACCAAAAATAACTCTGCAGAGGCCTTTGCAGAAGCAGCTCGGCTCTGTCTGTAACTCATAAGTGTTTGCTTCAGCGTGCGGGCAGCCAAACTGAACTCGTGGATACATTAATTATCTCCAGCTGTTACTTTTCCCTTCCGTGCCTTTCCCTGGTCTTCGAGAGAAGCTGCCTAGTTTTGAGCAATGCCGTCTGACCAGGCCACAGAGTTGGGGTTGCATTATTACTGGGTCTGATCCCCAATGCTGATTAAAGCCGTCCATTAAAAAAATTATTAAAACTAATCTTGGAAAGCAAACATCACATTACTCACTGGTTTAGCAGATGGCAGTTGTACATCTAGGGGGGCCTGCTTGGATTATTGAAAATTCGCAGCCTTGCTTAGAACTCCACAAGGCATGTACAGTTCATAACCAGCATTGACGCAAAGTTAGGAGTACAAGTTTTTAAGCACAGGTTGAACCTCTCTAATCCAGCACTCTCTCATCCAGCAACATCCGTAACGTGGCATGATTTCAGTTAGCCGGACGATCACTTATCACGGGTGTGACCAAGTTTCCCGCAGTCCCATAAAGTTTGTTTACAACCACCAGTCCTGGCTCTCAGTGTTCTGTGCTGTTATTTAGCTGTAATTTGCCCCTAAATGTCTTCCGAGAGCCCAGTAAGCAGTGGGAGTGTTGGTAATGCGTTAGACAATATTGACCTCCTGCGGTCTGGCAAATTCTCTTGTCCAGCCCCAGTCAGACCCCATGAGCTGCCGTGTCATCTGAGCATGATGTTGACCAGCTCTACACGCTATCAGCACTGTCTCATTGTTAGTGTCCCAAGCTCTCAGGCCTCTGGTGGTCAGAGCATCAAATGGCACCTGATAGTGCTGGGATCTCAGGTGTCATCCAGAGGGAGATTAATGCAGGCTAGAAAATGTAGAACATTTCCAAAAGATTTAATAAATTCCAGTTGGTACTCTATTTTAACAGCGCAATTAAAACTGTGATTAATTGTGATTAATTATTTTGAGTTAATTGCAAGAGTTAACTGTGATTAATTGACAGCCCTAATTTTTATGAAAACTAACATAAATGGTCAAATACATTGATTTAAAGTACAACACAGCATACAAACTGTACACAGGTTACCTTGTATTTTTATCACATATATTTGCACGGTAAAAATGATAAACAAATACTATTTTTTGATGCACCAACTCTGGGTAGATGGAGTTCCTTGTAGTTTGCTTTGAAAAAGATCATAAAAATCATAAAAATATCCTACCATGGCTGCTCTCAGAAAACATACTTGACTAGCTGGATCACTGTTATGAGTAGGAATAACAAGTCGTATGTCTCTGTCAGAACTGGGAATCAATCCAACAACTTTTGAGGATCGATCCCTGGCCTTTAAACAAAAGCCTACATGACCGGCTTAGACGCCATTATCATTCACCAACAATTTTGTTGGACTGGTCATGTGGTTTGGGTGTCCGATTAGCACCTCCCAAACAGATTGATTTCCAAGTTGAAGGAAGGACAGAGGAGCATTGGGGGCCAGAGGAAGCAGCTTAAGGATGTGCTGAAGGCACACACCAAAAAGTGCAGCATCAGTGTCGACACTTGGGAGAACCTTGCCCAGGACCATCCCCAGTAGAGAGCTGTAATCCATGCAGAGGTTGTGCAATTTGAGAAACCCCTGCACAGTACAGACAAAGAGAGGTGGAGAAGAAGAAAAGAGTGGCAAAAACTGCCCCGTTCCCCTCCAACAGCTACCAACATCTGCCCCTTCTGTGATAAGACCTGCGGCTCCAGAATCAGGCTGAACAGCCACCCGCAGACTCACAAATAGGAGGGTGACATGAAGACATCCTACTCTTTATCGAGTGACTGCCAAGAGAGAGACCATGGGTTCAGTAGGTGCTGATTTTGGTCTACAAAACCCTATACAATACAATCACGAAGGCCGAGAGCAGCTTGGGTAGAACTGCTGTCTAGATTATGAGTGCTGATGACTGTGTATTTTGTTAGGAGAGCCTTGACCTTTCAATACGCCATTAGTCTAAAGAGAACTGGGGCCTTCAGATCTTTAGAGAAGAATGCAAGGGTGATCTATTCTCTCTGGAATTTGCACCAGGGTCTTGGTTGTATTTCCTTACTTTATTTTGGGATGGCAATCTCATATTTGAATTTCACAAAGCTAGTAGAGTTTGTGAACTTTTCAGGCCAAGGGGAACAACTGAGCTAAGTATTGCTTTTGCTTTAGAACCAGTAGGGAGTTTATAGGCTCCAGAAGGAATAAGTACCAGCCCAGGGAGCCCTTGGCATACACATGGCAACACGGAATGCACAAACTCTACTGAGGAAGTTGCTAATACTTGAAAATTCTCCAGGCCAATCAACCCTGATATTTTTATTATTTACTATTTATATTAGTGCAGCAGTTGTGAGTCCCAGTGAGAGATCAGGACCCAACTGGACTGCACATTGTACAAATACAGAACAATAAGATGGTCCCTGCCTACAGTCTAAATATAAGCCATGAGACAACAGATTGACAGACAGAATGGGAGCACAAGAAAACAATCAGACTATATTAGTTAGCATGCTATGTTTGTTTCCTGGATTTTTCCACTCTACCCTTTTCTTTTTATTTCTTCTCATTCCAAACACACCCAGAAAAATGAAGTGCAGTGTTTCCTGTTCAAACTAAAGCATCAAGCATTCAATGGTTCGGAACCTGCAATAGTTAAGGCTGCTCCTGCAATGTCTAACTCTGCTAAGCTGTAAATAAGTAGCATTACAGAACATTTTGTGCTGCTGCTTCCCTCATAAAATGTCCTTTTTCATTTCATTCCTACGTTATTTATGTCTATCAAACATTTTTTGGATGTGAAACAGAACAGAGCTAACCACCGTGGCAGCCACTTTTGGAATTTACTATCTTTCAAACACTCGAGGTCTCAGCATTTAGGTTGCACTAATGCTGGAGTTAGGCCTCTAATTATATCCACCCCTGGAAACTTTTATAAGACAATTCATAGTGGCTCTGAAATATTTCATGAACTAGTATTAGGTTTATAGCCCCTGTAAGTGAAGTCAGTCTAAGCATATAGCATTGCACTTAACTTATGAATCCCCTTCATTTTACAAAGTAATATATGACTTATTTGACTTAAACCCTTGTACACTGGGTACAGCATAGGTCATCTACAAGTCTCCTCCACTTCCTCTGTCTCAGGATAAAACTTCTGGCTGACTCCAAGAATACCCTAGTTGTTGTCCTTCAATCTCAGTAGATCTTCTCCACATTGTCAGAGGTCTTCCTCTTTTGCGTTTTCCTTGCAGATTCTATTTGAGACCTTGACAGACTATACTGGATGATCGTTTTCTGAGTGTGTGGCCTAGCCATCTCCACTTTCTTGTCTTGATTTGAATGTCTTGCCATTTGATGCTGAGAATGTATCTTAGGCATCTGTTTATGAATGTCTTGTAGCTTGTGATTTGAAGACTTTTTAGAACATGAGGTTCCCATCCATACAAGATCACACTCTTCACGTTTGTTATGAAGATCTGCAGTTTCGTCTTCGCAGATATTTGTGAACTCCATATGGGATGAAGAGTCTGGAATGCTGTTGCTTTCCTTATTCTAGCATTGATATCCTTGTCTGTCCCTCCATCTCTGCCCATAATATTCTACTGTTGATGAAATGCCATGTACTATAGATTTTTGATTCTTAAAAGACAAACCTCTCAGAAAATGGGTGTATTAAATGCTCAGCAATTTTGAAAATCAGAGTGCTTATCTAGGTACATAAATAGACCTCTAGAAGCCTTGCTTGAGACATCTGGCCTTAGATGGAAAGAACGGGCCTGTAGTCAGAATACTAAGCTAGGACTTAAAAGATGTGGGTGCAGTTCCTTTCTGTATCTCAACTTCCTTGGCCAAGTCACTGAGGCCCAGAGCCACAAAGGCCTCCTAATGTTCCTTGAACTCAATCAAAGTTGAGAGGTTACATACCTTCAAGGTTTGCAGCCTAGTTTGCCTGGAGCTTAGTTCCCCATCTATGAGAAGGTAATAAGAGCATGTTCCTATTTTACAAGGCTGTGGGAGGCTAAATATATTAAAAAGAGTCTGGAACACAGATAGTCCATTAATGGGGCCATGTTAAGTACCATACAGTGATACACCTTAACTTGGAATGATGTTCTCTTTGGCTAGTTCACTCTCTTGGGTGCGGTATGTTAAATATGCAATGCTCTGTATGTATCCATTTGCTTTTTTTCCCCCCTTTCAGTATTGATATTCTATATCTGAAGAAATAATGCACATCTCACTCAGCATGGTGGAGCACTCAAAGGTTGGCTGATGTACCTGGACTTCTCTCCAGAAATACACTTAGTCCAATGAAACTGGATGGAAAGGATAAGAGTTTACTTCTCAGAAAGGAATATATAAAGGAGATGTACTTGGATAATGACAAGTGATGAAATGTTAAACTCTGTTTTTTAATACAAGCATTGCCAAAAAAGATAAAAGAAAGAGAAATAAAGATTATACAAGACCACTCCAGTGCTGGATGTGATGCTCAGCCATCCGTTCTTAGTCAACACAATATTTAAATCTCTGTCTCAGCTGTTTTCCTTGTGTGTTATAACTTTCTTCATACAGACCGTAAGTGCTTTGGGGCAGCAATTCTGTCTGTGAGGCCTTGGAGTAATTGACAAATAATCACTGACAATGATGCTTTCCCTTTAATCAGAGCCGACTATTTAACAGTCCATAAGGGGAAACTGAAAAGCTGAGATTCCATTCTCCTTCTCACTAGTCCTCTTCAATTTGAGAAGAAAATGACAGAAAATTAAATGAAATGTAATTTTAAAAACTGCAAAAATAATTCGTTTTCTCTTGAAAGGGAATCCGGATAATGCAGGGAACTCAAGATTTGTTTGCTTTGTGACCTGCGTGGATTCAGTGTCTCTCACTTCTATGTTTATGTGGAGGGCATTATTTAACCACCAGATGTCTCACTGTGCAGTGTATACAGTTCCAGAGAGGACATGCTCCTTGGTAAATGAGGGATACAAAGTTGGAACTCGACCTGTGTGGACACCTGCCTGTTTGGACCTGTAACCTAAAAAAACCTCTCTCTAGCCTGAATCTCAGGCCAGCATTCTGAGAGAAGGGAAGTGTGAACTACTGGATGTCCTGGGTTAGAGGATTTACATATATATTATATATGAATTTGGTGGAGAAGATGGTGATAGTAAACTACTTGGGGTGAGGACAGGCTTTCTGGTTTGTGTTTGTACAGTGTTGAGCATCGTGAAGTCCTGGCCCATGGCTGAAGCTCCTGGACACTACTACATTACAAATGTAGGCAGAGCTGCATGCAAAGTACACCAGAAAGCTCTGCTTGTTTCTAGGGGTATGTCTATACAACACAGCTTTTACCAACATAGCTGTGTTAACACAGTTGTGTTGCTAAAAATCAGGCAGTGCGTACACTGTTTGTTGGCCCTTTTGCTGACAAAATCTTCTGCCCCCTGTGAGCGGCATTTGGTTTGTTGGCAGGAGAGCAGCTAGCCAGGACTCTACCTGCAAGCTACTGCAGCACCTTGTTTCACAAGCAACCTCCAGGTCTTTCCCCAGGCGTTAAAGAGAATGCCCAAGCCAATCAGGGAAATGCAGTAGGTACCACCAATCAGGGCCTCTGCGGGCAGAAACCAGTGTAACATTAGCCTGCTGAGCTCATAGATTGCTCTTCCATGCGCCATCTGAGCTGTTGAACAGCAGCTGAGTGTGTGGCTGTCCAAAGAATTTGGAGGCAGTGAGTCCAGGAATGACATTGCCTGGCTGTTCACAGAGCCATGAAGATAGTGCAAGGGCTCTTGGGGGAGTTGTACTATTCTGAGGTGTGGTCTCCTGCCTTCTGGGCTGGCTCTTTGGAGAATGCAAGCTGGCAATGGTTATGTAGTTTCTCCTCAGTGATGAAGGGACTATGCAGACACTGGTGATTGTCCTGCATTTTTATTGGTCTCTGTCCCAACAAAAAAAAGGATGTAGCCTTCTGGTTTCTTCATGCCTCTGAATAGGTCTCAGACACAATTTTCACAGGTCTCGTATATCCGGCAGACCCAGGTTTTGCCAAGCTGCTTCAGACCGACGGTCCAATTAGCCTCGTAGTCTGTCCTCAATAATGCCCAATTTCAGCAGCTGCAGAGGAAGGTGAGAAGAACCCTGGAGTAGGCAGTTATGGGAACACCTGGGGAAAGTTCCTTCTTGACTGCTATTAGCTAGGAGCCGATTTGTGTCATCAGGCACTAGGACTCATCAGTGTTCAAAGTATTCTCGGTGGGTGTTTTCCTTTCATCTTTTTAACCTGGGATACTCTTGTCCTCCCAATTCATGTCCAATCCTTTCCTGCAGAGCACTTGGCTTCAGGGGCATACTGTGGCAGCGAGTTCCACAGGTCACTAATGCCTTGTGTCCGTGAAAAAATCTCTTTCCACCTCAACCTCCCCCAGTTTGCTGTATCTATATCAGTCATTTATTATTATTACCTGAGGTGTGGTATGCCCCAGTTCTGTAGTTTAAGTTTATGGCAATTTCCACTCTAAGGATTTTTTTTTTAAATTTGTCCATTCTTCACTCCTGACCCCAGCAAATCCTAAGGCCAAAATAACCCAACGACAGAACACAACTAATTGGAAATGAAGTCACTCTTTTCAAAATTAGACAGAGTGGGGTAAACAGGCCCAGCTATTAGCTGTGACTGTGCTCCAGATGCACAGTGATTTACAAGTCAGGGAGCTTGGGTCTCTTGGCTTTCAGTTAAACAATGTGGGTAGATCCGAAACAGATGTCTAACCTTTATCTCAATTTCGGCAGAGACAGAGAGGGCAGACAACGGGGGAGAAGGACAGAGAAAGAGGCAGCTAATGGAAACTAAGAGATCTTCCAAAAGGCAGCTTGTAAAAAAATAAATGTGAAAGCCATCTGCCAGGAAAACTTTGCCTGAGCTAAGGCTATATGTTTTGTTTGGACATTTGCTACTATAGTAACCGCTGCAAGAAAAGGGCAGGCATCTGGGATGACTTCAACGTACTGAAGTGTTAAAAGCTGATATTAAAAGCTGTATCATGGGGAGATTTTTATCTGAAGAGTCACTCCCAGGAAGTGGTTTTGGTGGATAATCCATCCTCCGGGAAGAGATGATTTGGGGAAGAACAGACTGAGAAGGGCAAAAAATAGGACCTTGGGCCAGGTGGTGTATTTGGGCAGAGGTCCATGGAGGTCAGCAGAGCTACAGCTGATTTACACCAGTGGAGGATTCTGTCTTTTAGACAATAGCACTGGAGAGTCTTACAGGGCTGGGTTGACCCTGGAGCAAGTGTTTTCATGACTGCAATCCAGTTTGTGCACTTCTTTCTTAAAGTCTGACTCCCAGAATTGGGCACAGTTCTCCAGCTGCAGCCTTCTCAGTGACACACAGAGAGGGGCACTAATCTTCCAGATCTCTAGTATGACACACCTATTGATAAATCTCACAATGATATTATCTGTTGTTGCGACTGCATCCCATTGTTGACTCATATTCAGTTAGTGATCCACATGACTCTCAGATCGTTTTCTGTGTTACCAATTGTTCCCCCTTTTGTAGTAGTGCCTTTGATTTTCTCTTCCTAAGTGTAGTACTTTGCCCTTGTCTTTATTTAATTTCATTTTGTTGATTTAGATGCATTTTCCAACTATCAGAGGGGTAGCCGTGTTAGTCCATATCCGCAAAAAATATGAGAATTAATTTGTCAGGGTCATTTTGCATTCTCATCCTGTATGCCACCATTCTGGCAACCCCTCCCAACTTGGTGTTATCTGCAAATTTTATAAGCATATGCTTCACTCCATTAGCCATGTCATTAATGAAAATATTGACTAGTACCAGACTCAGAATAGTCCCCAGCATGAATCAACTAGATACCTCCTCCCAGTTTTGCAGGGAACTATTGGTAACTACTCTGAATATGGCCTTTCAATTTGTTTTAATAACAAATTAATCTAGATTATATTTCGCTAGTTAGTATATGTTTGATTCATTTAAGACTTTTCCTTTATTTTACCGTATTTTTTTTCCACATTTAGTGAAGAGGGTCCTCCACTCTCTGGCCACACAGGTTAATCTCCCACACACTGCCCTCAAACTCAAACATAAAAACAACCACATCCTGTTCTTGAAAAGATGCCAATTAACCAAAACAGTAATACAAATATAACAATACAAATTCATTTAGTATTCAAATTCTTGGCAATGATTTGCCATATCATATTCCAGTTATTACTTCAGAGTCTTTTCACTAACACATCTATGAATTTCTTTATTTACCACCTCTAAAAAAGGAATGAAAAAGACACCCTACCAAAACAAAAACAAAAAAACCAAAAATCCACCCACGATCTGACTTTTTTCACCTTTTATTTTACAATTGCAAATCTGATTTTTGTTTAAACAAAAATTAAAATGTTCTAGAAAAGTTATTATTGAGTAATAACTATTCATTATAATGAATAAATTTTTTGCTGAAAAAATTGGGACCAACCCTATAGCATACAAGACCCTTGTCAGCTGCTTCCTTCAACACTCATGGGTCTGAGAAACTTAGTAGGGAACTAAGAAGTTTACAGCTCTAAGTGACTAGTTGCATTTACAGAACCTGACTCCAGGGTCCAGCTGAGGATGTGACATGACAGAGGAGAAATTCTGACATCACCCTGTCTCTTACTTTGTGGAATGGGCAGTATGCCCAAAGCCTGAAGATCTCGAGGATCTACTTTGGGACCAGCTACCACAATTTACCCCTTAATTCACTAATAGCTCATAAACCAACTATGCTCTATAGGCTTGTCATTAATAAAGCTCAACCCTTCTGGCCCCCTGTCCTCCCGATGATTCCAGATCAGTAGCTGGTGAAGAGAACTGCCCTGGCAACATGTAGTGCTTTATGCAGAGGCTCCCGGAAGTTTTATAGCTATCTAAGCTACTCTCTAGAATGTGGCTCTCAGTCACTTTCTTCTGAACTCTGGAACTCTTTATCTCATCACCAAGCTACTTGGCATAGCTGGAAGGTCAAAGGTTTGCCGGATGGCTACTATCTATCGGCTCCTTTGCTTCCTTTAGGAGTTCAGAAGCAAATGAATAAACAGGGACTTCCCTCCTCTACCACAACTCCCCTTTACAGTGAGGTGCATTCACCCTATCATGGCAGGGTTAGCAGGGGGCCTTGAAAAAGCTGCAAATGCTTATTATGAAATTTCTTCCAACTTCTCACATCTTTTTCTGATTGCGTTCTCCTCTGCCAAGATGTGGCCTCCAGTAGTGTTGGAATAATTTATAGGGTACACGTGCCCCAGCCGCAGCCCTCCCTGCCCCAGGCTGGGGACACAATTGGGGCAGCTGCAGAGCCCTGGACATAGGGCTGACTGTTGAGTCTCTGGGGCCTGAGGCAGAGCCAACTGTGGAGCCCATGGGGCTCTCTGGCAGGGATCCTGAGAGGCAGTGGGGCTGGTGGCTGAGACCCCTGGAGCTGACAGCCAGGACTCTGGGTGGCAACAGGACCTCCAGGCATGGGCTGGTGGCTGGAAGCCCATTGAGGGGCAGCGTCTCCTGAACCTCTACCTCCCATGCTTATGTCTGGTTCTCTTGCAAAGCTCTTCACCAAAGACTTGTAAGTAAAGTATGCTGTCACGGAACAAGAATGAAGGTCCCTCATGGACTGGTAACTAAATAAATGATAGGACACAAAGGGTAGGAATAAATGGTCAGTTTTCAGAGTGGAGAGAGATAAGTAGTGGTGTCTGCCAGGGGTCTATGCTGAGACCCCGATTCAACATGTGCATAAATGAACTGGAGAAAGGGATAATCACTGACGTGGCAAAATTTGCAGATGATACAAAAAGGCTCAAGATAGTTAAGTCCACAGCAGACGTGGGAGTGCTTCAAAAGGATCCCACAAAAGTAGGTGACTGGGCAACAAAATGGCACATGAAATTCAAATGTTTATAAATGTAAAGTAATGCACATTGGAAAACACGACCCCACCTATGCATAGAAAACGATGGGTTCTACATTAGTTACCACTCGAGAGAGCAATCTTGGAGTCATTTGGCTATTCCTCTGAAAACATCCTTTGAATGTGCAACAGCAGTCAAAAAAGTAAACCGAATGTTTGGACTCATTAAGAAAGGGTTATATAACAAGACAAGTTATAATATTGCCTGTATATAAATCCATGATACATCTGCCTCTTGAATACTGTGTGCAGATGTGGTTGCCTCATTTCAAAAAAGATATATTGTAAGTGGAAAAGGTTCAGAAAAGGGCAATAAAAATGCTTATGGGTATAGAATGGCTGCCATATGAAGAGAGATTAATAAGATTAGGACTCTTCAGCTTGGAACAGAGATAACCAAGGGGGAAATATGATGGAGGGCTATGAAATCATGACCAGCATGAAGAACGTAAATAAAGAAAAATTATTTTCTCCTCCACATGAAACAAGAACTAGGGCCGTGTCTACACTAGCCCCAAACTTCAAAATGGCCATGCAAATGGCCATTTTGAAGTTTACTAATGAAGCACTGAAATATATATTCAGCACCTCATTAGCATGCGGGCGGCCACGGCACTTCGAAATTGATGCGGCTCGCTGCTGCGCGGCTCGTCCAGACAGAGCTCCTTTTCGAAAGGACCCCGCCTACTTTGAAGTCCCCTTATTCCCATCTGATCATAGGAATAAGGGGACTTCGAAGTAGCCAGGGTCCTTTCGAAAAGGAGCCCCGTTGGGACGAGCTGCACAGTGGCGAGCTGCGTCAATTTCGAAGTGCCGCGGCCACCCGCATGCTAATGAGGTGCTGAATATGTATTTCATATTTCATATTTCAATTTGCATGGCCATTTCGAAGTTTGGGGCTAGTGTAGACATAGCCTAGGAGTCACAAAAAGCAGTTAATAAGCAGCAGGTTTGGAAAAAACAAAACAAAGCAAAACACAAGCAGTTAACTTTTTGAACTCCTAGCCTGAGGCGGTTGGGAAGGCTTGGACATTGAGGGTATGGCTACACGGCAGTTATTTTGACAAAACTGTGGTGTGTGGGGGGGAGTGGGTGGAACTGGATGGGAACAAGTGGGGTGCAGGTGGAGCCAGGTGTGAAGAGGCGGGGTGAGGTGGGGCATTGGTGGAGGGGGATGGGGTACATATGGGGCCTCGGGCAGAGCTGGGGCCCCACCATCATGTAAAATGATATTGTCTGTTCATAGATACTTAAGATTTCCCAGCTATTTTCTGGAGAGTTGATAGGTTCTTGCTCCAAGATCAGACCCATTCTTATTAAAATTACTAGATAACTGGTAACCTCAAAGATGCAGACTTGCAACACACTCTATAGGACCTATTCTGTGTAGTTTATTAACACATTTCACAAAGTACAAACCAAAACTTAGTAAGGTGGAAGGAGAAACCACAGAACATACCTCTGCACGTCTACATGCTCACACCATCCTTTTGCACAATGACTTGAAATGTTACCCAGTATCTTCCTCATCACCAGTGTCCATCGTTCTGGTCCCTTCCAAGAGCAACATCTCTCTCCCACCCAACAGCCTAAGGTGCAACTTTTCTAACATGTTACACCGATACCACTATATGTAATGCACAAGTAATGTCAACAGACCCCTGTATCATCAAACCTGGGACCTGTGGAGCTTAGCGTATGAGCCTCTATCACTCACTAAAAGCCAGGTTAGTTAAGGCTGTATATCAGACTCATTATTCTCACCGACAGAAGTTTTGCCGGAATATCTCTTCCAACAGTAACCTCTGTAGACAGATGCTTCTTGTGTAGAGATAGTCTCTAAGTGGTCTCGGTGCCAGCAGATGGGACAGTACACCACACCCAGAAAGTGTGTGAGTTACAAATTTTCCCCTTTCTCTATTTGTATTTCCTTTCCCTCCTAATGTTGAGGTGTCCTATAGGTTAGCACATTGTTATGTGCGCCTACCATTTCCACTCACACTCAGATCCACCATCCCTTGCCTATGTGGTTTTGCAATTATTACTTTCATATTTCCTTGCTGTAGCACTTGCTGGAATGTTTTACCTCCTACCATTGGCCAGGCTCACCTTAGTTCCGAGAAACGAAATGTAACCATTAGGTACCATGGGTTATAGCCTACTTAACCCTACTTATGCCAATGTCCCACAGGATAAAGGATACTGTAGGTTTCTTGCTTTACAGCTGAACATAATGAAAGCAGCTAAATATAATGAAGGTAAGGCAGCGAACAAAGTGAAGGCAAGGCAGCGAACACAGTGAAGGAAAGCCTCCGGGCCATAGCAGGCAGAGCAGGAAATCACAAGCCTTATTAGAAACAGCCTTCAAATGTCCCATCAGAAGGGAGGAGACGCTTTTATTTTTATTTTTTTAAGAGGAAAAGGTTTATTTTCAATTAAAGCGTTAGGCTGAAACTCAAGAAGTTTGTGGCCAATTCTGCATGGCCACAGGCAAATCACAAGTAAAACAGGGATAATAATACTTCCATTGTCCAACTTGTCTATTCAGATGCAGGGACAATTTCCCGGGCGTGGTCTACATTACAGAGTTACAGCGACCTATGGCCGCTCACAATGACCTACCTCTGCAAGCAACTCTACTAAAACATCACTCCAAGTGATGTGCCTTGCCCTCTACACCAACTTAGTAACTCCTCCTCCAAGACGAATGTAGTGACAATGTCAGAGTGGACACCGTAGGGCTTACGTCGGCTGCTGCCTTTCAAAAGCTGTTCCACAGAACAAGCACTTCCAATGAGGGTATGCAATGGCGACACAATGCGTGCAGTGTGGACCCATCAGACTGATTCAATTATTGCAGTGATTGGGTATTGATATAACTTAGGCTGACTTAATTTGGTAGTGCAGACTTGCCCTTAGTATGTGATGTAGCGTTCCCAGAACAATGGAAGTGCCGTCCACCTGCTCTGTACATGCCCCCCACCCCTTCATGGGAGAACCGTACGGCGGTTGCGGCCCTGGCAGCTCTGGTGAGATTGAATTAGAACAGGGGGGCTTGGGGTGCCTGGCACTGATGGAAGGAGAGGGCATCTATTTAGCTACCAATATTCTTATATTATTTAATAAAAGTTTTGTGTAATATAATGTGGTGCATAGGCAAAGAGACAACCGCAAGTGTGGTGAGCTTTGAATTCCTATTGGACACCACTGCTCAAAGCCATGCTACCTGTGGATTAACAAAAGACCAGCTAATGCCGCTAACCACCACCTAAATGGCAATGTTCTGCCTCTTTATTGAAGATGCTGTTATAAGTAGGACTATTAGTGACTTTACAAGGTATCACGGGCACTTGGACCATACATAGGAGGCCAAAAGGTCAAATTTCAGCACTCCACCTGGGGAAGGCTGCTGACCCTGGTCTACTGTTTGAGCTAAAAGCCAGCCCTGCTCTCATCTAAGGCTGCAGAGGACACATGTTCTCTCTCTGTAAGTTGTCTGGGTGCCACTACATGGGACAGTGGGTCACTGAAGTGAGCTTCTGAAAATAGCACTTCATTTCCTGCTCTTATCTGCTCCTCAAATTGGAACAGGCCTTCAGTGGTGCTGCTCGGTACACTGGAAAAAAAAATGCTGTTTGTGCTTCACCAATAATTCAGTTGCAAAGGACAAGCTGTATTGTATTTGGCCTTTTGCAGCCTCCATCCAACTGCCAGCTAAGTTCCATTTCTGGACTCTTGGTTGTCAGTGATCATGTGAAAGTTAGAAGGAACACAGCCTGACTGTCAGCACTGCACCACGCTAGTGGCGTGAGAAATGCTGTTTTACCCTGTGCTCCAAGCTCATTTGGTATGGGAGTCACTGCTAGTGAATTAATACAGAACATCAGAACAGCTCTTGCAAAGACACTTTTCTGACCATAATAGCCACACTTTAAATAGCACAGGGGTGGGAGGATGTTATAATGGAAGCCCAAATGACTCATTGTGCCCTTTGTGATAATTTTTCACCCTCTTCCATACCCACAGCTTAGCAAGAACTTGGGCAATTTCATCCCACTCTGCAAAAACGTATTGTCGAGCGACGTGACTTTTGGCACAGAGTGGGATGAAATTTTCAAGAACTCAGAACGTTCCTTGGAGCCACCGGGCCCTGCCCCGGCACAAGCCCCCAGAGGGGAAGGATTTAACGGCTGCAGGGCAGTGATAGGAGAGCTTCTTGCCAACTCTGTGAAAAGGAGGCTCTATAGGGAATGGCAGTGTTGTAGTTAAAAGCAGTCACCACAGGGACTCTGGATGAACTATAGTTCAGCTCAGCTGTAGACTTTCTGTGCCTGAGTTCCCCATCTGAAAACGGAGAGGAAGAGGAGGCTAATAATACAACACTACTGCACATGGCCCCATGATATGCTTACACACTATAATGATAAGGGGCCGTATAATTATCTGGATCGATTACACATCAGTCTCTGTGCTGGTCTTTACCACTTAGTGATGGATAAACATGTCACTTCCATGTCACACATAGCTCTCTTTGATGTCACTACTTTGCCAGGATATCAGAGCCCACTCAGCGCAGATGCAAGTCACCCTCTCCACTAAGGGCATGTCTACATTACAGAGCTATTTTGGAATAGTTTATTCCGGAGTTATTCTGAAATAAGCTATTTTGGAACAATGTATCCACAGGACAGGAATGTCCAGGAATAAGCTAAACTTATTTCAAAATTTCAATACAACCTAGTTTGGATTAGAGCCCCTGGAATCATGCTGGTGGTACATGTACACAGCAGCATTATTTCAGAACAAGCTTTTCTAGAACGGCTTATTTCGAAATACCCACTGCTCCTCATCTCTACAGTATCTATTCTGAACTGGGTGCTGTTCCTCGTAGAAGGAGGTTTACAGAACTTGAAATCAGCCATCTGCTAGTTTGAAATTATTTCAAAATAGTGGTTTTGCTGTGTAGACGCCCACAAAA